>NW_026126407.1:11579375-12217500 GCF_943737965.1 Phodopus roborovskii
TAGACTCCACCCAGAGCTCTACATACTATCTACTCACTGAGTCAGAGAAGCTAGTCTGCTGATTGGCATGTTCCATCTGCTTTTGCAAAGACAGGGCACCACCAGGCTGGAGGAACCCTAAGGGGAATAGTGTTTGAAGTGAGCAGGTAATGACAGGACTTTATGAAGCTAGGGCTCCTGCCCAGGCAGGGGATTATCACCTGTCTGAGTGGGCTGAAAGTGGCCATGCACTGCATAGGGTTGTGGCTGCGGCTGAGATAGGTACTGCACAGCAGGAAATGCTGACGGAGCTGAGAAAAATACGGGACATCCATTAGCCCTTGATGCTCTTGCTGTTCACCTGCTCTGAGGGGAACCAACACTCACCTCTGAGCTGCTGGCTTGGACTATACGCTGGCTGGGTAGGTCCATAGTGAGGTGGGGGCTGAGCAGTCCCATAAGCACCCCCTGGACTGCCTTGGAATTGTCCATGTTCTGGGGTCCCTGCAAAAGCAGCTGCTGATCCCACGTAGTGCCGGGTCTTGGAGGGAAAATGAAAACTCACTGCTTACACAGCACCTAGAAAAAACTCAACTCTCCATGTCCTTATGCTCAGTTGAGCTACACATTACATGCCTAGTGTGTTTGTACTTTAATGATGGGATGCCAGGAAGATAGGAGAAAGTAAAACAAAAACCCTCAAAGAAGACTCATCCTCACCGTAAGCACTTGGGGTCCAAACATCTGCTTGGCTCTGTCAGCTGCCATGAGGGTACCTGGGCGGTTGTGTCCTCCAGGACTCCCTAGAAAGGGAGAGGGCCTTCATGATGCTGAAATAGGAGGCTACAACCTCCAGGAGAGCCCCTTCTGTCAGGTGGTTTCTCTAGTCCTCACCCTGCATGCTGAGGAGGTGAGTTCCCGTGTGAACAGTCAGGCTCTGCTGGTATGCAGCTGATGTCAGAGTGGTTAGGTCACTGGAGGAAAGGAAGACAGGGCAGTCAGTAAGTAGCCCTCCTTTTGTTATTAAACAGATGCTACCACAGTTCTACTTTTAGCTAACTGATCACACCTCTGTTCCTTCCGTCTCCGTTTTTCTTCTTCATGCAAAACTTTTTTGAGCTGCAAGAAAAGCTGGTGCTTCTCCTCCTGTAGAGCTGAAAGCTTCTCCTGTAGCTTCAGAATCTGGAAGAGAGATGAGCGCATAACGGTGGGGAAAGGGAAGAGAAGAAACCAGAACTGCGAGTGATGAGGGTTACTCACTTGTTCCTTGGTCTCTTCTAGTGACATTCTCTCTTCCATCTCCTTTTTCTTTCTTCTCTCCTGCTCTTCTTTCATCTTTTGTTCCATCATCTTGTCCACCTCTTCCTCCTCTGAAGAATCAGAGAGAACGGGGAAGTGGCAGGACAGTGAAAATAAGCTGAGTGTTATACTGAAGACCAGCAAAAACCAGTTATTCCATCACAGCCATAGAGAGAACGAGGCTTCATTAGGTGCTCTCCAAGGTCCTTCCCAGCCCAGGGTTCTGGAACTTAGACGGGCCTCTTCGCTCACACCCTGAAGGCGCCGCTGCCTCCCTTTTAGCAGGCGCACAGCTTGGCCCGTGGATGGGGGCAAGTTCGTGGGTGGCAGAGGCACCCTGAGCCGTGTGTTTGTCCTCCCGCTCTGGCCCTGGCTCACCCTGCCGTTTGCGCTCCCGCTCCATCATGATGTGCCGGTGCAGAGCCCTGGCCATAGCGTTGGAAAGCTTGGGGCGTTCCAGGAGTGCGGGCATGGTGCTGTTGGTGACGCTAGGGCAGTGGGCGCCCGGCTCTGTCACTGACTGCCAGACCTCAGGCGGGGCCTGCAGGGAAGTGGGAGCTTAGAGGGACTGCGACCCGCCGAGGCGGAAGCCAGTCCGTCGCCCGCTCGCCGCTTCGGTCACGTGTCCCAGGCACCAGCGTCCCTCCGGGTCTCAGCCTCAGCGCCAGCGCGCGTGGAGGGGGTCCTAGGCTCCGCGCCCCCGCCCCTCCCTCGCAGCCCTGGCGCCAACCCCCCTACCCGCCTTCTCGGCGCTTTCTCCGTGGCCTCCGGCGCGCCTTGATTCCCACGTCACATCCGGCGGACAGAATAAATCCTTCCGGAGTCATGACGGCAACCGGCTCAGCGGGTTGGATGAAAGAAAAGGCGGAAGTGCTTGGAGACGGGTGCCGGGTTGTCCAAGTTCCATGTGGATTTACAGAGGTTTGGGAAGATCTAGTCTCATCCAAGAGCCCTCGAACTCTTCGCCTCGTGAGGCCGCGGGAGACAGAGGCAGAGGCAGATGCTCTGAAGACAGTATTTATTGGCTCCTTAGAAATCAGAGTCAGTAACAACTGTACAGAGGGCCCGCAGCTTCCTTGGGCTGCCCTTCCTTTCCCACTCCCACCCCATGGCACCCCGTGGCCACCACGGACAAAGCAGCTTCGTGTGGGCACAGAGAGACTCCTTTGGGATTCACAGTAACCAGAACAAAAACGGAAATAAATTAAGTGATATGGGGGAGGGTAATGGGAGTCATGTTCCCCAAATCAGTGCATGAAGGTGTGTGGGGGGGACCCAGAGCCTGGAGCTGGGCTCCCTACAAGCTCCCTCTCAGAAGAGGGAGTGTGCTGGGCCCAAAATGTAGAGATGTGCTTCACACCTGGTCTACTCAAAGCCTGCCTATGTGCCCCTCCTGCCAGGGGAGCACCACCTGTGCGTGCCGAAAGTCACTGGAATGAGGCGGAGGCTTGAGGCCCAGCTGTGCTTGCAGTAGTGGCATCTCACCCCTTATTCCACCCGTACCAGCAGGGCATAGAGGAGTGTGGCTCCTTTTTCCTTAGTGACCCACTCAAGTTCCGATGGGCTGAAGTGCTGGTCAGGAAGTTCTCTGAGGGCAGCAGCAGAAGGAGGGCCTGGAGTGTAGGAGCCAGGGCGCACACACACCTGAAAGGCCACCTGAGCCTGGTGTGTCCGCTGGGATTTGGGGTCCCGGAATCTATTAGACAAGCAGAAACAGGAGGAGGGTAAGGCTTCGAAGCTCCATGACTGCCAATGCGGCTCCCTCCACCCAGGCCTTGATATTTTCTGGTAAATGCTCTCACCATGAATAGCTTAGCATCAACCATTCTCTATGTGTAGTACTCTCCTCCCAAGTCCTGCTCACCTAACTTCTTCATGTGTTTTTTTACCCTGGGACTCTATTTCATGTTTGTTCTAAACATTCCAAGTGCATTTCTCATCTACTTCACCCACTTTTTTGAGATAGTATAGTTTCTATCCCAGGCTGGCCTCAAACTCCTATACAAGTGGAGGATAACCTTATATTTCTAATCCTCTGCCTCTTAGTGTTAGGATTCCAGGCATGTGTTATATATAATACCCAGGAACAGTTTATGTAGTGCTAGGGACCAAACCCAGTACCTCGTGCAGGAGGAGGACACTCAAAAAAAAAAAAAAAAAAAAATTGGTATGCATGTACATTCTATGAAAGCCAGGCAAAGTGATACTTTTCCAATGCAACACTCAGGTGGAGACAGAAGGAGCAGGTGTTCAAGACCAGCTTCAGATGCTTGCCAAGCTCAAGACTGAGGCCAGTTTGTGCTATCTGAAATCCTGTTTTGTTTGTTAAAAACAAACAAGGCCAGGCAGTCAGGCAATGGTGGTTAGTGGTGCACACCTTTAATCCCAGAACTAGGGAGGCAAAGGCAGGCAGATCTCTGAGTTCGAGGCCAGCCTGGTTGACAGAGTGAGTTCCAGGACAGCCAGGGCTACACAGAAAAACCCTGTCTCAAAACAAAGCAAAAATTAAAGGCAGAAGGGCTGGTTCACTGGTTAAGAGCTGCTCTTCCACAGACCCTAGTTCAATTCCCAGCACCCACATGAGAGCTCACAACTATGTAACTCCAGTTCCAGGGATTTGATGCCCCCTCCTGGCCTCCGCATACACAGGCTGCACAGACATATGTGCAGGCAAAACAACAAACAAAAATTCGAGAGATGGTGCACGCATTTAATACCAGCACTCAGCAGGTAAAGCCAGAGTTCCAGGACAGCCAGAGCTAAACAGTGAAACCCCATCTCGAAAAAAGCCAAAAATAAAAGGATCTGGAAGGAGCAACCATCAAGCCAGGGTGGGGAAAAAGGGTATGGTGGGAGCTGTAAGTCTCCAAAAGTCCCTGGGGCCCTTTATAAATCTGAGACTCTACAGCTAGCTCTCCCTCTATGGATACTCACTGCACTTTGGAGGCCAGGGTCTCTGCCCCAGCATACTGAAGGGAAGGGGAGAGTAGCACTGAAGGAGGCTGCTCCTCCCGGGGAGGCGCACAGTTCTCACCAGGCTCCTCAAATCCCACCCCAGGCTCTCCCTTCAAGGGCCGGCAGCTCAGGATGGAGGCAGTACCTGTGAAGAGAGCTGGGTGAGGGCAGCCCTGTGATCCCTTGCAGGATCTCTAGGCCCAGCCCACTCCACGATACCTGCTCCCAGCTCCCCTCGGTCCAGCACCCTCCGCACAACTGCTACACTGCTTCCATGATATGCCATGTGCCATTTCTTTGTTGGTGTCCCAGCTTCGAGATGGGGATTCACCCTGAAAGAATTGGTTAAAACAGACAAGTCAAAGGTCACTCGCTCCTCAAGACTATCCCCACACAGGAAGTCCTATCACTTTCTCCGTCCCAGGAAAAGAGCATAGGCGGAAATCCATGCCTGTAGCCCATATGTACCTAAGATTGAACCTGCACCATCCAAAAGGCAAGGCGTACTCCCGGGGAGGCTCTCCTCGGCGCCTGTGAGCCTCATCTCCACGCAACTTCCGGCAAGATTCACAGTAGCATAAGCTTCGCTTTGGTGGGGGCATGAAATAATCTTCTGTGGAACAATGAAGAACAGGCTTGGTGCTCCTGCCCTGGGTCTCAACCACTGCTGCCTTCCAGCTGGTGTCCAGAGCCATGGGAATGAGGTTCTGAGGATTAGGACTCACCTGGAAGCAACAGCAGTTCTTGGAAGCGGGAGCAAAGGGCATGGTACTCGCAGCTCTTTAAAGGGCTAGCAGCAGGCGGTGGACCCCAGCACACACTTTCTTTTATACCTGGAACAGCAGGGAGACCTCAGGAGCTGGGCTGGGAAGTATGGATGGGGCAGGGATGGATAGACAAGCAGGGGCAGGGTAATCATCCCTTTGGGCCAACGCACCATCTACCATATCAGCTTTTTCCATGTCTCCTTGGGTTCCGGGAATCTTCCCACTGTCAGCCCCCGGGTCAGGGCTCACAATTGTCACCTGTGGAGAAGAGCAGACAGCCACAGCTGGACAGGTCTCCAGATCGCCTTAGTGGATTAAAAGCTTCCCAGTCTCCAGGACTCCTTTTCCTCATCTCTGTTGCCACTAACCTGCTCACACTGTCCATAGAGGTCCACAAGTGCATGGCACGGCTGGGGCACATCTGGTACAGCCACCCCGTGGTCCACCCCATTGACGTGAAGGTGAAGCCCTCCAGAGGAGTCTAGCCGAAGCCCCAGGATGGTGCCTTCAGGGCAGGTGTCAAGGTTCGGCCCAAATTTTTCACAGATCTAAGAGGAAAGACCTACTGTCTTCAGACATCAGGTCCACCACCACCGCCACCACACCAGCAACCATCCTGCCCCTTCACTGTTTCTAACTGCCAGTCCCTTAGCTTTGCCTCTATCTCTGCCCACTGTCTTAGCTCTACTCCCATTTCATTTACCTAGATTCCCCTTTATTACTTCCAACTTTAATGGCTGGAGCACAGGAGGAAGCAACAGACCAAAGGCTGTCCAGGTAATGACATGCACTTCTCCCTTTTGAACAGCTCCTCTCCATTCAGAGGCCTGGGTCACCTCATGTCTCCTGGCTCCCTCCTCACCTTCAGACCATTGTGGAAGACACCATGGCCCCGCAGGAGCCAGGCTGCCCGTTTAAGTGCACAAGCAGAGGCAGGAAAGTTAAGCCTCTCAGGTGGGCAGGTGATGACTCCCAGGACAAGAGAAGATGTCCACTGTCGGTTCAGGAAGTCTATCCGCACCTGCATGAGAAGGGACTATTTTATACTCATAGCTTCCAGGACAGAAGCCACCACCTACCCAAATCAATCTTTGTACCCAAACCAGTCTGGCACACTGTCCTTTTTGATGTTTGTAGAGAACAGAAACTACCAATTCAGAGGTCTCCTTCCCTGTTTATCCTGTCGCTGGGAATGGAATCCATGTCCTTGTACATGTTAAATAAATGTTCTGCAATGACCTACACACCAACATCCTTTCTCTTTGAATCCTGGTCTGTTCCTAGACAATTCTTTCAACTGGCTAGCTTTCTACCAATCTTGTAGTTTGCAGCAGAAAGGCCCCTCAGCCTGGAGTAATAGGAGCGAGGCAGGAAGGAAGGCATACCTGAACAAGCAGATGGGGTACCAGGGGCTGGCTGATGACAACGATGCCCTGATTGTAGCTGGCCACTCGAGTGGCTGTACGGTTCCCGTTGGATAAGAGGATATTCTTCCCATGGTTCTCCAGGAATTCAAGGGCTGTGGGCATAATGCCCACTTGATTCTGGCCCTGGTATGGAGCAAGAGACTGAGCTGCACAAGATACCGATTGCAGTCCTCACCCATTACACTGGAGTGCACACAGAGCTCAAGTATGACCCTGCTGGACCAGTGGAGAACCACTACTCTGGTAACAAGTGGTAACATCAACCCAGCAGGCCCTACTGCAGCTTCTTACTCTCAGCCCATGCTCCTCGCCCTCATCGTCTTCCTCGCCTTCACTGCCAGTGTCTGAGCTGGGAGAAGGTGGCTGGGTGCCTTCTGGTTCCTCCAGCCTCGTGGAGCTGACAATGGACACACTGCGTACTGGCCCATATAGATCCAGCACAGCCCACACATTCTGGGAACACAAAACCAAGGAAATCAGAAGTCAGCACAAGGCCTCCAACTCACAGCCCCCTCCCTGAAACCAAACAAGCTCTAGACCTACCTTGGCAATGCCGGTAGCTGCAGGTCCCATATCTTCTCCATCTACCAGGATATGCATTGTGTCATCTGCACCCCGACGGATGCCCACACGGCTCCCCACCTAGATCCAAGGTGACACAAAGATAGCTGCTCAGACAACTATCTTCTACTCTCACTCCCAACCCCCACTGCCTGCCTCAGTGCCAGGTGCTTCACCCCTAGCCTCTCGAGGTTCCGGCCATAGTTCATCCTTTGGAGATGCCCATCTCGCCTCACTTCACAGCTGGACACCATCCAGGTGGTCTTTGTCCGGAGTTCTGGCAAGGAAGGAGGCAGCCCCGGACCACTACCTGCTCCAGGCCCCATCTCCTCGGGTGCTAGTGTGGTCAGCCCCACCCGGAGGGACCCTGCCCACTTCTCATCTAGCTCCTCCACCTTCACCTGTGAGAAAAAGAGAACATTAGCTGGTCCGTCTGATGGTCCGGAAAAACCCTTCACTTCTCTCTCCAGAGCCCACCCACCTCAAAGACTTCTTCAGCTTTGAGCTCCTTGGTGCTGAAAACGAGGCCATGAGCATAGCCAGCCACACGTACTGCCCGTGTGCCATCCTCCTCCAGAGTAACATTCTTGCCACATGTGCCATGGAATCGGTGAGCTACACCTGCCACTGTGGGTACATGTTTTGAAAAAGGTTAGGGTTAGGAAAACTACCTTCAGACAGGATGTGGGGCAAAGCTTTTAGATGAAAAGCTAGGGCCCCAACTGCCATTACTCATCAAGAGCTCTTGACACCCTTTCATCATAGTAAGATCCAAAATGTCCAGTGCATGGGATCCTAGTCTCTGGGAGTCAGGGAAATCATATAACTCTGTGTCTCAGGTTAAAATACACACACACTCTCACTCTCTCTCTCTCTCTCTCTCTCTCTCTCTCTCTCTCTCTCTCTCTCTCTCTCTCTGACTGGACACAGAGCCTTTTCCCTTTCTTAAACAGGATCCCTAGGCTGCATAACAGGTACCTGGGGAATGCAGAGGGAATGACTTCTCAGTGGCAGTGTTGCTGGTTGCCAGGCTGTTGTCCATGGGGCCAGTAGCATTGGTGATTGACACTTGGACACACTGGCCATAGAGATCCACTACTGCATACACCTCTGTGTAGGACAGAAAGGCATCAGAAGTCTGAGGTCCTGAGTGATCTGAGCAAAGGGTGGCAGGCTGGAAGCCACAGAGTAGTCACCTTTACCCGGAGGCAAGCCTGAGCAGGCGGCGCCTTGGTCCTGTCCATTAATGAAGTAGTGCAGATCACCCTTGGCAGTTCGCATCATACCAATGCGCGCACCTGTGCCCAGTGCATCCAGATCACAGCCATAGTTGTTTCTCATTGTATTACCATCTTGCATGATAGCTGTACCACTGAGAAGACAGGAGGAGTGAGTTAGCCACCCCTGCTTCATCACTAAATTGGCCCACACTCAGTCTCTGCCTGTCAAGACTACCCACTGCTTTTGATATCATATAGAAAGACCTGATCATGGTCTAAAGCCTAGTCCTGTCTTCTTTGACCCTGGAGTCCCCTCAGAAGAAAGCAGGAACTGCTCTGTAGGCTGTCTGGTGGGAATTCCCAGAACTGAGAAGGGCTATTATGTTCCCAAGTGTGCCTATGCCTATGGCAACCACAGACCCAAACCATGCTTAGTTTTCTGGTATCATCCATCTCTACCCATCCATGCCAAGCTGGATTCAAGGGCAGAGAGCCCAACCTCAACATCCATGTATCATAGTCAATGTCTGTCATGGTGTTGGGAAATTCCAGGTCTTCAGGCCGAATAGCAGTCACTCCTGGGAGAAAGTAGAAGGTAAGAAATGTTCCCTAGAACACAGGCATCCAGTACCCTGCAACAGCCTCCCCACACCTACAGATGAACCCTCACCAGCTTCAATGGAGCCTGACCAGCGGTCTACCATCTTCTGAATGACAATTTCAAACAGTTCTCCATCCCGCAGGGCTCTGTCAGGGAGAGTGGGGGGTCACTAAGGCCTTACTGAAGTGAAGTAGGCCGTGGGACAGTGGAAGCATGAAGGTCTAGAGACTGACCGGTTAGAAATGACAATGGCATCATTGAACTCGCTTCGGCAGTTATGGCGGAGAGCAGTTCGACCCCCATTAGTGATAACTGCATTACTGCCATGCAGCTGGTGGAAGCGCAGGTCGGAGCCCCCAGCTGCTGAGGATGGGGAACTTGGAGACATCTGGTTGTTCCCTTCAGGTAGTGGCTCAGAGACTGGAGGCACCTCTGCAACAGGTGTCATCCATTAAGTCTCTAGGTGTTTGTAATGGCTCCCAAGGCCACCCTAATCCTCTACCCCAGCCCTGCCAGGCCCTCACCCACGTCATCCACAATAGTGGCCTGGGCAGCCTGGCCATAGAGATCAACCACGGCATAGACACCAGGGGGTACATTCCAGGCAGCAGGGCCCTGAGTCATTCCGTTGACAAAGAAGTGGAGAGTTCCATCCTCGCGCCGTACCACACCCACTGTGTCCCCTGCCTTGGAAGAAGTGGGGGCTAGAGTGAGGAGTCAGGCAGAGTTCCTGCTTGAGATGGTCCTGCATCTACCCCACCTCACTGACTCCCCCAACATTATTCCCACCAGTATGCCTACTCTCTCACCTTGAGGCGGTCCAGGTTGTGTCCATATTCATCTAGGATGGTTGTCCCATTGTGCATTACCCCATTCCCAGTCATCATCCAGGTCCCTGCAGGGACAGAAGTGGCAGAAGATGAAGAACAAGGAAGAATCCAGAACCTCGAAGCAGCTTCTTCTCTGGGCCCTAGACCAGTACTGCCCTCCTTGTGATCTCACCAGAGCGTAAATTGGTCATAGTAGAGGGCAACTGGAGGTAGGCAGGGTTGTGGGTAGTAACACCAATCTCAATGGAGCCAGCCCACTTGTCCACCATCTTGTCAATGCGCACCTGGAACACCTCTCCATCCCGGAGGGCTCTGCTGCTCAGTACCACGCCATGATTGAAGTCATCAGTGGCACTGAGGACATAGCAAGTTAAGACTCAGGTCTCAACACACTCGCTGAGTGTGCTGAGGGTTAAACCAACATTTGTCCAATACCCACTGTTAGCAGACAACCAACCAGACCTCTTGCTCCTGGACATCTGCACCTTTCTGTTCAGGAATTCCCACATCAGACACACACTGCCTCCTATGTTCCCACCTCACTGCTCCCATATCCTAGTTGGGCCCCCTTTGTGGGTCTCTCCCCACCCCACAGGTCATACTGGGGCCTCAGGGCAGTGCGTCCTTCATGGGTGATGGCTGCTTTCTGTCCACAGTTTGGATGGAAGAGCAGGCGTTCTGGTTCTGCCTGGGCAGCAGGAGCAGCACGGCGGAGAGCACCCTCCGGGGACAGAGCCCTCAGGATGGCATTGTTCCGGCGCAGACGGTCACTGTGGTTATTATTATGGACGATGGTCACTTTCACAGCCATCCCGTACAAGTCTACTACACCATACACCACCGGGGGTGTCAATGGGGTAGCTACACCTGTAGCAGAAGAGAACGGAAGAATCAAATATAAGAAGAGCAAGCATCACACAGGATGATAAGGTACAGACCACTGATGGCCCCGACTGGGCCAGTAGTTTTTCTTGTCTGTCACCTTACCCTGATCAATGCCATTAATGAAGAAGTGCAGGGCGGAGTTGGACTTCCTCGTGAGGCCAATATGGTCACCCTCCTAGCCAAAGAAGAAAGACCCTAGTCTGGAATCCAGCTACACTCGGGTTCAGGTTCCAGCAGTCCTGGGGACTTTCTACTACCCCATCCCACAGGAAACCACCCACTGAAGAAGTTCACATAAGACCACTCTAGGGAAGGGCTTGCATCCCTGTTTTCCAGACATATTTCCCATATGCCCAATGTAAAGCAGGTACTGAGTTAAACCGCATTAAAAGCAGCCTCCCCCCAAAAAAAAATCTCAATCAATTTAAGTGCATCAGGGGCTAGAGATGTAACTCAGTGGTAGACACTTGCCAAACATGTCCAAGGTCCCAAGTTCCATTCCCAGCACCAACAGAAAAAAAGTGCTACTAATAATATTTTAGAGCCTGTTAGATAACCCTGTCTTTTCAGAAGCCTCATGTGGAGAGAAAGGGACTTGTTCTTTTTTTTGTTGGGGGGGGTATTTCGAGACATGGTTTTCTCTGTAACTTTGGAGGCTGTCCTGGAACTCCCTCTGTAGACCAGGCTGGCTGTGAACTCAGAGATCCTCCTGCCTCTGCTTCACGACTGCTGAGATTAGAGGTGTGTGCCACCAACACCCGGCTGGGACTTGTTCTTTGTCTTAGACAACACTGCCTGGTGCTCTGGTTTCCCTGGACTGGCTCAAACTCCTTTGTCCCACAGTCACCTGCAGTTCATCCAGACTGAATTCACAGTACTCCCGGCGAGTACCCTTGCCGTTGGTCAGAATCCCACAGCCACTCATCATGATGGTACCTGGTAAAAATGAACACCCAATTGGGGAACAGGCTGTCTTACCCTCATCAACCTACAACCTGGGTCCCTCCCCACAGTTGGTACCTGATTGGAGGTTGGTCATAGTGGCTGGATACTCCAGGCTGTTGGGATTGTGGGTAGTGACACCAATCTCAATGGAGCCTGACCACTTGTCTACAAGCTTGTCAATTCGGATCTGGGGTTGTGAGAGCAAACAGGAAAGGAAAACAAAGGAACAGAAGGCAGACCCTTGATTCTTCACCAGTCATCAAGGAGCAGTCCCTACATTTAGCGCCCAATCTTTGGCATGAAGCTTAGCCAGACTTCAGGGTTTTACATACCTCAAACATCTCATTATCCCGAAGTGGGCGGTTGGTCATGACAACCCCATTGTTGAATTCATCCAGGGGCCTGCGGCGCTCAGCCGTCTTATTATTGTTGCTGAGTTTGATGAGGGTCCCACACTTCTCGTGAAAGAGCAGGGCATCATTGGAAGTGAGGATAGGAGAAGTGTCAGGTCCCCCGGACACTACTAGTCCATCCCCTGCTGGTGGGGAGCTCAGGTTCACATTAAGGAGGCCTCCATTATAGGCAGATAGAATGGCGTTGCTCACCACCTCAGAGAGCTCCATGCTGGCAAAGTCTATAGCAGCAAGATGGAGAAGGGAAGCAAAGGTGAGGCTCTATCCTCTGTCCATAGCTTGGGACCCTCTTCTCCCTACCCATCTCTTAAAGGCCCACCCTTAACCACTTTACTACCCACTCCCCTTCCCAGGGCTTCCCCGAAGCCCTCACCATTATGCGAATCAAGGCTGTTAGGAAACGTCTCCGGCCGAGCCTGCGCTGGGGACACCATGAAGGCTAGGGACCAGGTGGGATGGGAGGGGAATAAGGGTTCAGCCTTTGCTTCAGGGCCCACAGTCAGGAGACCATCTCTTTTAACCCCTATGTTCCCCTGCAACAGGCTCTGGCTCAGTGGCCCTGCCCCTCCCCCAGCTGGCTTGTGACTGACTGCTTCTGCCACATTTCTTCAGCCACACCTCATGCTTCCCCGAAGCTGTGTTCTCACCTTCATCCACAGAGGTCCCCTGTTCCGACAAAGCAGAATCTTCTGGTGGGGCTAAGGGCTCAAGGGGAGGTGTAGGGATAGGAGTAGGAGGGTTGAAGCCGGGTTCCGGGGGCAACACAGTGATCTGGGTGCACTTGCCATAAAGGTCCACAACAGCCCAGACTCGAGCAGGTAGGCCTGTGGCAGCCACACCACAATCCCGGCCATTCACCCAGAGCCGGAGCTCTCCAGTGGCTGTGCGTTCCACACCCACACGGTCCCCTTCGACAAGCTGGTCCAGGTCCTGGCCATATTCTTCCAACACAGAGCGCCCATCCCTCAGCACGGAGCAGCCAGATACTACCCAGGAGCCCCCCTTCAGCCCAGTGGCACTGCTTGGGAAGTCCAGCACACTGGGGTCCAGAGCTGTCACTCCAATTTCGATGGAGCCACTCCAAGAGTTGACCTATGAAAGTGGTGGACAAAATTTCAGCATGGGATCCCACCACCAGAAACCATGTTCCACAGAACACTGTGCCCCTCATCCGGACCTCTGAGACAACAGACACAGACTTACAAGTAGTTTTTTGGACCCTGCTCCATAACTACCTGGACCTGCTCTCCTTTAGCAACCGTGTTTACCACATCACTCCTTTACCCACTGAGCAAGCTGGTTAAATACCCTGATTTCAACCGACTTCCCTGGTCTCTGTGGCTCAACCACCCCAGTCATATGCTTCCTAGAGCCATATATCTTGCTCTCCTAAATCACTCATTCCCAAACCCAATCCTTTGGTAAGACTCCACCCAGATTCATTCTTTTCCCAAATTCTTTCTCTGAGCTATGCAAGTCACACACACTTCCTTTGACCCCTGTCTCTTCATCTTTCTGGCTTTGGGCGTTTGTCCTTCAATGGTTTGTGCTTTTTACTATTTCTGTACTCTCTCCATCACACCTCGGGCACCTGTCTATCTTCATCCCCAAGTATTGTGCTAGATCTGCTACTATTCTAGGAACCGGACTCTGTATCCCTGTCCTGCCTCTGGGTCATGAGGAAACTCATTCTCCTTCAGAATGAATGTGTCTGCTTCATGCTCTTTTTCTTTCTGTTTTCTGATGCACTACGGTCTGTCGGTTCGCTGTCGGTACCTGGAGACTTGGTTGGACACAGACACTTTCTGACAGTTCTACCGCTTCTCCCTCTGGTCCGCTCCCACCACCCTCCACCTTGATTCCGCGGCCCCAGCTTTGCACCTTGCGGTCGATGCGGACAGTGAAGACGCGTCCGTCGCGCAAGGGTTCTCGGCTCAGCACCAACCCGTGGTTAAACTCTTGGCCCGGCTGCTGCCGCCGCGCTGTGCGCCCACAGGCCGACAGGCTTACCAAGCGCCCAGTGCGCGGGTGCAGCTCCCCGCCACTGCCGAGACCCCCGCTGGACCCCAGTCCTGGTCCGCTGCCGCCAGGGCCCCCACCCCCGCCTGGCCCCGGCCCTGGCCCGGGGCCTGCCCCAGAGCCCCCACTCCCACCCGACCCCGCCGCCATCGCCGCAGATACCGCGGCCGCGCGACAGCCGCGCTTGGCGGCACCGTGGCAACCGCGGCGGACAGACGCCCTGGGGGAATACGGCCGGGGGCTGGGGCCAGGGATGCTTTACGGCACTGCCCGCACTGAAGCATCCGGAGCTAAGGAACCAAGGTCTATCGCGAGGGGAACGGAAGGACGACGGGGTCGGAGGGACTTGCTTTACGGCACAGCGGGATGAGAGCGCCTCTGAGACTGGAGGGGTTGGGCAGCTTTTGCGACAGTGAATGGAAGAAACGCCCGCCGCAGGCGTTTTTGCGACGAAGGCGTGCTAGCGCCCAAATACACTTTGCGACGTCGCGCGGCGCCGAGGACCCAACCCTTGTAGGGAAAAGAGATGTATTCGCTTTAACACAAGGAGTGATGGCTTCCCTACACACTGCACGCCTTAAAGCGATATGAACGTTATCTTCGGGACAAAGAAAAGGCAGTTTTATAAATCCAAGTCTTAAGTCCTCCGTAATACCGAGACCGGAAATGTCGCAATCCATCCACGCATCACCCCTCTCGTCCCTGTCCGCCACCTCTCGTCGCCCCCACCCCACACACTTTGCATCACACCTCTCCCGAGGCTCAGCGAGCTGACAGAGGGGAGGGGGAGGAGCCCGCAGATAGTTCAAGGCCAATTTGAGCTCCGAGTCAATTTAACTCTTAGGTTTTACACTTACTAATAAAGAGCCTAGAAATACCACGACAGGTAATCTCAAGCAACAGAGCTGGTAATCCCAAGAGATTACCTGAGAGCTATTAACAACCCCAACCCTACTCAGAGGAAGTCGCTGAGGATGGAGGGCTGGAAGGCTATGATGTCACAAGGCTTCTCGCCCCTGGCCAGACCCCTTGACTGTGATTGGTTGATTCGCAGAAGGGCGCTGATGGAGAAGGGCGGGAACAAATTACAGAGACAAAGAAAGTCTTTGGGTGTGACAATTAGAGAAGGGCGTGCGAAGCGGCTCCCAGGCTGAAGTCTCTATATAGTCTTGTTTTCACCTGCTCCAGCGCCAGGGAGCGCAGGCGGTCCAGTCTGACCCTGAGCCCCCAGCGCCCCCCGCCCACCGCGGTGGGGGCAGGGCCGAGGGGCGGGGCTATGTGGAGCTGGGAGGCTGGGCAGAGTAATTGAAGTGGCTACCGAGCTGAGCCATGGAGAAGCCAGAGTCTCTCGCATCTGTTAGCGGTCTTAGTGCGGAATCCCCTCGTGGGGTTCCTAGGGCAGTACCTGGAGGTGTCAGAGGTATACAAACAGACACAGGACTGCCCTCCGGAGTAGCCTTGTTTCGCGGTTCTGGCCCCCCTTTGCATTCCGGGGGCACTGTAATTCACAGTCCTGGTCCAATCCAATCCTCTGAAGGGGTAGTGACCCTCAATTCCGGACTCAGTCCGCATCTCGGGGAAGTTGCAGGCTGTAGCCTTGGGTCCAGCAAATCCCCTTGCACTGGAACTGGTGCAATTAGGGCGTCCACCCCTGGGCCGGGGGAGCCTAGAGTGTACAGCTCGGAGAGTAGTCCATACTCCGGGTCAACTTTGTTGCACTGTCAAAACTATGAGGAGCGGCCCCGGAGCATCCTAAAAAACAGCAGTTCCATCTTGAAGAAAACCTCCAGTGGGGAGAAGTAAGCAGCTCATCTGTTAGCCCGCAGCCAGCAAACCTGAGATAGGAGGGAGGAGTTCAGGACACCCCGGGCGGAAGCCAAGAAAAAGAAGGGGCGGAGTCCTGAGACCGTGGTAGGGACCAGTAGGTGAGAGTAATTGGATGGGAAATCTGAGGTTTTCAAGACTTGGGGAGGGCGGCAGGTGTCACAGAAATCCTGGCCACACGGCACTGTAATTATCACTGGGCATCTGACTCCAATCCTAGCCTCCACAAGGGAATATAAGAAGAGTTTTTTGAGTGCCTGGAAGAATGAAGGAGGCCCCTGTGTTAGGAGAGGGTCACCAAAAGAGCTTCCTCCTTTGCTGTGTCCTTCCCTCACCTTAGGAAGTCTCAGCGCTGGGATGAGATGAACATCTTGGCTACCTACCATCCTGCTGACAAAGACTATGGCTTTATGAAGGCAGATGAGCCCAGCACCCCCTACCACAGGTGCTAAGCCCTCAGCCCTGGCTTCTCAGCCTAGACTCCGGTATCCCGACAAGAGAATATGAGGAAGAGGCAGAGAGGCCTCGGGTCCTATCGCTGCTTTCTCCTCCTCTGCAGGCTGCAGGACGAGGAGGACCTGTCTGCTGGGTCTTCTCTCAAGGTGACCCCTGAAACACTGGCAGAGAGGTGAGTGTCCTCCTACAGAGCTGTGCCCTCCACCCCATACAGGTAGCGCTGTGCTTTGGCCCCTAAAGTGGTAGATACTACAGTCTCCCTCAGACATAACCAAAACTGACCTGGGGAACCACTAGCTTGGCCCCCACCCACCATCTGTCCCTATTGTTTTCTCCCTTCTGTACCCCCAACTAGTCTCCCTCCCCTTCAGGTTTGCCACAATGGACAATTTCCTTCCCAAGGTCCTCCAGTATGGAGACAACAAAAGCTCAAGGACTGCGGACAACTTTGCCAAGACATGTATGTGAGATGTGGGGTGGGCCTTGATGGGAAGGGGAGGTGGAGTAGGAATGACCCTTCCGCGAAAGCCTGGAGGGAAAGCCACGCTTTCACACTGGCCCACAGACTCCAGTGATTTTGACAAGCACCGGAAGATACACTACAGTGAAGGGAAGTTCCTGAAGACCCCGAAAAACCAGCCCTTGGCTAATGAGGACGATAGCAGTGGGGCGAGTGCCAGCATCAGCAGTAGTAACCAAAGTGTGATGATGGACCTGAAGTCCAGGCCTGTGGACAAAGGCTGGGCAGGAAGACTGGCCACAGGAGTCAAAAATGAGACTGTCCTGGTGACAGACAGCAATGGTTAGTGACAGGGGCTTAGGGGACGGAAGACAGTTGTAGACTAGAGGCTGTTCCAGAGTCCAGGACTCCTTGTACTTTGCTTTTTTTCATATCTGTTCTCTCTGGTTCTGCTCTTTGCCTCTCCGCTGTGTTCTGCTGTCTTCAGAGCACTGGCTTACAGTCCTGTTGTCTGAAAGAAGGGACAACTGGAGCTGAGTCTCCACTCAGGGTGGCCTCCAAAAATGACTGGCTGGTGAACAGACAGTTTGAGAGAATGCTGGGGAATGCAGAATCACTGGAGGCTTTCTAATGGGGGAGGGGTGGTAGATGAGGACTCAGAACTCAAACTTTTCCCATCTGGTAGTGGCCACCATGCACACCTAGCATTCATAGGCTCAGCAGATCTCCACAGACTCAGACTGTCTGGGATGACAGTCTGCTACTTTTCAGATTCTGCTACTTACAGAAACCAGTTCCCCTCGGCTTCAGACTCTACCATGAGGGAGCAGAATGATCTACAGCGCAAGGAGTATTACAGTAAAGGAAGATACCTGAGGTCCTGTTCCCACCCTGAGATCGGAGAAGATAGAGAAGATGAAGAACAGGACAGTGAGAGCTGGGAAGGACAGCCTGGGGGCGGAAGGACAAACAGAACAAGCAGCTTGCTAGGTCCCCCAGCCCTCATCTCAATTACTTCCAGGTTCTTCTGGTCTGACCTGGGTTACTGAGAATCCCAAAGACACTGCAGGTCCTATTGGAATCCCTTTTGGGTATGACAAAACCATTTAGGGCTCTCTGGACATAACCATGATACTATTGCAACACGGGCACACCATCTCCCTAGGCCTGGCTCTTAGCGAGCTCCCAGCCTGCCAATCCTTTTGGGCCAGTGCATCAGCCACAGGCAGTAAGAGGCCCTAACCATCCTGGAATCTAATGCCTACATTACAGAGAACAGACACCAGGGATGTTCAGAGGGATTGAGAACCCCTCCTGCCTAGCATAAGCCACTAAGGCCACGCCTCCTCCTTGATCCCTCTCTGCCACCCCACTTCTCTAGTTAGTAGCATGTCCTCCATGAGTCTCAGGTGGTGTCCAGCTGTTGGGCTAAGGGGCTGAGATGCCAAAGCCCAGGGAGCTCAGGAAAGGAACATGGAAGTAACCAGAACCCTCCGAGCTGGAACAGGCAGACAGTGCCTGGGCAGAGGCAAGAGGGTGCTTGCACTGACCAGGGAGGCATTGGGTTGAGTGGGTAGGTTCTAGAGATTGGAGGGTCACATGGACAAAGCTTACCCCTGCTGCAAGAAAGCCCAACCTCCTCTTTCTCTAGATGAAACCTCGAGGCTCCAGCTCCAGTGGACTCAGGACAAAGAACCTAGGCCATGGAAAATGTAGCCAGCTGAGAAGGGGTGAGGGCAGAGTTCCCTGTCCTTACTACTCTAATAGTGGACAATAAAGAGAACATCAGGAATCTGCATGCTGGGAATTGCATTTCCAGAATGGGTCTGCTCTATCAAGGACTGGGAGAGTTGTGGGCGTGTGGGTGTGGGTCCATGCACAATGAATCAGGAAAGCAGACCAAGAGAAGGAAGCTGAATGCAAGCCAAGGGACTGGACTCAGGATCAAGCACTATGGGCTAAGGCAGCAAAATCACAAATTTGAGGACAACGTGTTCTGCATAGTGAGATTCTGTTTCAACACAGAAAACAAAACTTAAGGTTTTCAAATGTTCACTGTTAGTTTATTCACTTAATGTGATGCACCAGTGGAGGTCAGAGGGACTTTCTAGAATTAATTCTACTGTGGTTTCTGGAGATTAAACTCAGGTTGTCAGGCTTGCTGTGTGACAAGCACTTTTACTTAATGAGCCACCTTGCTGGCCCCAAAACCTAAGAGAAAGCTAGGATTTTGTTTTGTTTTTATCTTTTTTTTTTTCTTTTTTTTTTTTTTTTTTTTTTCCTTTGAGACAGGAAGACAGGGTTTTTCTCTGGAGCCCTGGCTGTTGTCCTAGAACTCACTCTGTAGATCAGACTTGCTTCATACATATTCGCAGAGATCCACCTGCCTCTGCCTCCAGAGTGCTGGGATGAAAGGCGTGTGCCACTACTGCCAGGGAAAACCTAGGTTCTTGAAAAGGCCCAAGGTTGCAACAGGATGGGAATGTCTGAGTCAAGTAATTCACCGTCTTTAATTCCAGCACTCAGTAAGTTCGAGGTCAGCCAAAGCCTACACAAAGAATACCCCCACACATAAACACACACAATTTACCATAATTTACCAAGTATTGGGATTAAGGAGTACACCACCACACCTGCCCTTGTAACAGGATTATGTCTCAAATGAGGTAACTGAAGGATCAGAGAACTTGTCCTGGGTCACACAACTTTTTTCTTTTTTGTCTAGACAGGGTTTCACTATGTAGCCCTGGTTAACTGTAACTTGCTATGTAGACCACACTGGCCTTGACCTCACGGAGATCTCCCTGCCTCTGCTGTAATTAAAGCCATGTGCCACCATGTTGTACTAATTATACAAATTCTTAAGTGTCAGAGACATCATTTGACTCTAGATTACTGTGCCTCCCCTCAAAGGATTTATTCATCAAAGGAGAAAGCAGCAAAGACTAGGGTCCCAGAAGGAAGGTGACAGCAGACAGTCTCTGGGGGGGGGGGGCGGGGCTGTGGTTTCTCTGATCTCAGCGCCCCCTCCGCATAGGCCCCGCCCCTACCCCTCCCAGAGCTGCCTGGAAGTGGTGGGGTGAGAGCTCCTCCTGGGTTACCCCTTTCCCTTTGGGGAAAGAATTGCAGACCCAGGCCCTACCCACCAGAGGATCTCCTCTTCCTCCCCAACACCCCTCCTGGGGGTTGGAGAGTTCATCTACCTACATACATCCCCAGCTGCCTGGCTTCCAGGGTCCCCGGGCCAAAGCGAGTCATCTGAGATGACGGTCAAGCTAGATTTTGAAGAATGTCTCAAGGACTCTCCCCGATTCCGGTAAGTGTGTGCAGGTCCAGCAGGCTAAGGAGGGGAAGGAAGGTTCCACACGCCCTGACAAATACATAATATTCGCCAGGCTGGACCGCCCTTAAAACCTAGGCCACAACTAGGGAACTGGTATGAGATGGCATCTGCCATTCCACCCAGGCCCGGCCCTCATGCTTGTCATCCCTGCACTTGGGAGGCTGAGGAGGGAAAACTGAGTTCCAGACTAACCTGGGCTACAGAGGGAAACCCTTTGAAAACAAATTACAAAAACCAAAACCTCCATGCTCTTCAAAGTTCGTCTGCTCCGCCTGTCTGTATCATTGGCCTTTATAATTGGCATTCCTTCTTCCTTCTCACTGGAACCCCTCCCCCCAGCACCTGCCCTAGAGCGGTTAGCAACTTCCTGCCCTGGCCACATCCACCATCCTGACACTTCCTGCTCTGGTCTTGAGTTATTGAAGCTTACAATGCGCATAGCAGTACATGAGCAATAACTGGCTTGGAGGGTGGGTGGCTATTCTCACCATTTGTCTGTCTGTATCCACCACCCCATGACTCCATCCCCCCACCTTGATGATAAGCAGAGGCACCAGTGGGTGCTCTGTTCTCATGGCCCTGTTCCCTCCTTTCCCAGAGCCTCAATTGAGCTGGTGGAAGCTGAGGTGTCAGAATTGGAGACCCGCCTAGAAAAGGTGACTAAGTCATGGAGAAAAGATCCAGGATTGGATCAAAATAAAAGGGGGTGGGCCCAGGAGAAAACAAGACACTGGGAATGAGTTACAGAGTCAAAGAAAGTTAACTGTGCCTGGACATGATAGCTCATAATTGTAACCCTGGGCCTTTAGAGTTGGAGGCTGAGGGAGGAGGTCACCATGAGTATGTGACAGCGTGGGCAAACCTATAGGGTGAGGTGTCTCTCTTCTTAAAAAGGTGGGGAGGGGGTCTACAGAGATCAAAGACAAAATCCTGTACCTTCATTAAGTTTAGTATCTTAAAATAAGACATTAGTTGTGCATTTTATTTATTTATTTATTTATTTATTTATTTATTTATTTTGAGACAGGGTTCCTCTGTAGCTTTGGAGCCTGTCCTGGAACTAGCTCTATAGACCAGGCTGGCCTCGAACTCACAAAGATCCACCTGCCTCTGCCTCCTGAGTGCTGGGACTAAAGGTGTGCACCACTAACACCCGGCCATTGTTCTGCATTTATATAAGCTCTAGTCCCTGACTCTGCTTTCTCTAGTGTGTTTATCTAACATGTATTTACTTGCTCTGTGAATTTTCTATTGATGTTTGACAAATTCCATAGCTCAACTCAGCTATGACTTGGCTCTGGGTCACCTAAACAGCAGTCAGGGTCTCAACCAAAATTATGGTCTTATCTGAAGACTGGGACTTTCTTGCAAGATCACATGGTTGTTGACAATTTTTAATAGTATTTCATGGCTGTTATAGGACTGGGGGCCTGATCCCTAGATGCTACTCACAGTTCCCTGCCTCGAGGCTTGCCTTCTCCACAGATACACCCTAGCATGGTTGCTTGTTTCCATGAGGAAAGTCATTTGTGTGTGTGCTAGCAAGGCGTTACATGGTGTGGCATGGAGTGTCGTCCCATTGCCTTTACCATAATCTGACAGTTTGAAGCAAGTCACAAGCCTTCCTCATACCCTGGAGCGGGCTGGGACAAGAGACATGGCTCACTGGTCCTTGCTGTTCTTCCAAAGCACCCATTCATTTCTTAGCTCTCAGGTCGGGTGGCTCATGATTACCAATAACCTCTAGTTCCAGCTTCCAGGAGATCCCATTCCCTCTTCTGGCCTCAGGCACTACACACACACACACACACACACACACACACACACACACACACACACACACACCTCTACCTTTAGTCCTAGCATCAGTAAAGCAGAAACAGGCATAAGTTCAAGGGTAGCCTAGTCTCCACCCCCCCCCCTTTTTTTTTTGAGATAGGTCACTTGTAGTTTAGGCTGACTTTGAATTTACCCTGTAGTTGAGCATGACCTTGAATTCCCAATCCTGTGACTACTACTTCGTTCTTGGATATGGAATCCATCCTCCTGTATATTAGGCAGGCCTGACTCTATCAGTAGCTATATCCTAGTACAAATAATTCTTAAAAATCATACACACAGACACACACATACACACACACACACACACACACACACACACACATATATATATATATATATGTTTTGCCTGGGTATGTCTGTATATCATGTCCATGCCAGTGCCTGCAAAGGCTAGAAGAAGGCATTTGATCCCCTAAAATTGGAGTTAAAGACAGTTGTGAGCTACCATCTGGGTGCTGGGAATTGAACCTGGATCCTTTGCAAAAGCAGCCAGTAGTCCTAACCACTGAGCCATCTCTCCAGCCCCATAAATGTTTTTAAATTCAAGTTAATAATACGCCATGTCCCCATCCACTTCCCACCAGTGATGACATTTAATGCAATTTTTCCTCATTGTCAAATCTCAAAATTAGCATTGGCACAGTATAATTAACAACAAAGTCTACAGGGACCAAAAGAGATGGCTCAGTCAATGAAACACTTCCCTTGCAAGCATAAGGACCCAAGTTTGATTCCTAGCACTTATATAAAAATGACAAGGCATATGTATGACATATATTTATAATCCTAGTATTGAAGACATGGAGATGAGAATCACTGGGGCTTTCTGGCCACCAAGTCTAACCCACTTGATGGGAAACACTATCTCAAAGGAGGTGGACTTTTTTTTTTCTTTTAAGGCAAAGCCTTACTGGCTGGCCTGGAACTTTCCATGTAGACCAGACTGGGCCTCTACAGATCTGCTTCTGCCTCAGGAGTGAGGATCTATCTGTCTGTCTGTCTATCTATCTGTATGTATGTATGTATCTACCTACCTACCTACCTATCTACCTATCTGTGTGTGTGTGTTTGTACTGGTATACATGTTGTAATGCATGTGGGGAAGTCAGTGGACAAGTTTTGGGAGTCAATTCTCTCTCTCCACCATAGTCTCCAGAATTGTACTTTGGTTTTCAGGCCCACATAGCATGTGTCTTTACCTGCTAAGCCACCTCACTGGCCTGAGATTGGCTTTTCTAAAACACTGGATGCCCAGTGTGGTGGTACATACCCTTCCCAACACTCAAGAGACTGAAGCTGGCAGAGCTCTATGAGTTTGAGGTCAGCCTGGTCTACCTAGCAACTTCCAGGACAGGCATGGCTATGTAGACAGACCCTGTCTCAAAAAAAAATTAAAGGAGTTTGAGTGATGGTTCATTGGTTAAGAGTACATTCTGTTCTTTCAGAGGACCTGAGTTCAATTCCCAGCACCCACATTTGGCAGCTCACAAATGCCCATAACTCCAGCTCCCTCTGTCCTCCTCACTCATATGCAAACATATACATGTACATATAAATAATAATAAAAATATTTTAAATTGAAAATTAAAAGAAAACTGGGAATAACAGTGTGTTGGAAGTCCATTCAAGTTCTTCAGTGCATTGATAGCTCCTTTTTATTGTTGACTGCAATTCTGTTACATAGATGAACTACTAAATATTGGTTTAAGTGTGTTTTGGTTTTATTGTTGTTGTTGTTGTTTTTGTTTTGTTTTTTGAGACAGGGACCTATGTAGCTTTGGCTGCCCTGGAACTTGCTATGTTGACCAGGCTGGCCTTGGTCTCACAGAGACCTACCTACCTGCCTTTGCCTCCTAAGTACTGGGATTAAAGGCTTGTGCTGCATGCCCAGCTAGTTATTGGCTCAGTTCTGTGAAAGGTCTTTTCTTATATACAGGCGAAAGGGGCTTGTATACACAGGAGAACTAGGCAGTCCACTGATCCACACTGTGACCTGTAGCCATTTTGTCTCCTTGTTTGGGACTGATTGACTAGATGTTGGTCAGTTTCCTGACCACTGATGATCGTGCTAGACACTTTCAGCCCAAGCTGTATTTCCCAGAAATACCCATAAGCCACCAGAAAAATGTGCTGGAAACACATGGGGCCTCCTGGCCTCTGGCACCTTGCCACTTCTTCACAAAGCCTCCTCCCTGTGACCTCTTACCACCCTGGGCGAAGCTAAAGGACTACACAGATACTTGCTCCATTCAAAACATGACAAATCATGGCCAAAGTCTAGTGTGTCACCTTCAGGGTGATGCAGCCATAGCCCTGTGGATAACAAGGCCCAGGGATAAAGAGACTGATTTGGGATTCTAGCTCAGCCATCTGGCTTTCCCTTCCTGGATCAGTTATAGCTCTTTGACCATTACAAAGGCACTGAAAGATGAACAACTGAGCACCCCAACATTTTACTAGGCCCTAATCCTGAGGCTTCAATGACTAGTTAATATTTACAAGGGAATGTTTAGAGAGTATGGAATGAGACACCCCTCTCGAACACACAAACAACAAAGGCTGTAGAACTGAACCTAGCCAGGCAGAGAATGGATAGGAGGAACAGGGCAGTGCAGGGAGGAGGCTGGGGCTTTAGGGGGAGCCCCTCATTCAGAGGGCACAGAAGGGCAGGAAGGATTAGACAGGGAAAGGTATTTGAGATGTAACGATGACCGTGAATTTGGGAAGAAGCTTGGAGGAACAGGCAGACACTTTGAAACACACAGGAAAAGAGAGCTAGGGAAGCAGAGATAATGGCATGAGTGTGAAATGGGGAGCAGCATCACAATGGGTGGCACAGTAGATTAGGAAGGGTTGTGCAGCCTTGGGCAAGGGGAAAAGTGGAGCAGAGTGGAGGCGTCGCCTAGAGTGCTGGCCACTGGTACTATTCCATCTTGTCATTCATCCTTTCCCAGCTCCTCAAGCTGGGTACCTGCCTCCTGGAAAGTGGGCACCATTACCTTGCCGCCAGCCGTGCCTTCATAGTTGGCATTTGTGACCTGGCTCAGCTGGGTCCACCAGAGCCCATGATGGCGGTATGTGATGATTCTAACCTGGGCTGTGATTGCTGGGGGCAGGGGACTGGGATAAGGAGATGCTGTGGAACAGGGGGCTGACCTGGGGTCTGCAGGGCCTGGGCTAGAGCAAAGCTGGGGCTGTTGTCCAAGGGTCCGGGAGGCAAGACCTTGAGCTGGGTGGACCTTGATGTCCCATACCTGGTATTTCTCTGTGGTTTTTCTTGCTTAGGAGTGTCTCGAAAAATTTACCGTGAGCCTAAACCACAAGCTGGACATGCATGCTGTGAGTCAGGGATGTGGGGCTTGGGGGTGATGGAATGGGTGGGGCAGGGTTGACCATGATCCTGACTCTCACTTGTCATCTTCTTCCTACAGGAGCTTCTTGATGCTACTCAACACACACTGCAGCAGCAAATTCAGACTCTGGTCAAGGAGTGAGATGGGAGGGAAAGAGGGCCTCATTTCCCAGAAACTAGCCCTCTACCTCTCTTGCTATTAACCACAGGGCCTCTCCCATAGGAGGAGCGCTGGGGGTGGGGTGGGAAGTGGTGTGACTTCAGAGTCTTCCCACCACAAGGATTTCCCTCTCATATGCTGACAGGATATGGGAAGGGGGTGTCCTGAGATTTTTTCCTCTCCTGGGGACAGAGGGTAAATCTGTGATTTTGTTTTGTCTCCCCTAACTCTAGAGGTCTCCGGGGTTTCAGAGAGGCTCGCAGGGATTTCTGGAGAGGGGCTGAGAGTCTGGAGGCTGCTCTTACCCACAATGCAGAGGTCCCCAGGCGCCGTGTCCAAGAAGCAGAGGAGGCTGGGACTGCTTTGAGGACCGCCCGAGCTGGGTACCGATGTCGGGCATTGGATTATGCCCTGCAGGTAGGTGCTTACCCCAACCCATCCTCCAGGATACCAGGATACCTTGAGGTGTCACCTCAAGAGTGGGGAGTCCCCAGTGTAGGGGGAAAGGAGGTGCTATGATGTCAAGACTGACCCCGGGATCTTTTTGGACCTTCAGGTCAATGTGATCGAGGATAAGAGGAAATTTGACATCATGGAGTTCGTGAGTTTCAGAAGCAGCAAAGATGAAGAAGAACCTGCTCACAGAGCAGGAGGGTAGAGGGAAGGGGAGGGGTATCCTTCCTCAGTTCTGCCTACTGCCCACCTTATCCCTCAGGTGCTGCGTCTGGTAGAGGCCCAGGCTACCTACTTCCAGCAGGGCCATGAAGAGCTAAACCAGCTGGCTCAGTATCGGAAGGAGTTGGGTGCCCAGGTGAAGGACCCTAGGCAGTAGGTACAGGGAGGTGAAGGTTTGCTAACATGACTCTCCTGGCCTGGTTGGGGCAAACTCAGACATCTGAGACGTTCCTCCTACACCCAGTTGCATGACCTGGTCTTGAACTCGGCAAGAGAGAAGAGAGACATGGAACAGAGGCACGTGTTACTGAAGCAGAAGGCAAGTGCTTCTGTGGGGACCGGAGCAACACAGGCCATGGCTTTGGTCTCTGCCTGCCCAGTTGTATTTGATCCTCTCATGCCCCCAGGAGCTGGGTGGTGAGGAGCCAGAGCCAAGCCTAAAGGAGGGGTCCACTGGCTTGGTAATGGAAGGACATCTTTTCAAACGGGCCAGCAATGCATTTAAGACCTGGAGCAGGTAAGAAGGCAATAGACTCAGCTAAACTCACACAATTGGATATTCTTGGATGGGTGGTTACTGATCTCTCAAACTTACTATGTAGCCAAGGATGATCTTGAACTCCTGATCTTCCTACCTTCATCTCCCAAAAGCTGGCATACAATACCAGGTGTTCAATACCATGCCTAGCTAAAAAGTAACTTTTGCAGGTTGGTGGTACCACTCACCTTTAATCTTAGCACTCAGGAGGCAGAGGCAGATCTCTGAATTCAGGGCCAGCTAGGTCTACAGAGTGAGCTCCAGGTAACCAAGGCTACCTGACTCAAAAAACAAAAACAAACAAAAGAAAAAAAACCTACCACCAACAACAACCACCAAAAAAAAAAAAAAAAAAAAAAAAGGTAACTTTTAAAGTCAAGATTTCAAGGATATCTGAGGGAAGAAGTTGTAGACAGAAGGAAGAGTTTAAGGAAGGCCCTGTGTTCTCTGTGTATAAAACTGGAGTTGTGGCGCTGGTCAGAGTGAGGCAGGAAGGAGGAGGAGCTAAAGGGGGCAGAGATCATGCTAGGACTTTGCTGACATTGGTAGTGCTTTGAGGACTACTCTGAGCAAAATGGGGAAGTCCTGCAGGGTTTAAAACAGAAAGGTGACATGTCTTGATGTGACTACTTCATCTTCTAGAATTACCACCAGCACATATGGGACAAATGAGAAAATGGAGCCCCTTCCCCAACACAGTTTCATTTGTCAAACACTATAGCAATAAGCCTGGTGTGATGCCAGCAGTCAGTAGTCTAAGAGGAGAACACTACAAAGTTGAGGTCAGCCTGGACAACAGAGGGAGTTTCTAGGCCGGTCTAGGTTATGTGGCAAGATCCTATCTCAAACAAATAATTGTAGAAGTGGGAGTGATTCCAACGCCCTCACGACACACCCAGAAATAGTGTTTACCTCTGTTACAAGTTTTTACCACCTTTACAGCTCTCTCCTATTTAGATCTCCTTCAACATTGGCCACAACTAGAAAAAAAATAATTGCAACAATAAACTTATTTTAGTTCTAAAAAAAGGAAGGAAGGCAGAAAGCAAGCAAGCTGGGTGTGGTGGCACACATGCCTGTGAGCCCAGCCTTTGAGGTAGAGGCAGGAGAATCTGGAGATTTGAAGGTAGCCATACTGCCATCTGCTGGAAAGTAGGCTTCATTAATATGTCCAAGGTGTGAAGACACCCTTTCCATGTCCCATTCTGCATAACTTCCCACCATTCTCTGGAATGCCTCATAGGACTGCTAGCCCACATCTCTCAGCAAACCGCTTAGGGGGCAAAGAGCACAGCCTTTCTTCTATCCATTCCCAAGCTTGTCCCCGGGCTACCCACACTTACCACTTCTGTCTGCTCCAGACGCTGGTTCACCATTCAGAACAACCAGCTGGTCTACCAGAAGAAATATAAGGTAGGTACTGGGTGCCTGGACTCCAGATAGACTCAGCCCTCACTTACTATGCTGGATCTTGGCCCTCTTATCACTTTCTTCCAGGACCCTGTGACTGTGGTAGTGGACGACCTTCGTCTCTGTACGGTGAAGCTCTGCCCAGACTCAGAGAGGCGTTTCTGTTTCGAAGTGGTGTCCACCAGCAAGTGAGTGCAGTCCCTTGTGGGCAATATTCTAATATGTCTGAATACTTACAAACCAAAAGGGCAGGGCCACCAAAATGAGGCTCCCTGTGCAGGTCCAGGGCCCTGCCCTTTGTTTGGTGGCTGGGTTGAGGCTAGTGGGGCAGGGGGCTTGGCTGAGAGATCAGGGTGGTAGGAAATTTTGGAGGTTACTGCCAATTGCTACCAAAGTACATTGGTGATGGGAATTATATTCCAATACATTCATTGTTATTTGAAAGATACTGAAAAACCTACTGAACACATAGCTTAACCTAGACTCAAACAACTTTGAACATCCTAGAACCCAGTTAGCCTACAGTGACAAGCCTCTTTTACAGTAAAGTTTTCTTGAATACTCTCCTGAAAATCAAAATGGCTGTATCAATACAACTTTGTGCATTAATATTGACAAATATTCAGTCAAACCATTGTAAATCAGAGACCACCTGAATTTCAATATAGCTGATAGCCAGGCATGGTGGCACACACCTGTAATAACCAGAGAACATTAAGTTTCAAAAACATAGCCTCTTCCTGTCTCAAGAATAAACAGGCCAATGAGATGCTTAGCACTTGCTGCCAAGCTTGATATCCTGAGTTCAATCCCCAGGACCCACATGGTGAGAAGGAGCTAACCAACTCCATAACATACTATGCATATGTATGCACGTACAAACATACGCACACTTAAATATATCTTTTTTAAAAGTTCAAGGCCTACCTGGTCTAGCAAGTTTGAAGTCAAGCTGAACAATTTACCAGACCCTATCTCAAAGTAAAATAAAAATGGCTTGGCTGTAGCCCAGAGGCAGAGTGCTTGCCTAACATGCACAAGGCCTTGGGTCCAATCTGCAGTAGAAATAACTAAATAAGTAAAAAAAGAAATTTGAATTCATATAACCAGTTTGGCAACAGCGGGATGTCAGTTTGTCCATTTTGCCTTTTGGATCTCTGGCTTCAGACCCCCAAATCTGTCACTCTCACCTCCACCCTGCCCCCTTCCCCAGGTCCTGCTTCCTCCAGGCTGACTCTGAGCGCCTCCTGCAGCTGTGGGTCAATGCTGTTCAGAGCAGCATTGCCTCAGCCTTCAGTCAGGCTCATCTTGATAACAGCCCTCGAGGGCCCGGCCAGGTATCTTAATATGGGCACTGGGAGGCGTGCTGTCTTGGGAGAGCACCGCTACCCCTGGGCCCCTTGCTCACCCTTTCTTCCCCTGCCTCTCTCAGGTCTCCGGATACCTTGCCCTGAGCTCTGCTGCTACTCTGGGCTCTGGCAGGGCAGCCAGAGGAAGGGAACCTGGGGGAGTCGGGCAGGTGGCAGCCCAGGTGCAAAGTGTAGAAGGAAATGCCCAGTGCTGCGACTGCAGGGAGCCGGCCCCAGAGTGGGCCAGTATCAACCTTGGTGTCACTCTCTGCATTCAGTGTTCCGGCATCCACAGGTCATTCCCTAAGATCCCCCCAAGCATAAGCCCTGCTTTTAACTGCAATGTGGCCTATCACAAGGCCCCTGTCATGCACCCTACCCGGTTCTTTTCTCGCATCCTTCTTCTCTGTCACTGGTCACCAAGCTTGCTGCACGAAGTGCACATTCGAGTTAGGTATGGACAGGCTTAGGAGACTCCTAGAGAGTTTATTGTCATTTTTGTTTTGTTTTTCGAGACAGGGTTTCTCTGTGTAGTTCTGGCTGTCCTGGCCCTCACTCTGTAGACCAGGGGGCCCTCAGACTCAGAGATCTGCCTTCCAGGAGTGCTGGGATTAAAGGCATGTGCCACCACTGCCCAGTGCAGGGAGTTTATTGTCTTCATCAGAGGACGCATAGTTAGGTTGCTGAG
Source organism: Phodopus roborovskii (assembly GCF_943737965.1). Lineage (NCBI taxonomy): Eukaryota > Metazoa > Chordata > Mammalia > Rodentia > Cricetidae > Phodopus > Phodopus roborovskii. The sequence continues at coordinate 11,609,374 of NW_026126407.1, forward strand.
GGTAGGACAGCCAACAGAGCCCAAAGAGAAGTTGTGAGGAACTACCAAGTTGTTAAGGCCTCGTCACCATTCTGAAGCATACACAGAGGGAAGGGAGATGCCATACAAAGAATATTCCAGACCAAAGTACCATGAGAGAAGTAAGGGGCTAAATGGGGAGGGGGAAGAGGAGAAGGGGCTAAAGAGCACAAGGACTTAAAATGAAACAGAAGTTAGAAGGAGGGGCGGTGATCAGGCTAGAGCATGGTCAAGGATAGGTGGCCTTTGCTGCCTGCCTTCTGGCCCTGCTCCTCTGCACAGCCTCCATACAAGCCTGGCCTGAGTGTTTACAGTAGTAACAGCTTCCCCAGGCCACTGCCCACGCAGGGCATGACTCTCCTTCTGGCCTTCCAGGAGCCTTGGTGTTCATTTCTCCAAAGTCCGGTCTCTAACACTTGACTCCTGGGAGCCAGAACTAGTGAAGGTAATTTGAGCTATAGGGACAAAGGGCTGAGGGGTCCTGAGGGCTCAGGCACTCACCCCGTTACCCTACCTTTCTCTTGGCCTCTTCTGGGCCTCCTGAAGCTTATGTGCGAGCTGGGGAATGTCGTCATCAACCAGATCTATGAAGCCCGGGTGGAGGCCATGGCAGTGAAGAAGCCAGGGCCCAGCGGCTCCAGGTGAGGTTGGGATGAAGGTACCCAGGGCTTCTCCCCACATGTTGGGGGTGGCAGGATGAGGGACCTACGGCTGTCTCTTCCCAACTCCCAGGCAGGAAAAAGAAGCCTGGATTCACGCCAAGTATGTAGAGAAAAAGTTCCTGACTAAGCTTCCTGAAATTCGGGGACGAAGAGGTGGCAGGGGACCCCCAAGAGGACATCCTCCTGTGCCCCCAAAGCCTTCTATCAGGCCGCAGCTGGCGGCTGTCAGATCCAAGTCAGGTACAGAGTATTTGTCTCATTGCTGTCTGCTCAGTAGTGGCCAGGTCCTAGAGGGAGGCAGACGATGAGGTCCAGGACATCCCCTGGAGAAACTTGGGAGAATCAGACTATAGTTACAGTAGGGCATGGCATTGAACATGGGCAAAAGTGTGGAGTGGAATGTGTCAAGGAGAGCCGCAAAAAGGCACTTAGGAGGCAGAGGCAGGTGGGTCTCCATGAATTTGAGGCCAACAAAGCAAGTTCCAGGACAGCCAGGACTACACAGAAAAACCCTGTCTTGAAAAACCAAAAAAAAAAAAAAAAAAAAAAAAAAGGAGGGGAGGGGTAAATCTCCACTATGGGAAGTGACAGGAGAGGAATTGAGTTTGGCATCTCCAAAGGTATGAAAAGAAGGGTGTGAGCTTGACCCAGGCAGAGGAAGCAAAAGCTGAGTCTGTCAGGCAGTCTAGTTTGCTTTTGGCATCCAGCCAGTCTGGTGGTTGGCCAGGCTGAAGTGAGTGATACTATCTCCTCCACACCCAGGGCCCTGCACACATACATCCTGACACGTATGCACTCACACATTGCTCCCAATTCTCACCACAGCCCTGAGTCACAAGGGCCTCCCCACAATTTAGACGTGACTTACCCCCTCACAGCATCTGGGGGCTGTGCTGAAGATTTCTCCCTAGACCCATCACTGATTTTCCTTAACAGAGTCCCCTTCTGATGACCTGGGAAGCCTGCACCCTGGGGCCCTGCTGTTTCAAGCTGCTGGACATCCTCCATCTCTACCTACCATGGCTGATGCCCTGGCCCATGGAGCTGATGTCAACTGGGTCAATGGGGGTCAGGAGAATGCCACACCTCTGATCCGGGCCACAGCTGCTGTGAGGACTATGCTGACCTCCCCTACTCAAAACTAAAGCTCCTCCTGGCTCTCCCAGGGCTCTCCATTCTATAGGGAAATCCCACAGACTGGGTGTTAAAAGCGTGATTTGGAGGTGGTGAATCAATCTTGGACCCACTACTTGCATGAGATTTTAAACAAACTGTCAATCCCTGTGGATCTTAGTCTCCTCATCAGTAAACTAAGAATAGAAGGAGGCCAGAGAGATGGCACAGCATGTGCTGCACCTGCTGAGGACTAGGATTCAGTTCCCAGTGTCTATGAGGCAGCTCATAGCTACAACTCCAGTGTCAGGAGACCCAACGCCCTCTCCTGGCCTCCTCATACCTGGTCTGTGGTATACAGTCATGCAAATGAAAACAAAGTTAAGAAAGAGGGCTAGCCTCATCAGAGGCATGTGAAGAGTGACAGCCAAGCCCGATTGCCAGTTGTACCCTGAACACCATATCCCACACTCCCACCGTCTTAATTGTGTCACCCTAAAACATCTAGAAATCCACTTCTAAAAATGGCATCCTCTCCTTGATCTCTCCATGCAGAATTCTCTTCTGGCCTGTGAGTTTCTCCTCCAGAACGGGGCAAATGTGAACCAAGCAGACAGTGCTGGCCGGGGCCCTCTCCACCATGCGACCATTCTTGGCCACACAGGGTAGGAAGCCACCAGCATGGGAAGGAGGTTGTCTGGGAATGAAACTAGAGGAAGTCTGCTGCCGCTGAATTTAGCTGTCCTCTTCAGGCTTGCTTGCCTGTTCCTGAAACGGGGTGCAGATCTGAGTGCTCGAGACACAGAAGGCAGGGACCCTCTGACCATTGCAATGGAAACTGCCAACGCTGACATCGTAACCCTGTGAGAATGCCAGAGGGTCAGGCTAGTGCTTGGACAGTCTGTGCATCTTTGGGGTGGGACTAGTGCCAAAACCAGTTCTGGAAGGCGAGGTCTGGGGAGGGGTAGAGTAAAGCTCTCTGTGGGCGGTAGGGTGTGGAGCAGGGTGAAGTAATGGGGGTTCATCTTGGGAGCTGGCATTCGGACATCAACATTGCAGAAAGTTCACGTATCTGCTTTTAAAGCAGAAGTCACCAGGGAGACATTTTTACCGAGTAATGTAGCTCAAGGGATGGGGAGTTAGGGAGGAAGAGTGCGAAGTCTTTTATCCCTTCATTTCCACCCTTCAGGCTGAGATTGGCAAAGATGAGGGAGGCTGAAGTGGCCCAGGGCCAGGCAGGTAAAGTAGCCACTTATTTATCTGGACCCTGGGTCCACACCAGAATTCTGGCCCTTGCTTACTTGTCCCCTTACTGTCAAAGTGCATTAATGCCATTATTTATTCAACAAGCACGTTTTGGGCCCACCGGATGTGCCTGGCCCTCAGAACAAAGGAAGGACAAGGTGCGAGGCCATGCTTACATTGCACCCACAAGTCAAGGGCTTGCCCTGTCAGACCCACCCTACTGCCCAGTGATGCTTTTCGTAGTAGGCCAGCTGTCCAGCCTTCCAGTCTTCCCTCTGTCTTCCTCAGGGGATGAGACATATCTTGACATCTTCCGAGACTTCTCTCTCATGGCATCGGACGACCCGGAGAAATTGAGGCGTCGCAGTCATGACCTCCATACTCTTTGATTCCAGGCCCCTCCCCACTTGGTCGTGGCCTGTTCTCCATTAAAGTCTTTCTGCTTTGCCTTTTCTTTCTCAGCTCATTTACTGTGCGCCACCTGGGGGCCCGACAGGGTGTTGGGTGCAGTGGCCAATAATGAGCAGGATTTCTCTAATAAAGGAGGCTGATTAGCACCCGGTGGCTTTGTGGCGGTGGGGAGTGGGGGGTGGGTGTCCTTCGAGCTCAGACGACAAAGAAAGCCACCCGCGTAGGGACCTGGGCACGCCGGGGTGGCCCAAAAGCATCCCCGGAATTCGATGGCTCAGCACCCGCCCCATCGGGAGTTCCCGACCGGGATCCAACCCCAAGGCCTGGGTTTTCTCAGAATGGAGGGACTGAGACTCCTGCCCACACTATGTTGTACTAGTGAGGTCATGCACACCTGCAGGGAACGCGGGACCGTCGTGGCCACATCCGTAGTGAAGCCTGTGAATCATCCCACCCCCGCTCGCGTCGGCAGGACCATCCTGTCCGCCCCGTCTCTCCCGTAGGCGAGTCCCAGCTCCCAGCCTCAGCAGAACCCAGCTAGCCCATGGGGGTGGAGGGCGGGGCGCTAAGGGGCGGGGCTGTCGCTTAAAGGGCCACTGACCGCTGCCCTTAGACCACTTCCTGGGGGTGGAGAGGACCTCAGCTGCTGCTGCGACAACCCAGGAAGGCGGTAACGCCCGAGTCCCGAGACTCCGGCTGTTGCCAACAAAGTCCTGGGACACCCTCAGCTCTGACTGCGAGAGCATCGTCTCACTCCATACAGAACGGCTCGCCACCGGCTCCCATCAGTTGCGCCTCCATCTGTTGGGACCCATGCCTCTAAGCCTGGCCGGGCCTCTGGGCAGGTCGTAGGAACCCGGCGTGGACTCGCCTACTGCAAAAGCTATCTACTAAGAAACTCAGAATCTGAACCCTTCAGAGTCCGGCCGGTGCTCGCCACCGTCACCTGCTGGTTGAATTCCGGAAACCCACTGTGCACAGAAGGAAATCGCTGACCGCGCAGAATCAGAATCTTCTGGACCAAAAGCTCTGGGACCCTGTCTGGCTGCCTTTTTTTTTCATCGGGTCTTTCATCCTTTCGGGGACTTCTATGTTCTGAAGCCCCCAATCGCCACCAAGGTAGCTGGGTGGGCTACAAGCTTTGCTGTCTTGTTTTCCAACCTCTGCCTCCAACATAGCGAGTCTGAACGTTACCATCCACTTCTTCCCAAAACCAGGAGATTCTGCCTTTTCCTTCTCCTTGCTTGTCTCCTACAGTTCCCAAAATTTCCCCCCCTCCTGTGTCCTCTTCACCCCCTTCTTTTGGGGGGCCCGTGACCCTAAATGTGGGGGGAACACTATATTCCACTACATTGGAGACCCTGACACGCTTCCCGGACTCCATGCTGGGGGCCATGTTTAGGGCTGACACCCTTATTCCAGCCAATCTCAACTCTCAAGGAGATGGCCATTACTTCATCGACAGAGATGGCAAGGCTTTCCGGCATATCCTCAATTTCCTGAGGCTGGGCCGTCTGGATCTGCCCCGTGGGTATGGAGAAACTGCACTTCTTAAGGCAGAGGCTGACTTCTACCAGATCCGGCCCCTCCTGGATGCCCTGCGGGAATTGGAAGCTTCTCGGGGTACCCCTACACCCAGAGCTGCGCTGCTCCATGCAGATGTTGATGTCAACCCCCGCCTGGTACACTTCTCTGCTCGAAGGGGCCCACATCACTATGAGTTGAGCTCTGTTCAGGTGAACACCTTCCGAGCCAACCTCTTCTGTACCGACCCTGAATGTCTGGGCTCCATGCGTAACCGATTTGGTGTGGCCAGTGGGGACAGGGCAGAGGGCGGTCCACATTTTCATCTAGAGTGGGCCTCCCGCCCCCGGGAACTTCCCGAAGTGGAGTATGAAAGACTAGGGCTGCAACCACTGTGGACTGGGGGGCCGGAAGATCGGCGGGAGGTGGTAAATGCGCCTACCTTCCTGGAGGAGGTCCTGCGGGTGGCTCTCGAGCATGGCTTCCGCCTGGACTCTGTCTTCCCAGACCCTGAAGACCTGCTGAACTCTAGATCTTTGCGCTTTGTCCGCCACTGAGAATGCTACCCTTCACTTTACTGTGGAGAAGAGAAGAATGTGTCAGCCAAGGGGCTGATGGCTTTCCTGAAGAATCTTTGTAGTTCTGGTGTGGGAGCTGTGAGAGTCAGGGATCCTACCTGACTGGAGCCTACATGTAGGCTGGGATTCCCAAATTGAGTCCAACTCCCAGGACTCGAGAGTGGTCCTCTCGATCTACACTGGGGCTTATCCTGGGAAAGCATCTGTGCATTCTCCAGCCTGTTCTTGCTTGAGGATGGGTCCTCTGTGTTTAGGGCTGTGGAAAAGTAAGGAAGCACCTCTGCCCAGGCTAAACCTAGCAGAGCTCTGGAGGTTTGAGCACTAGGTGGAAGGACATACTTTGGATTATCAAATGTGGTCTGTCCCCTAGACTGTGGCTTCCCCTGGAGCTGGTCACCGTATCCTACTATGACCATTAAGAGGCCAGGATATCTGGGAGGTTTGTTTACTATATTCAAAGCCACCTACTATGGAAGATTGAAAATAGACAACTCATCCTAGGTTGACAAAAGGGAGCTAGGAGGATCCCCACCAGCATGGGGGGTAGAGCACCCTTCTGAGATTCCAAGTATTTTAGAGGGTTTTGTATGTGGGTGGGACTGAACATGGGGAAAGATGGTATTTTTTTTTTTTTTTTTTTTTTTTTTTGTGCCCTGGGCTTGTCAAGTGTGTTTTTGTGCCAGCCAATATATCTGACTGATGCTTGGATCCCTATCATCTTGGTTCCCATCAGTGTTGCTGACTCTTGTGTTTATATGATGGTCCTTCTGTGATCTTGACATGTCCAGGCCTGTTTGAGGTTGCTTAGCAATTCTTCAGGCTCAGGTATCTCTGTGGTATGTGTAAGAGCAGACTGCGATTTAGTTTAATCATAGGGTGTGTGTGTGTTTGCGTGTGTGTTTATGCCCACATCACCATGTAGGCAGGAGGGGCTTGTTTGAGTTTGAGTCACTAGGCTCTTTCTATGAGAGGTTAAAGCCACTGGGCTTAGCTAGGCCTCTGAGACCTCTGAAAGCTCTTGGTTGCTGAGACAACCATGAGCTTGTTGCTAGGAAATAGCTGGGTAAGGCCTAAGGCTGTCCTGGGCAGAGAGGAGACAGAGTTGGGAGAGTGGAGAGGATGTGGGAAAGGATAGCATTTCTGGGTCCCTGAGTGGATGGGATATACACACACATCTTTACTGGGAGGAGTCCTTCATCCATCACTATGACTTACAAGAAGAAAAATAAAATTGCTTTCAGAACCACAGACGTGTAAAGGCCACTGTCCCCTTGCAACAGAAACCCTGATTCCTCCCTCTAGCTCCTACTGGAGATGTCTTTTAGCTTCCTGTTCAGGAGGCCCCAGGGCAGCTTTACTGGAGCCAAGGGTAAAACAATGGTATTGTTCAGGATCAATCTAGAACTCCCCACAGAAGGTCTAGAATCCCTCAGCATTCTGAGTCTTCCAGGTCCAAGGGGTCCAGCTCCCACCCATCCTCCAGCAGGCCTCATGTGGGTACTGGCACTAATTGGGATTTTCCTGGCTGTCACCAAGGCTTGTATCTTTTGTCGGCTTCCAACGCATGCCTTGCCAAGCCGCCTGGCTCAGCTCAGTAGCCAGATGGAGATGCGATGGAAGGAATGGGCTTCCCCAGACTTCTCAGCCTTTGCCTTAGGTATTACAAGACACACACGGTTAGCCCTGCAATAGTCACCTGTATATCCTAAAGGGGTGGCGGTGAGTTCCTAGCTGCCCCCACCCAGCCTTTACTGCAGTCCATTAGCCTCTCCCTTTGGAAGAGCTTTGTCCTAGGAAATAGGAAACACAAAAACCCTAGCACCAGCCGGGCAGTAGTGGCGTGTGCCTTTAGTCCCAGCACTTGGGAGGCAGAGGCAGGCAGATCTCTGTGAGTTTGAGGCCAGCCTGGTCTACAGAGCTAGTTCCACGACAGTCTCCAAAGCTACAGAGAAATCCTGTCTTGAAAAAACAAAAAACCAAAAAACCCTAGCACCTACTGAGAGACTAGCTTATTATTTGTGCCCATCTCCACAGATGAGGTGACCATGAATAAAATCACAGAGAAGACTCACAGAGTCCTGAGGGTCATGGGTGAGGTCAGAGGGAGAGTCCCAGGAAGGATGGGGGTGGGGGCAGGTGGAGACCGGCTGATCTGGGGAGGAGCCTGGAAGGCAGCACTGCTGAGGCCTAGGGCAGTATGCTGTGCTGTGTCTTTCCAGAGATAAAAAGGTCCATCTCCTCGCTTCCTTCATATTGGCAATGGCTTCAGAAGACCAAGATCCCACAGTACACCAGGGAAGGTATTGATTGAGAAGGCATCAAGGGGGTACTTAGGATTTGTAGCCAAGTGGAGAGTGGCTGAATAGGTCAGCCACCTTTTGTCTTTCCTTTCAGCCCTCTGTGCTCCCGCCTGTTGTGAGTAAAAGAAAAGGGTAATAATAAGCCTGAGGAAGTTGGGTGGCTGGAAGGGTGGAGGCCCCGGCTTCACTCGCCAGCGCTGCTCCGATTGTCTCCTGCAGGGGGCAGCACGATCCTGTACAACTGCTCTACCTGTGAGGGCAAGGAGTCGGCTTGTTGGCCCCGAAAGCTCTGCTTCCCAGGTTCTTACTCCCAGCCCTCCTCCTCTGACCCCTTAGGCTCCTTGGTGTGATCCGTGGAATTATCCACTGCCTCCTGGGTTCTTTGCAGGAAGTCACGATCTGTGGGACGTTAGGATTCTGCTCTTGTGTATCTTTGGAATTGTCCTGCTTTTGGGCGCTCTGAGCCTCCAGGTGGAGTGAGTTGCGGGATCACCGAAGAAATGCCTCACACCGCCCTTCCTCCTTCCTCCCAGCCCCCTTCCCGACTTCCCTCCAGGCCTCACAACCGGCCTTCTTTCAGGTACCGCCACCTGCAAGCAAAAGACTTGTGAAGATGCTGACAACTTTCCCACTTCCGGCTCTAAGGAATTTGTACCCACAATTTCTACATTTCTTAGGGTGGGGACGAGTCACTTTTTAGATCCAGCCCCAAAGCCTCGGTTTTCCAGACCCTAAAACTCGGACTTTTGTAATCAATAGCCGTGTCAGATGGCTCCCGTAACCCAGGCACCCACCCCTGGAAAGTTCCTCCTCTTCCTCGCCCTACCAATCAGAGAGCTGGGGATGATGCCAGGAAATTATCTACAGAAGGAAAGAATCCCTTATCACCACTCCCACATCCCCTCGGTCCATTCCAGGAAAGCGGGGGACTGTTGGCCTGTAGATGTTGCTCTAGGCCCTCCTATGACTGATGGGGAATCCGGGAATGAGAGTTCTGGAAAACTCTCTGGGGTGAGACCACATCAGTCAGCCCGCTGGCATGCAATCCCTCCATTGTGTTAATACTGTGCAGCCCTGGCCTCCACGCCTGTGGGCCCAACTAAATTTGGTGTGCAATGCCTACCATCTATCTGCCTGGTCTCTATCTGCAACTTGGACAAGCAAGAGAATGGAGATTCTTAGGAATTTTAATTAGGGGTGCCCCCTCCCAAGATATTTAGCAATGTCTGGAGACAGTTTTGTTTTGATTGGGGGATGTGTTACTGGCATCTAGTGGGTGGAGACTAAGGCTGCTGCTGAGCATCCTAGGACACACAGGAAAATCCTGTCCTAATAGCAACAATTTATAGTACAGAAAAGTTAGTGCCGGTGCTCTGTGTATCAGGGGTTTGGGGTTAGGATGACAGGAGATGGAAATGAAGAGAGAGGCCTGCTACCAGCCACGAGTCCTAATATAAGCACTGAAGCCCAGGTGAGGTCCCAGCCTTCATCTAGTTTTCAAACTGAGGGCAAGTATTTTCAAATAGCACATTTGGAGTTACCTGGACAGCTTCCAAACAACTCATGTTTCTATCCCTCTCTGAGTGCGAGTGAGGTAGTCTCACACAAAACCTTGCTTAATATGATCTACAGCCAGGTTAGAACCGTTGTCCTAGCATTGCCTATGGACTGAGGGAGGAGCTCTCTGGGATTTCCAGTGTTCCTCCTTAATTTTTTGTTGTTGTTGCTGTTGGCTTCTTTTCTTTGTCTTTTTTCAAGACGATTTCTCTGTGTAAGAGTTTTGGAACTCTATTTGTAGATCAGGCTGGCCTTGAACTCACAGTGATCCACATGCTTCTGTCACCCAAGCTCTGAGAGCAAAGGTGTGTGCTGCCATGCCCTGCTCTAAATTTTGTTTTTAAATTTTATTTGTGTGTGTGTAAGCTTATATGGACCCCATCACGTGTGTGGAGGTAAGAGAACAATTCGTAGGAGTCAAGTTTCTCTTCCTACCATGAGGAGGGTCCCAGGAGCTGAACTCAGAGGAACTTTGTGGCAAGCTCCTTAAACTACCGAGCCATCTTTGCTTTTGCTTTTGAGATGGTCTTGCCAGGTTAGCCTGGCCTCCAGCTTGCTATGATGCCTGGGATGGTCTTGAGCCTCTGAACTTCCTGCCTCTACCTCCTAAGCACTGGGATTGCAGGGATACACTGCCACTGCCTGGCTCTCTTTGTTTTACACATGCTAAACATTCCTTCCATTTTGCACATGAAAATATGAAAGCCAGAGGTTGTTTAAGAGCACAAACTTGTCCAAGACCATAGGGAAACTCATCCATTGCTTGGACAAGAAGGTATGAGAAACGCCATGATGCGCTGCCCTCCGGGGAAGCATAATTCTCTGCAGGGCAGCTGCCCTGTTCCTCCCCTGCTCAGTCTTCATTTCCAGGATCAATAACGTTCTCCTGCCTAAAATGCATAGATCTAGGATAGCACCCATTATTCAAGGACCTCCATCCTGTCTGCCCCCTTCTCCTGTGGTAGTCTCCAGCCCACCATGTACCCTTTATAATGGACCTTACTCTCTCAGATGCTCCATCTGGTTGTGAATGCTGGTCTTGAACCCAGGTCATTCTCAGTAGCCAGGTGGTTCCACACAAAGCTCTGAATTTCTCAAAGGAAGTGACGAAGTTGAGTTTTGGAGTTGAGCTGCTTGACTTTAAATCCTTAGTCTGCTCTTATTAGGCCTTGGCAATTTATATAACTTCTCTGTACCATTTCCTTATACATTGTTTTTGACACAGTCTTGTTGTGTAGCCGGGATTAGAGGCAGATACCACCAACCTCAACAGTCCCCAGCATTTTGTACATATTTGACTGCAGTTTTGCTTTAATGTAAGCACTATTGTATTTCATTAAATGTGTGATATCAAGGACTAGAAATGGCTTAGCTGTGAAGAGCTCTTGCAGAGGACCCAGGTTCTGTTCTCAGTATCCACATGCTAACAACTGTCCAAAACCCCAGTTCTAGGGGGTTCAGTACCTTCTTCTGGTCTCTGCTGCGGACACTGGGAATGCATGTGGTACACATACCTATATGCTGGCAAAACATTCATACACATAAAATGAAAATAAAATCTTAAAAAATAAATCTATGAAAGCATCAATTATGTATGATTACTACATGTTAAGAAAGAAAAAAAATCTGTCATTTAAGCTATGACATGCTTGTAATTAAAATTCACTCTGACTTCAAAGATGTTAAAATGTTAAGAACTAATACAATTTTTTAAAAAGTTATCTGCTTTTAAACAATAAGAAGGGAACCATGGGAGCTGGAGAGATGGCTCCCTCGGTTAAGAGCACCGGCTGCTCTTTCGAAGGTCCTGTGTTCAATGGCTAGCATCCACATAGTGGCTCACAACCATCTACAATGGGATGTGATGCCCTCTTCTGGCCTGCAGGCATATGTGCTGGCAATAATGCAGATAGAGCACTCACACCTAACAAAAAATATGTAAAATAAAAAAAAAATTTTTTAAGGGAATGGTGTATAGTGCTTCCTGCTGTAATCCCAATGTGGAGAACCAGAGTTCAAGGTCTTCCTTGGTTGCATATTAAGCTCAAGTCCAACCTGGACTATAAGAGACCCTGTTTTCATAAACAAAACAAAGCAGGGTCTAGAGAGATGGCTCAGTGGTTAAGAACACTTGCTCTTACAAAGAACCCAGGTTCAATTGCCAGCACTGGCAACCATCTGTAAACACAGTTTCAGGGGCCCACGCCTCTTCTGACATCCACAGATTCCTGTATGCACATGGTACACAGGTGCAGACTCATACATAAAAGTGTAAAAAATCAAATATGAGGAGCTGAGTGGTGATGCACACCTTTAATCCCAGAATTTGGGAGGCAGAGGCAGATGGATTTCTGAGTTTGAAGGAAGTCAGTCAGGCCAACAGAGTGAGTTCCAGGACAGTCAGGGATACAAATTAAGACTCTGTGTTAAAAAAAAAAAAAAAAAAAAAAAAAAAAAGAAGCGTGAACATTTGCTTATCATACCCGAGTCCATCGTTCATTCCTATCACTGTCAATCAACCATACTAAGGCTGGTGATGTAGTTCCACGATGAAACACTTGCCTGAGAAGGCCTGAGTTTTATTCCCAGCACACACACACCACACACAAAACATGGTATGGTATGGCATAGGTCTGTATTCACACTGGGGAGGTAGAGACAAGAGGATCAGATATTCAATGCCATCTTCAGGCACATAGCAAGATCAAGGTCAGTCCAGCGCCCATAAGATCCTGTCTCAAGAAAATAACTTATTGAAGACATTCCCTATGTCTTCCCTGCCTACCAAACATACGCCTGGCTTGTTTTCCCTGGCGCTCAAGGCACTCCATCGGTAGCGCTCACTTGTCTTATCTGCTGCTCAGGCCAGAGCTTTCTAAACACAGACCTAACTGGAATTTCTACTCTATGCCCACGAGCATCTCACACTCCACATGTCCAAACAAACCTCCCTCACTGAGATCCCAGTGCTCTTTTGGGATGGCTCTCAGCTCTCACACTCCATGGCAAAGCCCACCACACATCCTTGTCCTTCCTCTTCCTAATGCAACAAGTGCTCTTCTCATCAGTAACCAAGTGATTCACCTCCAAATTTGTAACTCCAGCTGCCGCTTGTCTAGATCGTTGCCTCCCACAGCTGCCCACCTTCTACCACTCCCCGCAGCCATACTGAATCACTGAAGTTTCCTAAATACTTTTTCTTTCTGCCTTTGTCCAGGCTTGTCCCTCCATCCGAAGTGTCCTCCTGATCTGGCTCTGATAATGCAACACTGCCTCTGAGTTAAACCAGGAGAGTAGATTTCTTTCTCGGGCATCTTGAAGCTATGACACCTGTCACATCAATTGGTGTGATTTTTTTTTTTTTTTTTTTTTTTTGCAGGAGGAGGAGGGGAAGAGTTGAGACAGGACCTCATATACTCCAGGCTTGCCTTAAACTCCTATGTAGCTGAGGATGGCCTTGAACTTCTGATCCTCCTGTTTCTACCACTGGTATTACAATGACCACCACCTCTGGTTTGATGAATGATGCCTATTTGTGGGTGTATTTTTTTAAGCTACTGAAAATATTGTACACTAACAAGATACACAAATCTGAGGGGTGGGGATATAGGAGTCAATGGAGAACACAGGACAGAGATAACAGGACAAGACTAAGAGCTTTACGGAATAGACTGGATCTGTTGGTTTTGCTGACTGCCTTCTTTGAGGGCAACAGAACAGACCTGCCCTTGAGGCCTGCTGGAAGCAAACAAACTCAGAGGGGACATTTTATTCTTATCTTCACACAACAGTGAGAGGTGCAGAATGGCCTCAGAGGGCTCAGCTCCTGCTGCATCAGAGTGAACTCAGAGATATCACTGTTGATGGTTTGGTGGCCTCACTGGTTCCCAAGATGTCGCAGTGACATGACTGCTGAGCAAGTGTTTTTGATGAAGTGGCCACCTGCCAGGGAGGGGCTTTCTGAGTAACATCAGCCGACATGGCTGCAATCAGCCAGGCCGGTCACAGTGCACACAGAGAGGAGCCTGGCTTGGTGGTAACCTCTCTGGATCATGTGTTTCCTATGGAGCTACTGCAGGATTCCCGTCATTCCTGGCACAAAGGTAACATCAGAAAGACATCCTCCAGGCTCCAGGAGGAGGAGATGGCTCCAGGAGGAGGAGGAGATGGCTCCAGGAGGAGGAGATGGCTCCAGGCCTTTCTCCTGCCCTTGTGATATGCACAATCATGAACCAATTCATGAGTGGGGAGCACAAGAGGCTGTGCTGATTTTTTCACTTGAGTGTGTGCATGTGCACGCTAATGTGTGCATGTGGGTACACATACATGGATCAACTTTCAGGTGCCGTCCTCTATTGCTGCTTATTTTATTAAAATCCTCTGTGTAAGAGATGTGAGCGTGCATATACACCGCATCGAGCTCCTGGAGGCCAGACGATGGCTTCAAGAGTCCGCTCTCCCCTCGCATCCTGTTGAGGCAGAGTCTCTCTTGTTTCTGTCACCCTGTGTCCTCCAGGCTAGCTGACGCTTGAGCCTCCAGGTGGATTCTCCTGTCTCTGCCTTCCATTTTACTGTAGGGGTGTTGGGATTACAGATGCACACCAATGTGTCTGGTTTTTTATGTGGGTTTCAGGGATAAAACTGAAGTCCTCTGAGTCATCTGGCTAGTCCCATCACCTTTCTGAGACAGGGTGTCTAGCTGAACCTGGAGCTCACTGGTTGGTGAGGCTGACTGGCCAGGGAGCCCTAGGGATATGCCTGTCTCCACAACCTCAGTACTGGAGTTACAGAGACCTGCCCTTTTATGTATGTGTTGGCGACCCAATTCAGGTTGTTGTTCTTATGCTTTTTTAAATGTTTTATTTGTTTTTACATGTATGGATGTTTTTCTGCCCGTGTGACTGTGCACCGTGTGAATGCAGTGCTCACAGAGGAGAGAGATGGTGTTGGATCCTCCAGGACTATAATTACAGATGGTTGGGGGGTGCTGGGAATTGAACCCAGGTCCTTTGGAGGAGCAGTCAGTGCTCTTAACCACTGAGTCATCTCTCTAGCCCCAAACTCCAGCTCTTATTCTTTTTTTTTAAGTGAGAAGTTTTATTAGAAAGGGAAGTGAGGGGGAAGGGAAGAGAAAAGAGGTAAAGGGACAGAGAGACACCAGGAGCAGAAGAGGAGAGAGATTTGGTATTGTTTGTTTGGATTTCTTTTTTGGTTGAGACAGAGTTCCTCTGTGGATTTGGAGCCTGTCCTGACGCTCCCTTTTGTAGACCAGGTTGGTCTCGAACTCACAGAGATCTGCCTGCCTCTGCCTCCCGAGTGCTGGGACTAAACGCGTGTGCTACCAGCGCCTGGCTTCTCCAGCTCTAATTCTTATGCCCAAGCACTTTACCAGCTAAGACATCTTCCCAGCCCAGGGCTGACTGTTTTGAGCCCTTGGCCAAACAAAATTGCTATTTGCCAGTTCTAAACAAAAAAGGCTCCCTTTCTGGGCACAATAGGGAACATCTTTAATCCCAGCACTGGGGGAGGGGGGGCAGAGGCAGGCAGATCTCTGTGAGTTAGAGGCCAGCCAGATCCTGTCTCAAAAAATAAAATGAAAACTAAAAATGAAGGAGCTGGAGAGAATATCCACCATTTTGGGGAAATTGCTACTCTTCTGAAGACCCAAGCTCTGTTCCTAGTGCCAACATCAAGTGCTTCACAACCAACTTTCACTCCAGCTGCAGGGATACAACCTCTTCTGACATCTATGGGCACCAGACATGCACATTAATGCACAGACATATGTGCAGGCACTCACACATATACACAAAATGAAAATAAACACATTTAAAAGTAAATGCGAACAAAAACAAAGGAAGCTGGGTATGGTGGTACAAACCTTTAATACTAGAATTCAGGAGGAAGACAGGCAGATAGATCTCTGTAATCATGCCAGGCAGTCTACAGAATGAGACCTTGTATTTAAAACAAAACAAAACAAAACTGGGTGGTGGTGCACACCTTTAATCCTAGCACTCAGGAGGCAGAGGCAGGTGGATCTCTGGGAGTTGGAGGCCAGCCTGGTCTACAGATCGAATTCCAGGACAGCCAGGGCTACACAGAGAAACCCTGCCTCCAAAAAAAAAAAAAAAAAAAAAAAAAAAAAAAATCTATTTGAAAAGAAGACTCTCAGGCTGGAGATGGGTCAGTGGCTGAGCATTGGCTTCTCTTCCAGGGGACTCTGGTTCCAGTCTCGGCATCCACATGGTGGCTCAGACACCTATAATTCCAATCCCAGAGGATCTAACTCTCTCCTCTGGCCTCCAGAGACACTGCACATGTATGATGTATAGACATATATGCAGGCAAACACATACACATAAAATAAAGGAAATAAAAAAAAGAAGGGTCCCAAATTCTTTGATATGTATTCCAAGGAGACATGAGCCTGTGCAGCTCCCTTCAGTCCAGGCTCTATGACAGGTTGGTGAATAGAACATTGTGGATGTAATACTCTTTGAGCCCAGGCCCCTCAGAATGACATTTTCTAATTGTATCCCCAACACCCACATGGAATTGTCTAATGGGACTGAGATTGGGTGTCTTCAACATGGCGCCTGGCTTCTCCCAGAGGGAATAATACAAGAAAAAAGTTGCAGTCATACCGTTTTCATGGTCCAATTAGAAACTCACATATAGTCCCAATACCTGGAAGAGTGAGGCAGGCAGATTGGAAGTCTGAAGCAAGTCTCATGTACACAGTGAGTTCCAGGCCAGCATGATCTTAAGCATAAAATGATATAAAACACAAAATCACACAGCATCCTTTGTGAAACATTCCATTGATTACATGGAAAGGCACTATTTGTTGGAAGGTATTTCAGAGGCACAGTTAACTATAGCTGTCAGGTAGATGCTCCCAGTAGGTTTCCCAGTAGGGAAAAAAGGGAATGATATGAAGTTGTTTGTCCATGTTCACAGCCTTGTAAGTGATAAATCTGAAATCCAAACTCAGGTATCACGGGTCTGGAAGAGATGGCTCAGCAGTTAGGGCCTACTGCTTTTGCAGAGGACACAGGTTCAGTTCCCAGCACCCACACAGTGGTTTACTCCAGATCCAGGGCATCCAATGCTTCTTCTAACCTTTCTGAGCTCCTTCACATGTGTAGTCCACATACATACATCATATTGTGGTTTAATAAGGATCAGGGAAAATAAATAGGCTGAATAGATGTTTATTCAGGGAGAATTAACTTACAACAGAGACAGATGAACACCAACAGGTTCCTGGTACCAAGGATGCCTCCAGATGCTCTTCTGTCCCCGTGCTGCAAGCAAGAGAGAGGTCCAGGGGAGGGGGTCCTTCCCCAGACCTAGTTCCCCCAGATAATGTCTGCCCCTGTCCCCACCCCCAATGGGTGTGGTCAGTGCCACAGGTGCAGACAAAGTGAATGTCTCACGATAACATCAGACATGTATTCATGCACACACACAAAATGTTTTTTAAAAAAGCCTCAATCAGTCAGGCTAAGACCAAGGCCTAAGTTATTGTATTGTGGTGGTTCTTATTTCCATTGCAAGCTTGGGGGAAATACAGTGGCTATGAACAGAATGTGTATACATAGTAGCGGACGACAACTCTAAAAATGTGCAAGGCAAATGCAAATTGGAAAGAGAAGGGACTTCAGGGTCCTAGGAGGAAGTGGAATGGTATCAAGGAGGTACAGGAACTCCAGGACCTGAGAAAAGCCAGCTGTGTGGAGCCAAGGAGCACCAAACTGGGAAAGGGGCGGTGCTGGATCCTGAAGAGAATGCGCATGGGCAAAGGTTGGAAATCCCCCATCTGGACCACTTCTAGCACTTGGTCTCCTTGTCTTCTCCAGATGGTGCTATGTCCCATCTATACGTTCGATGTTCAATAAAGGTTATTGAGCACTTACCACACAGGGGCCAGGCACTAGATACGATAACAAGACAAAGTCTTTGTTATCAGAAGAGGCAAGTTACTGGCAGGGTGATGGCACAATCCCAGAAGAGAACAGAGGACTTGGGATGCAGAAGAGGTATGATAGGTTAGGGAAGGGCTTTTGGCAAGTGGTAAGGTCAGGCTGGGGAAACTTCCAAGCGGAGGGAATAGCTGTACAGAACTTTGGAGTGAGCCAGCATGCTGATGTGCCTTTCCTGGTGTGACACTGCCAGGGGTGAGGTGGCCGGAACAGAGAAGAAGCTAGCTAACAGCATTGACGCAGTTCCAGAAGCAAGAGTCGTGTGGATGGACCTCACTCAAGCCATGTTTGTCCTGCCACCCCAATCAAGCAGCATGATGAGGAACATCCAGGTGCCCCTCCTGTTACTCTTCCTGGATCTCTGCCCTATGCAGGAGGAATTGTCTGCAGAAGGCAGGTTAGGGAAGGGGTGGTGCCCAACCTGGGTCTCCAGGTCTAAGGCGTTAATAGAAAGCCCATCCTGGCCTGGAGGAGAGGCTTCCTAAGGGCAGTTAGGATGCTCAAGCTGCATACTCCTACATCTCACTGTCCTTTGAAGGTCAAGATGAGCATAAGTAAGAGACTCTAAGTCCAAAAGGGAGAGATAAATAAGGATGGGGGCACGATATACCAAAAGGCCAATTCCCGGGATTTTTCCCCCTCAAGCTAAAGATGGAAGTGGGGGGTGAGCTGCTTGCTGCCTGTGTCTCCCGCTGAGGCATGATGGCTGTGGAAGACCTAGGCCAGAAGTCCAAGCTATCATGCCCCCAATTCTCAGCCTCCTCTCCATCTGTCATGTTGGGATATAATAAGAAATGTATATTTGGTCCTTGTCCCAGTTCCTGCCACAGAGATCCTAAAACCTTTGGAATTTCCTGAGTGATAGTGGCACCGGGAACATCTGTTGTTGTTTGGATTAAGCCCCTTTCAACTGTACCTGGGTTTATGTTAATGAGGAGGCTCAGGAGCCTGGGCTCCGTTGCCAGATGGTTGGGTCAGTCCCTAGCTGCTGAGATGGGGAGGGTGGCTAGAGATTGACTGTCACGTATATACATGGGATGCCTGGGTGATGTCTATATAATTGAGCCTCCACATGAATGCAGCACAAGGCTGCTCAGGGGCACTGAGCGTGGTGAACATAGGAAGGTACCGAGAGGATGTCTGGTATACAGACTGCATGGAAACTCCTGCTCCATCCCTGTACCTCACCTGATGCACCTCTCCAATTGGCTATTTCTCAGTATCCTTTATAGTGCTACTTGTTTATTTCCTTATTTATGTAGCCTAGGGTGACCTTGAATTGATCTTCCCACCTCTGCCTCGCAACTATTCCACCTGGTCTGGAGAAGAACAATCCAAGAGGCTGTACTTTTGGTCTTGAGTGAGTGAGCTTAGGGGGTGCATAGCCAGGAAAAGTAAAGGAACAAAGAACAGACAGCCAGGAAAAGTAAAGGAACAAAGAGCAGGTAACAGGCAGATGGAAGCTGCAGACAGAGAGCAGACATCGAAGCGCGAAGCGCGTGAGTTTACAACATCCAGCAGATGGGACTGGAGTGGCTTGTTTGAGAAAGCAGTTAAGTCTGGGGCTCACTAGCATCCAGCAGAGAGCACCTGGGGAAGCTGATGCAGTTAGCTAGAGTCCCGCCATTGAGCTTCCTGCTTCCATGTTCTCTTTCCTGCTGCAGGTGTTTTTATACCACAGACAAACAATGCTCTCCAGTGTCTGTTGGAAAAGGTTCACCTTCCAGCTGTTCTCAAGGATAGGACTTATTTATTTATTTATTGTGAGGCAGAATTTCTCTGGATAGCCCTGGATATCCTGGAACTCACTCTGTAGACCAGGTTGGACTCAAATTCAGAGGTCCACCTGCCTCTGCCTCACAAGTGCTGGGATTAAAGGTGTGTGCCACCATTGCCCAGCTCTTTCTTTTCTTGAGACAGGACCTCACTGTGTAGCATTGGCTAGCCTGAAACTTGCTAAGTAGACCATTATTTTTATTATATTTATTTATATGTTATTTAATGTGGTATATGTATGTGTGCACGTGTGTACGTGCTCCACAGCACTCCTTGGAGGTCAGACAACTTGTAAGAGTTGGTTTATTCCTTCCAGTATGTAAATTCCAGGGATTGAAGGTCATCAAGCTTGGCAGTAAGGTACTGTTACCCAATGAGTCATGCTGTTAGTCCAATTTGGACATTAACTTGTTCCGTTTCTTTGGTCTGGAATGTCTTTTCAGCATCCAGCTGGTTCTTCGGGGGTGCTCAGCTGGCGCTCACACTTCCACAGTGCCTTCATACTTTTGTCTAGTCCAGAGCTGTGGCCATCGTTGGCTAGTAGAGTAGTTGACTAGCATGCCGAAGGCCTTAGGTTCAACCTCCAGATTGGAGGAAAAAAAAGAATATTCACATTTACTCATTTTTCTGTATTCCCATGTGTTTATTCACTTAATTCAGGCTGGGAGCCTCTATTTCAAACAGTATTGCTAGTGCATACAAATTTGTAACTTCATTTCAAGGTGTGGGGTAGATGGAGGCTGCTGTAGTAATCTGGAACTCCTGAAAGATGACTCAGGGTGCTTGTAATCTCTGGTTCCTGGCAGGAACAAAAGAAATTTCTTTCTGGAGAAAAACATCTCAAGTTTTGGCCCTGTGATTCCTATAGATTAAGATCAATAGTACATCATCTCAGGGCCATGAATCATTAGACACAAAAGGAAATAACTCATCATAAGTGAGAGTCAGCAGAAACAAAAATATATATATCTGTAAGGATGTATAATTAGAATCAAAACACAAGTGAAGCCAGGCATGTTGGCTCTCAACTGTAATCCCAGTACTTAGGAGGCACAGGCAGGTTTGAAGCCAGCCTGGTCTACCTGGTCTCAAACTATGTAAGTTTGCCGGGTATGGTGGCACACACCTTTAGTCTCAGCACCTGGAAGGCAGAAGAATGCTGATCTTTGAGTTTGAGGCCAGCCTGGTCTACAGAGTGAGTTCCAGGACAGCCAGAGCTACACAGAGAAAGCCTGTCTCGAAAAACAAAAACAAAAACAAAAAAAAAAAAAAAACTATATAAGTTGAAATACTTATGTATGTGTAGTGTTTATAATCATGTATGCATATGTGGTGCATGTGTGTGTGTGAATGTGTAAATTGAGTATATTTGCCTGTGAACATGAGGAGGACAGAGGAAGGACATTAGGTACTTCTGTCTTAAAAACCAAACCAAAGTGAACAATCACACATACCTAACCCAGGACTTATACACAAAATATATACCACACAAATATGTGGTAAGAAGGAAACCAGGCAGGAAGGTGGTGGTGCATGCCTTAATCCCAGCATTCAGGAGGCAGAAGCAGGCAGAATTTGAGGCCAGCCTGGTCTCCAGAGTCTATAGCCAGGACAGGCTCCAAAGCTACACAGAGAAACCCTGCCTCAGAAAACAAACAAGCAAAAATCAAAAGAAGAACAACAATGACAACAGGCCATCAGAAAGGTGAAGCCTGGAGACAGACAAAAGAACAAAGCTCTCTCTCCCTCTCTCTCTGGGAGGGGCGGGGGAGGGGTCTGAGGCAGGCTTTCTCTTGCTTTGGAGCATGGAGCCTGTCTTGGAACTCACTCTGTAGACCAGGCTGGCCTCAAACTCACAGAGATCTGCCCGCCTCTGCCTCCCGAGTACTGGGACTAAAGGCGAGCGCCACCAATGCCCGGCTGCTCTTTTTTTTTTTTTTTTTTTCAAAGTTTAATTTATTTACTATGTATTCAGTGTCCTGCCTTCATATATGCCTGCAAGCCAGAAAAGGGCATCAGATCTCATTATAGATGGTTGTGAACCACCATGTGGTTTCTGGGAATTGAACTCAGGACCTCTGGAAGACCAGCTAATGTTTTTAACCACCGAGCCATGGCTCCAGCTCCAGCACACACTCTTAACAATATGTGTGGCTGCCAAGAGAACATAGGAAGATTGGAGGGCAGCTCTGGGGACTCAGTTCTCACCTTCCACCTTGTCGAGTCTTTCTGTGGCTGTGCTGTGTTCTCTAGGATAGCTGTCCTACAAGAGCTTCTGGAAAGTTCTGCCTCAGCTTCCCAACTCTTCCCATCTCACCAGTGGAGTGTTGGTATTTACAGATGTGTGCCACTGAGTCCAGGTTTTTTTTTTTGTTTGTTTGTTTTTTTTTTTTAAGACAGGGTCTTCTTATGTAGCCCTGGATGACCTGGAACCTACAGAAATCCATGCCAGGCAAAACATCATGTGTTTTCATGTGGGTTCCAGGGATCAAACTCAGGCTATCAGGAATGCTGTCTAACACTTCTACCTGCTAAACCATCTCCCAGGGGCTTACAAAGAGATATCTTTGTTTAATTTTTTGAATGTATTTATTTTGGTGGCTCTGGGAACTGATCTTAGGACTTTGCCTGTGTGAGGGAAGTGTTCTACCACTGAGCAGTATCTCTAAGCCATTAGATCAGTTTGGTTGATAGCAGTGGTGTCTTACTCTGTAGATCCGGTTCACCTGGAACTGACTCTGTAGTCAGTGTTGACCTCCAACTTCAGTCCTGCCTCAGTCTTCTGAGTGCGGAGACTACAGGAGCAAGCCATCACATTCAATTAATATAGGACTTATTGAATCTAATACCCTGACAAACGGTATTTGGGTTGTTTTTATTCATTGGATTTCTTTCAAAGCACCTTTATTAATGGGTAATTGGCAAAGAAGAAACTGTCCATATTTAAGTATGCGACTTGGAAAGTTTTGATGAGCGTGAGAATATGTATTTGGGCAATCTTCACTGCAATCAAGATAATGAAAGTAACTGCTATTCCCAGGAGTTTCCTTGTGTCTCTTCATAGCCAATCGCTTCCTTCTTTCTGTTCCTGTTTTGTATCTCCTAAAATCTTATACAAACAGACTCAAAGTATGTTCTCTTTGTCTCTTCATTCACTCAGCATAATTATTTTTTTTGTTTTCAGACAGAGTTTTTCTGTCTGTGTAGCCCTGGCTGTCCTGCCAGTAACTCTTAAAAAACATTATATGATATTAAAGGTTGGAAATATGGCTGGGTGATGGTGATGCATGTCTTTAATCCCAGCACTCGAGAGGCAGAGGCAGGCAGATCTCTGTGAGTTCCAGGACAGCCTGATCTACTGAGTTTCAGGACAACTAGGGCTGTTACACAGAGAAACCCTGTCTTGAAAAACAAAAACAAAAAACAACAAAAAGGTTGGAACTATGGCTGAGTGCCAGAGTGTCTTCCTAGTGTGCACAAGGTTCAATTCTCCAGCTTCCCCCCCCCCCAAACAAAAGAACAACAACAAAAACATGAACTGAAATAAGCTGAAAACAAATAATAAAACTGGTGCAACTCTGTTATTTTTTTACATTTATTTTTGCATTTATGTATGCAGAGAGGGCAGAGAACAACTTGCTGGGGTTGGTTTTCTCCTTCCACGTGGGTCCTCAGGATTGAACTCATTGTCAGGCTGGGTAGCAAGTTTCTTTATCTGCTGATCATCTTGCTGGCTCTTCAATTCCATTTATAAGAGAGATATGAGCAGGCAGAAATGATCTGTAGTTTATAGTTTGGCTTCCTTTTACCTTGTGTTGTTTGGGGACATGATTTCAGACACATGCTACCACATCCTGTTTATGCAGCGC
The DNA here is from genome assembly GCF_943737965.1 of Phodopus roborovskii. Classification (NCBI taxonomy): domain Eukaryota; kingdom Metazoa; phylum Chordata; class Mammalia; order Rodentia; family Cricetidae; genus Phodopus; species Phodopus roborovskii. The sequence goes on from NW_026126407.1 coordinate 11,632,415, forward strand.
TGGGATCAAATCTAGAACCTAGTAAATACTAGACAAGTACTCTATCAACTGAGCTACAGTCCCAGCTCCTCTCTTATTTTTGGCTGGAAGAGCATTTATTAATTCTAAATTGTATTTATTTTTATGTATATGGGTGTTTTGTCTGCACATTTGTGTACCACAAGTGTGCAGTGCCCTCAGAGACCAAAAGAGGAAGGGCTATAACAACAACAAACTGTAACAAAAGTTGTGGGTCACCAAACAAGCTGTGAGAAACTGAATCTGGGTCCTAGCAAAGGACAGCCAGTGCTCTTAACTGTTGAACCATCTCTCCAACCCAAGAGTACTAGTTTTTAAATCATGTGTGTATGTATGTTTCTAGAGGTGGATTTGTGCACCTGTGCATGCAGTGACCAGTGAAGGCCAGAAGAGGGCATCTGATTTCTGGGAGCTGAGGTGGTTATGAACTACTTGATGTGGGTGCTGGGGAATTGAACTTGGGTTCTTGGTAAAAGCAATGCATTTCTTTTTGTTCTGTGTCTTATTTTTCAAAACAGAATTTCACTGTGTAGCTCTAGTTGTCCTGTTTATATGGAGACTTTCCCTATCTATCTTGATAGGGACCAGTTTTTCTCTGCCTACAGATCCTGGCAGCCACTTAAATGACCATTCTGAGACTTAATCTATATTTATAAATGTTTGGCCAATGGCTTAGGCTTCTTACTGGGTAGCTCTCTCTTAAATATTAACCTATTTCTCTTAATCTGTGTATCACTACATGGCCTTGGCTTACCAGTTATCCCTGGGATCTTGATTCCCCATAGTCTACATGGCATCTCCTCAACCCTGCCGACTACCTCTCTCTAACCCTGTTCAGATTTACCCAGCTTTACTCTGTTAAGCCACTGGGCTGAAACAGCTTTATTCATCAGCCAGTAAGAGGAACACATTGTGGGGGAGGGCTTAGGCTCTGCTCTAAAAGATACAACAGACTTTGAAGATCGCCCATGGAAGGCCTTACCTCCGTGGGGAGCAGAAAGGGGATGGGATGGGGGTTGGGAGGGGGACAGGGAAGGAGGAGCGGGTGAGGGAACTGGGATTGACATGTAAAACAAGCTTGTTGCAAATTTAAATTAAAAAAAAATATTATCAAAAAAGAACACATAGTCACAGCATACAGAAGCACATCCCCCACCAGTCCTGGAACTCATAGAGATCAGTCTACCTCTGCTTCCCAAGTGTAGGATTAAAGTACATGCACCACCGCCTGGCCAATACATGCTCTTAGTGGACATCTCACTATAGCAGTGCACTGGTGTTACAGTTTCATTGAGCTGTATATGTAACTATGCTACCAGGTACTGCATGTAAGTTGCACCTCAATAAAGAGCCTGCCCACCAAACTCCAGCCCATCAGTTTTGCTTGTATTTTGAGGCAAGGAATTCCTTCATAGCTCCAGGCTGACCTTGAATGGGAGATCTCCCTCCCTACCTTAGCCTCTGAATGCTGAGATTACAGGGGTATGCCATCATCCCTGCAATATGACCATTTTAGTATATTCCTACTTACAAATAAAAGTTTACTGGGTATGGCAACAGACACTACTAAATCCAGCACTTAATAGGCTGAGGCAGGAGGATCTCAAGTTTGAAGCTAGCTACATAAGGAGCCCTGGCCTCAAAACAGAACAAAGGAGAATGTAGATACAATAAAATAATGGTGAGAATACAGAATAGTAAATATAAATGCCAATAACATTGTTGTTTTCAAATACCATATAATGTACACAATCCTGTAGGTTCTGCTTTTATACTATTGACAGCACAGTAGGTTTGTTATCACATGTTGTACTAAGACTTTACTTTTTTTGGGGGGGAGGACTGGATGGTGCACACCTTTAGTCTCAGCACTTGGAAGGCAGAGGCAGGTGGATCTCTGAGTCCAAGGCCAGCCAGCTCTACAGAGCTTAGTACAGAACAGTCTAGGCTACATAGAGAAACCCTGATTCAAACAAAACAAAACAAAAACCAACCAACCAAAACAAAGATGCCTACAAATGTGACTAGGCAATAAGAAGAAATACTGGCTGAGAATTTCCCAAATCTGATAAAAATTGTGAGTCCAGGGCTGGAGAGATGGCTCAGAGGTTAAGAGCACTGATTGCTCTTCTAGAGGTCCTGAGTTCAATTCCCAGCAACCACATGATGGCTCACAACCATCCATAATGAGATCTGGTGCCCTCTTCTGGTCTGCAGGGACACAATGCAAACAGAACACTGTATACATAATAAAGAAATAAATCTTTAAAAAAGAAAGAAAGAAAGAAAAGAAGTGAAATGGGAGGGGAAAATTGTGAGTTCATAGAGAGAAAAAATACAACACAATGTATAGAATAAATAGATAAGAATTGTTATCTAAGTACTGTACAAAAAAACCAAAATCCATCAATGATATCTTAAGAGCAGGAAACATGACAGATCATCCACAAAGTATATCAGATCGGATTAGACTGACAGATTGCTTTACAACCAACACGCACTGCACCTACTGTATGCCTACGCTGTTCTAGGGACTTAAAACACCATGATGAGTAAGATGGTCCATTTCCTACCCTGCCAAGCCCACAGTGTAAAGTGTGACAAATGAACACTTACAGAGTGTGTAGTCAGAGGACAAGAGAACCGTAAGAAAGCTTACATGTAGAATTGCAGTATGATTTCTCCACCCACCCACCCAATGCTGGAACATCCCATGTATTTCCCAAAGGGGTGATCCTCCTGGGAGTATTCTTCAAGACCCTAGCTGGATGCCAAGAGTGGTGGCTTACACCTTTCATCCCAGTACTAGAGAGACAAAAGCAAGCAGATCTCTGTGAATTTAAGCTTGGCCTACATAGTGAGACCTTGTCTCATAAAAACAGTTGGGGCCGGAGAGCTGGCTCAGCACTTAAGAGCACTTGCTGTCTTTCAGAGAACTGTATTCAGCTTCCAGCACCCACGTTAACTCCAGTTTCAGGGGATCCAACACACTCTTCTGGCATCTATGGGCACCAACACACACATGGTGCAAAGACAGTCATGCAGGCACAGGCATAAGCTACACAGGGGCTAGTTAGGAAGTGTCAGTGAGAGGGAAGGAGCCCTTCAGGCATGGAGTGCTCCTCAGCCTCACTTCCCGACTCTGTCTAGGACCAGAACTGACTTCTGTAACACCAACGCTCTGTCCTGGCTCCATTCCAAAGCATCCTGAGCCTTGGCTTTCCTTGTAAAGTTACAAAATGCCTGTTAGGGCCTCTCTCCTAAAGGGAGTGCCTATGTCCTGTTTAACCCATACCCGGGGAGAGCAGCATGTGCCTACTACTTCGGTGAAATATTTGTGGGGAGGGGACAGCTTGTGGGACAGGGTCGGGCGAAAGAGTTCTGGGGAGGGGGGTAAGACAGCCAAGACTAAAGAAAGGCAGGCGGAAGGGAGTTTAACGACGACCTAGAGGCTCACCTGTTTAGCAAGGGGGAGGAGCCCAGCCTGGGCGTCCGCCACAAAGTGCCACCAGGGAATTGGTCCTCGATTGCTCCCGGCCAGCTTCCAGGACCCGCCCTCCGCAGCTTGGGGTCCCGCCCTTCTCAGGATTTAATGCCTGCCACTTGGGCGGCTCCGCAGCCGCCTCTTCCGCCTCTGCCAGGTGAGAGTCCGTACCCAGAAGGGGTGCCCGGGGCTGGGGCCAGCAGGATCCCTTTGGGGTGCGTCGCTGGCTCCCTTTCCTCGGGTCCTTCCTTCCCGCTCAGAGTTTCTTCTTGGCTGCCTTCTCCGGTTCCTCCCTGCCTACCTGTGGTGCAACGCAGGGTCTTCCTGGGCCTGAACTTTCTTCTGTTCTCAGTTGCTAGGCCGCCAGGGGTGGCTCTCCGTGCCTCCCCTCCCCCAACCTGCAATCCTGGGCTTCCTCGCGGTTTAACTACAGCGGGATCAGGAAGAGGGCCAGGTGTGTAAAGGAGAGTCTTAGGGCAGGACACCCGAACCCAAAGGCCTAGAGCCTTATTTACTAATGGCTGGTGGAACTGCTTGGAAGTCAAGTCAACTTGGGTTGAGTGACGTAGAGAGCCCCTGGGCTCTGTACCTGGAGCTGAGCTCAGGTGGGTGTGGAAGGACCACACACCTGGCAGCCTAGGTAGCCCTGTGAACAGTATCTGAGCTTGGCTGTGGTCTTTGCTGTCAGTTTGCAGCTCAGCACAGATACCTATTTAATTTCCATTGTTTTTGTTGCCTTGGGAGTTTCAGAGGCCATGACGTTGGGCATCACTGAGGTGAGGTGGCAGTATGTCCTCATTATGTGCTTGTGTTTATGTGATCCTTGGTGTCTCAGATAGGTGTGTTGGTATATCTAGGTATCTTTGATTTGTGGAGAAAGTGAACTGTTGTGCCTCAACACACAACAGGGTGTGTGGCAGTATGTGGGAATGTCTTGGACTTGAGACAACATCCATCTGATTGTCCCGGGCATGTTTTGTAGCACATCTGTGGGTGTGTGTGTGTTCAGTAGTGGATGGGAGGAGGCAGTGTACCCCATATATATGTGTCCCTATGTGCCTGAGGTACGGTGCGTGGTAGGCAAAATGTCTCATATGAGGAGAGGAGATGTTTCTGTTGTATGTGAGTGAATTGTGCAACTGTGTGGCTCAGGACCAAGTGGCTCAGTGTCTGAGTGTTGGGTACAGGGGCAGCGTGCCATATCTCTAAAGACAGTGGCATAGCTGGACTTGGTAGCCTGAGCAGGCAGTATTCTGAAATCTCAAGTGTGGGGGAAGCAATTTCTCAGTCTCGGGGAAGGAAGCAGGCCACCAGAGGTATGCATGTATGTGGCCGAGTTCCTCACTTTCGCTGAGCTGCCGCACCTTGTGCACTGGTGTGTTGAGGGTGGCAGCTGAGATTCTGTCCTTTGTGTCTTTGATGCCTGCTTTAGGCTATACATTTAAAGCAGACTGCCATCATCTTAGAGGTTCAAATCCAGACATGCTCCCTGAAGCCAGTCCCCTGTGGCTACTTCGGCTCCTCCGGGACATCCAGCTGGCCCAGTTTTACCGGCCCATTCTTGAAGAACTTAATGTCACTCGGCCAGAACATTTTGACTTTGTAAGGCCTGAGGACCTGGACAACATTGGCATGGGCAGGCCTGGTGAGGACCCTCTGCCTTGACCCCCAGCCTTTTCCCAGGACCGGTTGTGGGCCGTCCTCCCTACACTATAGACTTCTTGCTTGTCAGTTTTCTGAGCTCCACTCCATCCCCTCCCTCTAATTCTGGCCTTCCCCAGCCCAGCGCAGACTTGCTGAGACCCTGAAGAGGTACCGTTCCGGGGTCAAGTCTAAGAACTGGGTCTACAAGGTATGTGTTGCCGGTGGTGGTGTTTGCAGAATGATAAACTGAGTGGCTGGGAGGGGTAATCAGGGTTCCACACACCTGAACTCATGCTCCTATTTCAGATCCTTGGGGGTTTTGCTCCTGAACAGAAGGAGATCTCCCGACGCTCAGACAGCCTTCTATGCCTCCATGAGCCAGAGGGGGGACTCAAGTGTCTGATTCCTGAAGGTGCTGTGTGCAGAGGGGAGCTTCTGGGCTCAGGCTGCTTCGGTGTTGTACATCGAGGGCTATGGACACTGCCCAGTGGTCAAAGTGTGAGTGTTCAAGGGGCTTACTTAGCCCAAGGTACCTAGGCAATCTGCCTCTGTCATTCTTTGTCCCCTCTGCCCTGGCCATGTCTTGTTACTCTGGGTGCTTGACGGGCTTCCCTCCACCTCCAGATCCCAGTGGCTGTCAAGTCCCTCCGTGTGGGTCCTGAGGGTCCGATGGGCACAGAGCTGGGAGACTTCCTGCGGGAAGTGTCTGTCATGATGAAGCTAGAGCACCCACACGTGCTGCGTCTGCATGGCCTCGTACTGGGCCAGCCTCTACAGATGGTGAGCAGATACCGGCACTGCTTTCCTCGTAGCCCTAGGGCTGGTATGCAGCAAGAAAGACCAGTGGGGCCACACTATGGCTTACAGGGTACTGTTCCTGCAGGTGATGGAGCTGGCGCCATTGGGCTCCCTGCATGCGCGCCTGACTGCCCCAGCGCCGACACCCCCACTGCCTTTGGCCCTACTGTGCCTCTTCCTGCGTCAGTTGGCAGGAGCCATGGCGTACTTGGGGTCCCGTGGGTTAGTGCACCGGGATCTCGCTACCCGCAACCTGCTACTGGCCTCAGCGCGTACCATCAAGGTGGCAGATTTTGGACTTGTGAGGCCTCTGGGCGGTGCCCGAGGTCGCTATATCATGGGCGGGCCCCGTCCCATCCCCTATGCCTGGTGAGGGCGGTACTTTGAAATGGTCTGGCTTGAGGCAGGGCTGGGGAGTAGCAGCCAGTTAGGAACTAGGGTGGGGTAGTGTGTTGGGGGAGGGGGTGGTTGTTAGTCTTCCAGAGGAGGCAGAACAGAGGTATCATATGGTCCAGAAGCACAGAAAGATTTCTGAGGCTGATGGGGCGGGGCGGGAATGAAGGGAGTGGGTGCACAGTGGGAAATGGGCATAGACCTAGCCAACTTCAACTTCTGTTTGCCTTAGGTGTGCCCCAGAGAGCCTACGCCAGGGAGCCTTCTCCTCTGCCTCTGATGTGTGGATGTTTGGCGTGACACTGTGGGAAATGTTTTCTGGAGGAGAGGAACCCTGGGCAGGTGTCCCACCTTATCTCATCTTACAGCGGCTTGAGAAGGACCGAGCCAGGCTGCCAAGGCCTCCTCTCTGTTCCAGGGCCCTCTACTCACTCGCCCTGCGTTGCTGGGCCCCTCACCCTGCAGACCGGCCTAGCTTTTCCAACCTGGAAGGGTTGCTTCAAGAGGTGGGCATCCTCAACTCTCCAAACAACACATAGCCTTTCTTCCCTTTACCCTCTCACCCAGAGTTCCACACAAAAGACAGACATGTCTTGATGCCTGGGCTGGAATCTGGAACTCAGATCTGAACCAATCAGATTCAGTCCCTTCCTGCAGAAGGTTCAGAGCCCTGAGGAGGCAGTGAGGGGCTGCAAAGATACAGCCAGAAGAGGTGATATTTGCTTTTTGGCCACAAGAGAGGCTCAGAGTAGAGAGTAGTAGGTTCTCATGGGTGCTTGATCGGCAAAGAAAGAAACTGGAAGGGCAAGTGGAAGTCCCGAGGCTTGCAGTAGTGAGCAGAGCTTCATCGTGGAGAGTTTAGACGACTTGACTAGTGTGATATACTCTCAAGGGCTTTACAGGTGTCCTCGGCTACTGTTTCACAGCTCCTGGAGGTAATTAATCTCTGCTTAACAGATGGGGCAGTTCAGACAGAGACTTACTAAAGTCACACACTAAGTGGGGGAGCAGAGAGTAGCGCCGTCCACATGACTTCAGAGCTGGCCCCTAAATTAGTTCTTCTACTTGTTAAGGCAGTTCACTCTGAGGGCACCTGGGAGCTGAGGAAGGGTATGGGTCAGTCATTATTTCAGCCTAGCTGGGTCGGAGAATGCTAATGGGGATGTTACTGGCAGTGGCCAGGAGGCGGAAGTGAGGGAAAGAACTCCAGGTCAGAGTTGACGCTGTGGGTCTGGGGAGGAGTGGAAATGGTCCTGAGATCTGTGGGAGGCAGTCTTGGTGGGCATGGGTACCGTATAAAGTAAGCGAGCAGAATGGTTTCCCCTTAAGTAGAGGCAAGGTTCTCCTTTTGTGGGGACCCCAGGTCAGCAGCCCTACCCCACTTTGGGTTGCAATAGGGAGTCAGGGATGGGGCTAAGCACAGAGGACATCCTGATACGTATTTATTTGATTGATGGATACAAAGGACTGTCTTATTATTCTTATGACTTAGGTCAAAAGCCCAGCCACATTTTCTTCCGTCTTCACAGGCTTGGCTTTCTGAGGGACGTTGTGTGAGGGAAGTCACAGAGCCTGGTGCTTTGCGGATGGAGCCCGGAGATCCCATCACTGTCATTGAGGGCAGGTGACAACATTATTCCCTAAGCATCCCCAGGGGAGGCTCCTGGTCTCTTCATTTTTCTCCGTGTCCTTGAATCTTGGACTTGTGGATCTTTTTTTCTCCTGTCCACTGTGCCCTGAGCTCCAGCGTAGTCCCACCCTCCCTGCTGGAGCCCTGCCTGGCCCACAGTGCCCTTTTTGTGTTGGAGAGAAAAAGGCTTCCCTTCCTCCAGGCAGATGTGGCCACAAGACACACAGCTTGGTGAGCTGAGCGTGGCCGGAGACCATGCACTCTCCCTGATCCCATTTTCTTCACTACCTCCCTCTTCCCACAGCCCTGAGGCCACAACCTGGAAGGGCCAGAATGGTCGCACCTTCAAAGTGGGCAACTTCCCTGCCTCAGCAGTGACACTACCAGACTTGGGGGCTTCGCCAGTCAGCCGTCCAACCCATGGAGGTTCTCCTGCCCGGGGAGAAAGATGCCGAGGATGCATAGATGGGTGAGGCACTAAAGGACAGGAGGGGACAGAGCAAGGTTGGAGGGACTGACCAAATCTAGTAACTCCCTGGAAGAAATCCTGGGAACAGGACTAGGGTGATCTAGGAATGTAGGAATGGATTGTCCCCAGCTCGGGCTTCCCCTGTGAGTCTCAGCATGTGTGGGACCCATGATGTGGGTGAGTAGTGGAAAATGAACTCTCTGACAGGGACAGAGAGAAGACAAAGTTTCAGGATCTGCCACCAGCACGAGGCCAGAGAAGGCAGGTGCCTCTGCAGAGGATGAAAGGTAAGTGAAATGGTACACAGGCTCTCAAGAACAACCCTCCAATTCCCCTTCCCAACCTTGGGTCCTTCCTCCAAGTTCCATCTTTGGACAGTCTAACTTTCCTTTTAAAATCTTTGGGGGGGGGTGTTCAAGTCAAGATTTCTCTGTGTCCTGGAACTCTAGTTCACATTGGCCTCAAACTCAGAGATCCATCTGCTTCTGCCTCCCAAGTGCTGGGGTTAAAGGTGTGCACTAACACCACCTGGCATCCTTTGAGATCTTAAGAGATTGGAGGTACCCCTGATTTCCCCACTGGACAGCAGTCTTGGGTCTGGCCCTGCTCTTTGGATTCCTCGCTGCCTTGGTACCATTTTCATTCCTGTCCTACTGCCCTACCTAACATAGACACCTGAAGACAAGGCCAAATAGCTTACCTAAATGTTCTTTCAAAATCACCAGTTTAGTGCACATAGACAGACAGGCAGGCAGGAAGGTAGGCCTCCTTTCAAGTTGTTTCTTTCTCAACTCTGAAGGCATTTCCAAGAGTCTGGAGTCAGTTCTGTCCCTGGGCCCTCGACCCACAGGAGGTGGTTCAAGTCCTCCCGAACTTCGACGCACAAGAGCTATGCCCCAGGGACTCCCAGACCTGCCTCCACGCCCACCTTTCATCTCCAGCTCTTCTCAGCCCATCCAGCCCCACAAAGCACGGCCTCCCTGCCCCAAAAGAGAACCCTCACACAATCACCGCCCTGGAGTACCTGGAGCCAGCAAAGCCACTGTCCCTTCTGGGTGTCCCTCATCAGACCCCGAGTGGCAGAGGAAGATTAAGGAGGTGAGGTCTGCACTGAAATGACTTGGTGTTCAAGGGGCCTATAGGTTAGGACAAGAGCTAAACAAGGATTTGTCCCCCACAGGTAGAGCTGAGTGTACATGGAGTCACCTACCAGGAGTGTCAAGTGGCACTTAGAACCACTGGAGGAGATGTGGCTTCCGCTATTCGGAACCTCAAGGTAAAGCCAGCCCAGCCCCTTCTCCGAGTTCCCTCTTCTCCTGCTCTGCCCCCTAGTGGTCATCTGCCCTCCTTCCTGCCCCCACAGGTAGACCAGCTCTTCCACCTCAGTACCAGGTCCAGAGCAGATTGCCGTCGCATCCTGGAACATCACCAGTGGGACCTGTCAGCAGCCAGTCGCTACATCCTGGCCCGGGCCTGAACTCTGCATCCTTGAGGATGGCTACCAGCATGGAGAACCTGGCCTACTCAGGGCCTGACTGTGGGACCAAACAGAACCATGAGGTCTTGGCAGAGGCAGACTTACACTAAGGGAGCTGTTACCTGCTATAACAAGGTATAGGAAGTGTGCAGGGCACCGGGTCAAGCACTGATGAGTCTTTCTTCCATGCCCTCCCTGCTCCTTGGCTTCTGAGGGTTTAAGAACTTTTGACTGGACCAAGAAGGATCTAGTTCTACTACATTCCCATTGAATAGGACTTGAAAGAGAAAAGCTGCAGAGGAAGCCTCTACTCACTACAAACAACGATCAAGTAGCTGTGCTGGACCATGGAACAACTGTTAGAACTGTCATTAGCTACCTCACTAGACTCTATGGGGCACCCATCTTGGATACTGACTTGGGGGCTGTGGTCTACATCGCTTTGGTTTGGTTCAGAATCACCATGGGTGATGGAAACCAAGTTTCTGGACTCAATGATTTTTTTTTTCTTTAATCCAAACACTGCAGATTATGAGATGACCAACTTTAGCCAGGCTGTTGCCATTCCCTTTGTTTTATACCACATCAGTTCTTTCTTTTTCCCTCTTTCATCACATACATCTCCCAATGTTTAAAAAGTCTGCAAAGTTTATATGAGTACAACATACAAAGACACAGCCTCCTTCCTAGAGCAAGGGAAGGAAGGGGTTAACGGTTAAATAAGGCACAGGAAGCTGCAGAAAGCACCAGCAGGGCCCAGGGGGTTAGGAAGGAGGCAGGGACCCCTCAAAGTGCCACCGTCTGAAACTAAACTAATTGGCTAACATGACACAAGGGAAGAGGGGCGTGTCTGCCATCTTTGGTACTGCTTGCTGTTTACCCACCAGCCCTGTGGTAAAACTCGAGTCCTGGATCCCAAAGGCGGCCTCCTGTGCAGAGGCCCTGCAGGAAGTTTAGGAGGAGTGGGTAGAAAAGCTCAGAATCTAATATTGTGTGTAGGGGCTGCCCACAGTGAGGAAGGGTTCTTGTAGATAATCCTCTGCAGGGGCACAGGGAAAGGAGGGAGGAGAGGGAAAGGATGGGACACAATGACCCCAACCACTCAGCCACCCATCTGTCCACTGCAGTGTATACCAAGGAAGGGTTGCCTCAGGAGGCAAAGGCCAGGGCAGGTGACCATCTTGAATTCTGGTTGAAGTGATGGTCTCCACATGTTGAGGTGGCTTCTAACTGGTGATGGCAGAGGGCCCAGTGCCTCCTCGTTTCTCGAAGAACATATAATCCTAAGGAAAGGTCACTGTCAATGGGATATCTGGCTGGGTCAGTGTGGCCCAGCCATTATAACTTAGCTTTAGGCCTACAACCCATCATACATGTGCCTAGACTTCTAAGCAAGGGTCTAGGAAGTGAACAAAGCTTCAGATATCAGGATATCAGGAGAGGAGAAACAGGGAGGGAAGGGCAGGGACAGCCAACTCACAATGAGGAACGTGGCTCCCAGCAACACAGCCTTCACCCTCACATCTAGATCTATTGGGAACTGTAGACCAAAGTCGTCAGCATCGGTGAGGGCTTCGCGCAGCAACCCTCCCCACTGCTTGCTAATGCGGCCCACACTTCGAGATTCATCCTTGGTTTTCACCTGTTGGGAGGGGGGAAGAGTCCAACTGGGAAAAATGCCACCCATCTGCCTCGCCTCCTGTCTCACTCCGACAGTGGCACGTATGAGATGTGCAGACTGCATACTCAGTGAATCTTTCCCATAGTGTCGGGAATAGTGACAAGTAGGGGAAACTGAGACACCCTGAGTGCCACATGAATACGTGGTGAAGATTAGGGCTTAGATGTGTTGCTTCCCAAAGGCCAAGTGTGACATAACTGTGTTCAGTATAAATGACTAGTTGCTAGGCTTGCTTTGGTTACCAGTATTCCTGACACCCATGGTTGGTGCTGTATGCAAAGTATGTACCCTATGCAAAGGAGTCTAGCTGAGGGGGCAAAGAGAGGAGCCAACACTCCTCTCCAAAGTGTGGTTTCAGTCTTTCCAGCATTGCATGTGAACTGGCCAGCCAGTCCTAGCAGACAGGTGCCAGCAGGCAGTCTCTGAGGACTGATTCTAAAGGCCGCTTTGAGTTCAGCAAGAACAAGCCATGTGGAAGTCAGTGGTGACTCAGTGACTTCCTGCTCCAGTGACCAGAGCTGAAACGATTTCCTTCTGCATCCTGTGCATCCTCTTCCCACCTTGTCCTGCAGCTAGGGAGCTTCCTGCAGGCGAGTTCCAGGCTCAGCAAGGCCTTCTGACACCAACTCTGCATTTCCCGAGAGTGCAGATCAAGTATGGACCATTCAAGATTGTGTAAAAGGGACACTGGCTTCCTGAGAACCCCATAACACACACATTCCCATCCAGGGATCACACAATTATCTCCTTTCCAACCAGTCCTCAGGATAACAACTCCCTCTGACTATCAAGGTGACTCACTTTCTACAGACAACCTCAGGTGAGGCACCTCTACTGGATGAAACCTGTTGTTTCTCCTTTATCTGATTGGAGAATCATCCCTTAAAGATGCCTTTGTCTCCTAAAAGCCAAAGCATTTCCCAAGCTTCATTCTCAAATTCTCACCACTTGGGTTCTGGCTCTGGACTGGCGAGAGGGAGCCACAGAAAGGACATCACCTGGACTTTGGGTTGGACGGGTCATTTGAACTTGTAGGTTTGCAGGACAAGCCAAAGGCAAAATTACTACAGGGTCTATGCTTACAGATAGGTCTAGTAGCTACATGGGTCTGGCCCAAGGCAAAGTTAAGCACTAAAGAAGGACTAAGATACCAGCCACCCAACTTAGATCTAGCTGGCCTCAGGTTCTCCCCTAGACCTCCACAAGGCTGCAGGGAACACTTGGCCTTGGCCTGAAGATGAAATTCTTTTGTTCCGATTGCCCTAGAACTCAGAGAGTGTGTGCCTCTGCCTCCTGAGTGCTGGGGTTAAAGGTGTGCACCACCATGGAATCTTTTTTGCTGTGCTTTTGCTGGCTTACATGACCATCTCATTTCTGAATGGAAGAAAACTGAAAGTACAGTAGGGACTACAACAGATTCTTGACTGTCATAAGCCATCCATTGGCATAGAAGCTACCATCTTGTTTTTCTAATAAGGTTTTTTGATTGGTTGTGTGTGCTCCATGGCATGTGTGTGGAAAGCAGAGGATAGTTTGCAGGAGTTGACTCTCTTCTACTGTGTGGGACTCAAGGCTAGAACTCAGGTTATCAAACTTGATCCTCTGAGTCATCTCATTGGCCCCCATCTTGGTTATGAAGAGCCTAGGAATCACTTTCTATTTATAATACCTCAAAGTTGGTGTCTGTACCACAGCCACAGGTCCAGCAAGGCCCCACAACTCGAAGGACAGTCTGGCGATCAGCATCCTGGATGGAAAACTTAGGAAGGAAGGGATGCCAGGTCTGCAGCACATGGCCAATGGTGGTACCAGGTGGAGCCTGCACTTCCATCTGAAGAGGGAGGCAGACAGGGTTACTGTCAAGCCAGGATACCTTGGCCAGAGCTCTTCATTGGTGCCAGCCATCTTCTGACTGTTCAGACCCCCCCCCCACTCCTATTAAAGTCACAACCCTTTCTGGGATGCTCTTATACTGCCCACCAACCACCACAAAACCTGCCCTACCCACCTCCTGAAGGCCACAGGGACAGCAGCTGCAGCCACAGTGAAGTGGGCGGAGGAGGCGGAGCACCTCGCGATCCCCAGGGTCCGCTAGGCGGACACGAAGTGGCCGGCGGGCACCACAGCACAGACGGGCACAACAGTTGCTCTCTTCAGCTGCCTGACCCAGTTGCTGTCCGGTCCCAGAACGAAGTTCATACCTATTACAGGTCTCCCAGCCTAGGAACGCTGTTAAGGGTAACATGCTGAGGCTCAGGGGCCTAACCTGCCCAGAAGCTCACCATTGCAGCAAAAATCATGAAGCCCAACTTGTTCCTCCTCCTACTCACTTTCCACTCGTTCAGCCTTCTGATGAACCAAGATTTGATCAATCTGTAAAAGAGTTAAGAGCAGTGTTGACCTTGTCCGTCAGCTGGAACATCAGCTCTCCTCTCGGCCATCTGCCCTCCCACTCACCTGCACTAGGAATTCGAGGCCAGAAGGCACCCCTGGCAGTGGCAAGAAAGGAGCAGGAGAACCTGGTGCCACGGGGCCTGGCGAGGGAAAGAGAGCGAAGCCGGGCGCAGGGGCCGGCACCTGGGCAGGCACTGGAGCCTGTCCCGGCCCAGGATGCAGCGCAGGCTCTGGATACCCAGCTGTCACGGGGTATGGAGGTGGGTAGCCTTTGGGGGGTAAGTAGCCTGTAGGGGAGCAGGGGTAGGTTAGAAAGTTACCTGTGGCCTCATCCTCTTTTTTCCCAGCCCAGGGGCCAGGAGTACTCGCGGGAAACATAAGAAGAGGCAGAGAATGATGGGGCTTGGGGGGGGGGGAAGCAGGGCGGTGGCTCCCCAGGAGGAAGGGAGGGCCCCACGCAGCCAGTCTGAGCACATTCCTGGAGAATGCGTTCGACACCCGGCACCCAAGTTCGTGAGGGGGGATAACGCAGACCCCAGCCTTGCGCCCGCATACCTGCCATGGGAAAGGGGAGGGGTGTCTTGGGCTGTCGGCGTCCGGGAGTCTTATAGTTCTGGAGTGGAGACAAGCTCGGGAACAGCCAGACAGACACAGACACAAAGACGGACAGGCAAAGGCGAGGAGGCAGCTGCGCCTAGCGCGAGCCCAGGGTCTCTTGGGCGGCGCCTACGACTCGGGGGAGAAACCGAAAGTGTCAGCGGGCGGGGCAGGGTACCTGGGACCCTGAATTTCCTTAGGGGCCCCAGGACCGCCCCCTCCCTTTGTTCTCCCATTTTCCGCAGAGATGGCTATTGGCAAACGGCAGGACAGAGGGACCTGCGGTTAGACAGACGACCTGACCTCGAGGAAGGTCTCCCTGACCCCTCTATGGTCCGGCTCACCTGAAGCCCCCAGAATAAGCTGGGGGACCACTCACTCCAGGGCTCACAGTCGCTGGTGGAGGCGGGCCCAAGATCTGACCCCACCCCCGGCTCGCCTAAGCCCCGCCCTTAGACCGGGCGGGGCATCTGCGCAGAAAACAGTCGCTTCTCCTCCCCCGGGGCCGCGGACCTTGGACCTTGCGAGCCTTGTTCGCCATGGTCCCGCCCCTTCCGCTCCGACTGCAGAGGCGTGGAGACCTGGGCTGTCGGAGGGGACTGCGGCCCAATCCCCACGCCGTGACCCTAACCTTCTCTCGGGCCGCTTTGCTGCCTCCCCACCGCGTGGCTGCTCCGGACCCGGCGATCCTCCTCCCAAGGGCGGGTCGGGCGTCGCTGACGCAGCGGAGCACCATTCACACTCACTCATTGGCTTACAGAGTTGGCTAGGCGTTCTCCTACCTCAGGGCGACCTCACTGTGTTCTCTCCCTGTCGCAGCGCTGACCCACACAGGCACCTCTCAGTTCAGTCGCACCCATTACTCGCGTGACAGGCTGCCAAAGGTGCGTGAGGTGATACCCAGAGAAAAACACTTGAATAGAACAGGTCCCTGTTCCCCTGCATGGTGGCACACGCTTGTAATCCCAGCACTCGTGAAAGGAGAGGCAGGAGGACAGCTACAAGTATGAGGCCAATCTGTTCTATATAGTGAGTTCCAGAACAAGTCAGGGCTACAATAGCCCTTTTGAGACTCTGTCTCAGAAGACATCCTCCTTCAGAAGAAGAAAGCTTAGTTAGCATCTAGGTAGGTGTGGATCACGTCCGAAATTGCAGCACTTTGAAGACTGAGGCAGGAGGATCACCAAGAGTTAGTTCCAGGTCATGTTGAGAGTGATACGCTATTTAAAAACAAACAGAACCAAAAACATACCACCACTTCTGTCTGGGTCTTATTTGTTGTCAATAATGTTTTAATGTCTGAGATGAGGAACTCTGAGAATTCCAGTTTTTACTGTACAATCAAAACTGAGGACTACCTATTATATTAGAACTCAGGAGGCTGCAGGCAGGCAAAGGCAAGGAGGAGGTTCCTG
The DNA here is from genome assembly GCF_943737965.1 of Phodopus roborovskii. Lineage (NCBI taxonomy): Eukaryota > Metazoa > Chordata > Mammalia > Rodentia > Cricetidae > Phodopus > Phodopus roborovskii. The sequence goes on from NW_026126407.1 coordinate 11,648,415, forward strand.
CAAAATCTGGGCATGATGGATTGGACCAGAAACCAGGGCCGTAGTGCCGGTGGTGATGTGCACTTGAGGAAACATGGCTTCATTATGGCTCAGAGATGGGATGTAAGATAAAGAGAATTGAAAGGTGACTCACGCTTGGCTTGGGAGACCCTTCTGCACAGCACAGTCCCCCCTCCCCCCATCAGTCATTTACTGCCGGCCCATCCAGTCCCTGTTGACTCGTTACTTCTAAGATCCTGTCCATTTTCCTTTGGTGGCTTCTTACTACTGCTAAAAACGCAGCAAATGAGCTGAAGCCTTAATTTTAAGTCCCCAAAGTCTAAACAAGCCCACTTCAGCGTAAGACTGGGCACAAAGGCCTGGATGGGCCATGCTTCCATTGCGGGAGTCTGCATTTTTTCTTCTTTCTGCTTTCTTTCTTTTCTTCCTTTTTGGTTTTTTTGAGACAGGGTTTCTCTGTGCAACAGCCCTGGGTGTCCTGGAACTCACTTTGTAGACCAGGCTGGCCCCGAACTCACAGAGATCAGCCTGCCTCTGCCTCCCAAGTGCTGGGAATAAAGGTATGTGCCACCACTGCCTAGCAATCTGCGTTGTTATTTTTTCTTATTTCATGTGTATAGGTATTTTGTGTGTGTGTATGTCTCTATCCCAGGAGCACGCAGTGCCCATGGAGGCCAGTAGAAAGTGTTGGATCCCCTGAAACTGGACTTACAGACAGTTGTGAGTTGCCATATCTGTGCAGGGAATCAAACCCAGGTCTTCTGGAAGAGCAGCCAGTGTTCTTAACCACTGGGCCATCTCTTGAGCCCCTGGAATTTGAATTTCTTGGTTTTAGAAGAATTTAATTTTGGGAGATGATAGAGTATGAGCCACACCTCACCCAGTTTCCAGTTTAGCTTACAACCACATATGCAGAACAAGTTGTTAATTTATTTTCTTCCTTTTTTTTTTTTTTTTTTCCTTTTACTTGAGATAGGGTCTCTTTATGTTGCTCTGGTTGTCCTGGAATTCTCTGTGTAGACCAGGTTAGCCTCCAGTTCACAGAGAGATGCCTATCTTTGCTTCCTGACTATTGGGATTTAAGGCATTCTCCATCATGCCCAGCTTTGTGGTTCATTCCACTAATAATATGCCTGAGTACAACCTGGCATAACAGTACCTGCCTTTAATCCCAGCACTCAGAAGAGACAAGGAAACCTATCCCTGACACAATGCTCAGGAACTCAGCTATAACCGAGCCCTTGGCTTCTATTTTATTTTCCTGCCCTGGTTTATCATATTGACCTACAATATGGTACTCTCTACCTGGTCCTGTTTTAGTAAGATAAAGTCTATATTGTGAACCACTTGACAACTTCGCTCTGGGTTTTAAAAAATATTTATTTGTATGTGCATTGGTGTTTTGCCTGTGTAAGGATACCCAGTAGCCTGGAACTGTAGCTACAGACAGTTGTGAGCTGCCATATGGGTGCTGGGAATTGAACCTGGGTCTTCTGAAAGAGTAGTCGATGTTCTTATCCACTGAGCTATGTCTCTAGCACCCCTTGCTGTGGTTTTAAGCCCTGTGAACCAAACCCCTGAGTTCCCTACCTTTGCCTTGTGCTCTTGTCAAATTATGCAGCCCAGTCCCATTATGGGAAACTAACACATATAGGAAATGCTCCATCTCCCACTCATAGGTTCCATATGTGTGTCCTGTACACCTGTGCTCTTCTGTGACGGCTCCTAGAATTCTCCCACACTAATGCATATTTTTGATTGGTGTGATCCTTAAAATTTTTGTCAAGCCAGGCTTCTTGCTCAGGCTTATAATACTAGCACTTGGGAGATGGAGGCAGGAGGATGAGAGTTTAAGGGCATCCATGGATACATAGCAGTTCTGAGGCCAGCATATGCTACATGAGCCTACCTTAAACAAACAGTTGTGATTTCAATGAAAATGGCCCCCATAGGCTCATATATTTTAACACTTGCTCCCCAGCTGATAGAACTGTTCAGGAAGAATTAGTAAGTGTGGCCTTAATGGAAGTGACATTTCATTGGGGGCAGGCTTTGAGGTTTCAAAAAGCCCACACCATTCCCAGCTAACTATCTGACTGGTGCTTACTGATAAAGATGTGAGCTCTCAGCTACTGCCACAGCGCCATGCCTGCCTGCCTGCTGCCATGCTGCCACCATGATGGACTCACCCTCTGAAACTGTAAGCCACAAATAAACTCTTCTATAAATTGACTTGGTCATGGTGTCTAATCACAGCACTAGAAAAGTAACTAAGACACAAACCAAACAAAAGCTGTTGGCATAGGGATCTACAGCTCATCTGGTGGGATGGCTCAGCAGGCAAAATTACTTGCTCTGCAAGCCTGAGGACTTGAGATTTATGCTTGAAGGAGAAAACCAACACCTGAGATCTGTCCCTTGATCTCCGTACCACGTACACATACAACAGTAATAAATTTAGAAAAACAAAAGGAACCTGCAGCTTAGCAGAGACAAGGGTAGGAAATAGAAACTCTAGTCTTAAAAGTATGTAGATAGAGCCGGGCAGTGGTGGTGCACACCTTTAATCCCAGCATATGGGTGGCAGAGGCAAGCGGATCTCTGTAAATTAGAGTTTCAGCACAGCCAGAGCTATATACAGATCCAGTTTCAATGCCACCCCCAACCCCCACCAAAAAGATCAGGAGTTCAGAATCACCCTCCTCTAGATAGGGACTTTGAGGTCAGTCTAGGATACAGGAGACCCTATTTCAAAAAGATAAAATCACACACACAAATGAGAGCCTAAAAGGATGACTTACAAAACTTGTTAACTAGCTGGGCAGTGGTGGTGATGTCTTTAATCCCAGCACTTGGGGAGCAGAGACAGGCAGATCTTTGTGAGTTTGAGGCCAGCCTGGTCTACAGAGTGAGTTCCAAGACAGCCAGGGCTGATTCACAGAAAAACCCTGTCTCGAAAAACCATAACAAACAAACAAACAAACAAAAAAAATCAACTTAGTAACTTAGTACTGTACTGCACTTAAGAGTTTAGGCAACTTACCACCTTCTATAAGACCTGTGCCCACCATCTGGACTCCCTTAGACAATACATAGATGCAACACTGGTTTTGTCCTTAATCCTATTCGTCAGTTTTCTCTTACCTCAGGGACTTAGGGCTGCTTCTTTCAGCCCATCTTAGCTATTCCTTTTGCCTGGAATATACTTCTCCCTTTTGGCCATGGCTAAACGAAGACATCCAGTATGCAGATACTGCAGCTGCCATCAACCTGGACCTAGACCACCTTGTTTTTTTGTTTTGAGAGACTCTTGTTATGATTTGTGATCCTCCAACCTCTTGTTTTCCAAGTACTACACATACTACCACATCTAGCTTTGTGTGTATGTGTGTGTTTTAAAGCACAATTTGTGTAACATATTGAAGGTGCACACTTTATCGTCTGAAGATGTACACTCAGAAAAGTGTGGGCACACTCCCTAAGTGATAGGCATTTTAGGCAATCTTGTTCAGTTCTTGCCTTCCTCCTTGTCTAATGGGTGTGGTCTTCCCATTAAAGTGGGAACATGCTCCACTGCCCAGTTGTTTCATTTCTCTTCGTTCTGAGTATTAGTCAGGTCTGCTTCGAAACTGTGTGTCTCTTTTCCTGCCTCAGTTCAAAACTCAGCAATATATAAGATCCTCCATGTCCCCTTTCTACCACAGACTTTGTTCACTGAATGTCTTCCACACACTAGGGCTTCTTTAGGGTCATTTCAAGCATTGCAAAGCATTTTCTTTTTCTTTTTTGAGTCAGGGTTTCTCTGTAGCTTTGGAGCCTGTCCTGGAACTCCCTCTGTAGACCAGGCTGGCCTTGAACTTACAGAGATCTGCCTGCCTCTATCTCCTAAGTGCTGGGACTAAAGGCAAGTGCCAACACCTCCTGGCTGTAAAACATTTTCTGATGTCCAAAAGGTACCACTCTGGTTCTGCTTTAAAGTTTATAATATAGTTTACAACTAATCACATGGCTGTTCTGTCTTGTCTGGGCTCTCCCTTCTATAGTATATGGGTATGTAACACATTTGTTTCACTTGACACGATGGAATGACAGGGCTAAACCCCACCATTCTCAACTAACCAAATTCTAGTGAAACTGGGTATACACACCTGTATTCTCAGCAATCAGAGGTTAAGGAAGGAGGCAGCTGGGCATATACCTCAATGGAAGAGGAATTGTCTTAACATTTCCAAGGCTTTGGGGATCAATCCTCAGCACTGGAAAAAAATTACTAAGATCTTACTAAAATCCATATTCCGTGAGCTCTTTAGGTAGGAAGCTGCATTATTTCAAGTGTTCTATCTGAGTCCTGTCCACCATCACCACACCTTGCAAAGCCCAGAATTCCAGAACCAGGGCTTATTTGTAAGTCTGAGAACTGCAACGAATTCCAAGGTTGACTCTCTACTCCTCCTTGTTCAAGGTTTGATGAATAAAGACCCCAAAGTTCTTTATTTATGTGCCTTTTTCTTTTAATTTCTCTTCTGCTTCAACACACTCCCTCCCCAGCTATCCAGAAAGCCCAGGACTGGGTAATTAAACAAGAGATCTCAAAAAGCCAAGGCAAGCCAGCCCAAGATGAGCAGACTTCCTCCAACAGGACCCACAATCTGGATGCTAGTGTCTCCACTCAGAGCCTGGTAGTAAAAGCTGGTACAGAATAAGGTAGTTCCAGAAGCTAGCAGTAATCCTGCCTGAAAGAGATGGAAAACAGAATACGGTTTTAAGAACAAAGCAGTATAAGAGAATAAATGGGGTTTGAAGAGAATTAGGCAAGGGGACTGATTACCCAGAGGGGCTTTCTGCAATAGGGTACCCCTAACAGGGCCAGGCTGTGCAAAAAGTGGTGCTTGTTGGCCTTGTCAAAGAGCTGCAAGGGAAAAAGAGAGAGAGAGATTTTCTAAGCAACACTGGAGTCCAGGATGCTGAAATGGAACACTGGACAGAATTCCAGAGCCAGCACTTCAACCTCTTAAGTCCCAGTTTGCTGCTCCCCAGGTCCCCAAGCTACAGGCTTGCAGTCCTTCCCATTCATCTCCCCACCCTCTACTTTCCCCCAGTTTAAGGACACCCAGATATTGCGCCTGTAGTCCCGACACTGGGATCCCCAGTGCTGTTACTTCACCTCCTTCCCGTAGGCATCCGGAAATTGGGCGCCTGTGGAAAGAAGCAAATGCTATCACTTGTGTTTTAGCCTCGACTGTCCCAAACCCCGGGGAATCCGGACAAACACTGGTGATTTAGGGATCCCCTAAAGCTTCCGATTAGTGGAAACAGGTGTTGAGTAGTACAGAGCTTTTGAACCCACTGAAAATCTGGACTCCAAGGGATCTCTACTCAAGACAGAATGCTTCCTATAGGTTCCTTCCCGCATCAGACCCCAAAGATGGCCCCCAGCCCAGTTGCATCCCACGTCCCCTGACCGTGTGCCCCGTAGGAGGCCAAACCCAAGGCCCCAGCTCCGGACAAGGCACCAAGGCGGCGGAAAGCAGCCCCTACCACGGCCATGGCTGTGGGTGGTCACGCGCGGAACCAACACCGCCCTGGCCACCCAAGAAACCAGCCAATCCAGATTGTCCATGCAAATAGGGTCCAAAGATGCCCAATCAGAGATGTGTTCATTTCAGTGCCCCGGCTTCCCCTACATACTCCTTTGTAAAACTTCTGCTAAGTGGAGAAGACGTCTGGCGGGCGGAGAAACTAGAACCAATTAGGAGCGGAGCAGCAGAGCTGTGGGAGACGAGGTTGTGGGCGGGACTAAGGGATTTGCGTCACGGATTGGCCCACTTTCCAAGTTGATCGCCTCTTCGACACCCCAACCCCACACCTCCAGCTAATTTGCAAAGATATCGGTCCCCACACAAAGTTCCGCCCCTTTTTCCACAGGCTCCTCCCGTTCAACTTCAAACCAGACCCACTCCTCAAAAGGGGCGGCCCCACGGATTTCTAAGCCCCACCTATTGCAATCAAACCCCTCCCCCTTCACGGATGGCCCCGCCTCTGTGCCTAGAAGCCCCGCCTTCTTGTGTGATGCTCTGCTTCTATATTTCAGACCTTCTCCCCCTTGCTAGACCCGGAGAGCCCCGAGGGTGGGAGATCCGGGGGGAATGTCTTCACCCTGCCCCAGCCCGCTACGTCCATCCGTCCGTCTGTCCACTCCCACCCCCTTCACTGTCTTCAATCCCCCCCACACTCTAGAGGGCGGGTGGGCAGGCGGGTGCGAGCGAGGGGTGTGCGCCGCTCTCTCGGCAGGGGGCGGGGGAGGCGGCCGCGCGGTGACGCGCGGGGCTGCTGCGGCTGCTCCGCCGGCGGATCATCACTCTCGGGCTGGGATGGACGCGGGGCGGGCGGGCTCTGGCGCACAGAGCCAGGAGTCCGGGCCTCCTGGCTACTGAGCATTCCCCAAAGCCTCCCCCAGCCCTTGCCTTCCTTCCTAGGAACCGCACCGACCTCTGCCTCGAGGCTCCGGACTCGGCCCCCGCCCTCTTCTGACTCCCCGGATCTCCCTCTCCCGCCCGCCCTCGGGATCGACTAGATCCCTCCCCCTCCCCGAGGATTCCGGCTGGATCCCTGCCCCTGCACCGCGGATTCTGCGCTCCGGGGCCCCGGGCCCCTGGGGATTGCTGTGGACTCCTCCTCCAGCGCCCGATCCCTTAGGATCTTCCGCCTGGACCGCCTCCTGGTCCTTCGAAGCCGGCCCAAAGAGCCAGTGGATCTCCAATTCAGTCCTGTCCCGTTGCTCCCTCCTGGCTCAGCCTTCCCCACTGCGGGGTTCCCTGTTCTTGAGCTCCCTCTGACCCCATACCCTAGCTTTTCTTTTCCCGGGGATCGACTGGATCCCGGCCCCGCCCCCCGGGGCTGGGGCGATCCCCCTCCCCCGCCGGGTGAGGCGCTGCAGGCGGGGGCTGGGCCTGCGGGGCCGCGGGGGCTCAGAGGCCGCCGCCCCCCTTCTGAAGCCCGTCCGCCCCCCACTCGGAGCCCTGGATGGAGGCACCACGGCCCCAGGGCTGATCCAGGTAGGAGCTAAGCCAGGCTGGGTGGAGGGGGCTGTGCGGCGGTCCGTTGGGGTCTTCCTCTTCCCATATTCCTCCCTGCGCCTGGTTTCCCCCAGCCTGCTGTGTCTGCGTGTCTCCGCCTAGGGATGCTCTCGCCGTGTCTCTGCGTCTTGGTCTCTTTGTCTCTGCCTCTCTCCAGTCCATGAATGATCCTTTGAATGGGCCCACAGACCCCGTGTGTTCCCATCTCCCCCTCCCCCTCCTTCTCCCCTTCCCGGCCAAGCCATTTTCCCCACTGCAGGAAAGGGGGGGCTGCGGCCTGAGCCCCCGTCCCTCAACTCTCCCCGGTTGGGGGAGTCAGGCCTGGGCTGGAATGGAAGAGCAAGGCAGAGGGATCGGGAGGAGGGGAAGCAAGATGTAGCAGACAGAGATGGAGAGAGAAAATGGGGGAGAAAGAAATAGAAAGGAGAGCACTTGAGGGAGAAAAATCAGAGAAGGTATTTGGAGGAGAGAGCGATGAGAAACACCAAGGAGACAAATGAGAAAAGACTGAAGGCAAGAGCTGGAGCAAGCCGGTTAAGGCCAAGAGAAGATGCTCTACGGGATCCTGTATAGAGGAGAAAGATGGGGGGAGGGCTCTAGTGGGAGGGAAGAGAGAAAGCTAGTTGGAGGAGAGGAGGCTAGGGGCCCAAAGTACCTTTAAGGGAAAGGGGTGACTGAGACAGGCCATGTTGGGAGGAGGCCCAGCTTGGCCTAGGAAGGGGGGGTCAACTCCAAACCCCCTTCAGGTGATGGGAGAACAGAAGCCTAAAAGGACCTGAAAAGGGGGGGCATGACTGGGTGTGAGTGGTGAGGACTCCTGTGTCCCCATCTCTGGAATAAATTGACACCTGCAGAGAGCCACCCTCGGGCTGGTGCCTGGCTCTGAAAAACCCAGCGTCAGCAAACAGCCCTGGAGACTGGGGGGGGGGCAGTGGTTAATGGGGGCTTGCTGAAATGACCTGGGTGTCTGCCTTGTCTACCTTTTCCCTAGTCCTGCCCCTGCTGCCTGAGCACCCAGACTGGCAAGGGGACAGGGAGGGAAGACTAATAGAAGGGGTGGGATGAGAAGCAATCCTGAGGTCAAAATGCTGGGCGAGAGACCCCAGGCGGGGTCCTAAGGAAGGAGGTGTCAGTAATCTTATAGGAGGAGCACACCTTAGCACAGCCCCCCGCCCCCTCAACCTGCCAGAGTCCTGGTCAGTAGGGTTAGGCTCTGATTGGCTAAGTAGGGTGGGGGGGCATCTCTTTTAGGATTCTCTGCTCTCCTAGACTACCCTTCCCTTCATATATTCTTCTTCCTTTCTGCTAAGATTGGGTGAAACTAGCATTCTGACTCGTGCCTCTGCCCTCCCTCTTATGGCCTGAATGGACCCTTCAACCAAGCAAGCCCCTTCCCCTCTTCCTCTAGACCACCCCCCTCCAGGGTTAAAGCTGCAGCCCGTTGCCGAGGTAACATTGCGGGGCAGCATCCTGTCGCCCAGCAACCGGCTGCAGGATCATGCATCTGTCCCTGAATTTGCCCCTTCAGCATCCCCTCTTCACTTTAACCCCTGGCTCTGGACACCCCAACTCCTGAGGGAAGACGTGGAAGAGCCTGGGGAGAAAGGGTTCCCAAATGCACAGATCCTTAGGGAATGGTACAGTGATGAGGCTAGAAGGCATAGTCCAAGAAGGCCCGGAGTCTGGCCTGGGGTGGGGGTTCAGTACCATGAAATTACAGCTCAGGAATAATTAACACGTATAAACAAACCCGCCACTTCCTGCTAATTAATGACTCGGTATTTTTATTTTCTCTTCCTTGTCTGTCTCATTGTCTCCCAGGGAAGTGGGGACTGGGACTCTTGAGTCCCTAGGGGGAGCCTGCCTGGGAGGGATAGAGGCAGAAAAGGGGCACTCTGAATCTGGGAAGCTGAAGCTCCCTCCTCTGACCCTGCCCTGGACATTTGCCACATCTGACTCCACCCCAAACTTAGGACTCTGCAGAGGGGAAAAGGGCAGCTGAGGGGAGGGGGTAGGTGTCAGAGAGAGTGGGTGGAAGGGGCAACTTGATCTGAAATTCAAGCCACTAACCACTTGTCTCTTGTTTCCCCATCCTTTCTGTCCTCCCCATCCAATTTCCCTTCCCTTTTTCCACCTCTGTATTTTTCTGTCTGTTTGTCTGTCTGTATCTTGTTCACCCTATACGGGTCCCCGTGTCCCGCTTCCCGCTCCCCCCCCCCCGCCCCCGTCACCGGGCAGGTCGGGCCTGCCTGCACCTTCTTCTACCTTCTTCCCCACCCCTTACCCCCTCCATGGAGAGGAATAGACTCCTCTTCAGTCCCTTCTAACCCAGGTCCTTACCCGTCCCCCTCCTCCTTCCTTTCCCCGCCCCCTCCTCCCTCCTGGGGCGAGGGGGGCCTCCCTCCCTCTCCCCCCCTTCTCTCTCTCTCCGAGGGGGGGGCCAGGGGAGGGAGGGGGGGTCCCCCAATCAGCATGTGGCTCCTGGCGTTGTGTCTGGTGGGGCTGGCTGGGGCTCAACGGGGAGGAGGGGGTCCCGGCGGCGGCGCCCCGGGCGGCCCAGGCCTGGGCCTCGGCAGCCTCGGGGAGGAGCGCTTCCCGGTGGTGAACACAGCCTACGGGCGAGTGCGTGGTGTACGGCGCGAGCTCAACAACGAGATCCTGGGTCCGGTCGTGCAGTTCTTGGGCGTGCCCTACGCCACGCCGCCCTTGGGCGCCCGCCGCTTCCAGCCGCCAGAGGCACCGGCCTCGTGGCCCGGCGTGCGCAACGCCACCACCCTGCCGCCCGCCTGCCCGCAGAACCTGCACGGGGCCCTGCCGGCCATCATGCTGCCTGTGTGGTTCACCGACAACTTGGAGGCAGCTGCCACCTACGTGCAGAACCAGAGCGAGGACTGCCTGTACCTCAACCTCTACGTGCCCACTGAGGACGGTAAGGGCACGGGCACAAGGCCGGGCACCCTGTGGACACAGCCCATAAACGCACACGCAGACCCTCAAGCACAGGACTTCTGCCCCTAAGCTGTGCCTTGATGGGCAATGAGGGGCAATATGTCCCTGCAAGCCTCTGCGCATCCTCCCAGGTAAGGGCGCCTGGTTATCAGGCAGTCCTAGGAACACCCCATAAGTAGTCTCGTCCACAGCAGAAACTCTTTGTCCCCTAAAAGGAAGGGTAGCTGGCATTAGGTCAGGTTCATCCATCTCTCGCTAGAGAGACAGTCAGATACTTACTCTCAATGCTGGTGGCTGGTGTTCAGGTGATAGATGTCTCCATGGATTGCTCAGTTACTCCAGCATCACCTCTATCTCCTCTCTTCCTCCCACTTCATCCACATTTTAGTTCCAGCCATACCACTTAAGAGTCACCTTCCTTAGGTCCACCTGCCCTGACCTCTATCCATCCTAGGGCACCTATCAGTCCTTTACCTGACTGAGTGGTACTCAGTGACTTCTTACAGGAGATTTCTGTCCTCCATACAGAATCCCTACACATCGCTGAAGGGTCTTGACAAACACCCTTCCACTCACAGCACAGCAACCCACCAGCACAGTTTCCTTGGGGCTGAGACGCTGTTCTTGTGAATGAATTCTTGTTCACTGTATGGCAGCTCTGTGCCCCAGCACTTCTCCCAGGATAGCTCTCCACTCACCAACCTTCTGCACACCAAGATTAAACAGAACCTCTGTTACTGTCTGCAACAGATCCCAGTTACCAAAGGGTGGGGGGAGCCAGCATCACAAACAGCCTCCACATCACCCTTCTGACATACAATCTCACCACTCCAAAACATTCCAACACCTCCACAGAGCAGACTCTGCTGCACGCTTCCTCCAGCTACAGTTTCTAGTAACTTTACATTCAGGCCTGGCAGTCAGGAGCCCCCAAAGAATCCCGTACCTCCACATTGTGTACTAAAGGTCTACAGTACTGAGTCTCCACTGCAAAGTAACCATTGCCAAGCTGCCCGTGTATTCCAGCATCTTACAAGTTATAGCTCCCAATCCCTTCACAGAGTACCACATGCCCAATACTTCTCTGAAATGGCATTCCTGCTACTCACACAGACTCCAATTTCCCAGTATCCCTGGATGCAAACTCTGTGTCCTGGTAATGCTCATCTGTGCATTTTATACCCGCATACCCCTGCACACAGACTGCTGTTAATGGGTATTGACGGGCTCCTCACACCACAGTTGTCAGCATCCTCCAAACTTCGTTTACTCCATCTCCTACCTGGAGTTCACCCTTCTGGAAGGTCCAGTACTAACAGTTTATACCTTGCACCAAGATTCCTCTTAAGCCAATCTCAGAACGATTCATCACTCATATACTTTAGCCTGCCCATATCCTAATATTTTTCATATGGACCAACTACTGCCCCTCATTCCAGCCCTGCATACTAGCTAACTACCCCTCCCCATATAAAACCACGACTTCTAATGACCTATTCACAGGATTTTTCTGCCTTTTCACAGACCGCCTATCCCAGCATCTTTTCATTATATCTTACCTTAATATCTTCCATAAGACGCCCTCTCAACACTTCTATTCATTGGCTCTCTCTGTATGTGTGCATGTGTGTGTTTATTTATTTATTTATTTATTTATTTTTGAGGCAGGGTCTCATTCTGTATCTTAGGATAGCCTAGAACTCACTATGAAGCCCAGACTGGCCTTGAACTTTTGATAATCTTCTTGCTTTAGCCTCCTGAGTGCTGGCTTTACTGGCATGATCCACCCAGACCAATAACATCCATACTTTCGCATAGGCTATCCACCTCTGGGGAGCTTTCTCATCACCCCTCTGTGAAACATCTAACATTTCTCACACTGCTGGTCTGTCCACTCCATCTCCACACAGATTGCCTCTTCCCTGCCTCCATACCACTCATTCCCACACCTTCTGTATTTTTAACCATTGCATATTGCAGACCTGATTGGGGCCTGACACATTCAGGTGATCTCACTGAATCTTCACACCAGCTCTAGGAGGAAGTGGTTGACTCACACACACACACACACACACACACACACACACACCCCTCTTCATAGTCTCTTGTCATGAATACCCTGCTGACTTCATCCCTATCCATACCCTCACAAAATAGAGGCCCTGTTCCCAAGTGGATCACCATTGTCAGTTAGTGTTAACCTGAGCCTTGTTGGCCCATCCCTTCTTAAGCTTTGAGGAAAGCCAGTCATCCCTGAGACTGTCCAGATCCAGGCTTCCCCCTGATTAACTCCAAATCCAAAAGCAGTCTGACACCAGGCTCTGAGCTGTCCAGGACTTTTCCTTATGTTAGGACCATTTTGTCTCCTAGCACAACATCTACTTTATGTATCAGACTGGCCCAAGGCACTGTTTTCTATATGCTGTTGGCAGAATGATACCCCAAGGGGGAGGAGGGCTCTTTAGCAGTGGACTGACTGAGGGTGGGGCTGGTGATCCTGTGGGGGAAAATCACAATTTGGTGGGGAAGAGAAGAGGCTTGGGCAAGGGATGAGGTTGGTGGGAGTGTGGAGGGATAAGTTGGAGTGGAGGGCAAGACCTGATGACCCCTTTCCCTGCTTTGCCCACATTGGCGAAATGGGACAAGAAGCCAGGCCTGTGAGTGTGGATGGGAAAGAAATGATGGTGGGTGGGGCTGGGTAGATGAGCAGGGGGCGGCCCTAACTGACCTACCCACAGCCCTTCAGCTGGCAGCAGAGGGCTTCTGCAGGCAATGAGCTAAGGGGTGGTCTGCCCCAGCCCACCCTACCTCTGATCTGCAGAACAGTGCAAAGGGAAGCAGAGTCTTTCTGCATAGCCTCTTACAGCCTGAGGTGGGCAGCCCGTAGCATGTGGCTGGCCCTGCAGGGAGCCTGCATGAAAGATGGCCTGGGTGGCAAGCCAGCCTTGGTGTCCTTAGGCTCCCCCTCCACCCCATCCCCTAACTCTGTTTCATTTCCAGCAAGTAGCAAACACACCAAAAAGCCAAACCCTTTCCAGTTAAGTCCTTGTGTCTCAAGACAGCCTCAGCCCACTCAGGCACCCCACCCCCCAAACCAACCTTTTCTTTGGGGCATGACTTTTTCTGGGGAGGGGAAAATTGGGTTATAGAAACGTTTTTCTCTTTTCTTGGTTTCTTTTTCTTGCAAACAAATTTTGCTTTTTTTGGCTTATTTTTTCTGCCTCTCCCCACCCTCCCCTTTTCTGCTTTCTCTCCTCCCCTCCCCATCTACCACCTCCCCTGACCCCCATCTTTCCCCACAAAATTGTCCTTTTTTCTCTGTTTTGTGTTCCCGGTCTTAGGTCCGCTCACAAAAAAACGTGAGGAGGCGACGCTCAATCCGCCAGACACAGGTAGATTTAAAAACCCCGCTGATGCATGTGGTTGCTTTGAAGAGGACGTTGACGGCCCTGCCCCTAACTAAATGTCCCTATAGCCCTTGAGGCCCCTCAGTTGTTCTCCCAACTAAAAATGAAAAAGAAAAGAAAAAATTTTATAATTGGAAAAAAGAGTTATGAAAACTTCAAACAAAATTTGAACAATGCTGGACCCACTAGTTAACCTTCGAGAGAAGCTAGCCGTGGCGAAAGCGAGGTGGAAAAATGGAAAGGGATCGGATTGTCAGGAAAAAAAATTGGACAAAATGTTGAGAGTTTGAAAGAAATCTGGACTGTTTTGTAACATGTGAAATGTACCATTTGAAAAAAAAAGTTTTAACTTGAAGCAAAATAATATTTGAAAAAATTGGCAAATTAATGACATTAATCAAAACATCAGAAACCTGTTATAATTTCTAACCAAAAGCCTGTCAGATTTAAAAAAAAATGTAAATATCTGAAGTGAATCAAAGAATTTGGAAAATTAAAAAAAAAAAAAAAAAAAAACAGGGCCCAATATCTTGAAGTTTCACCACAAAATTTTGAAATAATGCAAAGAATTTTTTTCTTGTTTTCTTTTTTTCCCAAATGGAGCATTTTTGTTTTTTCTTTTCTTGTTGAATCTGCCCCAAGAGCTTCTTGCTGTTTTTGTTGTTTTTTTCTTTCTTTCTTCTTTCTTGATCCTGGTTTTTGTTGTTGGTTTTGAATTCTTGTTGCCCCCGCCCTCTTCCTGCTCCTCCCCTTTCTAACTCCCTCCCCCTACACTGGGAGAGGGCTTGGGGGTGGGTGGGAGAAAATGAAGACATTTAGGACAGGACCCTGGAAGGAAGGACATTGTCAATTGAGATTTCTGTAATGTTAGGGCAGTAATAACAGGATCTTGTGGGTGGCAGGAGGCAGAAGGCCAGCCTAGAGGGTTGGGAAGGGCATGTCCTATGACTTGCAGGTTGACCTTCTGGCAGGGTGAGGGTGTTGGCACAGGTGCTGGCTGCCAGCTGTAGGGGCCCAAACCTGTCTCCCATGGCAGATGCCACTGAACCAGAGCCCCCCAAGCATGAGAAGAGCTCTAAGAGAGCTGGAGTTGACCCCAGCCTTGAGACTTTAGTGGACTATGGGTAGCAGACTGTATGTAGTGTTGAGGACCCTGACAAGCCCTCCCAGACTCCCACCCACCCTCATTAGGGATTTTCATTCCTTAGCCCAGTCCAGAGCTTTATGGCTGGCTACATGTGGCAGCTATGCAGGGAATTCTTTTAGATGATGGCAAGAGGCTTCAGTGTGGGAAAGGCCAGTTTGGAGGGCGGGGAGTCCAAGAGTCAGAGCTGTACTCCAACTTCATTAAACAGGTCTTTCCCACACTGCCTCCTCCTGCCACAGTAATTAGGCTGGGGGTTGCCATGGTAACTGGGGAGGTGACCTAGAAAGGAATTAGGGCGGGGAGGAGACCAAGCCCCCAGGGACCCTAGGGCCTGGCACCCCTCACCCACAGACTAGGGTGCCATGTAGAGCTGAGGCCCAAGGCTGAGTCTGAGGAGATGCCAGCACCCTCCCAGCACCTCCAGCCCTAGTCCACTCTTCCCAGGAGGAGGAGGAGGAGGAGGAGGAGGAGGAGGAGGAAAATTTGCTGTGTGTGGAGGGGTCCCTGGCTTCAACAGAAGCCCAGAGGAGGGCCACTTCCTACCCTTGGCCTCTGTTGGGCTTCTTGGAAAGTGTGCCCAACATTTGGTGGAGTGCTTGGAGTCATACTGGCCAGTGGTGAAGAGGGACCTCCCTAGGGTTAGTTGGGGAGGGGGGGAGGGGAATCCGGTCTTGCCCCCCCTGCCAGGGATGGTAGTGACAAATCCCCTGAGCTCCAGGCTGGTCTTCAGAAGGCCTGGGAGCTCCGAAGTGCTGCTTCTGGACTGACTGTGTCCTTGTCCCCGATCTCCTGGCCCACCTGCCACCCCCTTCCCACGCAGATATCCGGGACTCTGGGAAGAAACCGGTGATGCTCTTTCTACATGGCGGCTCCTACATGGAGGGCACTGGGAACATGTTCGACGGCTCAGTCTTGGCTGCCTATGGCAATGTCATCGTAGCTACGCTCAACTACCGTCTTGGGGTGCTCGGTGAGGGTGGGCAGCCAATTCTTAGGGGGCGAGGTCTGGGAGGCAGTCCTGGTGGGCCCGGCCCTCCCAAGTCCAGCCCAATAGACTCAGACCACATTGAGCCCCTGCAGAGGGGGCAAGGGTGCTGTGACCCCTCCAGGGATCCCCTTTCCTCTTTCCCTAGGTTTTCTCAGCACTGGTGATCAGGCTGCAAAAGGCAACTATGGGCTCCTGGACCAGATCCAGGCCCTGCGCTGGCTCAGTGAAAACATTGCCCACTTTGGAGGTGACCCTGAGCGCATCACCATCTTTGGGTCTGGTGCAGGGGCCTCCTGTGTCAACCTGCTGATCCTCTCCCATCATTCAGAAGGTACCAGCAGCCTCCTCACCTGCCTTCCCTTTCCCTGCACCCTACCAAGTCTCTCCTTCTAGTTGGTACAGCCTAGCCTGAGGTCTGCCTGTCCCACTAGGACTGTTCCAGAAGGCCATTGCTCAGAGTGGCACTGCCATTTCCAGCTGGTCTGTCAACTATCAGCCGCTCAAGTACACGCGGCTGCTGGCAGCCAAAGTGGGCTGTGACCGGGAAGACAGCACTGAAGCTGTGGAATGTCTACGCCGGAAGTCTTCCCGGGAGCTAGTGGACCAGGATGTGCAGCCTGCCCGGTATGGGGGTGGGAGAAGGCTGGGTTCAATCCATAGATGGTTCTGAGGAGGTTTCGGTGAGGGGCATTCTACTGGGCAAAGGGGAGTGGGCTCCAGGCCCTCCCCCAGGTCATCACATCACATAGCTCAAGCACAGGCTTTCACAGAATGCTTTAGGTGGATGTCCAGAGAAGCCAGAATGCCCTGACTCTAGGCGTCCTCCAGTTATGGGGAAGGGTCTTTTAGGCAGAAGTGGGGGCAACCTCTGTATGGCTTAGGAGGCCGTTGGGTCCAGAGGAGGCCAACAACTGGATGGTGAAACCTTGCCTCCTTCTCCCCAGCTACCACATTGCCTTTGGGCCTGTGGTGGACGGCGATGTAGTCCCTGATGACCCCGAGATCCTCATGCAACAGGGAGAATTCCTCAACTACGACATGCTCATTGGTGTCAACCAGGGAGAGGGTCTCAAGTTCGTGGAGGATTCTGCAGAGAGTGAGGATGGTGTGTCTGCCAGCGCCTTTGACTTCACTGTCTCCAACTTTGTGGACAACTTGTATGGGTATCCAGAAGGCAAGGATGTGCTTCGAGAAACCATTAAGTTCATGTATACGGACTGGGCTGACCGGGACAATGGCGAGATGCGGCGGAAGACCCTACTGGCACTCTTTACTGACCACCAATGGGTAGCCCCAGCTGTGGCCACTGCCAAGCTGCATGCTGACTACCAGTCCCCTGTCTACTTTTACACCTTTTACCACCACTGCCAGGCCGAGGGCCGGCCAGAATGGGCTGATGCAGCGCATGGGGATGAGCTGCCCTATGTCTTTGGCGTGCCCATGGTGGGTGCCACAGACCTCTTCCCCTGCAACTTCTCCAAGAATGATGTCATGCTCAGCGCAGTAGTCATGACCTACTGGACCAACTTCGCCAAGACTGGGTGAGGGCCAGAGGGCCTAGTGGGGCCGGGTGGGACACCCCTGTAGGTTGAGGTATCCTTACCTTCCCTGGCTGTTTCTCCCTCCCACCTTGCTTCACACAGCCAAGGTTCCTCTAGGAAGACACTGGCTCTTATGTTCCCTTTTTTGTATTAAGGTGCTGAGGGTTGGAGAGTCAGTGGTATTAGAAAGGCCTTTTCTGGGGGTGCGCTTTCTGGGTGGCTTTGTTGTGACTGCTGTCTGACCCCCTTGGCCTGCATCTAAGTGTAGAGGATCTCTGTCTGGGTGTCTGTCTGTCTCTTTCCCGAGGTCCACTGACTTCTTTGCACTCTTTGGTTTTGTCTTTCGGCTGCTCTCGCCAGCTCTGTTTTCCTCTCCCTGGCAGTCTCTCATTGCCTTTGTCTCTCCATTCCTGTCTCTCAGGTCTGTGTCACAGATGTCTTTTCTAATTTCATCTCTGTCTCTACAGTTTGTCTTCATAATTTTTGGTCTGTCTGTTGCTGTCTCTCTCTCTCTCTCTCTGTCTCTCTCTCTGTGTGTGTGTGTGTGTGTGTGTGTGTGTGTGCGCGCGCGCGCGCCCCTCCTTTCTCTTCCCCCCCCATCTCTTTCTCTCTCTGGCAAGACCTCACTATTTAGCCCAGGCCAAGCCTTGCATTGCCTCTTAAGTACTGGGACAGTCGGCATGCACCACATGTCCACACTTTTCTAGCTCTAGATGTTTCCTGGTCTCTCTAAATCTCTGACGTCTCCCCCCTCTGCTGCTCCATCCTCCTCAGGAGCCTCACCCTCACTCCTTTCCTTGCCCTCCTGTGCCCACAGTGACCCCAACCAGCCTGTGCCACAGGACACCAAGTTCATCCACACCAAGCCCAACCGCTTTGAAGAGGTGGTGTGGAGCAAGTTCAACAGTAAGGAAAAGCAGTACCTGCACATAGGCTTGAAGCCACGCGTGCGTGACAACTACCGTGCCAACAAGGTGGCCTTCTGGCTGGAGCTCGTGCCCCACCTGCACAACCTCCACACAGAGCTCTTCACCACCACCACTCGCCTGCCTCCCTATGCCACGCGCTGGCCACCTCGCACACCCGGTCCTGGCACTTCTGGCACACGCCGTCCTCCCCCACCTGCCACTCTGCCACCTGAGTCTGATATTGACCCAGGCCCGAGGGCCTATGACCGCTTCCCTGGTGACTCGAGGGACTACTCCACGGAGTTAAGTGTCACTGTGGCAGTGGGAGCATCCCTCCTCTTCCTCAACATCCTTGCCTTTGCCGCCCTCTACTACAAGCGGGACCGGCGACAGGAGCTTCGGTGCAGGCGGCTTAGCCCACCAGGAGGCTCAGGCTCAGGTGTGCCTGGTGGGGGCCCCCTGCTTCCCACTGCTGGCCGAGAGCTACCCCCAGAGGAGGAGCTGGTGTCACTGCAGCTGAAGCGGGGTGGTGGTGTTGGGGCGGACCCTGCTGAGGCCCTGCGCCCTGCCTGTCCACCCGACTATACCCTGGCCTTGCGCCGGGCACCGGACGATGTGCCTCTCTTGGCCCCGGGGGCCCTGACCCTGCTGCCCAGTGGCCTGGGGCCCCCGCCCCCACCCCCACCTCCTTCTCTCCATCCCTTTGGGCCCTTCCCACCACCTCCTCCTACCGCTACCAGCCACAACAACACACTACCCCATCCCCACTCCACCACTCGGGTATAGGGGGCAGCTTGGGGAGGTCTACCTCCCTAACCCTCCCCAGCCCAGGCCACTTGAAGGCAGGGAGGAGGACTTGGTACCTGGCTTTTCCCCTGTGGGATTTGTCAAACTTCCTGGAGCAGCGTTAAGGTGGACATGGGATTCCTCACTGGGATGCAAGTTTTTCCCATGCAGAGAAGCCTGTTCTCTTCTCTGGACCTGGGCCTTTGAACACCTGGGGGTGTTTTTGCCCTCTGTTGGGACACCAGTCTTCGGTGTGTAGAAATGTGGAAGCCTTTTTTCCCACATGGAGGTGTGCTTTCCTCATGAGGGGGTGTTTTCCCATGTGCAGGGTGAGGTTTTTTTTTGCCCCCCTGGACACATGTTGGCCCCCTCAAAGAATTTCTGCGGGGATTTGTACCCCAGAATCCCATTCCTTCATGCCTTTGCCTTCTCCCCAACCCACTCCCTGGAGACCCTGGAAGTGATGTGTTCACATACAGTGACCCTTGGCCACCAGACAATACCGGGTGGAACCTGGGGAGCAGCAAAGAAATCACAGGCCGTCTGGACCCCACTCCCCCTCCACCCCTGAAAAGCATGTTTCTTCCCCATGGCACAAGTCAGGTGAGGCTCGTTCTCCCTGGAGGCCCCCGCCTTCCACAGGCAACACAGATGTCCTGCTTCAGGAAAGGGAGGAGATCTGTGCTTCCCAGTACTGCCTGGAAACTTAGCTTCCCATGGTCCAGGACACAGTTCACTGAATGGAAACATGTTCGTGCATGTGGATGTGTGTTTCCCAGGCAGAGGGTCCTGCTCTCCCCAGCACTTCCCCGCATCCCCCCACACCTCAGGCCTGGCACACAAAGCAGGTGGAAACAGACTTCAAATTGACAGAAGCCACAGGGGAAGTACAAACTTCCAGGGAGATGCTGAGGTGGAAGGGTGCAGGGGCATGGCACATGTCACACAAGAGGGCATGCATGTCTGACATAAGCCCTCATGGGGCCTGAGGACAGCTTCCCCTCAGCCCATGAGACCATTGCTCATCTGTGCCAAACTGGGTAGGGGGACTGGGAGACTGAAAATGTGCCAAGGGTCCCCTAAGTCCTAGTCCAGGGAAAGGGAACGCCAGGGGCAGGTGGCAGCTAGGCCCCCCACCCCCTCCCCACTTTGTGTCTCATCCCTCCCTGTGCCCCTGCGTGGTTTCTCCTTTCTGCCTTCCCTATCTCCATCACTGGCTCTCTCTTTGATGCTCCCCATCTCAGGGTCAGACCACCCTTCCCTCTTTACCTTCTTTGACCTGCCTCCCCTTCCTGATTGGCTGAGCTGAAGGAAAGGAGCAGTAGAAGGGGGAGGGGAGGGGACAGGTTGGGGAGAATGAGGTCAGCTGTACTGAACAGCAGATGGAGGGGGCCTGGGGGACAGGGCTTGGGCAGACACCAGCAGAAAGAATTGGAAAGAAAATGGGGGAGGCAACTGCCCAGCGGTCTTTGGATTTGGACCTCTAGGGGAAAGAATGACATCAGGAAAGGTTTGAAGGGACACGATGGAGGTAAAACTGAATCCTCATGTAGTGTGTGGCTTTCTGTGGGATGTTAGTGCCAAACTTGTATAGGGGTGGGTACTGTCTTCGACTGACACCCAGATCCAGAACCCTTGGTCTTGAGTACCCTGTCCTTTCTCCACCCATGGAAATGTAGTTCCTTTCTGGCCCTTTCCCCTGCCTGGTCTAGCAATTCTTGGAACAGCCATGCCTTCCAAATGCTATCAACCTGGGCCCTGAGCCCTGTAAGCGGATGCCCCAGAGCTGGGGTGTGAAGGGGGGCTGGGGGACCCCATGATACAGCCACGGACTCCAATGCCCAGCCCCTTTCCAAACAATCCCATGTCCCCAACCCAATCCTTTGCGGCTCTGTACACATTTTTAAACCTGGCAAAAGATGAAGAGAATATTGTAAATATAAAAGTTTAACTGTTGGTGTATCTGCTGTTATGTTAGAAGGTGGTGGGACAGGGGACAGGGTACCCAACCTTGGTTGCATTTGTTATGTTAGAAAACTTTTCAGAAGACTCTTGAGATCTGAGGGGAAATAAGGTTGCCATAATGATGGGATTGGATGGCTAAGGTAAAGGCCAGGATGGGCAAAGAGGTTACAAACACTTGTAATCATAGCCTCCAGGAGGCTGTTGCAGAGGACCATGAACTCAAGACCAACCTGGGCTTCGTCTAAAAAAAAAAAAAAAAACAAAAAAACAAAAAAGCTAAGACATGGTGCACACTAAGAGATAGAGACAGGAGGATCTAAAGTTCAAGGTCGTTCTTGGCCATGTGGAGGCCAAGATCAGAAGCTGGGTCAGTGGGGTCTAGAGCCTGGTGTTGTTTTAGAGGATATAGGAACCGATGAGGGCAGATGCTCAATGGATTAGAGAACCATTGGCTCACCCAGGAGGCTGGCTATAAGAGAGGCATGCAAGATACAGGGTTAGGCCCCTGCCAAGGCCTGGCATAAGGCTGGAGAGTCAACCCTGGGCCTAGCACCTTGAGAGTATCACCTTGGTACATTATGAGGGAAAGCCTCCGGATCATTGTGACCCAGTCACTCCCAGGACCCTCTGGGTCAGGCTGGCAGGCCAGTGAGCACTAGGGGTAGTGGGTTGGGGGCCTAAGGGCCCTGGTGGCCCTAGGGACCGCCATGGCCATGGCTGAGCGGCCACGGCCTGAGTGGGCCTCATATCAAAACCCCAGCACCAACAACTGCCAGGACATGGGAAACTCCATTCTGTTGCTGTTGGGTCTCATCATCTGTATTAACATTGGCATCAATTTGGTGACCCTGGTCAGGGATGGAGGGTGTGGATGGGGTGGCTGGGAGGCAGGCCTGGTTACAAGAACCGACTGGTAGTCACCCTGTCCTCCCATACCTAGCTCTGGAGCCGACTCCGCATCATCTTACACCGAATGTTCCATATCATTTGTGAGAAAGGTAAGAAAGGCTAGGGCTTGGGGCCTAGGAGTATAGGCTTCTATCCCACCCGACCCTAAGCTGCTCCTTATGACTTAAGTGCAGCTTCCCTCAAGGCTCCGCTTTCCCTCTCTGAGGAAGCCAACCTCTTCAACAGCCTCACTTCTCCCTAATCCACAGAAACTACTAAATTATCCTCACCTGGGAGGCAGACCCAGCCCTCGAGGAAGCAGGCCTACCCTGAAGTCCGCCTTCGATGTACCATGGACCCTGTGAAGATGACTGTGACCCCCCCACCCACTCGTCGTCACCGCCGTAGAGCCTCTCAGTCTCGCCGTGCCCGCCGTCCAATAGCGTGGGCCCCTGACACGGATGATGAGAATCTTCCACACCAGGCAATTTGCTCCCACCACTGGGATGGTCCTAAGGACTGGGAAGGTTTCCAACCCATGCAGGAGATCTGGGAACCTTGGACTCGGGATGGTCTAGAGCAACCTCCCCAGACCATCCGATTCCAGCCAACAGTAGAGGGAAGGCCTCTCAAAACAGATATCCGGTCAGAGCAGGGCCTAGAGGCCTATGTATATACTGTGAACCCTCCGCCTCCCAGCCCAGAGGCTTTGACCCATAAAAACAATGCGGTGGGGCCAATGGCAGGTGCTGAAGGTGAGCAAGCACAGTGCCAGCCTACCCCAACACCCTTCCTGGGTCCTTCAAAAGTCCCTGAAATACCCCGGCGCCGTTCCTCGGTCCGACTAGTATATGATGCCCGAGATGTGAGGCGACGGCTACGAGAGCTGACCCGGGAAGTGGAGGCTTTGTCCCATTGTTACCCCTTGGTTTCTGGATCCAGCACAGCTGAGGGGACAAGCAAAGACTGGGTGTACCGTCCCCTGAAGGGAAGATGACTGGGAAAAAAATAAAAAGGAGAGAGGAAGTAGTTCGTGGTGGTCTGAGGGGAGGACTCAGTTTCCAGAGTTCCTGGTGGTTAAGAAAATGACCTCCCTTGAAATGGCCTAGAGAGCCCTGGGGACCCTGTCAGCTTCTTGCCTTCTTAGGCCCTGTTCTGAGCCCTTCTCAAGGCCCAGCTGCCTCTACCCGTGTTCTTTAGTGCCCAGAGGAGCTGCCATTCCAGCCAGATTCCCAGGCAGCCATGAACTAGAGGGAAGACCTCAGGCCCCACTGCCCTGACTCAGAGGTCTAAGGAGCCCAGGTTTAGGCAACAGATCCAGCAGAAGCAGGGGTCCCTCTAATGTTCTAGTTTCTTTGGGCAAAGATGGCTGTGAGAACGGACCTCTGGGATCTCAATCTCTCAGGCAGAACCTGAAGTTACTGAAATCTTTGAGAATAGACTTAGAAGCAGGAGGTAAAATAATAGGGACACTGTCAAGAGACACCATCCCACAATGTCTCAGTCTCCTGTGGTTATATGCCTCTCCATGTCACAAAGGAAAGACAGAGGCTCAATCCAAGTGACTTGCTTGTGGCCACAGATACAGATACCTGGGATCATGTTCACAGCCTTAAAACTTTCTACCCTTCTCCCTGTTCCTGCTGCTGCATTAAATTCCCACTGCCAATGCATCAGCCCAAACTGCATTTTACCATGTGATCTCTTCAGAATATCCTATCCACTGGACAGGAGGAAAAACGAACCCCTGCCCGGCTGCTGGTTGGCTGAGATTCGCCTATGCGTATGCACACACAACCTTGAGAACAAGAACCCATGGGACCCCATGCAGAAGGCACTGGACATCACCTTTCATACTAGATGGGTTCCTGTAATGTCGGCATAGTTTCTGTGAATCGCCCGTTTTTGTTTATGTTCAACTGGAGTTATTGAAGTTAAGTGCTAACACAGGCCTGTACAGGAGGCTGAGGTAGGATGATCACATCAAGTTCAAAGCCAGACAGGTTTACATACCTAGATCTAGGCTAGAGGGGGCCACAATAGCAAGACACCATATCAACAAAACAAAAACCCCAAACAAAATGTTATTGATCATTTCAAGTTAATTTTGTTCTGTGGGTAAATGGTAAGCAGGACACATAACATGTTTGGAGATCATAGGAAACACCTTTCCTCCATTTCTGCTGAGTAAGTTACTGTATTTTATTTTTTTATATTTATTTTTTTATTTATGTATTTTAAGTTACTGTATTTTAAAACATTCTTGGTTAGCAGATGGAAGTAGAAAGATCGGAGTTAAAGATGTCTTTAACTATAGTCTGCCAAGGTCACCCCGGTTTACATGTGACCCTGTCTCAAAACAGCAAAAATGACTTGTTTGTAGGGTGTTGGTGGAACATGCCTATAATCCCAGGGCTCTGGAGGCAAAGGCAGGGTGTTTGTGGCAAGTTCAAGGCCAGTTTGTTTTTCTTTAGTTCCAGACAAGGTAAAATTATATAAAACCCTGTTTTGTCTTTTTGAGCCAGGGTCTTCCTATGTAGCCTTGGATGCCCTGGAAGTCACTGTGTTGATCATGGTTGGTCTTGAACTCATAGAGATCTACCCTGCCTCTGCCTCTGATTCAAGTGCTAGGGTTAGAGGCATGTGCCACCATACCAAGCCCACTTTTTTTTTTTAAGAGTTTTTTTTTTTTTTTTTTTTTTTTTTTTTTAATTAGATGTCTATGTGGAGGCAGGTATGTGCATTTGAGTGCAGTTTCCAGTGGAATCCAGAAGAGGGCATCTAATCCTCTGGAACTAAAGTTCTAAGTACTCGGGAGCCACCCAACCTGGGTGCTGGGACCTGAACGTGGGTCCTCTGCAAGAGCAGTATGCACTCTGAACTTCTGAGCCACCTCTATATCTCCTGCTAGATTCTATCATTAAAACAAGCAAACAAAAAAAAATTCACACTTGCAATCAGGGCGCTGCTTTCATAGACAAGTGATTGTTAATCTACATGAAAGACACCTGTCATATCAACAATTACATCTATTTATTTGTTAACTGTGTGGACTGTTTAATTTTTTTCTAATGCTGAGTAAACATGTTTGGCAAGTATTCTACCATTTCACTACACTGTGTGTGTTTGAGATGGTATCACTAGCTCCAGAACTAGAGCTCTTCCTGCCTCAGCCTCTCCAGCAGCTAGGACTGACGAGCCCATTGCTACAATGCTGTGCTGTGGTTGTTCTTAAGGTGGCAGGGGATGGGTTGATAAGACAGTTTGTTTTGGAAGGAGGGAGGACACAGTCAGTGTTGGTAATTGTCACCTGTAATCATCAAGTGCAAGTCTACATGATGCTAAGTGAACAAAGGGTTACAAGGAAATGGTCAGGATGGGGAAGGGTTGGCACTGTTATGTGTCATTCATTATCACTTTAGATGTTGGTCTCAAAGCAGGCAAGAAAGGGGACATGTCAACATATGCTGCCATGTCTCAGAAGAGCAATGAAATCTTTTATGGATATTTTGACCCTGTGAAGATTGTCTCATAACTGGAGCTACCATACTTTCTGATCAGAAACCAGATGTGGGGTTAAGAGTAGAGGCAGAGAAGACTGAACTCAAGTGCATCTGGCCCATGTTCTGTCAAGGATAAAAGCAAGGATAAAAACTATCATGTAAGGGGTCAAATTAGTGAATAAGAGAGCCTCTACCTCTCCATTATGACTCTAACCTGATTCATTATGACCTGGCTCCCTCTCCCAGATAGTTAGCATCTCTTGGTACTGGCATGAATACAGTGTGGGCTGGGCTGGGTGGGGGGGTGGCCCAGGTGGCCTTAGGACCCCCCCACCATGGAAAACCAGCTGTGGCAGGGCACCCTGGGGTGTTGCAGTCAATACCAAGAAAGCCCCCAGGATGCTGAGGACATCCTATTCCTGCTGCTGGGTCTCATCATTCTTGTTAACATCAGCATCAATGTGACAACTGTGGTCAGTGATTACTGTGGCTCACCCATAGGGATGAAGAAGGTTGAGTAGAAAAGCCAGCTACAAGCTTGCTGCATTTGCAGAAACGGGTGGGATTGTTGGGAATGGAGATGCTATCAGAAAGCTGGTCTTCACTCCCATCTCCCCACCACCCCCAGATGTGGCATGGGCTCCAGAATGCCTTAGACAAGATGATCTGTTGGATGAATCAGAAAAGTAAGTATATGAAACAATAGTCACACACACACACACACACACACACACACACACACACACACACACACCACACGGATCCTAAAATATTTGGACCAAGTGTCCCTAACCCTGAACTTTTTGGCTCGTCTGTGGCTGATGAAGTCCAGGCTACCGAATGTCTCCTCAAAGAGCCCCCAGACAACTTCCAGGACGTCCACATCCACTGTATCCTGGACCCGGTACAAGTGAAGATGGCGCAACCCACACACTGTTCCTCTTCCTCCTACCACTATCTCCGTAAGCGCTACAGCAGCAGCAGGCGCCGCCGCAGGCGCTGCCGCAGCCGCCACCAGCAGGGCAGCCACAACCGCTACCCACAGGGCCGCTACAACCACCAGCAGAGGCTTCGAAACTGCAGGCAGCTCTCCCACCGCTACCAACCCTTTCGTAAACAACCTCAAAGCTACAAGATGTTACAGCCGAGGCCACTGCCCTTTTGTGACCTGGAAAACCGGGATTCCCTTCCGGAGGATGACCAGTCCTGCCCACATCCCAAATACCCCCATAGGGACTGGGGTGGTTTTTATAAGCCAAAGGGTCGGGCATCCAATGTAAGACTGTGGGGCCGCCAGGGTGGGATCCTCGCCAGCCTCCCCTTACCCTCTCTCTACCTGTCACCAGAGCTGCGCCGCTTGCCCAAGCGGGTAGAAGCCAAGTCAGAACTGAGGCTACAGACTTTCGGTCCCCATTACTCACAGTCCCGGATTTGGGGAAATGTGGAAGCTGAGCCTTGGGCTTCACCGCCACCACCTGCCCGCCGGCTGCTTCCTAACCCTTCCTGGGTCACTGTGGGCTATA
This sequence comes from Phodopus roborovskii, assembly GCF_943737965.1. Classification (NCBI taxonomy): domain Eukaryota; kingdom Metazoa; phylum Chordata; class Mammalia; order Rodentia; family Cricetidae; genus Phodopus; species Phodopus roborovskii. Next base: position 11,675,096 of record NW_026126407.1, read on the forward strand.
GCCCTTTCTCTTCAGGGGGCCACATACCGCACGATGCCTGGGATCAGCGGCGGCGTGGGGTGGACGGCTGTGAGCCAACACCGGCCTTTGGATCCAGGAACCCCAGGTCAGAGGCCCAGGGCTATTGGGAGCACAACTCCCCACAGGCCCACCGGCAGACCCTCCCTAGCTATACCCACAGCCCACCCCAATCCGTAGGACATGTGGGTTACAGTTCCCGGGAATCTCATGAAGTCCGCAGGCGAGCAGCTGACTGGAGTGAGGTTTTTCCCTCTCGGCATCCTCTAACCACTTCTACTTCCCTCACAGCATTGGGTGAGGCTTACCAAAGGGCCCCTGCTGCCAGCTCCGGTTTGATGATCCCTCACTCCTCCCAGCCCTTACCTGAAGTCCAGGCTTCTGATCCAACCCCACCTCCAACCACCTTTGTTCCGCTCAGTCGGAATCCAGGTGGCAATGCCAACTACCAGGTATACGACAGCCTGGAGTTGAAAAGGCAGGTGCAAGAGAACAGAGGGCGGGCCAGCTCATTGCCACTGCCTTCTGCCTCAGCTTCAAGGCCCTCTCTGCATAGAAGTCGGACAGGGAAACTTATATGACCAGCAGGTGAATCTGGGCAGAGGAACAGGGCGTGGAGGAAGGAATAAAGAGAAAGTCCAGAAACCCTTGTCGTTTGTGGTTTGGAAATACCTCTCCTCTCATCAGCCTGGGATTCCTGATATGAGAAACCAGTCTCCCTTGTCATGATGTTCCTGTTGCCCAAGGGGCCATGTTCCTGCCAGTAGGCCCCTCTTGATCCTGTCTCAAATGTCTTAAACTGAAAACTGCACATCGCAAGCCTCCAGAGCACCCATCTTGTTGCAGTTTTCCCTTTTCACAGAAGGGACTGACTCAGATCTGCTCCAGAAACTGAGATCAGGGCTTAGAGATGGCTCTTTGGCTAAGCACTTGCTTTTGCAGAGGACCTGGGTTCAGTTCCCAGCACCCACATGGTGACTCCATGTTCCAGAGGACCTGATTTCTTCTGACCTCCATGTATACGACGCATACATGTGGCACACATATGTGTAGTCAAACACTCATATATATATATAAAATAAACTTGGGGGAAGAAAAAGAACAAGGTCAGACAGATAAAAGCTTGAGGTAGAGCTCAAGAAGAAGACAGAGACTCTAGATTTCAGCCAGGGCTCTGAGGTCAAGAGCTTTCCAGTCTTAGGAGTAATCAAGGGGTGAGATTCTGGGTTTTCAACTGCAGGAGTGATGGCATGAGGCATGTTTGGGCTGAGTGAATCAGATCACTGTGGGGGGATAGTTGATAGAAGAGTTAGGGTGCTGGCCTGCCTATAGGCTTAGATTCCTCAGCCCTGGTTACCAGGGAATTTCATCCTGGGCCCTTCTCTTCACGAACTCATTGTGATCACCTGCCCATTGTGACTCAGGTCCCCTCCCCTCCCCCACTAGGGGAGTCTGCTTCCTAGTATGTGGGAGCCATGGGGCCCAGGTAGTCCTGGGACCCTAGGTCATGGGTGAGCAAATCTATCACAGAGCCCAAGCATGCTCTGGCACCAACCTCAGGAAATGCCAGGATTTAGGAGATTCGATTCTTCTGATTCTGGGCAGCTTCATCTTGCTCAACGTGGGAATCAATGTGGTGACTCTGGTCAGGGCAGGGGCTGGGCAGCAGGGTGGAGGGGGCTCTGGGCTTTGTTTGCTTATTTGTTTTGAGACAAAGTCTTACTATGTGGCTGTTTGAATCCCAAGCTTGAGATCTTTCTGCCTCAGTCTCCTGAGTGCTGTAATTACCATCCTTAGCCTGACATGTGCCACCATCCTTAGCCTGACAACATCTTGGGTGTTCAAGAGGCTGAAGTGGGAGGGCTGCTGGGACAAACTCCGTCCTTTGGGGCTCACCCCACTTCTGGGCTCTCCTTCCTCTGCTTCTCCAGCTCTGGAAGCATCTGAAGAACTCACTGAGGATTCTTTTCCATCATTTTTTCCCCAAAGGTGAGCGGGTTGCTACATGGTCTCCTGGGGATGTGGCTTGTCCCTTTTGTCACAGTTCCAATTTGCACTTGGGCACCCTGTCCTTTCTCATCCTCCTTTCCCTGCAGACAAGCAACCCACTGGTCTAAACAGCCGACCCATGTGTGTGCACTGCGCTGCAGACCCCAAGAACCTGTGCTCAAGAATGCCTTCTCGATTCCATCACCACCCCAATTTCCTCCTCGGGCATGTCAATCACCTTGACTCTTGGATACCAGACACAAATGATGAGAACATTTCTAGGTGCTGCTGGATGCCACCCCAATGTGGACATGACAAAACTCCCACAGACACTCCATGGGAACTGTGGAAAGAGGGACTGATGGGAGCTGGGGAAGCCCCTCAGGCTACAGTCATGAAGATTCAGGCTCCTTTATTTTCCAGGCCAGAGATTTCTCCCCAGATTCCAAAGATAAGCAAGCTGAACAGGGTCCCACCTCCTTCATACCAAAAGAACAAGAATAAGGTACCAGATGACAGTTCATCCCACGTTCCAGCCCAGGCTCTAACCTGTTCTTCAACCAACACTAATGAGCTCCCCTCCACTCAGGCCCAGACTCAGACTTCAGAACCCATTCAGTTCAGTGCACAGGGTCTTGAGCATACCTCAGCCCACACCCCTCCAGTCCATGCATCAGATTTTATCTCAGCTCCTATCCCAGCCCTCAGTGAAGCCCCAATACCAGCCAATGCTCCACCCCCAACCCCATCTCATAACCCAGCCTCCACTCCACCCTATCTCCCAGTCCAGGCCCCAACCCACAGTCAAGCCCATTCCTTGGATCAGGCCCAGCCCCACATCCTGCCCCCTATTGCCCTCCAGGTGCCAGACCCAACCCAAACTCAGGGTTTAGTCCATGGCCCTGAACAAACCTCAGCCCATACATTATCTCAACCCCCAACCCAGGGTCCTGCACATGCTTGCTTCCAATGCCAAGACCATGACCCAGCCCAAGTCCTAGTACACACCTTGACCTACCCCCAAGTGGATGTCCCTGAGCAAACAGCACCTCAAGCCTCAGCACATGCCCCACCCTGCTCCCTACTTCCTTCGCATGCCCATTCCCCAGTGTCTGGCCCAACCTCTGTCCCAGCCCCTGCCCTAGCACTATCCATGACCATGACTACTACTCAGGCCTCTGCTCAAGTCCCTGTCACCACCACTACCCCTACCTTACCTCCCGTTCCGGCTATGCTGGCTACCTTTGGCCCCAGCTTGTCCACTGGCCATATGGTCTATGATGCCCGAAGAGTAAAGCAGAATGTCTTCCTTAAGCACAACTCCCAGAGCTCGAGGTGTTTCAGGAAGGACTTGAACATCCTCTCCAGGCCCCAAGAGGTGAAGGGCTTGGTGAATTCTGGTACTTCTGAACAAACTCAAAAACCGCATGGTGGGGACAGTGTTGTGCCTCCTGCTGGGTCTATACTTGGTTACCTGGAGTTGGGGAACATGGAGTGGGAGATTTCAAACAATGCCAAAGATAAATTCTCCCAGCCGAAGACCTTCCCTTACTGCAGCTTTCATCCTTGCTGCTCTGAGAGCAAAAACGAAGACTCCCACGCTCCAGTCTACCCCAAGTTCCTAGTCTACACCCAGGATGCCACTCCCTCTCAACCTTGTTTTCATTCTCCAAGCACTGCTCAGAGCACACTGCCCACCATCCCCACACCGTGTACTCTTGCTCTGCCGCTTGTTTCTCCCAGAACATTTGTTGTTCCTCAATCTAACCATCAGAAGTCCTCCAACTTGACACAAACCCCCACCTTTCTCTCAACCTCCAAATCTCCTCAGACTGTCTCCACCACTTACTTCTCTAGCCCTTCTCAGTTCTCCACCATTTCTCAAACCTTAATCCAACCCCTAAGCCCTGAGAATCCAACCCTTAACCAAGGCTTTGATCTTCAAAAGACCCCATCCCTTGCCAAGGATTCCAGAGTTCCCAGGAACCCAGGCCTTACCCAAGATCCAGATTTCCAGAAGAACCCAAGCCTTGCCCAAGATCCAGGACTCCAGAAGAACCTGAGCCTTATCCAAGATCCAGGGATCCAGAAGAACCTGAGCCTTATCCAAGATCCAGGACTCCAGAAGAACCTGAGCCTTACCCAAGATCCAGAACTCCAGAAGAACCTGAGCCTTATCCAAGATCCAGGACTCCAGAAGATCCCAGGCCTTGCCCCAAATCCAGAACCCCAAAAGGATCCAAGTCTTGCCCCAAATTCAGAACTCCAGAAGAACCCAGGCCTTATCCCAAATCCAGGACTCCAGAAGAGTCCAGGCCTTATCCCAAATCCAGGACTCCAAAAGAACCCAGACCTTGTCCCAAATCCAGGCCTTCATAAGAACCCAGGACTTATCCTGAATCCATGCCTCCACAAAAACTCAGGTTTCTACAAGTTTCCAGTCTGTACTCAAGATCCTTACCTCTGCGTGAATCCAAATATTTCCCAAGACCCTTGCCCTCAAAAGAACCTAGATATCACTCAAGATTCTGGTCGAAGGAGTTCAGCTGCTATCCAAGATGCTGGTGTCCTTAGAAACTTAGGTTTAATCCAACCTTCCAGGCTCCAAAAGAATATAATATTCAATCAAACATCTGGTCAGAGGACTTTGAGCTTTATGCAAGACTCTGTGGTTTTTAGGAATGTTGCATTAAACCAAGACACTGTAATCAACAAAAATAAAGATCTCTCCCCAGTAACTGACCAAAAGAGGCTAGACCCCTCTCAAGATTCCAGAAATAATGGTTCAAGAAATGCACAGCATCCAGGAATCTGCAGGAATGTAGGCCTTATTCAAGACTCTAGATCACAGAAGATCCCGTACTATACCCAAGACTCTGAAATTAATAAAAACGCTGAACTTACCCAGAAATCTAGTTCCTCCCAGAGCCCAGGTCTTGTCCAAACCTCTTGCTTCTGTAAGAGTTCAGGCCTCACTCAAGACTCAGGAGACTACAAGAATTTAGGCTTTATTCAAGATCCTGCAATCTACAGAGTCCCAAATCTAAACCAAGACACAGACTCCCACAAGAGTCCCTGCCTAATCAATGTCACCACAGCAGAAAAAAGATTGAACCTTAACCAAGATGTTGGTGTTTACAGTTCAGAGCACTGCCAAGACCCTAACCTTCAGGAGTGTCCAGCAATTGATCAAGATTCTGGCAGTCATCAGAACCCAGCACTTGGCCAAGGCTCTGGCTTTAAGACCCCAGGCCTTACCCAGCAAGCTGGCCTCAACAAAAAAACAAGTTTTGTTCCAGGTACTGCTTCCACCCAAGTCTTGGGCCCACTACAAACACTACAGCTGACATCTTCCTCAGTGAAATCCTGTGTATGTAAGACAGATAATACAGAGCCAGTCAACCAAAGCACCAGCCCTTCCAAGGCCCAAGTACTCTCCCCTGACCTGAAAAGTTTTTCAGAGGTGCCTGTTCTAATTGAACTACAGCCATCCTCCCCGAGATTAGACAGCCAAGAATGGGCATACCACACTGCAAATGCAGCTGTTTCATCTTGCCAGAAGTATCGCCAGATGTCTATGCCTCCCAAAATCAACTGGAGGCCCCGTTGTCCTGGACCAAGCACCCGAGCTGGTCATGTGGTCTTTGATTCCCGCCAGAAACAGTTAGTAACTGGCAGGGAAAAGTGTGAAGCTCTATCTCCCAGGCGCCCTTGTCAAGAAGTATTCAAAAACTCAGAGGAGACCCAGAAGGAATGGGGATATCAAAATGTGATGAGGACCTTAAACAAAGAGGGAGCAAATACGCATCAGGAATAAAGAGGCAAGAGAAGCATTCTGTGGTTGTTTGGGCTCTCCATCCCAGTGTCACCACTCACATTGACCATCCTCATTTTAAAGAGACACAGAAATAACATGCCTCTATTCTTTATCCACAGCTCCATAATCAAACCCATTACCTTCCAGGCTCAAGAGCTGTGTTTCAGGAAAACAGATAGTAGCCACTATCCAAATGTGACTATTAGGATGTCAATTAAAATTTAAAATTCTCACCAAGCGTTGTTGTTCACCTATAATCCCAGCACTTGGTGGGTGGAATTAGGAGAACCAGGAGGTAAAAAGAACCCTCAGCTATATAATGAGTTCAAGATCAGCATCGGCTAGTTGAGATCCTGTCTTGAAAAGAAATTTTTTAAAAATTTAAGGGACTGGAAAGATGGCTCATCTGTTTAGAGCATATATTGTTCTTCTAGAGGACTCCGGTCCATTTCCCAGGGTTCACCTGGTAGCTCACGGTAGTCTATAACTTCAGTTCCAGGGTCAATGCAATATCATCTTCTGGTCTCTGTGAGCACTGCACATGGTATACAGACATATATACAGGCAATTAGCCACACACATTGAAAAAAAATTTAAGCTGGGCATAGTGGTGAACGCCTTTAATCCCAATACTCAGGAGGTAGAGGTAGGTCTGTGGGTTTAAGACCAATCTGATCTACATAATAAGCTCTAGGACAAGGGCTACATAGGCCTGGTTTCAACAAATAAATCTGGAGGCTGGAGAGATGTCTCAGTGGTCAAGAGCACTAGATGCTCTTCCAGAGGACCTGGGTTCAATTCACAGAACCCACATGACAGCTCAAGACTATAGCTCCAATTCCAGGGTATCTGACACCTTCACACCAATGCACATAAAATAAAGTTTTTTTTTTTTTAATCTGAGCTGGGTAGAGTAGTGCACATCTGTAAGATCAGAATGTAAGAGGCTGAGGCAAGGTGATTTGCATTTTGAACCCAGACAGAGCTACATAGCAAGAGCCTGTCTCAAAAGACAAAAACAATTGAAATTCTGTTCTTCAGTCTTCATATTTTTACGTTCTGACAGCCACATGGAGCTCAGATAGCAGAGACAGGATATTTCCATCATAGAAAAAATTTTTGAGACAGGCTTTTGCTATGTAGCCCAGGCTAGCTATGAACTCATTCTATAGCCTATACTGGACTCCTATTTGCACACATGCAGCCTTAGCATCATGAGTGCTGGCTTTGTAGGCATGACCACTACTATGCCTGGCTTTTTTTACAGGAGAAGGGAGTTGATTCTGTCTGGCTCTCTGTCTCTGTCTCTCTCTCTCTCACACACACACACACACATACACACACTGTAGCTCAGGTTATCCTGATACCCACTGTGTGGTGTAATTTACTTCTTGACAAGGAAACCTAGGAGATAGAGCTTCACAGTTTTCCCTGCCAGTTACTGTTTCCAGTGGGCATCAAAGACCACATGACCTATCTGGGTACCTGGTCAGGGACAACGGGGCCTCCGGTTGATTTTGGAAACTATAGACATCTGACTACTTCTGGCAGGCTGAAGGGACTGTATAGTTATAGGCTGGCCTCAAATTGGAGGCAAACCTCTCCCACCTCAACTTCCTGAGAATTAGAATTCTAGGTGTGAGCCACCACACCTGAGATACCATGGATCATTCTTTCCTTTAAAGACAGGGAATGGTGGTTTATGATTTGTAACCTCAGAACTTGGGAGGCAGAGGCAAGAGAATTAGGAATTCAAAGCCAACCACTAAGGACAACCTGACCTACATGAGATTCTGTCTCCATAGAAAGGAAAGGAAAGAAGTCTGGTGAGATGGCTCACAAGGTAAAGGCACTTGCTGCCAATCCTGATGTGAGTTTGGTCCCTAGGTAGAAAGAGATAATTACTGCAAGATGTCCTTTGAGCTCCACATGGAAGCTGTGCTGTGGATGTATGGATGTGCACAAACACAAAATAAAAATGTAATTAGAAAGAAAGGGAAGCAGGGCATGTGGGGGTAGCACACACCTTTATTCCCAGCACTTGGGAGGCAGAGGAAGGTAGATGTCTTTGAGTTCAAGACCATCCTGGTCTACAAAGTGAGTTGCAGGACAGCCAGAGCTACACACAGTGAAACCGTATCTCCAACACCAAGAAAATTAAGAAGGAAAGGAAGAGGAGGAGGAGAAGGGAAGCTGGCCAGATAGCTGAATGGGTAAACCAGTCAAGCCTGATGGCCTGATAACTTGAGTTTGATCTTGGGATATACATGGTGGAAACAGAGGACCAGTTTGCACAAGTTGTCTTTGACCTACACCCACCCACCCACACACACACACACACACACACACACACACACACACACACACGAGAGAGAGAGAGAGAGAGAGAGAGAGAGAGAGAGAGAGAGAGAGAGAGAGAGGAGAGGGAGAGTTAAAAATAAAAGAAAATTCTATTTTATTGGGACGTGGTACTTTCGAATTCTCTTTAAAGAACATTCCTTTTCATCCATTCCCAACATTTTCATTTATTATTTATTGGTTTTTTTTCTTCTTTGAGACAGGGTTTCTCTGTGTAGCCTTGGCTGTCTTGGACCAAGGTGGCTTCAAACTCTAGATCCACCTGCTTCTGCCTCCCAAGTGCTGGGACTAAAAGCATGTGCCACCAAATACTTGCTATTTCCAATATCTTCAAGGCTCTCAGAAAAACCAGAGGACCTTGTTAATTTTTAGAGTGGTTCAGAAAGATATATACAAATGCCCTTTGCCTGGTACCCCTTCAAGGGATGGAGGGAGGGCTCAGCAGATCACTAGCAGCTCTAGCAGAGGACTCAGGTTCAGTTTCCAGCACCCACACATTGGCTCATGATCATCCATAACTCCAGTGCCAGGGTATCCAATGCCCTCTTCTGACTTCTGAAGGTACCTGGCAATCACATGGTACACATATATACATATAGGCAGTAACACTCATACATGGAGCTTGAGAGATGGTTCAGCCATTAAGAGAACTCAGGTTCAATTCCTAGCACTCACATGGTGGCTAACAACCACCTGTAACTCCAGTCCTGTGGGATCTCAGGCCATCTTCTGGCTTCAAGAGCTCTAGGCACACAAATGGTACACAGACACACATGCAGTCAAAACATTCATACACAAAAGTAAATTAGAAAACAAAACAAAGCAAAAAACCAAACCATCCCAGTCTTGATGCCCCTTGATCTGGCTTCTTGGGTCACAGTCAGATATATAAACCTGTGTCCCTGGTTCTCTGTTTACAGTGGCCGAAGTGGAAAGAGACCCTACCTTTGGCAGTGACTTGAAACCCCTTAAGTCTGGGCTTCCCAGATAAGCTCTTTTCCAGGAGTTAGTTTACAGCCCTACCCCAATTTTGGGTTGTGTCTCACTCTAGGCTAGGTCCACCTGGAACTCGCTCTGCATCACATGAGTCTCTTGCTCGTGGTAGTCCTCCTGCCTCAGCTGCTCAATTGCTGGGATTATAAACTTGGGCCACCATACTTGTCACAATCCTCTACGCTTTCAAAGCATCCCAGAATAGTAATCAGAGGCTGAGGGAGTGTCAGAAGCCCAGGCCTGGTGAAGGGTCTGGTCTGTGGGTCTACTTTGTGTTTTACTAGTTTATTACCTGTCCCATTATCTCACTCCCAGCCCCATCCTGTGTTTGTGCTATGGTTTGATCCCATACTCTGGTTTCTGGTAGAGTAGGTTACTGAAAGTATTCTCCTGCCCTAGTTTTTGTGGGCTGACCTCATGTGTCTGGGAGTTTCCCTTGGACTTCAATTTCAGTTCTAACAGTTTCTGTATACATGTAACTGCGAATCCCCAGGTTTTCCCTGCCATGATTCTGCAGGTCTGATGTGAGCATTGCTGGTTACAATCCCCCTCCAGGATTCAGATGTCCACTTCTGTGTCACCTTGTATGTTCCTACCTTAAAATTATGAACTTTGATTCCAGGAAGATGATGCCACCAATCCAGAGAACCTTTTTTCAATCTGTCTCACTCAACTCTGACCCTGGACAAGCCATATGGATTATTATTAGGTGGCTTTTCCTTTCTTTCTTTCTTTCTTTCTTTCTTTCTTTCTTTCTTTCTTCTTTTAAACAAGGTCTCACCATGGCCCTGGCTGTCTTGAAACTCTCTATGTCGACCAGGCTGGCCTCGAACTCACAGAGATCTGCCTCCCAAGTGCTGGGATTAAAGGTGTGTGCCTCCAATCCCTGGCTCAGCTTTTTCCTTTTTAAAAAGAGAGTCTAAACCAGGCATTAGTGGCACACACCTTTAGTCCCAGCACTTGGGAGGCAGAGGCAGGCAGATCTTTATGAGTTCGAGGCCAGCCTGGCCTACAGAGCAAGTTCCAGGACAGGCTCCAAAGCTACACAGAGAAACCCTGTCTGGAAAAAACAAAAAAAGAGTCTAAACTGCCCAGACTAGTGAGTGGGGAGTTGGCTCAGTGGTTAAGAGCACTTCCAGAGGACCTGAGTTTAATTCCCAGCACCCACATGGCAGCTCACAACTGTCTATAACCCCGGTCCTAGGGGATCTGACATTTTCACATTAATGTACATTAAATTAAAAAAAAAAATGCCCAGACTGGCCTTCAACCTGCCATCCTCCTAATTTCTACCTCCCAAGCTTGGCATAGCTTTTCTAAATCATAGTCTCTAAAATGATCAGGGCTTAATGCCAGCACTGGGGAGGCAGAGGCAGAGGCAGGTGGATCTCTGGGAGTTCAAGGCCAGCCTGGTCTACATAGTTTCAGGCCAGCCAAGACTACACAATGAGGCCCTGTCTCAAGTAAATAAACAAAGCTAAAATTAAAATGAAGTCAGAATTCCCTAAAAAGAGCTTCATCTAAGAGATCAGGGAGCCCCACAAATGGAATGAAGTGTATGTTCTTGTTACTGTTTACTATTCAGATCCATCCTATTATCTATTTTCTCCAATTCCAATGAGTGATCATATAGGATTGCCTGGACACAACAATATACTGTAGCTTCCAGGTAGGTGTAATGGCATGAGCCTGTAAATCCAGCTCCGAGAAAGCTGAAGTAGGGGGGCTGGAGAGATGGCTCAGTGGTTAAGAGCACCACTGCTGCTCTTCCAAAGGACCAGGGTTCAGATCATAGCACTGTCTGTAACTCTAGTTCCAGGGCATCGGACACAGGCAGACAAGAAACCAATATACATAAAAAAAAAAAAAAAAAAAAAAAAAAAAAAAAAAAAAGCAGAACTGGGAAACTTGCTGTGAGTTCAGGGTCAGCTGGGCTACATACAGTGGCTGTAGGACAGCTTGGGTTATATAACAAGAGTTTATGAAAAAAGAAAAAGGTCAGGCATGGTGCTGTGCTGTGTGCCTTTTTTTTTTTTTTTTTTTTTTTTTTTTTTTTCCAGTTCTTTGAGACAGGGTTTCTCTGCATTGTTTTGGAGCCTGTCCTGGATCTTGCTCTGTAGACCAGGCTGGCCTCGAACTCACAGAGATCCACCTACCTCTGCCTCCCAAATGCTGGGACTAAAAGTGTGTGTCACCAACTCCTGGCAGTGCTATACACCCTTCCCTAAACCCCCAAAACTCAGGAGGTAGAGGCAAGCTGAGTTCTGTGAATTGAAGTCATCCTGGTTTACATAGCAAGTTCCAAGCCATCCAGAGCTATACAGTGAAACTCAGTCTCAAAACAAAATAAAAAACCTGAAGACAGAGGGGGGAAAAAGGAAGAAAGAAGAAACTACAGCTTCCAGTAGGCACTACTTTAGCACAATTGAAAGGGCGCATAGGGACAGCTCCAACGCAGCAGCATTGAAGGGAAACAAACTACAACTCCCAGGGTAGCAACACCTCAGCACGGTGAAAGACTGATCTCTCACAGGAGGCGGGACCAGTCCCGAACCACCCAGACAGCTTCCAGAAAAGGGCGTGGACATGTGACCATCAGGAAGTTACCTGTAGAATCTTTTGTCGTGCTTTCTGTTCACAACCTTTTCAGCGACCTCTTAATCGGAAAGCTGTGGACCAATAAGCCTCTTCTGAAAAAGAGGTAAAGGGAGGTGGACAAAGGGTGGTGGCAAAAACTGGCTACTGTATTCCCCAGGGGGGCCCAAATAGCCATTCTTTTTTTAACCTGCTGAGTCAGGTGAACCGATTAAGCGGGCCTCAATCTACATGTAAGAAAAGGACTAAGAAAGTAGTCATTTGTTCATTTCGAAGATTAAACGCAGAACACATCATCTGCAAAACCCACTTGTGGACTGTCTGTAGCCGGTGCTCCACCTCAGAAGGAAGGGAAAACTGGAGAACTTTTGGGGCAGCAGAGAAAGGCCTGCCAAGGATCTGTTTGCCCTAACCCCAAACAATAGAGAAGCATGGCTTCCACCGTCTGGGGCAGTGGCCCCTGGTGGGGCCCACCACCCCCAGCCCCAGCCCGGCCGCTCACAGACATCGACTTCTGCTCTGGCGCACAGCTGCAGGAGCTGACTCAGTTGATTCAGGAGCTGGGTGTTCAGGAGAGTTGGAGTGAAGGGCCCAAGCCTGGAGCTGATCTTCTCCGAGCCAAGGATTTTGTCTTCTCTCTGCTTGGTAAGTAATTCTCAACTATGAAAATTTGCAAACTCCAGCCTCACCATACCCCACCCCGGCTTTGGACCACCTGACACCTTCACGGTCCCTTTTCTTACTTTAGGTCTAGTTCACCGCCAGGACCCTCGTTTTCCATCTCTGGCAGAACTCCTTCTGCTTCGCGGTGGGATTCGCGAAGGCTCCCTAGATTTAGGCCATGCCCCCTTAGGTCCCTACACCCGGGGACCTCATTATGATGCCGGCTTTACACTCCTTGTGCCTGTGTTCTCTCTGGATGGCTCCGGGCCGGAGCTGCTACTGGATCTGGAATCCTGTTATGCGTGGCTCCGCCTTCCAGAGCTGATGTGCGGAATGTCGGTCCGGGAGACCTGGCAGGATTGCCTAGGACCCCCTGTCCCAGAAAAATGTGATTTGACTCACCAGACCCATAGCAAAGAGAGTCCCAAGGACCAGGAAAGCTCTGTAGACCAGTCGCATGATTGTGTCCCTGAGCCTGAGCCGCACACATCTGTGGAAAAATCATCTAGTGACCTTTTAGGGTCCTATTCGCCTTACAGTGACATCACCAATCTTGAAACTCCTGAACCATTGGAAACCGACGAAAGCCCAGTCCCAAAGCTGTCGGAGGCTCCGAAGGCATGGCCCACATTATGCCCTACTCAAGTGGCTGCGTGGTTCTTCGTTAAGCTGGCTGAAGTCGCTGAGTCCCTGATCCCGGTCCCAGGCGCCCCGCGGCTAGTTCACGCAGCTCGCCACGCTGGTGTCACCACGGTCCTCCTGGCAACTCCGGAGCCCCCACGCCACCTCCTGCTCTTCGACCTGATCCCGGTGGTGTCAGTGACAGGCTGGCCTGACAGGGCTCGGAGCCACTCGTGGGCGGGTCCACTGGCCTCTGAGTCGGCTTCTTTCTACCTAGTGCCGGGCAGCCTCCCGGAGCAGCAGGGCATCCCTGGATGGCAGCTGTGCTTCGCCCGCCAGGAGCTGGCGCTCAAAGCGCGCATCCCCGCGCCGCTGCTTCAAGCACACGCGGCGGCCCAGGCGCTGCTGCGCCCGCTGGTGGCGGGGACCCGGGCCACCGCGCCCTACCTCCTGCGGACCTTGCTCTACTGGGCGTGCGAGCGGCTCCCTGCGCTCTACCTGGCCCGGCCGGAAAATGCCGGCGCTTGTTGCCTTGGGCTACTGGATGAGCTGAGCCGAGTGCTCGAGGCCGGGACGCTGCCTCATTATTTTTTGAGCGGCCGAAAGCTCTGTATGGGAGACGACTCCGCTGCCCTGCGTGGCGCATTGGCCCAGCTCCGCGGAGACCCTGCACAGGCCTTGCGTGAGGCGGTGGAGGAAGCCAAGGTTGCCCGCAAAGGGGGCGGTTTAGCGGGCATAGGGGGCGGAACCCATTAAAGATTTCTACTCTTATGGAATGAATGCGAAGTGCTTCCTTTGGCGATAGGGTCGTGGAGGGGACTGCTCCTCCTTCGCATACAGACTGTGTGTCTTGAGTCCAAAGCCTCTTTGCTAAAAGGTCTCCCTAGTGTTTTGTCCTGCCTGAGGCCCAAGTTCACTAAATCTGGCTGGCATCCCTCCTATCCAGGTGCTGCCTCCGGAAACATCTCTCAGCGTCAACAGCGAACAGGAGGAATGGCAAAATGCGGGACGGAACTGCCTTTTGCAAACCTGGTTCTGATCAATTTGGTTTATACCAAAGCAGAGACACTAAGGCCGGATTACAACCCAGACTGGGTGGCACAGCCACCCCAGTTTCTGTTTCTACACACACACACACACACACACACACATTCCTCATTCATTTCTCTCCTCACTTCCATCCAGGCAGTAGGGTCCCTTTCCATTTTCTCACTGTCGGCCACTCAGTCTAGCCCCCCAACCCCCAGTCCCGCCGCATCAGGCTTCCTTGTCTTTTCTCCTCTGAACCCAAGACTTGCAGGCCTTGTCACCACTCCGCCTGCCTCAGAAACAGTCCCCACTCACAGCTTCCAAGGAACCCCAGGGTTCCGCCCGCCCAGCTTCGCCTCCCTCTTTCCCAGCGTCTCCGCCCCCTGCCCCGCCCCCGGGCCGGCTCGCAGAGGAGGGGGAGCTTCTGTCGCCGCCGCCGCCTCAGCTTCCCACAGCCGCTGCTGCTGCCGCCACCGCTCTGCTGGTCCAACCTCCAGGCCCAGTGTTCTGACTTTGCCGAACCGGGGCGCTCTGCAGGGACATCTTCACTCCCTCCTGGGGGTCCGGGACACCTAAGCCGGCGTTGGGGGGGAACCTCCGCTTGCGGGTGACAGGGAGGGAGGAGCCTGGAGCCGGAGCCCGCGACGCCCGTCGCCCGGATCAACAGGACAGGACAGGTGGAGGGGCGTCGGGGAAAGGAAGGGGTGTCTAGCAATCCCAGGGAGGACGAGGAAGCCCTGTGGCAGGAAGCTCGGATGCGCTATGACTTACTAAGGCCTGCTGACGTTTGAGGAGTGCTGACGACGTGGGTGCTCTCCACTCTTGGGGGCCCTGTTAGACTGGAGGGTGTGGGATCTAAGTAGTGCCAGTTGTTCCTCGGGAAATTTAAGGGGCAACCAGAAAACAAGCAGAATCGACTGATGCTCCTCGTTTCAGGGTGACAGAGGGTCCAGATAACCACCTGGTGTATGCACTAGGGAGGGCTGATTTGGAGGTGACTTCAAAAGGAGTGGAGGGCGACAAAGTAAGAAAATGGTCTCAGCAGCTGGAACCCTGTGGTACTAGAACCTCAGATACTGGAACCCTGTGAGAAAAAGCATTATCCAGCTAGAGGATTTGGGAACCCCTTCTCACGGAACCTCGAGAGCCTACATATTAAGACATATTTGGGGGTACTTTTGAAGAGGGTGGGAGAGTCACTCCATTTAGAGTACAGCAAAGGAAAAAACATCAGGGCTGGGTTCCTGTCTGACATTGACAGCAGCCCAGGGTGAGCTAATGTCCCCAAAGCTAAACACCCACACCCTTCGGATTACAAGAGTAGGTTGGGCAGGAGAGACCCCAAAATAGGGTGGAAAGAAGTCTGAGGATATTGAGAACAAATCTTGGACATTTAGGAGGGTCTTGACTTTGGGATAGAGGAAGTGGGGACAGAGCCAGAGAGGAGGGAAGGGGAGAGCTTTCATTAGGGACAAAAATTAATGGGTGAGGTCAACTGAAAAGTGTTGAAGCTGTTGGAGCTGCTGGAGCTAGTGCAGGGCCCAAGGGTGAGAGCTGGTGGCTGGAGGTGGGGGGGGAGGATGCAAGGAGGGTCTGGGGTTTAATAATCCTTAGGTCCTGTGGGTGGGGCGGTGGGTTGGGTCCAGAGCATGCCCTGGTGAGAGGGCTCCTCTAGGGGAGCCCAGGGCGCTCCGGGAGCCTGCTGGTTTGGGGGTGTCTTCTCCCGGGGCGCTATGGCGGCTTTGGCCAGCAGCCTGATCCGACAGAAGCGGGAGGTCCGCGAGCCTGGGAGCAGCCGGCCGGTGTCGGCGCAGCGGCGCGTGTGTCCCCGCGGCACCAAGTCTCTTTGCCAGAAGCAGCTCCTCATCCTGCTGTCCAAGGTGCGACTATGCGGGGGGCGGCCCACGCGACAGGACCGCGGCCCAGGTGAGTGTGGCTAGAGCGGGGTCTCCGAGCCAGAAGTCCTTCTGTCTGAGACCAGGGACCCTGAAGAATGCAGCCGATGGCGTGGGCGGGGGGAGGGTGTCCCAAAAGTAGAAGAGGTGGGCCACAACGACAAAAGCTATGGGACTATGCTTCAGTTTCTTTCCACTTTGCCGAGTCTCCTTGCTTTCGAGGGCAAGGGGAAGGTTTGAGGGGCCAAGTCTAACGACCCAAGCTTCTAGGCTCCTGTCTGTCCCCCTTCAAACACAGGACTCCCCACCCCCCCACGGTTCTTCGCCTACGTGCAGGTTCTCGCGATTCTTTCCACCCGAAGCGGAGGGACCTGGGGGGTTCTGGACGCTTGGGTCACCCCGAGGGTTTCTGCAACCCTGACTGCCCCGCCCCCGCTCCGGTTCTCCCGCCCCTCCACGCTTTGGCTCTGTTCCTCTTGGTCGAGCTCGCCTGGCCAGGAGCCAATCTCTCCAGCTCTCCCCCGGGTGTCCTTGCAGCTACCTCGTCAGCCAGCCCCCTCCGTACGCCCTCCTTCTGTGACCTGCGCTTCGAGAAAGGTGCTGAGCACCCCCTCCCATTACTCCTGTGCAATTCGGAAATTCGATCCTATAGGCTCCAGGGACCCTCCGCTAGTAGGAACTCATGCACGTAGTTCAGGCTGAGGACCTGCACAGAGACTTGGGAGGGGGGGGTCGTACCACTTACAAGGGGGAACAGGAAAATCGGCAGAGAGGAAGCCGCGGGAAAGGAGAGGTGTAAGGGTTGGTATGTGATTCCCGTCCAGGTACGGCAGTTAGGGAGTCCCTCTGGCCTCTCTCCAGCCTGCTGCCGGTTCCCCTAGGGGTAGCCCCTTGCGCCCTCCTCCCCCACCACCAACGCTAGGTAGTGGTACAGTCCGCAGCCCACCCTCTGAGTGGGACCCAGCCTCCACGTGATGCAGCTTGCTTTTCCATCTCCGTCCCCTCTTCCTTTTCCTTGATGTGGTATGAATGTCCCCTATCCCAGACTAGTTACCTGGCTGAAGGGTAGAGGCTCGGCCTCAGGGAGAACTGGACCCTCGTGAGCCAGCTGACTGACTGACAGACAAACAGACAGATGGGTCAGTGTCAGACAAGCCGGCGCTGAGCCAAAGCAAGGCCCGCGCCAAGCAAGCGGCAGCTGCAGCAGCAGCAGGTGCTGAGTCAGCGTCAGTCAAGCCCAGTCCCACCCCTACTTCTGAGGGGGAGCCCCTTCCCTATGGTCACCTTGCTGATCATCCCGACATTTGCAAACACATTGCCCTGCGTCTCTAGCACTGTCCATTGCCTTTCATATTGTTCTCTTCTACCTCCTCTCTGCCCCTCCCCCAACTCTAGTGGGGGAAAAGGAATTAAGCCATTTAAATAAATTTCAATAAATTAAGCTGACGCTCATGATTAGAGAAAGCGGAAGAGACCCACACCCCAGCTTCCTCAGGAATCAAAGAGGGGTAGGAGGAAGCTTGCTTGGAGGGTAAGAGAGCTGAGGCCCAGAACCGTCCTCCCTTCATTTCCCCTTCCTTCCATCCTGTGATCCCGCCAAGTGTAGGAATGTTTCTGGGAACAGAGATGTCGTTTTCAAAGATGAATGTCTCTCTCTCCAGAGCCTCAGCTCAAAGGCATCGTCACCAAACTGTTCTGCCGCCAGGGTTTCTACCTCCAGGCGAATCCAGATGGGAGCATCCAGGGCACCCCAGAGGACACCAGCTCCTTCAGTGAGAGGGGAAGCCAGCTGCAGGGTGGGAAGTGGGGAGGCAGGGACAGGAGATGACAGGCTTTATTGTCTTCAGTCTGTCTTCCTGAGCCTCAAGGGGAGCAGTGGAGCTGGAGTAGGGAGGGGACTCAGACAGGAGTGAGGCACTTGGGTCCTGAGGTCTGCTTTCTACTCCCCCAGCCCACTTCAATTTGATTCCCGTGGGGCTCCGTGTAGTCACCATCCAGAGTGCCAAGCTGGGTCACTACATGGCCATGAATGCTGAGGGGCTATTGTACAGCTCGGTAAGACAATGAGGCTGAGTGGCCTGGGGTACTGGGGACACCTTTAGCATGTGAGCATCCTTTCCTACAGACAGGACTTGCTCCCAGGACTCTGTCCTTCCTGCTTTGGCTGATGACTGCCTGTTCCAAAGTGATCCTTGAGAGTACATCCAGTCTATTTGCACCGCTCACCCTCAAGTGCCCCAGGCTCTTTGGATGTCTGACTCTTTCGGACACTCCCCCCTCACTTCTCAGCCTATCACCTCTAAACTTCATCTTTACTCTGACAGGAAGTGGTAAGAGGCTGGGAATGCATAGAAGAGAGCTTGTTTCCAGAGCCCCTATTAGTCCAGTTCTTACCCCTGGGTGGCCTCCAGGCTTTTCCTTGCTCTCTCTGCTCTGGTTTCTGCATGGCCTCATTGGTTGCCATCCTCCTTTAGAAAAAAATGTATGGGTTGTATCTTGACTGTTTCTTCCTTCCCTTCTGATATAACAGCCTCTCTCTCTCTCTCTCTCTCTCTCTCTCTCTCTCTCTCTCTCTGTCCATGCTCTTTCTGGATCTTTGTTCCTCAGCCACATTTCACAGCAGAGTGTCGCTTTAAGGAGTGTGTCTTTGAGAATTACTATGTCCTGTATGCCTCTGCTCTCTACCGCCAGCGACGTTCTGGCCGGGCCTGGTACCTAGGCCTGGACAAGGAGGGCCGGGTCATGAAGGGAAACCGAGTCAAGAAGACCAAGGCAGCTGCCCACTTTGTGCCCAAGCTCCTGGAGGGTGGGTATGGGCTCCAGAAAAGGTGGGTCATGTGGGAGGGTATTGACCTTGACATGAGTATTCTGCATCACACAGCCCAGGCCATAAATGTTAAACAAGATGCTGTTATGATAGTCCAAGACTAGGAGGGTTTAGCCTTTGGGGAATTGGGAAGTTCTTTTCATTTGGGTGTGGTTCTCCAAGGATGAGTGTGTGTAAGGGAAGGGAGGCCGCTCAGAGCTCTGACTCTTTCTGGCTCTCTGTGTGCCTAATTCTCCTTCCCTGCTCCTCTCTCTCCCCTTCACAGTGGCCATGTACCGGGAGCCTTCTCTCCACAGTGTCCCTGAGACCTCCCCTTCCAGTCCCCCTGCCCCTTGAGGTGTAGTCCTGGACTGGAGGCTCCCTGCACTTCCGGCGAACCAGCCACCTCCACAGCCTGTCTCCTAGCCTGCTCCAGGCCTTGCCGCTGTCACCCCTGTTGCCATACACAGCCCTAAGTAGCCAGGTCTCAGCAGGTGCTGTACCCTGAAGGAGCTTAGGGACTGAGTGGGACTTCTGGAGTTATTGAGATCTTAGATCCTGGGACCTAGGAGAGGTTCCAAGATGGGGTACCTGAAATAATCCTGGCTGATCACTTATTTCTTTTCACATTAACTCCTCCCCTCCAAAGAACCCCAATTTTCCCTGAAATGGCGCTGGGGGGGTTCCCAAACTGACAAAGCAAGGGAATTAATACTCTTCACCCTGGCTGAGTCAGTTTCTGGAGCTATGCACTCCTTTACGCCGCCACGGAGCCACAGATGACTAGATGGCCCACTGGCACTCAGAACTAGTATCCTTCTCTGCCCACACTACCTTCTGCCCTGGTCTGGACAGGTTCAGATCCATCTGAACACCCCAGCCATGGTATTGGAACCCAGGCATGGATCCTTTATGCTTCTATTCTTGACTTAGATAGATACCCCCTCCCCGACACTGATTTAAAAAAAAAAAAAAAAAAAAAAGCTGAATTTGAGCCTCCTAATGTAGCCATTGGCCTGGTCTGAATTGGAACCAGCCTCAGGTCACACCATACGTTAAACCTTCTTATCCCAGAGACACCCAATTCTAGAGCCTGGTGTTCTAGACCTTTTTGGAGCCATATTTCCTCCTAATCTCAGCTTTAGGACATAGACCATGACTCTCAGCCCTTTTTTCCAGGATGAAACTAGGGTTTATTATATAGCCATATTATTGTACTAGAGTAAGTTCTAAACCCACCCTTCCACTTCCTCTAATGATTAAGAATGAGCTATGGATAGAAGACAGCTGTGGTTCATTAAGAACTGTTCTGAGTCGTGCTTAGTAGTACATGCCTGTAATTCAGCACCTGGAAGACTGGGTCAGGACTTTGAGTTGGAGGCCATCCTGGGCAATAATAACAAAACCCTGTCTGAAAAGTCAGCACACATACAAACACACATACAAACACACACACACACACACACACAGAGAGAGAGAGAGAGAGAGAGAGACAGAGAGACAGAGAGAGACAGAGAGGAGAGAGGGAGAGAGCATGCTTACTAATCTGTACTAAATGAATCAAGAACCACCACTGCTTATTTTTCCTACATCATTTTGTAAAAATCTTCTTTCCTCTAGAATGCTTAGAATGTTAACCATACTTTTATATGGTTTCTAGTTTTAGCATTCCAACTGGGGTTTTGCCAGGAAAACGAGAGTCTAGGCAAGGTACAGGAACTCTGGAAGAATATACCTGGTTCACGTGAGGAAGCGAGAGGGGGGAAATGCCGTGCTTTGATTGAATTTGTGTCTGCTTTGGGGAAACATGAACACTTAGCTACCTCAGCAGGAATTCCTTCCAGGTCCCTTTTAAAGCTGAGGTCCTTTGCTTGATATTGTATGGTGCATTTGTAAGGTGGAGGAATGAGAATTGGGGATAGAGGGCTAGCCTGGGCTTCAGAAGGAGTTCAAGACCAGGCTGGGCTGTGTGAGACTGTCTCAAACAACCATGGAAAACCGAGATCTGTAAGGATAATGACTCTAGAATTAAAAAGGACAAATAGGGACACAGCCTTGATTTCCCCTTTCTAGCAAGGAGACTCCCAACTCAGCAATAAATCCAACTCTCCCTCCTACAGATAAGGCCTAGGAGATGAGGGGCCTTTTATGCTCCCAGACCTCATATATCCTCAGAGCTTCTAATGAAATAGAATTTACTTTACAGCTTATAACCTCAGCTGGGTTTTAAGTACCCAAAAAGGACCTGAAAACCAGGAACCTCTAGTAAAACGGGGTAGATTCCGAGTCTAGCAGGTGTAGGTGGAAACGATTATGGAGGTCCTAAGGGAAGGGCTAGTGCTCAAAGGCAAGTCACTTTTCCTCAGGCCCTTTTACTTCTGGCTTGTTGCAAGAGTTCTCCTTCCCTCACACAAACCCCGCTCAGGCTCCGCCCATCTCCTGGCTCTGCTCTCGGGACTGGGTCTCCATGCTTTCTCTAATTAAAGATGATTTACACAACAGGAGTGTTGTCTGACATTTGTGAGTGGAGGGCGACTACAGTTGCTCCGGGAGTGACCAAGCCTAGAGGGCGGGGCGGGTGGGCTGGCGGCTGGTCCCCCGACAACAGGTGCACATTCCTGGGCGCCTCGTCACTTCCCCTGCCCTGGCTGCTTCGGACGCTCTCCGGACAAACTCACTGAGCGAAGCGGCAGGGCCATGACCTTAGGGGCGCTGCTGCTGCTTCTGGGGGTGCTCGGGGCGCCCCTCGCCCCAGGTAAGTCAGTCTGGGCCCCGAAGAGGCAATGGCAGGGGCAATGGTCGCGGCCAGCCACCGGTGCGTCATTTAGTGCTTTCCTTCGTCAGGCGCCCGCGGGTCGGAAATCGAAGGCCGACTTCGAGAGAAACTTTTCTCCAACTATGATAGCTCGGTGCGGCCAGCGCGGGAGGTGGGAGACCGCGTCGGGGTCAGCATTGGCCTCACCCTGGCGCAACTCATCAGCCTGGTGAGGGCGCACTGCAGGTGGAGGTCGCTGGGCGGGACGGGCTGCGGGGCGTGGCTTTAGACGGGGCCGAAGGTTCGGGGGCGGGATCTGCGCGAGGTTAGGCGGAGAGACGGCCAGGCCTCTGGCAGCGATTGGGTAGAAATGGGACCAATGAACGAGTTTGAGGGCGTGGCATCCTTGACAGACTTTAGTGCCGCTCCGCTTGTGGGCGGGGTTTAAGGCGGGGCTGAGGCAGAAGGACCTGCTAGGGGGAGGAGCTTGGGGCGTGGCCGTGTTGGATCCTAGCAGGGTCCTGCAGAATTTGGTTCTCAAGGAGTCAAGGAACAGCCCTGGGCGGAGATTCAGGGTTGGGAGGACTAGACACTGGGTGTGGTCAGTGGCTGAGCCAGGAGGTAGAAGGCGAGGAAAGCAGGCATCAGGATCTGGTGTTTCCAGGCAGAGGCAGGGCTGATACCAGCTCAACTTCTACCAGATGGGGTTTGACCCAAGAAGGTGCAGCTTAGAGAAAGGAGTGGTCTGTGAGAAAGTGACCCCGAGCCCTCGTTTCTTCCCACCTCATTTCATTTCTGCCTTAAAATTTTCTCTTCTAGAACGAGAAGGATGAAGAAATGAGCACAAAAGTGTACTTACACCTGGTATGGAGATCCCGTGGGTTAGGGAAGGGCGTCCCGCCACTATTATATTAATCTGGAATGTTCAGCTCAGTAAGATTTTTTTTGTTTTGTTTTGTTTTTGCTTTTGGTTTTTTTGTTTGTTTGTTTTGTTTCTAGATAGGGTTTCTCTGTGGTTTTGGAGGCTGTCCTGGAACTAGCTCTGTAGACCAGGCTGGCCTCGAACTCACAGAGATCCTCATGCCTCTGCCTCTGCTGGGACTAAAGGTGTGCACCACCAACACCAGGCCCAGCCAGTAAGATTTTTGTTGTTGTTTTTTCGAGACAGGGTTTCTCTGTGTAGCTTATAACCGAAACGGAAGTTTTTATAAACAATTCCTTCCTAATTGTTTAAAACACAAGTTTGGCGTCACTAATTTGAATTCTCATCCTTTTTTTTTAAGATTTATTTATTTAGTATACAACATTATGTCTCCATGTATTGCTGCAGGCCAGAAGAGGACACCAGATCTTATTATAAATGGTTGTGAGCCACAATGTAGTTGCTGGGAATTGAAATCAGGACCTCTGGAAAAACAGTCAGTGCTCTTAACCTCTGAGCCATCTTCTTGTCCTTTAAAGGGCCATGAACTGCCATTTTAAAACTGCTATAGCAGAGGATGGCTAATACAATCTCTTCGATTACTTTTAATTTGTTTTATGTGCATGGGTGTTTTGTTTGACTATCTGTCTGTGCACCACATGCATGTCTAGTACCCGCAGAAGCCAGAAGAGAGCATCAGATCCCCTGGAACTGGAGTTACAGATGGCTGTGACTTCCTTGTGGATGCTGGGAATCAAACCTGGGTCCTCTGGAAGAGTAGCCAGTACCATTACCACTGAGGACCCCCTTTGGTTTCAGAGACTGAAGAATAGAGTTCAATGCAGGGGGAAGGACACCAGCTGGTGTGAATCCCACCCAGAGAATGAAGGCAGAGCCAGAACCCTTTCCCCTTGACTCACAGGCCAGGCCTGAGCTAATCCCCTTTGCACCCTCTTCCTGGGCACCCTCTCAGACATTTCAAGTCTCTCCCTGGCCTCTAGCCTGAACAGCCCTTTAGCTTCTGCTTTCCTAGGAGTGGACAGACTACAGGTTAAGCTGGGATCCTGCAGAACACGATGGCATCGATTCTCTCCGAATCACCGCTGAATCCATTTGGCTCCCAGACGTGGTGCTGATGAACAAGTAGTCTTGGCATGGGGGAGGGTGTGGGAGGGCTGTAGGGATGGGGGGCCATGGGGGGATAATGAGTCATGGTGGGGGAGGTCTATGGAGGACAGATCCAGATCCCATATAAAAAGATCTCTTTCCTGCAGCAATGATGGAAATTTTGACATTGCTCTGGACATTAATGCCGTGGTATCCTTCGAGGGCTCTGTGCATTGGCAGCCCCCTGGCCTGTACCGCAGCAGCTGCAGCATCCAGGTTTCCAGGCTTTGTCTGTTCTTAGACTTCCTCACCCAGTAGCTACTCCCAGTCCTGGGCCATAATTCCTCCTGACGCTCACCTAGTTTGCCTTGACTGTCCATTGCCCTGTACACTTTCTTTGGTTTTCAGTCTTCCATAGTGGTCCTCTGCCATGTCCCCAATGATCCCTTCTCTTTTGTGACTTCCATCCAACAACCTCCCAAACTTGCCTAGTCCTTACCAGCCCTCTGGCAGCTCCAGTGTCTTCTCCTTTCCATTCAGGTCACCTACTTCCCCTTTGACTGGCAGAATTGCACCATGGTGTTTAGTTCCTACAGCTATGACAGCTCTGAGGTCAGCCTGAAGACAGGCCTAGGTCCTGATGGACAGGAGACACAGGAAATCTACATTCATGAAGGGACCTTCATTGGTGAGTGCGTAAACAGGCTCTGTTATCGATGCTCAGTATAACCTGCTTGGGTCAGCATGGCAGGGGTGATTATCAACACTGCAAACAGGGAAATGGAAGCCAAGTGTGCTGACTGACACCTTTAATGCCAGCAGCCTTGGAAGGCTGAGGCAGGAGGATTGCTGCATATTCAAGGCCAGCTTGGAGGACATTTAGAGAGTCTGATTGTCTTCCTCTCTCTCCCCCTCCCTCCCTCCTTTCTTCCCTGTCTCCCTCCCCCACCTCTTTCTTTCTTTTTATTTTCCTTGTTCTTTGGGGGGTGGTGTTTTGGGGACAGGATTTCTCTTTGTAACAATCCTGGCTGTCCTGGAACTTGCTCTGTAGACCAGGCTAACCTGGAACTCACAGAGATACACCTGCTTCTGGCTCCTGAATGCTGGGATTAAAGGCCTGTACCACCACCACTTGGCTAAGATCCTGATTTTTTTTTTTTTTAAACATATACAGTGTTCTGCAGAAGGCAGCAGATCTCATTACAGATAGTTGTGAGCCACCATGTGCTTGCTGGGAATTGAACTCAGGACCTCTGGAAGAGTAGCCAGTACTTCTAGCTACTGAGCTATCTCTCCAGCCTGAGATACTTATTTTTAAAACAGACAAAATGCACACACCACGCACAGGGGAGATGAGATGGCTCAGTGATAAAATCTCTTACAGTATAAACCTGACAACCTGGATTCAATCCCTGGAACCTAGAGTAGAAGGAACGAACTCCCAAAATTTGTCCTCTGACCTTCGAAGGCATGTATACACACACACACACACACACACACACACACACACACACACACACACACACTAATATTAAGAACAAACAGAAAAACAAAACAAATATGGAAATTGAGACTTGTTTAAGTTTATTTGATATGGGTTGCCTAGCAGTGTACTATACCAGGCACTAACTAGGACAGCTACCACAACTACCTGTGTTGACCTCTTATGCCCACCCCCCTCCAGAGAATGGCCAATGGGAGATTATCCACAAACCTTCTAGGTTGATCCAGCGTCCAGGGGATCCTAGAGGAGGGAAGGAAGGACATCGTGAGGAAGTTACCTTCTATCTCATTATTCGACGGAAGCCTCTCTTCTACCTGGTCAATGTCATTGCCCCATGCATCCTCATCACTGTCCTGGCCATCTTCGTATTCTACCTCCCACCAGATGCAGGTAAACAGCAAGCCCTTCCAGCTTTCTATATCATTAGCCTAGCCTTTCCTTTCTCACCTTTAGTCCAGGTTAGTTTTTTGTTTTGTTTTTTTAATGTGTGTATAAAACTAGGCAATGGTAGCACACACCTTTCACCCCAGCACTCAAGAGGCAAAGGCAGGTGGATCTCTGTGAGTTCAAGGGCAGCCTGGTCTACAGAGGGAGTTCCAGGGCAGCCAGGGCTACACAAAGAAACCCTGTCTCAACGCCCTCAAAAAAGATGAGTGTGTGCATGTGTGTGTGTGTGTGTGTGTATGTGTGCGCGCGCACGTGTGTGCACACATACACTCATAAATATGATGTAGTTCAGAAGTGGGGCATTAGATCCCTTGCAGGTGGCGTTCCAGGCATTTGTGAACCTCCTGAGGTGGGCCCTGGGATCTGAACTTCAGTCCTCTTGATAGAGCAGTGACCTAGTTTGCTTTTTCTGTAGCTGTGATAAAAATACTTACCCAAACCGACTTATGGGAGGAAAGGGTTATAGTTCATCATTGAGATGAGCCAAGGAGAGGTGTGCACCACCACCATCCAGAGATCAGCTACTTTCTTTAAACAATCCAGGACCACCTGCCCAGGAATGGCACTGCCCATAGTGGACTGGGCTCTCCTACATCAATTAGCAATAAGAAAATGTCCCCATACATGCCCACAGGTAATTCTTCAGCTCAACTTCCGTTTTCCATGCTGTGTTAAATTGGCAAACTGAAGCTAATCTGGACAAGAAGTTAAGTGTTTTGACTAATAAGCATCCTCTCTAGTCCCTAGGATAGGTTTTCTTGACAACTCAAACCATCATGGATTGGATATCAGCAATTCAAGAGTCCCCCATGCACAATTAGACCCAAATACAGGCAGGCCCTGCACCCCTTCTGCTGTTCCCTTCTCCTCACCCAGTAATGTTTCCACTCTTCCCTTTAGAATCCTAACCTCCATTCATGGAGCTCCGGCATGCATGGCAAACCAAATTCCAGGCTAAGCTCACTTTCCTTTTTGTTTCCCATTCAGACTGGTGCCTTAACTGGCTGTCTCCCTGGGAGATGACAGTTGACTTTTTCACTATTAGGAAGTACAATATAGTAACAGGGTAACCCTGGTCAAATTCCATAATAATTATGTGTCTGAGTTTCCCAATCAGGAAATGGGACAGCCAATGTCTTTACTGCATAGAATTATTTTGAAGATTAACTGGGTTAGTAAAACTATACCCAGTACCTAGTTGGATCTATACAAATGTGCTTTTTGTTTGCTTGTTTTTACTACTTTTGAGCAGTTGATATAAGGCAATACAACTGAATTATATGCATTAATTCTAATCTTTACAATAATCTTTCAGTTAAGTGCCAAATTGTCATTCTTTTTTATAGAGAGGGGTAAAAAAAAACTGAGGGAGTTAATTTGCCTGGCATCACATCCAGGTCAGTACCAGTCTTATTCAGAGACCTTGCTTTTAGTGTTTTCCTCCCTGCACTTGGGAAACTGAGACAGGAGAATTACCAAGAGTTTGAGGACAATGAGTATGAATTTACCTGGAGCTTCATAAGCATGACCCTGTCTCAAAAAAAAAAAAAATCCCCCAAAAAACAAAGTAAGCAAATATGAAAACAAATAAAACTCTGTATTTTCCTTGCCTCTGGCATCAAGTCCTCTGTCCAGAAAGGGAGAGAGATGCTGCTCAAGAACATACTTCCAGATCCAGCATAATGGCTCTACATGGAAGATGCTTGCTACCAAGCTTGAGGGCTTGAGTCTGATATAGAACCCACAAGTTGTTCTCTGACATGTCTAGGTGCTCTATGATAGGAACATGTACACACACGTACAGTGTTAAAAAGAAAAAGAACCTACATACAAATACAATCAGTTCCTTCTAGAACAGGGCAATCTTGGAACCTAATATTACAGGACACAAATAGAATTAACTGTGTAGCTTATTTTCAATACCTTTCATGAAGTTTGTAAATCTCTGGTGAGACACAATAAGAATCAGCCACATTTCCACAGTTTTATTTTTAGATTCTTCAAATTGCTATATTGTTCTTGGAATAGCTACAGAGATTGGTCTATTTATTCATGCAACTATATCTGTGGAATTACTGTGATATGTTAGGCACTGCACATACATCGGGGAATAAAAACAATAAAATAGGATTGAGGGTGTAGCTTAGTGGTAGAGTGCTAGAGCAGATATAAGTAGAGCTAGTCTACCTTACAAGAGGCCCTGGACTCCACCCCTAGCACCTGCAGAGGAGGTGGCAAGGGATATAGTTTAGTTGGTAAAGTGTTTACCTTATATCCATGAGTGAAGCCCTGAGTTCAATCTCCAGAACCCATATGTAAACAAATACAAGTAAAATCACTGATCTTCCCTGGTGTACCTTCTAGTGGGGAATCAGTCAATAAATTCATGTCTACCGTCATTTATTAGAAAAGGACACATTTTTGTTGTTTATTTGTTTGTTTTGTTTTTTTAAGACAGAGTTTCTCTGTAGCCCTGGCAGTCCTGGAACTCATTTTGTAGGCCAAGCTGGCCCTAAACTCAAAAATCTGCTAGCCTCTGTACCCTAAATATTGGAATTAAAGGTATGTGCTACCCTGCCTAGCTTCTGCACAAGTTCTAAACAGGAAAATAAAATAGAAAGGTGTTTGGGAAGATTAAAATGGGGTGGACTCCTATATATACTAGCACTCAGAGAATCAAGAGTTTGAGACTAGGCTGGGCTACAGAGAAAGTTGTAAGTTACTCTCAGCAACAAGTGAGATCCTGTCTCAAAAAGGGCTAGAAGCTGGGCAGGGGTGGAGGAGGATATGACACACACCTTTGATCCCAGGTGGATCTCTGTGAGTTCGAGGCCAGCCTGGTTTACAAAGCTACTCAGAGAAATTTTGACTCGAAAAAACAAACAAACAAAAAAACCCAAAAAACAAAAAAAGGGAGGGGGCTAGAGGTGGAGCTGACATGGAAGAGTGTTTGCCTATTACACATAAGCCTTTGACCCCTCTCAAAGAATAAACTAGGCATAGTAGCAAAACCCTGTAATCTTAGCACTTGGGATGGGAGTGAAGGTAGGAGGATCAGAAGTTCAAGGTCATCCTATGTGCATTGTGTGAGCTCAAGGCAAACCTAAGATATGTGACATCTGATCTCAAAAATCAGACAGAGAGATGGCTCAGCTGATTAAAGTACTTGCTGCCAAGCCTGATAACCTGAGTTTGATCCCTACATGATGGAAGGAGAGAATGGACTATTGCAAGTTATGTGTGTCATGGCATTTGTGCCCACACACATACATACATGCTTACAAACACAACCCCAAAAGTAAATTAAAATGTGATAAAAACAAACAAAAGCACCAAATGAGAAAAACACCAGGGACTGCATGGCTTTCTTGATACAGGGTCTGATTTATACCAGGGTGACCCCAAACCACTACATAACTAAGATAACCTTTAACTTCTAATCTTCCTGCCTCTATCTCAGGAGTGATGGACCATAAGCATGCATCGCACACCAGTTTATAGGGTGCTGGGCGTTGAAACTAGGGCTTCCTGTGTGCTAGGGCAGCACTCTTCCAATGGAACTACATCCTCAGCCTCAGAGGCTGCACTTTCTCGGTTTTGTTTTGGTTTTTGGTTTTTTGAGACAGGGTTTCTCTGTGTAGCCTTGGCTGTCCTGGAACTCACTCTGTAGACCAGGCTGGCCTTGAATTCACAGACATCCACCTACCTGTGCTTCCTGAGTGCTGGAATTAAACAGAGTGAGTTCCAGGACAACCAAGGCTGCACAGAGAAACTCGGGGTGGGGGTGGAGTGAAGGAAGGATGGGTAAAGCTGGGAATGATGGTACACATCTTTAATCCCAGCACTAAAGATGAATAGAGAGGCAAATCTCAGTGAGTTTGAAGATAGCCTGGGCTACAAAAGTAAGTTCCTGGCCAGTCCAGGCTACATGAAACCCTGTCTTTAAAAAGAAAATAGGTTTGCAAGATGGTGCAGCCTGATGACCTGAGGTTGATCTCCATATAATGGAAGAAGAGAACTAATTCTTTTTTTCTTTTTCAAGACAGGGCTTCTCTTTATAGCCCTGGCTATTCTGGAACTCACAGAGATCCACCTGCCTCTGCCCTCCTGAGTGCTGTGATTAAAGGTGTGCACCACTACTACCCAGCTTGAGAACCTATTCTTGAAAACTGTCCTCTGATAGCCACTCATGGACCATGGCTCTCACTTTCCCATACACACACACACACAAAATGAAATATACAAAAATGTTAAAAATGAATGAAATGCAGTTATATGCAGTTATTCAAAGCCTCAATGAGAAGGGGGCATTTGACTTTCAGAGGTAGAGGATGGCCCTCATGTTTGGGAGAAGAACAAGCCAGGCAGGGGAGACAGTACGAAGCCCTCATGTGGGAGGGTGTCTACATTCACAAAACAGGAAGGCTAAACAAAAATAAAAGGCAGACATGCTGGTACACCCACAATCCCAATACTTGGGAGACTGAGGTAGGGGATCCTTGCTTTTGAGGCCAGTCCGGGATATATATCGTAGGTTCCAGTCCACCCTGACTACAGTGTGAGGGCCCTGTCTCAAAAGAACACAGTAAGTGTGGTAGCACACATCTTTAATTCCAACACTAGACCCCTGACCTCAGGAGCAGCCTGAGCAATACAGCAAATAATATCTCAGAACAAACACAAAAGGAACTTCAAATGAAATATCATTGTACCTTAAGATCCCACTCAGAAGTGAAGTATGGTAGGTGACATGCCTTTAATTCCAGCTCCCCTCCCCCTCCCACCACCACCACTGCCAGACAGAGGCAGGTGGATCTCTGAGTTTGAGGCTAGTCTGGTTTATATAGTAAGCTCCAAGCAGCCAAGGCTACAGAGTGAGACTCTGTCTTTAAAAAAAAAAAAATGTCAGGTGGTGGTGGCCCACACCTTTGATCCCAGCAGAGGCAGAAGCAGGAGAATCTCTGTGAGTTCCAGGCCAGCCTGGTCTACAGAGTGAGTTCCAGGACAGGCTCCAAAGTTAAAGAGAAACCCTGTCTCGAAAAACCATGAAGAAGAAGGGGTGGGGGGAGAAGAAGAATCAGTAGCAGCAGCATGGGTGGGATGGGATGGGACTAGGTCTGGGGAGCCCTAGAACTCATTGTCTGCTTAGCCAATTGTTGAGCTTCAGGTCTAATGAGAGATCCTACGGGGGAGCATAGCAGACAATACCCAACAGCAACTTCTGCCTCCCCCTCATGAAAGATTATATACAGCACACACACACATTAATAAAAATAACACTTCTGAAGACAAAAATGGAGAAAGCAAACATTATTTAATAGTAAAGGGGAAAAGGTGTATCAAGGAGCTAATGAGAATGGCTTATAGACCATGGTTATAATATTCTCTCTCTCTCTCTCTCTCTCTCTCTCTCTCTCTCTCTGTGTGTGTGTGTGTGTGTGTGTGTGTGTGTATGTGTGTGCTAGCACTCTACCAATTCATTTGGGTCCCCAGCTCTGCACACCCATCTCTGTTTGCCTCACTAAGTAGGAAGGTTGGTCTTGAATCCATTCTGTATCCAGAAGTAGGCTTTGCACTTGCACTCAGCCTGCCTCAGCCTTGAGAGTAGCTGGGATACAGGACTGTACCAAGCCCAGCTAGAACAGCTCAGGTTAACTTTGGGATATCTGTTAGATATTCAACAGAAAAGTTGAGTAGGTATTTGGATGTAAGCCTGAAGTTCAGAGGAAGTCTGGGCTGAAGAAACAAACATCAGGCAGATTTGCGTACAAATGACTTTCTCCAAAGCCTGGCCTTAAGTTGGAAACATGACCATTAATTATGACTTAAAGGCTTACTTCTGGTAAACAGTAATCCTTTGGGTAGTATGATGGCCCACACTTTTAATCCTAGCTCTTGCAAGGCAAGAGGATCTTTGTGAGTTCAAGGCCAGCCAGGGCTACACAGCAAGTTCCAGGACTGACAGGGCTGCACAGTGAGTCTTTGTTGCAATAATAAGGGGGGCTGGAGAGATGGCTCAGCAATTAAGAGCACTGACTGATCTTCCAGAGAACCTGAATTCAGTTCTCAACACCCACATGGCACCTCACAGCTGTCTGTAACTCCAGTTCTAGGCAATCTGACACCCTCACACCAATACACATAAAGTGAACTTAGACGCAAACAAATCCTGCTTTCTCCTCTGCCTTCCAAGGAGAGAAGATGGGGCTCTCAATCTTCGCCCTGCTGACCCTTACCGTGTTCCTGCTGCTGCTGGCAGACAAAGTGCCGGAGACCTCCCTGGCAGTCCCCATCATAATCAAATACCTCACGTTCACCATGATCCTTGTCACTTTCTCAGTCATCCTTAGTGTGGTGGTCCTCAACTTGCACCATCGCTCACCCCACACCCACCAAATGCCCTTTTGGGTCCGCCAGGTAAGAGATCTCCTTCAACCTGTCTTACTTCCTGATTTTACAATCAACTAGGTATGGGAAAGGATGAGGATAGCCTAGGCTATAAACCAGGTATGGGAAAGGACGAGGCTAGCCTGGGCTACATTGTAAGAGTCTGTCAGCAAATGACAGAGGAAAAAAAAAGATAAAAAGGAAAGAAGAGCTTTGTGTCCAGAAGCTGCTCCACCCACCAGCCCGGACCTGACTTACAGACCTTAAGAACTATAGCTGTCGTAGCGTTGAAGTGCATGCAGAAGCCTGCTGGATGGTGAGGCATTACACAATTCATCCTACCTTCCCATCCGAATCACTTCATAGATCCAACAGGCCCATCATCCTTTGTGCTCATTTAGAGGCCCAGGGAGACATTCTCAGGGACAGATGCCATCAGAGAAGACTTTTGAACCCTTAATTTTCAGGACACCTCCCAGCCTGTTAAAGAGCGCTTTTTTGTTGTTGTTATTGTTTGTTTTGTTTTTCGAGACAGGGTTTCTCTGTATTCCTCTGGCTGTCCTGGAATTCAACTGCAGACAGGCTGTCTTCAAATTCAGATATCCACCTGCCTCCGCCTATCTCCACCAATCTCCGAGTGCTGAGATTAAAGGCATGCACCACCAATACCCGGCTAAGAAAAGAGCTCTTCTTTAAAAAATAATTTTATGTGTAAGAATATTTGAGTGTTTCGCCTGTGTGTATGGATATGCACTACTGGATGTGCCTGGTGCCTAAAGGGCATCAGTCCCAGGACTGGACATTCATACAGTTAGACGCCACCATGCAGTGCTGGAAAATGAACAGGGTCCTTTGTAACAGCAGTCAGTACTCTTAACCATGGAGTCATCTCTCCAACCCTTATTAAAAATCCTTTAAGCAGCAGTGCTATGGTGGCGCACACCTTTAATCTCACCCCTCAGGAGGGAGAGGCAGGCGGATCTCTAAGTCTGAGGTTTGAGGCCAGCCTGATCTACAAAGTGAGATCCAGGACAGCAAGGGCTACACAGAGAAACTGTCTTTCCTAAACTGTGCACTTGTGATTCTGTCTGTAGCTCAATGAGTTCGTCAGTGCACATGCGCAGGAATGGTAATAGCTGCTTCCTTTGTGGTTTGAAAGCATTAAAACCCTCTGCAATATGCCGCTTCTACAGATCTTCATTCACAAGCTCCCTCCATACCTGGGTCTGAAAAGGCCCAAACCCGCAAGAGACCAACTGCCTGAACCACATCACACTCTTTCTCCAAGAAGTGGCTGGGGCCGAGGAACTGATGAGTATTTCATCCGGAAGCCTCCAAGTGATTTTCTTTTCCCTAAACTTAACAGGTAAGACCTACACTCATCAGTCATTTGGGCAAGGCAGAACTACAGCTCCCAGAAGACCATGGAAAATCTCCAGCAGATAGTGTGGTTTACTAGCATCATGGGAATTGTAGTAGCGCTGCTGCAGCTTGTTTTTTGAGAAGGTGGCATTTCAAAGCTTAATGAACCAAAAATTTGCAAAACTCTGGACAGGTCGGTGCTGGCGGGGAGATCAGGAAGGGCTTCTCAGGTTTTGAGAAAGCCTCAGGCTGTTGGAGGAGGCAGCTGAAGCAGGGTCTAGGCCACCGGAACTGCTTGTTCTCTTTGAACCTAGTGTATGGCTAAACAATCCCTCCCTTTACAGGTTTCAGCCTGAATTATCTGCCCCAGATCTGCGACGATATATCGATGGCCCAACCCGGACTGTAAGTCTGCCTCGGGAGCTACGCGAGGTCATTTCTTCAATCAGCTACATGGCCCGACAGCTGCAGGAACAGGAGGACCACGACGCAGTAAGTCTAATGAGGTTGGAGCCCGCAGGCCCCACCTCCAAGCTCCAGCTCCGCCCTTAGCAATGGCTTCCGTTTCTGATTGGAAGTGTGCTTGGTTTTGCCCCTCTCCTGCTTTCCAACTGGCTCTTTAGTTTAGCTCGTGGCCTGGTTCTTGGGCTAATTACCTTTTTCTCAGATTCCAGATAGCTACTATACCTTGTCAGTAATCTGTAACAAGTGGGCTTTCCAGGGCTTCGGCCTGGAACTTCTTTTTCTGTCTTCCCTTAGCTGAAGGAGGACTGGCAGTTTGTGGCCATGGTTGTGGATCGTCTTTTCCTGTGGACATTCATCGTTTTCACAAGTGTCGGGACCCTGGTCATTTTCTTAGATGCCACGTACCATTTGCCTCCTCCTGAACCTTTCCCTTGAGGACCGGAGGGCCATTTTTGGCAAGAGTTGCTGGTGCTCTCAAGCTGTAGTCACTTGCTTCTCAACTCTAGTTTCTGAGGGCCTGGAAGTGGGGCTTGGGCTGGGCAGGGTCCTGGAACCCTCCCTGAATGTCCTCATTATTTAGGGTTTTGTCCTTCTGGGTTTTTGTTTTGGTTGTTGATTCTCACTCTGTGGTCCAGGCTGGCCTCAAACTTCCAGCAATGTTACTTCCTTAGCCTAACGCTGGGATTATAGACCTGCGGAACCAGCACATTTGGATTTGGATTCTTGAAGCTACAAGTGAGTGTCACAGCTTGGCTCTCTAATGAAATAGAATTATGAGTAGTAGATTGTAAGCCCTTTGAGGATAGGAAATGTGTTGGTTACTATAATGCCCCTAGTAAGGTACACAGGACCTAGCCCATAAGTGCTTAGCATTTATTTAATGAAGACAAGGAAATAAATTCTGGAAGGAAATAGCTAAAATATTACTGCCTACAATTGAATGTTGTGATTAATCATTTTTGTCTATTTTTAACTTTCTATAACATTTTTTTAAGACTAAAAAGTTATTTCTATAAGGTCTGCATTTGCAATGAGGAAACATTAAAAACACAACAAAAAAACTGTCCAAGATCCAGGAGTTTCCCATCGGTGGTGACAACTTTAATTG
The DNA here is from genome assembly GCF_943737965.1 of Phodopus roborovskii. Lineage (NCBI taxonomy): Eukaryota > Metazoa > Chordata > Mammalia > Rodentia > Cricetidae > Phodopus > Phodopus roborovskii. Next base: position 11,709,937 of record NW_026126407.1, read on the forward strand.
CAGCACTTGGGAGGCAGAAGCAGGCAGATCTCCATGAGTTAGAGGCCAGCCTGGTCTACAGAGCAAGTTCCAGGACAGCCAAAGCTACACAGGGAAACCTGTTTTGAAAAAAAAAAAAAAAAGAAAAAAAATCCAAGCGTGGTGGTGAATGACTAATCCCAGAATTTGGAAGGCAGAAGCAAAGGGATAATACAAATTCAAGGCCAAAATCTGCCATATATTGAATGCAAGACCAGTCTAGATTATGAGAAGGGGGAGGGAAGAGGAAGGAGAAAGAGGTCTCATTCAAGCCAGGTTCATACTTAGGATCCCACCACTGGAAGGCTGAGGCAGGGTTTCTGTGGGTTTGTTAGGTTAGGCTGTAGATGGAGACCATGTCTCACACAAACCTTATTCAAGTTCTAATTTTGGCACACAAACCACTGCTCAGAATCTGCATCTAAAATGAAGCAGACAGTAGTATATGCCCATAGAGAATTCCTATGTATCAGAGCTTTGAAACTGGTAGGGTTTCATTTTTGTTCTGTTTTTGGGGGTTGTTTGTTTTGCCTATGTTCTTGGGCTGTACACCATTTATTGGTTTGTTTTGGAGTAGTTGGAATTGAACCCAGGGCCTTGTGAACAGCAAGTGCTTTGCCCTTGAACTACTCACCAACCCTTATTTTTCCTTCATTTTTGATTTCATACTTTTGTTAGTGTTGCTTAAGGCAACTTTGAACTGATACTTCTACCTGTTTCAAGTACTGGAATTATGGGCATATGCCCCCATACCTGTTTTTTGTTTTCATTTTAGAAAGGATCTTAGTAAGTTACCCAGTCTGGCCTTCAACTCACTATTCAGTCTCAAACTTCCCATCCTCTTGCCTTTGGAGTAACTGGGATATTGGTGCTTATCACCGTGCCTTACTGCCCATGTTGTTTTGGTTTGGTTTGGTTATTTTTGAGGCAGGATATGTTGCTCGATATGTAGCCCTGGCTAGCCTAGAACTTGTTATGTAACTCAGCTTGTCCTCAAACTCACAGAGATCCACTTGCTTCTTCTTCCTGAATCCTGGAATTAAAGGTGTGTAATTTTAAATTTGAATTAAGGGTTGGAGAGAGATGATCCTGAGGTTGAGAGCTAATGCTCTTCTAGAGGACCGAGGTTTGATTCCCAGCACCCACATATGTAATTCCAGTCTCAGGAGATCCAGCACCCTCTTTCTGGCCTCCTCTAGCACCCATATGCAAACAAAACACACATATAAAATTAAAGGAAAAAATATTTGAAGCGTGGTACCTTTAAAATTTGTGTATTTCACAGACATTTGGGTTTCAGGCTTCTCTTGAAAATGTATGTAAAACTACAATGACACTATGCCCACTACTGCTGTTGATGGCAACCTGCTAGGGCTTCTCAGTGACTGCCCACTCCGGCCAGGGAACTCACACCAGAATTCCTCAAAGCTCCCATCCACCTGACCAGCCTTACTCATACTCCAACTACCCCTGCATGACATGAGAGGGTACATAGCAGGCAAGACGACGAAGCCAATGAAGACACAGTGGAAGAAGAACTCTAATGGCCATGATACAGCTGCTGCCCCAGTGACCTTCAAACTACAAAGAGTTGGACCTGGTTTAAGGCAAAGGTTATTCTGGGAACAGAAGACTTGAATCTAACACTTGTACTCATTGAGGGTGTTTCTAAAGAGGGGTCACTGCATTTCACAAGGGACCTTGTGAATCTCAGGCTAGCCTGGAACTCTTATGTGTAGCTGAGGATGACCCTAAACTTCTGGCCCTCTTGCCTTCACCTCCCAAGTGCTTGTATTAGAGGTATGTGCTACCATATTGGACCGAGAAACAAACCCAGGGTTTCCTGCATGCTAGGCAAGCACTCAACTGAGCTACATCCCCAGCTCCTGAATTATGTCTCTACCTGGAGGTCAGGTCAAAGTGAACAGGACTCTAATGGCTATACAATTATAGTGAAGCACCTGGAGGCGACACCTCCACCTCACACCAACACAAGTGGAACAAGACTACAGGTCTCAGGGTCCCTGTGGAGCAAGGAAAGCAAATACCTGTCCCCAGACCCGCCAGTCACACAAATAAGCGCACCTGGTATCCCACCGTAAGCAGTCATTGTCTTGTTGGTTTATTGGCCTAGAGGATTGGAAACACACACAAATCTGGAGATAAATAATGGTCAGTTTCTCTAAATCTGGGTCCTCACTACATATGGAGCTAGAGTCTAGAATTCTAAATCTTGCGTGCTGTGGCTCAGAACCAGTGGCCTCCCACGCTATCCCCCTTCTTCCCAGGGAACATGGGGGGAAGGGCACAAACTGACAAGACTTGATCATCTTCAAATGACAAAATTGCAAAATCTCAAATTTCCAATACCTGAAACTCACAATATTGAAACCTTCCAGCTCAAATACATATTTTTAAGTTTTTGCTTTGCCACAACTCTGTTGCCAAATTCTGGAAGCTATTCTCCTCACCCATATTGAAATAAAAAATAAACACTTATAATCTCAATTCTTCCAAAAGGTCCGTGGTTTTAGAATTTTGATGTGTTCTGAAATTCAAATCCCACAGTCCACTTTCATCCCTTCTACTCTCCTGACTCCCTCAGGGGAGTGCAGGTGAAGGGCACAGGGGCTGTTGCATCTACCCCTGCCTTCAGGCCTTCCTCAGCCTCTCTTGTGGTTCCGCTGTATATATAGATATATTTATATATATAATTTGTGTAGATATATATATGTATTCTTTATTACGTATTTTTTTTTTTTTTGCAGTTTTTTCTAAAGTGCCAGAAACAAGATTTATGGGAGTTTTTAGTGATTTTTTTTCTTTTATCTTTTTCTTTTTTTTCTTTTTTTTTTTTAATTTTTCCCTGTTTGAAACTTTTTCCCTCTTAAAAACTGGAACTTGGTACATTCAGTAGGAAATTCTTCACTCAGGCTGTGGCCAAGACCAAGAAAAGTGCAAAGAGGCAGAGGAGGAATGGAGTGACCCCTCCCTCCGATTAACATTCAGGAAGCCTGTCAAAAACCTCCCCCTTCCTATGGCCTGGGAGGTTAGGAGGGGGCAGGGAGATGCTCCTGGCCTTTCCAAACTCACCTCCCTCGGAAAGCCATGGCCTTACCCTCTTCACAGTAGGCCAGAGGGCGCCATCTTGGCCTCAGAAAACAGTAGCCGAGAGGAAGACTGTCATTTTGATTTAAACAGTCTTCTCCTTTTTAAAGTCATACTCCTCTAATTCCCACATCAGGTTTGCTCCCCGAAACTGGCTCTCCCCGTGAGCTGGTTGGGGTGGGTAATATGGGAAATACCCATCTAATCACACATTAGGGAGGCCCCATTTTCAACAAGAAATAGGAACAAGCATTTCCTAATCTTCCCCGCTGGAAGGAAACATAGGGACCCTGACCAGGGTTAACTAGTGCAAAGTAGGGATTAGGGACTATTTGAAATCCCTGCACCCCATTCCTAGGCTGGGATCTTTGGGTGTGGGGAACTGAGTCAAAGATGGGGTATAAGGTGCTATTTTGGAGGCAGAGTTGGTGGGGATACCCCAAAGCCCACCAGAAGAGGAAGATGGTTCCCTTGAAACCATCTGGAGTGATTGATGAGGACAGTGACACTAAGGAGACAGGTAAAGGTAGGGGTGGAAGGTAATGTGCAAATCTTGGGCTTGCCCACACATCAAACCCCCAGCAATTTTCTGGCTATTTGGTCTAATCTAGAAGAAACCATAGTGAGGGACTGGCAGGGAGGAAGTAGATTCTCTTCATACCTGGTGCTCAAGTTTGGTTTAGCCCCAAAGAAGCCACATATAAAGGCCAGAAGAGATAGGATCTATTCACCTCTTTGTCTTGGAAGAATCTGGAGTCACTGGATTTGGGGGTAAAGGTAGGGCCCAAGATTTCCCTGCCCTGTATTGAAAAAGTGCTCAGCCACAGGACACCTCCCATCTCCTTTTGACCTGGATTGGGTTAGGGCATCTCCAAAGTCTAGGAGCACAGGAAGGAACATGGAAGATCCAAAGGCTTGGAAGCCAAGGAAGCATGGCATCGTAATATGAAACAAGGACAGAGAAACCCACCCTTGGGAAGAACGGAAACCAAAGCCATGCTTCCAGGCTGGTGGGTCAGATATCACAATGGTCTGGTCCAGGCCCTGGGCCATAGAGAATGGAATGTGCTAGGAAGCATCTAGGGCGGGGCTTAAAGGAAGCTTCAGAACAGCAGGCATCATTAGGTGAGAGAGATGGTGTCCCCCTAGGTTTGCAAATCAGGGGAGCGGGTTAGACATTCAGAACGGGTGGGGCTGTGAGTAGATTCAGTAAGTATATTGCTCAGTTGCCCCAAGGGCTGGAGAAGGGATGGGAGCTGGCTCTACCCCTCACAGGAGCCATTCCCTGGAAAAGATGGAGAGGGGAACCACCAAAAACCCCTTCTTAGGGGGTGGGGGAGACTACAATCACACAAAGCGGCCTGACTCCTGAGCTTCAGGGGCCCCCAATCCCTGCACTAGTGTGATGGGGCTCCCAAGGGGCAGGGAGGCCAGGGAGCTGATAGTGATGAGGGGCTCAGGAAGGGTGGCATCTGGTGAAAGGGGGACCTGGCCTTAGTGCTCACCCCACATCTCCCTTTTGGGTTCTCTCAACCCCTGCCGGTTCCCCTACTCCCTTAGGGGGAACTGGCAGAGAAAGAGTTGGGGGAGGTGGGGTTGGTGGAGTATGGGGTGCTGCTTGAGGGTTCACTGCGTAGCCAAAGACCCCTGGTAGGAAGGGGAGGGCCCCCCCACCCTTTTCATCAGGTAGGACCATGTTGAGAGCAACTGGGAGAGCAGCCAAGTTGCTGAAGTTGTAAGGGTAGGCAGCTAGAAGCTGGGGGCCATAGACGAGCGGGTAGGGTTCAGGGTAGAAGGTGACTTTGGCGGCCCCCATCCCCTCCATCCGGTCTCCATCAGAAGCTCCCACTAGCCCCTCATTCCCAGCTTTTCCTCTGCCACCTCCGGGCTCCCGGCCGCCTCCTATCAGGGCCAGGGGAAATTCCTGTACAGGTGGGTACACATAGCTGCCCCCACCTGCTACTGGGGGCTCCTCACCCCCAGAGATGACCGGGTCCTGGAGTGAGGCAGTTTCAGGAGCTTCGGCAACAGCGCTGCCACCGCCTGCCTCCCCACTTGATGAGGATACTTGCATCTCTTGGGGGGCTTCCTCCTTGACATCACTGGGTCTGGGGCCAATGCTGCCTTTGGAATAGGCAATGACAGGTGTGGGAGTGCCCCCAGGCCGCTCCACAGCATGCCTCTGCACGTGTCGGTTCAGGGCAGCTGCCGTCTTGCACACCTTGGCACAGTGTGGGCAGGTGAATCGGGAGGAAGACCTCTTCCCAGTCCTGGAGCCGTGGGATTCCCCGCTGTGTGCTTCCTGGTGCTTTCTCAGCTTCCTCAGGGTGGCAAAGGTCTGGGCACAGTCTCCGCAACGGTGCCTCCGCTCACCACGACCTCGTCCTCCTGGGCCCTCCACTGATGGGTTCTCCTCCCAGGCCCTTCGCTCCAGTTTCTGCCTCCAGTGTGGTGGTCTCCGTCCTCGGGGCAGTCCACTGGCGCCACCAAGGCCACTGGCAGTAGCTCCAGCCTTGCGCTTAGGCTTGTATGAGTAGTAGGGCCTCCAGAGCTGATCTTCCCCTCCAGCCTTTGACTCCTCCTGGTCCTCCTCCTCTTCCTCCTCCTCCTCACTCTCCTCTATTTCTTCTCCACTCAGCTCTCCAGGATGCAAGTCAGTTTCTGAGATGCGACGCTTGACAATGGCTTCCTCCCCAATTCGCACAGTGATCTGACACAGTGGAGGTGGAGCCTGAAGCTGAGAGGAGCCTCGGCCTGTCCCCGTGGGGGACACCCCACTCCCGCTGACCCCACCCACAGGTTTGGCTGTGTAAGTCAGAGTTCTCCCAGCCCGCAGATTCCGGCTCTTGGCCTCCTCTGTGGCTGAGGCTGGCCCTGCAGCCGTGGCTGGGCTGGTGGGTGTTGCTGCAGGCTCAGAGGGAGGAGGTGGGTACTCTCGTTTCTTGGGGGGTCTTGGGGGAGTCGTGTAAGTGATGACTGAGGCAGCTTGGGACCCTGCTGTGCTGGCTGGACCACCCCCGGCCCCACCACTGCTACTACTTCCATGGACAATGACAGAGGGAGCTGGATGAGCAAAGGTGATGACAGAGTGGGGCGGGCCAGGCTCTGGGGCAGGCGGGGGTAGGGGTGGGGGGCTGGCTGTCATTGCTGCAGGGGCTTGTGTGTGGAGGCTTGGAGAAGGGGGGGCCTCAGGGGCTCCCTGACTGTAGGTCTTGTAGGGCCGCTTGGCTGCCCGCATGGGGAGCAGGCGGTACAGCTTGAGGGTATTAAGCTTGGGCTTGTAGCCTCCATTGGGTGTCTTCTCACTGGCTAGGAGGCCGGGACTAATGCCATGGAAGGCTCGCTGGTGGGTCTTCAGGTTATAATAGGTGACAAAGGTTTCCCAGCAGAAGATGCACTGGTACCTGGGCCAGGACAGCAGGGAATAGGGCAGGAACAGAGCCACTTGAGTTAGAGGCCCTGAAGGCAGGACCTCATCTTGCCCTGTCATCTGTAGCCCTCAAACTTCTAACCCCACCCCCCAGCACCTGATATCCTTCCTTCCTGCTGCTTGCTTGTCCCTGCTAGCCTCTGGAGCAGACCTAGACCAAGCTCAGCACCCTGCCTCTGGCTAGCTCCAACTCTCAGCCTCAGCTGTTCTGTTGCCAAACAGGAACAGTCACATCGTTTAGCCCTCCAAATGCCTCCTGTGGTACAAAGGACACGAAGAAGATGCTAAGGGTGCTATTCTGTGTGTTCTGAGTCCCAGGAGGCAGGCCTGTGTTCCCACACTCCTCTCCCGTGAGGGCAAACTTCCCTTTCCATCCTAACTTTTCCCATAGCCTGGAGGGGCAGGCAAGATGCTGCCATCTAGTAAGGCAATTGGGGCTGAAAGGAGGCAAGTGGGGCAGTGAGCTGGGACCAGGACAAGAGCAGATCCCAGTGTGGATACACCCAGTGTGGATACATGGCTTTCCAGACCCCACACTCTGCCCACCCCTCCCTTGTTCACCTGAGGTCACTCACCTGCGCTCTCCCGTGTGCCACACCTCGTGCTTGGTGCGGTACTCAGCCAGGGCAAACACCTTCTCGCAGTAGCGACAGGGGTACTTCCTCCGCCATGAGTGTACATTGCTGTGCCGCTTCAGGCTGGACAGGGTCACGTAGGAACGCTCGCAGGCCGCGCACACATAGAGCACATGGCCGCCCACCACCTTCACCACGTGCTCAGGGCCGTCTCTGAAGCCCACTGGTTGTGGCAGGGCTGAGGCATCCACTCCTGCAGGGCCCCCAGGACCGGAGCTCGCAGCTCCCAGGCCTGCAGATCCCCGAGTGTTGGACCCCCGTCGACACTGAACTTCATGTGTCTGCAGCCTCTTGGGATGGATGAAGCTTTTTCCACATCGAGGGCAGGGAAAGGGCCGCCGGGGTAAGGAGGGTTGTGAGTCAAGAGCCTGGGTCTCAGCTTTGTCACCCTCCCACTCGCCATCTGGTCTAGGCCCTGGCCCCAAACTGTCTTCTTTAGGCTGTGAGGTGGCCAGGGAAGTTGGAGCAGGAGGTACCCAGGTATCACCTCCTTCCCCCAGGCCCTGTAGGCGGGAGATACCCAGCCGTCGCCCGAGAGCTCCAATCTCTGCCACAGCTGCCCCATCCCCTCCCCCATCAGGGAGTGCAAGCCGGGCACTATAGATGAAGTTGAGGACATCGGAAAAGGCAGCTGCAGGGACCCCGGGCAGCTCTAGGACCCGTGGAGGGGATGAAGAGTGAGGAGGGGCTGGAGTGGGAGAGGAGCGGGGAGAAGAGGAAGAGGCAGCTGTGGTGGTTGCAGGGCTGGGAGCTGAGCCACCAGCAATCGGTGGGAGGGGCAGTGGAGCTGAAGCTAGTAGGGCTTCTCTGAAGAAGGGACTAGAGGCAGCCAAGACGCTGCGGTGAGCAGGGAACTTGGTGTCTCCGGCTATGAGGGTGACGTCACAGAAGAGTCCGCGGAGCCGCTGCTCATTGAGCTGGTGCAGGACGGCAGGGGCATGGGACGGGTCCGTCACCTCTGCAGGGGGTGGCATGGTGCCAGCCTAGACGCGGGGGGAGGGGGGAAGAGGCCAGGGAGAGTCTCAGAGACTCTTCGAGATGAATGGAGTTAAAGGTTGGTCAGAATCTTGTGGGAGGCTGAATAACTCAGGTTACAGAAGCCACCCAGAATCAAACCAATGTCCAAGACCAGTAAGTCTAACATCTGGGCCAGAAAAGACCAGGGATACCTCAGGTCATAGTGAAGGTCAAGTGGTCATGACCTCCAGAATCACAGTAAGCAATGGAAGGGACACTTTCCACACCCAACCATTTTTCAGTACTGGACAAAATGGCTGCCTTTGCTGGCCTCCTTCCTTACATCTACCCTTTCCTGGCTGTAGGTCTCCCAGCCCCTCTCACCTGAGAACATAGCCAACATGGAGCAGAGTAGCGGCTCAGCAAGTTCCTTCAGCCTGGCCTTTTCCTTCTGCAAAGAAACGGATTGTGTCAGAAATCAAAAGGAGGCAGGATGGGGTCCTTACAAGGCAAGGGGCATGGGCATCAGTACACCGAAGTCACAGACACACACCTGCTCTGAAAACCCTGCTCCCTCCCAGGAGCCTGTCAAGCTATTTGGCTAAATCCAATCAGACCAAGGAGGCCACACAGATTATCGCTGAGCCTAGCTCTGCTGGCCCTGAGAAAGACAGCAACAAGATAATTTGCATATGCTCCGTTCACCTCAATGTGACACAGCAACACAGTTCAACCCCACAGGTTCAGGACAGCCTCAGATCACTCTAATCCGTTTGGCCCAATCTTGAGACTTGAAGAGATCAAAGATTTGCATTTTTTTTTTTATTACAAGTGGATTTTTTTCCATATCAAAATGGAGCTCTTTTTTTTCTCCCATTCTAACCTGTTTAATTTTCACATTAGGAGTGTGCCTTCTCATATACATCACAGACCCCAAAACCTTAGTGGGGCCTTTCTAGCCCAAGTACCATGTGACCATGGACACGCAGATGTGCCTGCTTGCTCTAGTCTCTAGCAGACACCAGGAAGGTAAACCAGACCAAGAGGGAGGGGCTTCAAGTCCTGTTCCTTACTCTGAGACCTTTGCTTTGTGGATTTTGTCTTTAAAGCTGATGGTGGGAGTCTGGCATTGGTGGTGCATGCCTTTAGTTCCAGCACTCGGAAGGCAGAGGCAGGTGGATCTCTGTGGGTTCCAGGACAAGCTCCAAAGCCACACAGAGAAACCCTGTCTCTCAGAAAACAAACAAAAAGCTGGTGGTGGTTTTATCCCTTCCACACCTCTTGCTGAGAGAGGTTCATCCAAATGGAACAGTAGGCAACGCAAATGTGAGCTGTGGTAATCACAAGTGAGGGCACTTCACAGCAGTGCTGGGCACTGCAAGTCTTAGTTTCCCGTTTTTCAGTTGAGGATCTGAGTTCCAGTCAGGCACATCCCTTATCCAAGGTCACATGGCTGGTAATGAGTAGAGACTGCTTGGGTTCTTCTCATTCACCCTCAATGGAGCCAAGAAGTTCTGGCCCCTTCTATATGCCATGCATGGGTCACACATATCTTCATTAGTGTCCCACAACAGAGGCACCTGGTCTAATTTTCATTATCCCCCCCAAATACTCCTTTCTTATTGATTACCTATGTTACCTCAACTAAAGGCAACACCTCACATCATGTTCCCTAAGAGATGGCTCGGATTCCTGTTCTGGGCAAGAAGGAAAGTGGTAAACAGGACAGTAATCCAAAGTCGTAACCACCGTGCCAGGCACAGAACAAGAGTTCCAAGCATTGGCCCATGTGTTGCTGCATTGTGGATGTGGCAAGAGCTCTGGGGACAGAGTGCCACCTCACCTGTTGTCTGTAGTCGTTGCCGCTTACTCCCTTCCACGGTGGCCTCAGAACTGCATCTGCACTATCTCATTTCTCCTCGTCACTTGCCATGGGCCTCTCCGCTTTAAGATGATAGGGTCGCAGGCACACTAGGAAGCTTGTGCAAGGCTGTCTAACCAGTTAGTAGCTAGGCTGGGATTTGACCATATAAAGTTCAGCTTTAAAGCCTCCAGTGACTTCAGTATACCATGAAAAGGATGTTAACAGTCTCTGCGGGAACACTGCTAGCCTACCTAGAATTTTTGTGAAAATTAGGTGGCTCCTTCTCCCAGGAAGCCATGTAAAGATGAGCAAAGTCACTTGGATTCAAGTCCCCATTCACTAGAGGCCAGCCAGCATTGCCCACCTGCACCAAATGCTATGAGATGGGTGACTCCAGACGTGTACCTGTGTGTGGACTGCCATGGTATGGGACTGAGAAGAGGTTAAACAGATTCATCTTCAGGTCAAGGGAATGTAATGATGTGGTGATCTGTTCCTGGCTTTGCTGCTAACTCCCTTGGACTTTAGATCACAGATGAAGACACTAGCTACATCTGTGATCTGGGAAAAGTTACTTAACCTTTATCTCAGTTTCTTTGTCTGTATGGAGAGGGTGATAAATAGTTCCCACCATGTGGGGTGGTGATAAAAATAAAATGAGCTAATAACTGGTAGACTCAACCAACCAGGGATCAATAGTATTCCAAAATGCTGCTCCTCTACTGAACACGCACAGACTTTATTCTCTTGGGATTAGTCTCTACACAACACAATAGGACAATTATTTAAACAGGTGTGGTGGGACATGAATCCAAGTAAGCAAAGTAAAACAAAACTCCCAAAACTACTTGTGTGGAATTTATGTGACATTAAACATTTTAAGTAGAGATAACAGCAACTATGACACCATTTTGTTTATTCTGAGACAGGGTTTTATATAGCTCTGACCTTGAACTGATCAAGGATGGTCTTAAACCCCTTCCTGATCTTATTGTCTCTACCTCCCCAGTGCTGGGATTATAGAAATACAACATTTTATAATTATATAAACAACTTGAACCTAAGGATTTCAATATCCATGGGGCACTCTGGAACCACTCTCTCGTGGATACTATGGGATGACTGTGCCTAATCTTGGAACTTAGCCCTGGAAAATGGTGAGGAAAGTGATGAAGAAAAGGTCAGGTGTTGGTGGTGCACGCCTTTAGTCCCAGCACTTGGGAGGCAGAGACAGGTAGATCTCTGTGAGCTCCAGGTCAGCCTGGTTCCAAGACAGCCTTCAAAGCTACAAAGAATCGCTGTCTCAAAAAACAAAACAAAAAAAGGGATGAAGAAAAAAGGCAGAATTTGGGCTTCAAGGTGAGTTTGGTGGATGGCTGGAGGGATGGCTCAGCAGTTAAGAACACTGCCTGCTCTTCTAGAGGATCCAGGTTCAATTCCCAGCACCTACATGACAATTTACAACAGTCCCAGGGGAATCCCATGCCTTCTTCTGACCTCCATGGGCAGCAGACTGGTATATGGTACCTAGACATGCATGCATGTCTCATATACATTAAGTAAATAAACAATTTTGAAAGGATGAGTTTGGTGGTTCTGTGATTTTAAAGTTGTTTGTCCCCTCTTTCTGTCTCTGTTTCTGTCTCTCTCTCTCTCTCTCTCTCTCTCTCTCTCTCTCTGTGTGTGTGTGTGTGTGTGTGTGTGTGTGTGTAACTGGGGACTGAACCGAAGGCTTCAAGCATGCTAGCAAAGCACCCTGTCACTGGCCTACATGTCTCTACTCTTAACTGACTGAGCAACCTCAGGTGCCCCTGAGCACATACACCAGGGTGCTGCATCCTTGGCTGTTCTGCCATCTGGGTTCTTTTCTCCAGAGCCCCTCATATCTCTGTTCTGTGTCCCTTAAGCTTTGACTCAAGTCACCTGGCTTAGGGGCCTTCCATAGCCCCTTCCTACTTTTCAAAACTTCACATCTCCCAGTCCATGCATTTCTCCTGTGTCACTTAGTAAAACACACTGCTCATTTATCTCTAATGTGGGCTCCAAGGAGAGCAGGAGTGGGAATTTTTGACTATGCTGTTTACTCAAGTTTCTTGTTCTTAGAACAGTGCCTAGTGCATAATGAGACGTTAAAAAAAATATAGGCTGAAGGTACAGCACAAGGGTAGGAAAACTCCCCAGCATGGCTTTGGGTCACACCTCAGCCCGGAGAATGATGAGAGATGGCAGAATGGCAGGGTTTTGGTACGTGAAAGAATCTGTGTTGGTGGCACAAGCCTTTAATCTCAGCACTCTGGAGGTTACTTTTGGCTGTATAATGGAACTTTTCTAAAACAAATAAACTATTCTTTCTGGAGTCTCTTCTCTCAAAAAAGAAGCCATCCTTGGAGCTGAGGAGGAAGACCATATCTTGATGTTTGAGACACTCACAGTTCGCCTGATACATTCCTAGAGGCGCTATATACATCGTCTCATTTAATTATATCCTTGAAGCCACCCACAATAGTCACAGTAGGTATTTATAATCGCCCAATTTTACAGAAAAGGAAACTGAGACTCAGAGAGGATAAGCTTTGTTCAAGGTCACATAGATTGTAAGTAAAAGCCAAAATTTGAATCCAGGCTTGGATGACCCTAGAGGCTGAATCCTGCCCTGAAGAGCCTATAGCAAGCCAGCTGGTTACATAAATGACCACACAAACTCTCACGTGCTGTGTTAACTGTGTCACATCTGACTCCACCTTTTCCCTTGCTTCCAAATCCAGCAGTCACCAAGTCCAGCTGAAATTGCATGGAAATGACCTGCAAGCCTTCTCAAGCCCCTCTGCCTGCCAATCTAGTTCAAGTCCCTTGTTAACACTCACATGGGTCAAGGCAATGGACTACAGGCTATCTACTTGCTCATAGGTTTATCTCTTCCACCCTGCTTTCTTCCACTGAGAGTCCTTAGCACTAACTGCAGTTTAGTGTGACTCCTGGGCTGAAAATGGTCTTTGGACGCCAGGGCTGATAGCTCATGCCTGTAATCCCAGCACTCAGAAGGACTGCAGAGAGTTCAAGGCCACCCTGGGCTACATATTGAGACTCTGTCTTAAAAAACACAAAAGCTAGGGCAAGATAGCTCATAGGGTATAAACAATGCCCCACAAGCCTGGAAACTGAATCCCCAGGATCCACATGGTAGAAGGAGAGAACGAGCTCTTGCAAGCTGTCCTGTGAACTCCACATGTACGCGGTGGCGTGTGTGCAAACACAAATAAACAAATGTAATGGGGAAAAAAAATCAGGGCTGGGGAGACAGTTCTTAAATAACAGCACTTGAGTTGAAATCCCTAGCACCCACATAAAAAACTGGGGTATGGATCTATACCTATTACCCCAGCAAAGTCAGGTGGAGGGCTCACTGGTTGGTTAGCCTAGCCAAAGTGGCAAATTCTGGGGCAATGTCAGACCCTTTCTCAAGCCAATGAGGACAATAGAGGAAGACAACCAATGCCTTGCCTTGGCCTCTATATGTGTACTGGGAACTTGTACCAACAACACATTCAAATGCATGAAATACACACACACACACATATGCACACACTCACACACACACACTTAACACTCTTTCCTTGACCTTTTCCCAGCATCCCTCTAAACTGTTAACACTGAACTAAAATGCGTCTCGTCCTTTGCCCCTTATGTCTCACGAGACAAGGACAACCCTCCTTCTGATTAATCAGTATTCAGTACCCCATGGACAGCATCCACAAGGCAAAGCCACAGATACTCGGAGTCTCACCCCCTTGGCTGGGACTCATGAGAGCGCTGTCTATGAATATGGGTCTTCAAAAACAGATGGGTGAAAGGCTGAAGAGATGTCTCACACTTAAGGACACTTGCTCTGGAAGAGGTCCCAGTTCAATTCCCAGTGTCCATATCGTGGCTCATAACCATCTATGACTCCAGCTGCAGAAGATCCAACACTGTCTTCTGACCACACACACACACACACACACACACACACACACACACACACACACGGAACACAAACATGATGAGCAAAATATTCGTGCACATAAAAAATAAAGCTTTATAATTTTTCAAAATGCATTGGTAAGCCAGGTGTGATGGCTCAAGCCTGTAATCCTAGTATTCAGGAAGTTGAGACAAGATGCTTGCCAAAAATTAGAGGCTAGACTTGGCTAAAGAGTGTGATCCTGTCTCAAAAAAGAAAAAAGAAAGTGAGATGTTCTATAGAAACTGTGGTATATGTATTTGCATGTACATGCCCAACAGTCCAGAAAGTACAGAAGTCTCGCTATGCCAGTGGCTTGGGCCAAGGGATTAACTTCTCTGGGGTTTCAGTGAGGGATTCAGGGTGTCAGAGTGAGGAACAGGTTAAGTGCTGGTGCATAAAAGCCTGGGAACAGCGCCTGTACAGTTAGTGCAAACCAACTGTTTATGGTCACTGTTACTAGTGAAGCTGAGAGCAGGAGATTCTCTGCAGCAGCAGGGCTGATGGGGGCTGCCACAGCTCTAATCTGTTGGCATACATTGGGTCTGCTTTCATATGCGGCTGGAAGATCTGGAGGGCGGGTCATCAGCCCCATCTTTCTTTCTTTCTTTCTTTCTTTTTTTTTTTTTTTTTGGTTTTTCAAGACAGGGTTTCTCTGTATTGCTTTGGAGCCTGTCCTGGAATCCTGGAACTGCTCTGTAAACCAGGCTGGCCTCAAACTCACAGAGATCCACCTGCCTCTGCCTCCCCAGTGCTGGGACTAAAGGCATATGCCACCAACACCCGGCAGACCCATCTTACAGATGTGGAGTAGGACACTCCTAATGCCCCAATGAGGACAATGTAGAGGTACCAGAAAACTCCAGTTCCATGTAGCACTCCCGCCTTACACCTGTCCCACCTATACAGAAGGGCCCAGAGGTGAAGGAAACCTGTTCCAAAGAATCTGCTTAGTGAGCAAATTCTGTCCAAAGCCCTTCTACTGTCACAGGAGTAGGGCCCCATGTGCGTCAGAGATACTCAAAAGGGGGGCAGAGAAAGAGAGAGGGCAAAGCAGCAGGAGGAGACTAAAAACTTCACGATCCTTTTTTCCATTTTAGTGACAAAAGTCACACCCGGCCTTTGCATAAACATGGCCACTCTGTCTAAACTCACTTCCCTTGTAGGCACCAGGACTCTGCGGCCCTGACATGCCTGGTGAGGGGCAAACACAGGGACCCTGCAAAAGGAGCAGTGCCACCAGGCAACACTCATGGCCGCTGCGCTTGCTCTGGCTAATATCTATCTCCTAACCTTGCCATAACATCTCCTGGGCAGCCCTCCACCGTCATGTAAGCACACAGAAGGCAGGCAAGCACACAAAGCTTTCCACTGGTCTCCTGGGTCTGAGGCCCACACTGCCCTTGTCACGCCACCTCCTCCCAAGTGTTTTCTGACCAGCTAGACTCCCTGCCCAACAGCCCAGACAGGCTCCCACAAACAACGTCACAAAAGAATCCCGTGGAGAATGTTGCAAACACGCAACCGTCCTTTGCTTGGCCGCCCATGTTCCCATAAACACATCTTGCACGTCCTGCCCAGAGCCCCTCACACCCGCGCCAGTTGATCCACAAGCTTCAGTTTCTCACGCTCCTGCTAATCAGTAGATCTGAGTTCCAGACAAGCAGCCCCCATGAAACTTGCCCATCACAAACATACAAATCCATCTACCCTCTATCCTCTACACAACTGGACCACACCTCATCAGGACTACAGAAATGGAACTCAGGCATGATACATTCTGATTCAAAGGTCCACAACTGCACTCTTCAAATGGGTACATACTCCCTGCACATTCTGGTGCCCGCTATAACACACACACACACACACACACACACACACACACACACACACCAGTTATACAATAAACAAACATTCATAAACAGTCATGTGTGCAACACAAGACATACCTATAAGAAAACACATGCTGGCAAAACTACACATACAATCCCAGACACCACACACAAGGTATCTGTCACCTAAAGCGACAAGGCCATATCTTGTAATTCTGTACCAAAGAGTACCCCTCCTGCCTTTCTATCTCTATGTAACAGGGAGGGCTCTAGCAGACCCCTCGGTGTCAGACTAGCAAACAGTGGTGCCCAAGAGCAGTTTACCTTGCCCCACAGCACCTTAGGAGGCACAATCTCCAAGACTCACACCAACAACCCTGCCCCGACGGTGCGGCGGTTCCGGGCCCTTGCTTACACTGCGCACCCTGCACACCCCAACTCTGGGGCGCCCAGAGGGCCACCCCTCCCCCCTCTCTGCTTGGCTCCTACGCCATCGCTATCCCAGCAGCTTTCAACGCTTGCCCGGGATCACACCCGCCCTACCCCACCCCCAATCTGCCCCACAGAGGGAGGGGGACATTTGGCTGCAGAATTTAACCCTTCTTAGGTGGAGTGATTGCGACCCTCTCTACGACCCCAGGAGACAAAGTCCCCTCTCCGTGACTCTCTGGACGCCATACCAGGGCGCCCTTAAGTCGCTCCCCAGCGCCGTGCGCGCCCGGGGGCGGGGCCTATTCCAGCCCCCAACCCTTGCGCCCCTAGATCAACCTGGAAGGGGAGCGGTCGCGGGGCGCGTCCCGGGTCCCCGCGGGGCCGGGCAGCGGAAAGAGGGGGCCAAGGTAGTTGGCTCCCGTCCGCCCTAACCCTGCCCGGTTCGCCCCGGGGCCAACCTGACTGCGATGGCGCGGCGTCCGCCAGGCCGGGCTCATCACCGTGGCCGCCCCCGGCCACTCGGGTTTCGC
The DNA here is from genome assembly GCF_943737965.1 of Phodopus roborovskii. Classification (NCBI taxonomy): domain Eukaryota; kingdom Metazoa; phylum Chordata; class Mammalia; order Rodentia; family Cricetidae; genus Phodopus; species Phodopus roborovskii. The sequence continues at coordinate 11,726,743 of NW_026126407.1, forward strand.
CCTCCTCCAGCTCCGGCTCCAGCTCCTGCCCCGGCCCCCCCCAGCGCCCGGCCCCGGCCCAGCCCCGCCGCCGCCGCCGCCGCCACTGACATCATCGGCTCCCCCCGCCCCGGTCCTCCCCCCCACCCCCGGAAACAGTCCCCCCCCAGCGCCACTGCTGCTGCCGAGAGGAAGCCAGCGCAGCGCAGCAGACACCAACACTGGGTTCTGACGTCCGATGGCCTTGGCCCGGTGGATCCCATACAGGGAAACAAACGACGAAGGACGCAGGGTGGACACCTTGAGGGATGGTGGCCAGGCTGTACTGCTCTAGACCACTCACTCCCTGGGAAAGGACTCCCCCCCACGCCTGCCCTTCCCTCTGTACACTCTTCACTAAGGGGTATACATCGCCTAGAGCATGCTGCGTGTGCACATTTGCTCACCACAGACACGCACGCCATACACATTCTCCGGGGCCGCAGACATACATGGTAGACTCACAGTTGGGCCCAGTGGAACCTATAGACCCAGAGTCAGCATCCTCATAAGGCAAAAGTCCTGGGGCACCCCCTTTCGGGAATGCCTACCGACTTTCACCAGACCCACAGGCAAGGAAGGCCCCAACCTGGCCGAATGGGGGCCTTACATGAACGATCTTGGAATTGGTCTTAACCAGTGGAAATACCTGCTTCTGTGTCCTTGCATATAAACAGGCCTTAGTGTGTGGACCTCCTGTACTAGCTACACACCATAAGCATAAGAAACATAAGAAGCATAGGAAATGTAACATACATAAGAATATTCCTGAACGGTCAATGGGACAGTACTACAGACTCCTCCCTGGTGTTGCTTAAAACCCTGGAGAGGTCTGGTTTGATGCTGCTGGGGAGGCAGATGGATCTTTGTGAGTTGGAGGCCAGCCTGGTCTAAGCAACAAGTTCCAGGTCAGCCAGGGCTACATAGTGAGACCCCTGTCTCAAAAATACAAAACCAAACAAAAACCCATCACCCCAACAAAAAACCACATCAGGAGACACAGGAGCAAACTCTCAAAACTTTCCCTGTGGAGCATGGTGCCTCAAGCCTACAGTACAGGTACTAGGGCAGCAAAGGCAGGAAGATCACTGCAAGTTCAAGGTTTCCTAGCAAGTTCCAAGCCACTCAGACCTATACCAGCTATACAGCAACCCTTTTTCTAAACTACAGCAGCAACAGAACAGGGTACATAGTGGATTTGAGACCAGCTTGGGCAAGACCTCATATCAGGAAAACAAGAACTGAGTGAGGGCTAGGGAAAACTGCCCAGTGGCTGAAAGAGTAGTGCTTTTGAAGATGATCCAAAAGTTCGGTTCCCAACATCCTAGTCAGGTCATTCACAATCACCTTTAACTCCAGCTGCAGGGGATAGGATATCTCTGGCTTCTGCAGACACCTGCACATAGTGTTACACTGATGCACCACATACACATGGTTGAAAATAAAATAAAATCAATCTTGGGACTGGGAGATGGTTCAGGTTGTATACTTCACTCACTTGCACACACACTTTTTTTTTTTTTTTTTTTTTTTTTTTTTTTTGGCAGGGTCTCACTGTATAGCCCTGGCTGGTGCCTGGAATTCACTATGTGGTCTATGTGGATCCGTTTGGCCTGAAACTCAGAGATCTTCTTCTGCCTCTCAAATGCTAGGATTTAATGTGTGGGTCATACCTGTGCACACACTAAAATTAAACAACAACAACAACAGACTCTAAAGATGGTCCAGTGGTTCAGTGCGTTAAGAGCACTAGCTGCTCGTCCAGGCCCAGCTCTCAGAACTCACACACATGGCAGTTTACACACATCTTCTGACCTCCAAGGACAGCAGGCACTCAAGAGTGGTGCACAGACATACATGCAGGCAAAATTCCCACATACACAAAATAAAGTTAAAAAATAAGAATAAAGAAACGAAGAGCTGGGGAGATAGCTTGCTTGGCAAAGTGCTGTCAAAAAAAAAACATGACGACCTGGGTGGAGGCCCAGGACTCAAGTAAAAAAGCTGGGGAAGCCAGGCCTCAGCAATGTAGGCCTTTAATCCCAGCACTGGGAGGCAGAGGCAGAGGCCAGCCTGGTCTACAAAGTGAGTTCCAGGACAGCCAGGACTGTTACACAGAGAAACCCTGTCTCAAAACAAAACAAAACAAGCTCAGTTTAGATCTTTAAGCACCACATAAAACCAGAGATAAATTCTCCGGAGCTTTCAGGCCACGTTACTCTGACATTTGTGGACGCACACAGCAAGACTCAGGCTCAGACAAGCTAGAAGGTAAGTACGGACACCTGAGCTATCCTTTGACCTTCACATGCCCACACTCACATGTATGGCACACACACATACACCCAGAAAAGGACGGGGGGGGGGGAGGAAGGAAGTCAAGAAGGAGCATAGCATGCTTGTCATCACAAAGTGGGAGAGATGGAGGTATGTGGATCCCTGGGGTTCTCTGTCCAGCCAGCCTAATCTACTAGGCAAGTTTTCATCAGTGAAGACCCTGTTTTTTGTTTGTTTTTGTTTTTCAAGACAGGGTTTCTCTGTATAGCTTTGTAGACTAGGCTGGCCTTGAACTCACAGAGATCCACTTGCCTCTGCCTCCGCCTCTGGAGCGCTGGGGTTAAATGTGTGCACCACCACTGCCTGGTGAAGACCTTGTTTTAAACAAAAGAAAATTGAAAAGATGGACAGAACCTAAAGAAAAATACCTAATCTTACCCTCTGGCTTTCATATTCGTATGAATATGAATGCACACATATACAGAAACCAAAAACCATTATAAAATGAGGCAAAACATAAACCAAAAGCAGTTCTATTACAGAGTTAGAGAGAGAGAGGGAGGGAGAAAGAAAAGGAAAGAGAAAATGAGAATGAAATAGGAGTCATAGCAACAAAGATAGAAAATAAGCCTGGAATGGTAGTAGACACCTACAATCAGCCTGGACAACATAGTGAATTCCAGAATAGCCTTGCCTATAGGAAGAGCCCCTCTCTTTTCCCTCTCACCCTCAAAACTCATTCCAAACAAAAACAAAAACAAAAAACCCCCAAATCAACAACAACAACAAAGCAGAGTTGGAATTTATGAGAAAATAGTCCCTCCCCCCTCAGGAAGGTTCCAGGGAAGAACCTAACCCTCACTCCAACCAAGTCACAATGGCTGGAGCTCTGAAGGGGATCAGGCAACAGGACCCAGGAGGAGAGGAGGAAGTCCAAGAAGAGATGGTGAGTACCGGGGCAAAGGGGAATGGAGGGGGACAACATTCAGCATCTGGATATTCTCCTTTCCCTCCTCCTGTAAACTTGCCAGTGGTCCTGAAGACATAACTGATATTCATAATGATGTACCCAGAAGTCCCTGGAGCCTGTAACATCATACGGATACATAGCATTGGAAGCTAACTCCCTTTCCTTAAATGAACAGAGTATCCCTGGGTCTTCTTTTATTCATCTTAGGAATATGATGTTCCCAGACACTGTTCACTCCCTGCTTCCTGCTTTAGAGCTCAAGCCCCATCTTGAGGGCCTTTCTAGTTCCTATGAGTTCCTCTACTATCCTAAAGGATCTAAGATCTCAGCCTGGCACTAGCCCTACCCCATAGCCCAGGCTGTGGTTGCCCTCAAGTAAAAGCTCCTTTCTTCCTAACAGGATGCCAGTCATCCCTATTTCAACTTACCTGACTTCACCCAGCCATCGCCACCCTCCACTCCAGCCAGCCTCCCCTCGAACCATCACCATCGCTGTGGGCCCTCCGATGCCACCAAGGGCCTGTTTGTGGCCCTGCTAGGTGGAGGCCTGTCTGCTGGCTTTGTGGGCCCATTCTCCCGTATGGCTTACCAGACCTCCCACCTGCCCTCCTTGGAGCTGCTCATCTTTCGATGCCTCTTCCACCTCCCCATTGCCTTGTTACTTAAATTTCGTGGTGATCCGCTGCTGGGACCTCCTGATGTTCGGGTTCGGGCCTTCCTTCATGCCATACTCAATGTCCTCAGCATTGGATGTGCCTACAGTGCGGTTCAGGTGGTGCCTGCAGGCAATGCAGTCACTGTTCGCAAAGGTTCTTCTACCGTGTGCTCCGCCCTCCTTGCACTCTGCCTCGAGAGCCAGGGTCTCAGTGGCTATGCCTGGTGTGGCCTGTTTGGCAGCACCCTTGGACTAATCATCATTGTGGGACCTGGACTAGGGACATTGCAAGAGGGGACTACAGGTCTCTACACAGCCTTGGGCTATGTACTGGCTTTCCTGGGAGGTCTGGCACTGTCACTGGGGCTACAGGTTTACCGCTCTCTACACTTCCCCTCCTGCTTACCAACAGTGGCTTTCCTATTTGGCCTGGTGGGACTAACGGTCTCTGTCCCAGGCCTCTTTATGCTGCAGACACCTGTGGTACCCCGAGACCCTCTGAGTTGGAGCTGTGTGGTGGCAGTAGGACTCCTTGCATTGGTTTCCTTTGTGTGTGTGAGCTACGCAGTCACCAAGGCCCACCCTGCCCTGGTATGTGCTGTCCTGCACTCTGAGGTGGTGGTAGCACTGATGTTGCAGTATTATGTGCTCTATGAGACCGTGGCACCTTCTGACATCATGGGAGCAGGGGTTGTGCTGGGCAGCATTGCCATCATCACGGCCCAGAACCTCAGCTGTGAGAAGGAAGGGCAAGTGGAAGAGTGAAATCAAACTTGAGAGCCTGGGGGAGGGTGGGACAGGGGTAAATAGGAGAGACTGGAATAAAAACCATGGAAGAACAAAGGCCTCAGAAGTAACTGGTATAGAGGGCTGGCGAGATGGCTCAGCAGGTGAAGGCTAGTTCTATGGAGCCTGACAACCTAAGCTTCCTCGCACGTGGTACTTCTACAAATTATCCTTTCTACATGTGCCCTGTGGTGTGCTCACTCACAAAATAAAAATGTAAAAACAAACGAGAGGGATGCCTGGGATTCTGTCTCGGGACTTGGAGAGGGAAGGACCTGAAGCCAGTACGGGAAGCCAGGGCATGGAATCCAGGCTGACTCCAAGGGAGCAGGGCATAATTTAGCAGTGAGGTCTCAGATCCAAGGGACTGGAGACGTCTGGTACTGGACCATGGCGAATAATCCCACAAACAGGAAAGAGAAGAGCACCGGGGATGCGGTATACAGGTTGTCAGGCAGTCAGCAACTGCACTGGGGGAGGGGAGCGTTCCTTCTCCTTTGGACTCCCTGTCCGGGGGTGGGGGTGGGGGGTGACGTATCACTGACATCAAGCACGGATCACTGTGCTGTGTAGTTGGTGTCATCTTTGCTTTGGAGGGAGTGGAAACACGCTCTTATTGGAGACTTCCTTGAGACACTCAGCCGCCACCTTATTTCTGAAAGATGGAGGATTTCCTAAAAGTTCACATTCCTTGACCTCAAATTCCCCGGGACTTTTGTGTTCTGCCCCACCACTAATCTGCTTTTTTCGGGTTGTCGTGGTCGCGTGATCTGCGCGGCTCTCGGGTATCAGCCATCCTACTTCCAGTAGAGGCCTCCAGCTTTCCGGCTGGAGGTCCAAGGCCAGGGCTCCCGGTAGGTCCCGGTAAGAGGACAGGAAGTTCCCCGCCACACTGGGAGGCGCCACGACAAATACCAACTTCCAATTGCTAAGACTCGCCATCTTGTTTGCCTTATGCATATTCAGCGGAAAACTGAATATTCATGACCGAGGGCCCGCCCGTCCCTCCCTCTCCGGAACATACTCCGCAGGACCCGACGGGCCCCCGCCTTCGTTACCCATGCGTAGAACAAACCATTTTCCAGGTGTGTGGGGGGAGATATTAAAGAGACACTACAGCTGACACTGAGCCCATACGCCAAAGCCAAGTAAAGGTGGCCTGACTTTATCCTCGATTCTACAAGCCGTAAGCTTGAGTGCACGGGAAATCGGCGGGGCGGGTGGGGGTTGCCGGCAGGATCAGAAGAATTCTCCTCCTCCTGTCACGTCAAAAGAACACCCAACCGCGGAGCCGGAGCCCGAGGGTCAACAACTCCGGCGCGCGCGCTCCGTGCAGGCCGGTGCGGGCGGCCCCGTAGCGCAAGGGAGGGCGGGAAAGGAAGGGGCGGGACACAAGGGCGAGTCTATAAAAGGCGTCATTCAGCCAGTTCTCTCCTCAGAAGCGCCGAGAGCGCGGCCGGGACGGTTGGAGAAGAAGGTGGCTCCCGGAAGTGGGGAGAGAAACTGCTGTAACCTCTGCCGTTCAGGATCCCGGTTACTTATTTATTCGTTACCCCTTTCCTTCTTCCTCCCTCCCAAAACCTCCTCCTTTCCTCCCTTCTTTTGTTTCTTTCGTGGGAGCCGACAAATCTCCGGAAAGGGAGAAAAGGCTTTCCTCCTGCCCTTTTCGTTTCCCCGCCTCCTCCCCTCCCCTCCCCCACCTTTCCCTCCTCCGGCCTTTCCCTCCCTGCTCCGGGAGATCTTTCCCGGCGGCCGACCGGACGGGGTCTGAGCACTTGGGCGGCGGTGGCGCAGGCTTTTTGTAGCGAGATTTGCGCCTGCGCAGCGCGCCTGCCTCGCCATGCACGGGGGTGGCCCCCCCTCCGGGGACAGCGCATGCCCGCTGCGCACCATCAAGCGAGTGCAGTTCGGAGTCCTGAGTCCGGATGAGTTGGTAAGCTGCTCTGCCCTTCTCTTTCCGATGCCTCCGGGTCTTCCTCTAGGAAAATGGGGCAATGACGCTGATGTGTTGCATGGTCCAGCCATCAGTTTTCCAAAATTAAATTATACCAGGATTTTTAAAAGTTTAATGATGTGTCTAAGATGACAGAGAAGATAATGCTTCCGTTCTTTAGAATTGCCGCGCGGTTCAACGAAACAAGAGTCCGGGATCGGGTAGTTGGAAGTTTGGATAGGAAGTGAATTCTCCAGTTGTTTTTCTTCCTCCTTCCACAAATATTGAGCACTCTAGTATGTGACAGCCCCCAGGCACTAGGAACACACAGCTGAACAGTATAACAAGGACCCTACCTTCTAGAACATTTTCTGTGAGAAAACGGTAGAGAAAACAAAAGAAGAATAAAAAGAATGAACAAAAATAAAGTGCCCAGAATAAAGTGGAACAAGGAAATTGTAAAAAGTCACTGAAATTGAAGGGTGTCAGGGTTTGGGAATACTCTCAGAAGATGACATAACCCAAGTAGTGAAGACTATCAGTCATCTAAGCCATAGATTCTGGGAAAAGGGTTTATTTTTAGGTAGAGAAAACAAGTAAACTCTCATGTATCCTAGACCGAAAAGCCCGTTTTGGGGCAGGGGTTAGTGGATGAGGAGAGTGATATAAAGTATGCTGAAGAATTATGCTAAAGAGTCAGAATTTGTATTTCAGTAGCAAACCATTGAATGATTAGAACAGAATGGTAATGGTTTTTACATACATGTACATACATGGTTATGTAAATAACTGATGTGAAGGGGGTGAAGAGAGACAACAGTGACCATAGAATCTTAGGGGATAGCTTGTGGAGCTCTTAACTGCTGAGCCATTTCTCCAGCCCCAGTTAGGTTTATTAATACATAAAGACCACACAAAAACAATTGGGAACAGACATGGTAGTGTGTGCCTTTAATTCCAACACTCTAGAGACATAAGAGGGTGGATCTCTGAGTTAAAGCAAGAGTGTGACCCTGTTTCAAAAAAATAAAAGGATTCTGCATTATTAAAAGTGGTAAGAGTTGTGTGACCAGGCAGTTGGCAAAAGTAGGACAAGTGTTCATTCAGTAAATCACTTGGTTTACTAAGGGTTGGAGATTACCTCAGGGGTCACTAAGGTTCAAAATAAGGGGTGGGGCGAGCTTCCTAATAATGCATTAAAAGATTTTTCTAATCTGATAGCAAAAATAGTGAGGAAATGGACATACTTACGCCTTTTTCAAGACAGTGCTTCTCTGTATTGCTTTGGAGCCTGTTCTGGAACTTGCTCTGTAGACTAGGCTGGCCTCAAAACTCAGAGATCTGCTTGCCTCTGCCTCCCAAGTGCTGGAATTAAAGGCAGGAACCACACCCAGCTAATCTTTTTTTTTTTTTTTTTTTTTTTTTGAAACAGCTTAATGTACCCATAGCTAGCCTTGAACTTGCTGTGCTGCTGAAGATGACTTTGAAAATGTTCTTGTCTTTCTGCCTCTATCTTCCTAGACATGCACCATCCCACCTAGTTTAAGGGGTGCTCACGAGTACACAAGAGCAAGCACTCCCCCAACTGATCTCCAACCCTATTGCTGCCTACTATCATTCTCTTTCTTACACTCTCCACATAGTCCATCTGCTAATCTGTTCTGCCTTCAAAATATAAGCCGGAATCCAGGCTTTACTCTTACCTTTATTGTGGTACCTACCCACTGACCACTGATCTGTAGTAGCCCTACCTCAGTCTTCTGTAGTTGCAGAACAAGTTGGAGAGGTCTTTTTATCATGTCCCTTCTCTTCATGGAATCCTTTCAGGAGGATCCAGAATCTTATCCTGACCTTTATTTAGATCCTGCCCCTGCTTGCTGCCTCTCCATCTTATTACCATTCTCCTGGTAAATTAGAGACAATTTAAAAATTATTTTTAGATTTATTTATTTGTTTAATGTGTAGAAATGTTGTGCCAGCATTCATGTATGTACACCATACACCATACCTGCTGCCTGGGAGAGTCAGAAGAGGGCATTGAATCCCCTGGAACTGGAGCTACCATATGGGTGCTGGGAATCAAACCTGGGTCTTCTGTAAGAGCAACAAGTACTCTTAACCCCTCTGCCATCTCTCTAGTCCCCTTTGCCACTCTGACCTGCTTATCTTTTAACACTACAAATTTATTATTGCTTCAGTGGCTGTTTGATCATTGTCTCTGCTGCTTGGAATAACATTGTCCAGACCTCTTATATGCCTGTTCTTCATGGCAGTGTGTTCTGTGTTTAGATGTCTACCCTGACCATTTAAATAGCATCCTTCATTCTGTAAGCCTTACTCTCTATTTTACTTTATTGCCTGTCAGTCTTGGAGGCTTTTTTTTTTTTTTTTTTTTTTTTTACTTGTTCACTATAGGATGCTACTCAGCATTTCTAGTAGTCCCTGGTGGTACAGACTAGCATTAATTAAAAATTATTTGGGCAAATAAGTGAGTAGTTATACAGATACACATTTGAGAGTATTATTTTTACATTTGAAAATGACAGTTGTCAGCCACCTAAATATTTACTAATAGGAACACTTTTTTAAATAACTTAGTTCCTGTTTTTATAATAGAACAACCCTATGCTAATGGGTAAATCCAGTGTTCCCAAACTGCTGTCATATTTGAAGCACCGAAGCAGAGTCGCAGGGGCATAGGGAATTGTTCTGCTCTCTGGAGAGAAGCATAGGTGCTCTGAACTACTGAGTGCACGTGGATCCGTTTCAACATTAGATGGCGCTGGATCCCTTTGAATGACATCTTTGTGAAGCTGAATTTCTTTTGTTTGGTTTGGCTCGTTTGTTTGTTTGTAATTTTATTTAATTGTGTATATGTTAGCATAGGAATATGCATACTAGAGCAGGTGCTCACAGAGATTGATCCCCCAAGAGCTTTATTCAAGTCTTTTGCGCCCCCCCCCAATAGTGTGTGTGTGTGTGTGTGTGTGTGTGTGTGCGCGCGCGCAAATGTGTATGCCATGTTTATTTTATGTGTGGTTCCTGAAGAGGTCAGAAATGGTGTTGGATGCTCTGGAGTTGGTGTTATAGATGGTTGTGAGTCAGCAGGTACAAGTGCTGGGAATCCAACTCCAGTCATCTACAAGAGCAATATGAGGGGTTTGTTTTGTTTTTTTGAGGCAGTGTTTCTTAGTATAGCCCTGACTGTCCTGGAACTTGGTTTGTACACCAGGGTGGCCTTGAATTCAGAGATCCATCTGCCTCCTTAGCAGTTGCTAAGGACTAGCAGATTTGAAACAAGAAATGAGGGTGGTGTTAGGTTATCTGATCCCAAGGATTGAGAAGTTGTACAGTAGAGTTATAATGTATCAGAAATTTTGGTTATGTAGGAAAAAATAAAACTATTCTTCCTTATTTTATTAAACAAGGTCTCCATGTAGGCCCAAACTGGCCTTGAATTCTTTTGTTGTTGTTTTGTTTTTTTTCTTTTTTTTTGTTTCTCCAGACAGGGTTTCTCTGTATTGCTTTTGGAGCCTGTCCTGGAACTCGATCTGTAGACCAAACTGGACTCAAACTAACAGAAATCCACTTGCCTCTGCCTCCCAAGTGCTGGGATTAAAGGCATGCGCCACCAACATCCAGCTCTGGCCTTGAATTCTTATCCTTCTGAGATTACAGGCACATGAACTAAAATATTGTCCAGTTTATGCTTTATGTATTTTTTTTCAAATGGTTACTAGTTGCTAAGACATAAATATTTAAGTTTGGTTTCCTTGCTTAATGGGTGGGGTCTATTTTGGAGGTGTTATGAGCAGATACAGTGAAGAAATTTTTACTTAATGGTATGTAGAATTAGGCTCCCCTTTTTTGAGATTTGGTTTCACTACATAGTCATGACTGATCTGGAACTCATTACTCTGGCTTGCCTCAAACTTGGGCTCTTTCGTCCTCCTGGTCACTAGGATAACAAGTCATGAGCCATTATGCCTGGCCTTTACCTCTTTTTAAAAGATAAACCACTTAGGGCTGGGGCCATGGCTTGGGTTTCTGTCCCTAGTAGCCATGTAATCCCAACAGTAAGGAAGTAGACAGAAGGATCTCTGGGGCTTGCTTGGTAGTAAATCAAGCCACATTAGTGAGCTCCAAATTCAGTGAGAGAGTCTGGTTTTTGTTTTTCCCTGAGATAGACTTTCTCTGTGTAGTTTTGGAGCATGTCTTGGAACTCACTCTTCTGCCTCCCAAATGCTGGGATTAAAGGCGTGTGCCATCACCATCCAACTGAGAGAGCCTGTTTTTAAAGGAATTACATGGCTTTATTTTGGGTAGGTGGGTAAATAAGGGGTCCCTGTGTGATGTTCTTCAGTCTTGAGGTAGAAATTGAGTTAAGAGGGCTCTTTGAATTGGCAGAATGTCTGCTGCTAGGACTAAAGAGATAGTGGTTAAGAGCATGTACTGCTCTTGGAAAGGGCCTGAGTTACTACCCATGTCAGTAACTCAAACTATCTGTAACTCTAGCTCCAAGGGGATTCTGACCTCTGAGTGCACCTACACTCACAGACAGACACACATACTCGTACCATAAAATTAAAAAGAATGTATGCTACCATGGGGCTAAAGAGATGGCTCGGTAGTTAAGAGCGTAGGCTTCTAGACCTTGTTTTAATTCCCAGCATCTACATGATAGCTTATAACGCCTTAATTCCAGTTCCAGGGAGTCCAGTGTCCTCTTCTGGCCTCCTCTGGCACCAGGTACACATGCAGTATGCGTGCACACATGCTAGTAGGGCCGGGCGTTGGTGGTGCATGCCTTTGATCCCAGCACTTGTGAGGCAGAGGAGGCGGATTTCTGTGAGTTCAAGTCCAGCCTGGTCTACAGAGCTAGTTCCAGGACAGGCTCCAAAATAATACAGAGAAACCCTGTCTTGAAAAACAAACAAACTAAAAGCATACATGCTAGTAGAACACTCAAGCACCTAAAATTACATCTAAAAAAAGTCTGCCAGACATAGTGGCAGTGCTTGTAAGTTCAAGGCTATCCTGGTCTATACTGCTAATCACTGGCCATTTAGGGCTACACAGTGAGGCATGAGTATATGAAGCATGATCTGTGCCCCCAAGGATTATAGCAAAGTGGGCATAACTGTTATGTAAACAAATAGTTCTTTCTGGTACCTTCTTTAGTTCCATATTTTAGACAGTGTAGTTTAGTATTAACAAACAGGTGTTGAGAGCTTGCCATTTATCTGGCAAGCACATGAACCTTCAACTTGTTTGAGGCCATAGACTACCTAGGGAGCCCAAGGCCAGCCTATGCTATACTAATTCTTGTCTTACAAATGAATGAATGATGTGGGTGTGGTGGTGGTGCATGCATTTAATCAATCCCAGCACTCGGGAGGCAGAGGCTGATAGATCCCTAACTTCAGAGGGAGCCAGGGCTATTTGTTGATGTCCTTTCTCAAAAAAAAAAAAAAAAGTGACTGTCATTGATTTGCTACTGTAAGGGAGAGTGAGATGAGCCCATGTTTAGGACTAGAGAATGCTGGGTTCCCCTTCTGCTGACTGCTTGAGACTGAAGGCAGTATCAAGTTAACACTCAATGAAGCTTTTATTAAATCATTAGAGCTTTTATACCTCTATAAGATGGTGGACTAAAGCTTCACTGATTTGAAAGTCCGGTTTTCATTGTGTGAGAGGATATTCAAGATTGCCTTGACCACCATAGCTACTTCCAGACCAAGAATATAACTTTGTGACAGAGAGCATGCTTAGCATGCTTGAGGTCCTGGGTTTGACCCCAGCACCACAACATTCACATGGAAGGAAAAAGACTGTAACTTGAGCTCCCTGGCTCTCTTCACTGCATTGGCCCCATTGAGTCCTGGCTCCACCTTCCCTGGGACTTAAGCCATTCATTTCTACTCTGTTGACCTGTACAATATCTGGTTGTCCTTGGCTTACAATCAGATTTCCACCTGGATATGGGAGTGTTAACGCAATTTAGGCCCTTGGGAAGGAGGAGTAAGTGACAAACATAGGGGTTAAGTGACAGAGTTGGCAGGTATGTCTTGACAGCACACCTGGGCTCTCAGGAACATTGCAGGTGCACAGAGGTTTTGCCAGGATTTCAGATAATCATTGGCCTGATTTCAGCTTGGGAGAAGAAAAAGACAATACTTTTGGTTTTGACCCCCATCAACCTCTTGAAGCAGCTTATATCTCTTTTTGTATTAACTCCTGTGAATGTCAAAAAGTAGTGACAGAATAACCCAGAGAGATATCTGTGGTTCTAGGGCTAGCTAGAACCAGGTGAATTGGGCATGGTGGTGCGCATGTAGTCTTAGCTTTTGGAAGCAAGGCAAGAGAATATTGAATTTGAAGCTAGCTTGAGCTCCATAGCAAGACTGTCCCAAAAGGAAACAATAGAGGTAGGCAGGCATAAAGCCAAGGCTCATACTTTGTTAGGAACACATGGCAACTCTGCACCTCTCATGTACACATAATGGCTGGAACATGCTTTTGGAATGTGGTACTCAGGTTTAGTATTGTAGAGTTTTAATTGTGCTGACATTCCCATTTCATACTGGGTTAAAGAAGTGGTGTGGGATTTTGTAAGCAGAACTCTGTAGCTCTGCAAACTAGTATCCCTGCTTAGTTGGTGCTGGCTTTTCTTTTCTGCAGAAGCGGATGTCTGTGACAGAGGGGGGCATCAAATACCCAGAGACAACTGAGGGAGGTCGCCCCAAGCTTGGGGGACTAATGGATCCAAGACAGGGGGTTATTGAGCGGACTGGCCGTTGCCAAACATGTGCGGGTAAGTGCTGGGGAATCCCTGATGGGACCGTTTTAGGTTCTTAAAGCCAGGAGTGGATGGCTACCTAAACCTAGTCTCTTGAGGTCAGTGGGAACTTTGAGTAAAGTGTCAGGTATGTGTTTCCACAGGTAACATGACTGAGTGTCCTGGCCACTTTGGCCACATCGAACTGGCCAAGCCTGTGTTTCATGTGGGTTTCCTGGTAAAGACAATGAAAGTTTTGCGATGTGTCTGCTTCTTCTGCTCCAAATTGCTTGTGGATTCTGTGAGTGGGGCACTGGTTCCTACTGGTATGGGAGGGCAGTTGCTAGCTGGGGCAGAGGGACAGCTCCAATTGACCTTGCTCTGTTTATTCTCTCAGAATAACCCGAAGATTAAGGACATCCTGGCCAAATCTAAGGGTCAGCCCAAGAAACGGCTTACACATGTCTATGACCTTTGCAAGGGCAAAAACATCTGCGAAGGTGGAGAGGAGATGGATAACAAGTTTGGTGTGGAGCAGCCTGAAGGTGATGAGGATCTGACCAAAGAAAAGGTGACAGGACCTGTCTTAGACTGTGGGAAAGTGACTAGAACATCCAGAACTGTGGATTGTACTGGTCTGGTGTGGCAGGAATGGCCAGTGCTAGGTTCTAAAGGTGATTCTCTCTCTGGAAGGGTCATGGTGGCTGTGGGCGGTACCAGCCCCGCATTCGGCGCTCTGGCCTGGAGCTGTACGCTGAGTGGAAACATGTTAACGAAGATTCTCAGGAGAAGAAGATCTTGCTGAGTCCAGAACGAGTCCATGAAATCTTCAAACGTATCTCAGATGAAGAATGTTTTGTTCTGGGCATGGAGCCTCGCTACGCTAGGCCTGAGTGGATGATTGTCACAGTGTTGCCTGTGCCTCCTCTCTCTGTGCGACCTGCTGTGGTGATGCAGGGTTCTGCCCGCAACCAGGTCAGTTGCTCTTAGCACTGCATTTTGGGTGAATAGGGCTGGGTATTTGGCAAAGGAGCATGTGGTCCAAGGATGGTTTCAAATACACCTTTGGTGTAGCATGATTAAAAGGCCAGTTTGAAAATATTTTGCCACTGATACCTGAGACCCATACATGGTCTCACAGGGCAGTGTGAAGGAGTTAGACCGTATGCCTGGCACATGTGTGTTCAGCATGAACTTAGTGGTAGCCTGACTATGATGATGCTGATTTCTTGCTTCAGGATGATCTGACTCATAAACTGGCTGACATCGTGAAGATCAACAATCAGCTGCGGCGAAATGAGCAGAATGGAGCAGCTGCCCATGTCATCGCAGAGGATGTGAAACTCCTCCAGTTCCATGTGGCCACCATGGTGGACAATGAGCTTCCCGGCTTACCCCGTGTGCGTCTGCACGCTCCTGCCCCTATGGATTGGAGCCATGGTGGGGGCCAGTGTGAGGCAGCAGTGTGAGCCCAGTGCTGACTACCTGGGTGCCCCTTCCTGTGTTTTCTTACAGGCTATGCAGAAGTCTGGCCGTCCCCTCAAGTCCTTGAAGCAACGATTGAAGGGCAAGGAAGGACGGGTTCGAGGGAATCTAATGGGCAAGCGAGTGGACTTCTCAGCCCGCACTGTCATCACTCCTGACCCTAACCTATCCATTGACCAAGTTGGTGTGCCTCGCTCCATTGCTGCCAATATGACTTTTGCAGAGATTGTCACTCCTTTCAACATTGACAGGTATGCTTTAGTCCATTAACATTGTTCTTGTGGCCAAGGTTTGGGGTAGGACACATGTTCTCAGAAGTGTACCTTCCTCACCTGGAGAGACAGTTTGGAGTGAGGCAGGGAGATGCTGAGGTTTATGTTTGGCATTCACGTGAGGCTTTGGGGTGAAGGTGAGAACTGGAGCTTTTGGGAAATATTTTGCTCATTTCATACTTCTTTCCTTCTTAGACTTCAGGAATTAGTACGCAGGGGAAACAGCCAGTATCCAGGAGCCAAGTACATCATTCGAGACAACGGTGATCGAATTGACTTGCGTTTCCATCCTAAACCGAGTGACCTACACCTGCAGACTGGCTATAAGGCATGTAATAGGCCATGATGCTTTTTAATCACCAGAGCAGGAGGCCTCCCATTGAATGGGGACTGGCCTGGAGTTAATTCAGCTTGCTGAGTGGTTGGTTGTTTTAGGGAAGTGACAGTGGGAGTGCTCTGCGTTGAGACAGGTTTTCACCATATACCCCAGGACAATGTGGAACTCTCAAACCTCGGTTTGTTTGTTTGGGTTTTGTTTGTCTGGGTTTTGTCCAGATACGGTTTCTCTTTGTAGCCCATTCTGTCCTGGAGCTCTTTCTATAGATCAAGCTGGCCTTGGAAACCCCTACTTCTGCCTCCCAAGTGCTGGGATTAAAGGCATGCAATGCGCCACCACCACCTGGCAGTTCTTAGACTTCAGATTCGATTCATGTTCCTTCTGGCTTGGATGCCTTAGTGCTGGTGTGTGCACTATTGACCCGGAGTACCCTTTGTTTTAAAGGGCTCTGCTGGTGCAGTTGTGCTGCCAGAATGAGGTTATGTCAGCCATGTCAGCCTGTATATAGCAGGGGAGAGAGCTCCATGGATGTTGGTGATCACTACATTTTATTATCCCTAATAAGCTGATATTGGGCCAGATCTGTGCAAAAGGGATGTTTGAAACATTTTTCAGTGAAGTAACACCACAGTATCATCTCTTCCAGTCTACAAGAGGCTCTAGGTCCACTGTCATTTCATTATAGTGTGCCTCCTTCACACTTTTCTTCTGTACCTCACCTCTAGGTGGAACGGCACATGTGTGACGGGGACATTGTTATCTTCAATCGTCAGCCAACTTTGCACAAAATGTCCATGATGGGGCATCGGGTCCGCATCCTCCCCTGGTCTACTTTTCGCTTGAATCTTAGGTCAGTTCTTGTACCTGAGGGAATCAGGCTGAGATGGGAACAGTCCAGGCAATTCCATTAGACATACTGAAGACATAACCCCAACTCTGAGTTCTTTTTCTCTTTGGCTACAGTGTGACAACTCCATACAATGCAGACTTTGATGGGGATGAGATGAATTTGCATCTGCCACAGTCTCTGGAGACCCGGGCAGAGATCCAAGAGTTGGCTATGGTGCCTCGAATGATTGTCACCCCTCAGAGCAATCGACCTGTCATGGGTATTGTGCAAGACACACTCACCGCAGTGCGCAAATTCACTAAGAGAGATGTCTTCCTGGAGCGGGTATGTGATCCAAATGGAAACTGGTCTTTGGACAAAAGGGTCTTAGAGTATGAAGGAGCCAGATCAGGAGAGCTACAGTGTTTTTTCTTTTATTTCATGTATTGTATAGAAATTAAAGATGAGGGGAAAGTATGTCCTTGTTAAATTTTTATCATCAGTTTTTTTTCCTGCCTTTACTTATTTCCTAATTATTAAAAGAAAATTAAGTATTATTACTATATTTTTTTCTTTTAAACTAAAAATTTGGAAGACACTTCTAGCATCATTTTGTCTCCCAATATCTGGCTTTTCTTGTTGAGCAGGGCAGCCTCTCAAATATCTCTGAGATATTGAAACTTACAGTCCGACTTTCTGCTTGTGTTTTTTTTTTTTCTTGGTGTTTATTTCACAGGGTGAAGTGATGAACCTCTTAATGTTCCTGTCCACGTGGGATGGCAAGGTCCCACAGCCAGCTATCCTCAAGCCCAGGCCCCTGTGGACAGGCAAGCAGATCTTCTCCCTCATCATACCTGGTCACATCAATTGTATCCGTACCCACAGCACCCATCCTGATGATGAAGACAGTGGCCCTTACAAGCACATCTCACCCGGAGACACCAAAGTAAGGCCTAGCTTCTGGGTGTATAGATAAAAGGTTTGGACTTGAGGGTGCGAACAAAAATTTTGAGTGAGTGCTTGTCCACAGGTGGTGGTTGAAAATGGGGAGCTTATCATGGGCATCCTTTGTAAGAAGTCTTTGGGCACCTCAGCAGGCTCTCTGGTCCATATCTCCTACCTAGAGATGGGTCATGACATCACTCGACTTTTCTACTCCAACATTCAGACTGTCATTAACAACTGGCTCCTCATTGAGGGCAAGTATAGCAAGCACTTCAGATCACATATGAAACTTTTTTCCCCTCACTGTTTGCCTTTTTTTTTTTTTTTTTTTTTTTTTTTTTTTTTGTTTTGGTTTTGGTTTTTGTTTTTTTGTTTCCACTCTCCTCCCAGGTTGCCTAAAGTTTCAAAAATGATTGATTGTTGCTAATGCTTTTCTTTCTTTCTAGGTCATACCATTGGCATTGGGGACTCCATTGCTGATTCCAAGACTTACCAGGACATCCAGAACACTATTAAGAAGGCTAAACAAGATGTAATAGAGGTGAGAAGGAAGGCTGGGCAGAGAAGAGCTTCTTAGGGACTTTGACCTTAGCCTCCACAAGAGCAAAAAGGATATAAGAGTTTAGAGAGAAGGGGAATAGACATTCATGTGTCAATGAAAACTGTCTCCAGGTCATTGAAAAGGCTCATAACAATGAGCTGGAACCCACCCCAGGAAACACATTACGTCAGACATTTGAGAATCAAGTGAACCGCATTCTCAATGATGCTCGAGACAAAACTGGCTCCTCTGCACAAAAGTCCCTGTCTGAATACAACAACTTCAAGTCCATGGTGGTGTCTGGAGCTAAAGGTTCCAAGATCAACATCTCCCAGGTAAGAACTTTATTTTTTCCAGAGTGTGAGGGAGGAGAGCTGTGTGTGTGTTTTGGGCTGGGGAAAGATGGGAAAAATAGCAGAGTTTCCCCACTAACACCACAATGTAGAGCCTTAAAACAAGGTCCACTCACATGTGAAAGCATTTCCTTTCTTTCTTTCTTTCTTCCTTCCTTTCTTTCTTTCTTTCTTTTTAATTAAGTCTTGCTGTGCAGCCCATATTGAGTTTGAATTTAGTAACTTCCTGACTCTTCTTATAAGTGCTAGGATTATAGGCATACACCTCTATCCCAGACATATATTACTATTTTAAGGCAAGGAGAAGTTATATGCAACCTGTTTTTTCTATTTCCCAGGTCATTGCTGTTGTTGGGCAACAAAACGTAGAGGGCAAACGGATCCCATTTGGATTTAAGCATCGAACACTTCCTCACTTTATCAAGGATGACTATGGTCCTGAGAGTCGAGGCTTTGTAGAGAACTCATACTTAGCTGGTCTCACACCCACTGAGTTCTTCTTCCATGCCATGGGAGGACGAGAGGGCCTCATCGACACAGCTGTTAAAACTGCTGAAACAGGTGAGGCCTCTGGAGCATGTGGAGATGGGAGGGGATTCTCAGGCTGCAGGTCTCTGTTTCCCAAGGTGAATTTTGGCCCCTATACCTTTGAGCTTTGTCACTCTCTTGCCTCAGGTCTTTCTCTTCTTGACTTCCTTTCACAGGGTATATTCAACGAAGGCTGATAAAATCCATGGAGTCAGTAATGGTGAAATATGATGCAACTGTGCGGAACTCCATCAACCAGGTGGTACAGCTGCGCTATGGAGAGGACGGCCTAGCAGGGGAGAGCGTTGAGTTCCAGAATCTGGCTACGCTTAAACCTTCTAATAAAGCTTTTGAGAAGAAGTAAGAGGGCGAGCAAGGAGATGGTTTTCACCCCTGGGCCCCAATGCCTGAGTTAAAGTACTTCCCTAACACATCTTGCAGTGGTCATTACTTTTAGTACCAAAATCTCTCCATTTTGAAATAGTTGCTGCATAGGAGAAGAGTAGATTCAGAGACAGATTTGAGCTCTGCCCCTATTTTGTCCCTAGTGATAGTACAAAGCAGGTCAAAGGAACAGTACAAGCTTAGGTCCCATTAGCTGGCCTGGGGCGCCTGGGCCTTTTGCAAGATCCTTGCTTCCAAAGCCCTGTTCCTGCTGGTCTGTGCACATTGAAAACCTCATACCAAGACAAGCTGTAGTGGTACATAATCTCAACACTCAGGAGACAAGGTGGATCTCTTATGAATTCGAAGCCAGCCAGGTCCACAAAGTGAGCTCCAGGACAGGCTCCAAAGCTACACAGAGAAACACTGTCTCAGAACTAAACAAAAGGATTAAAAAAGAAAACTTCATACTATACCTCATTGGGTAAGAACACAGCCAGGATGTCCTCTAATTTCATCCACTTGTCACCTCTAGGTTCCGCTTTGATTATACCAATGAGAGAGCCTTGCGGCGCACTCTACAGGAGGATCTGGTAAAGGATGTGCTGAGCAATGCACACATACAGAATGAGCTGGAACGGGAATTTGAACGGATGCGAGAGGATCGGGAAGTGCTCAGGGTCATCTTCCCAACTGGTGACAGCAAGGTACATGAAGATGTAGTGCTAGACTAGAGAGGTCCTACTGTTGGACAAGGACAGTTGTCCTGATTGACAGTCCTCCCTTCAATCCCTCCTCCCTCAGGTGGTCCTCCCCTGTAACCTTCTTCGTATGATTTGGAATGCTCAGAAAATCTTCCACATCAACCCTCGCCTCCCCTCTGACCTGCACCCCATCAAAGTGGTAGAGGGTAAGTAGTGCCTGCTTTGATATTTGCAGGCTCGTGTGGAGGTTAGGGTCTGAAGTGGCCCGATTTCATTATCTTTTTGCCTCCTTGGGCCCCAGGAGTCAAGGAATTGAGCAAGAAGTTGGTAATTGTGAATGGGGATGACCCACTAAGTCGGCAAGCCCAGGAGAACGCCACATTGCTCTTCAATATCCACCTAAGATCCACACTCTGCTCTCGGCGCATGGCTGAGGAGTTTCGGCTAAGTGGAGAGGCCTTTGACTGGCTGCTTGGGGAGATAGAGTCCAAGTTCAACCAAGCCATTGTGAGTGTCAATGCTTTACTTTAGCCTTGATTTTTATTCTTTTGCTCATCAGCTTCTCTGGTTTCTAGCAATAGCCCATTTTTCTCTGCACGTTGCTTGATAGCTTTGCAAGGCCACTGTGCATAGCTATGACAATTCTATCTCAGCAACATCAAAAATGAGGGCTTGCCAGTCCCTTGTGAAATAAACTGAGGTTTGTATGAAGTGATCATCAAGCAGTGCTTATTCAGGAAATAAGTGTCATGACTAGAAATTGGAACAGTCTTTTATTTTCCTAAAATTCCTACTATATGAGAAGCCTAATTCAGGTAAACTAGGAAATAACAGAAGTTAGTGGAAAAGATAGGCACTAGAAGAGGTTTTCATGGATTTGAAGATTTTACATAGTAATGGAAGGATGGAAAAGCATTGTAATTGAAGAGAGATGCTCACCAGTAGAGAGCACTTGCTGCTTTTGAGGGGACCCAGGTTCAATCCCCAATATGTGGGATGATGGCTTACATCTGTTTGCAACTCTGATTCTAGCAGAGCCAGTGTTCTTCTGTCTTTCATAGGCACTGGGAAAAAAAGTGGTGCACAGACATACATGTAAACAAAGTCCCCATACACTTTGAAAATAGTAGCTGGGTGTGTGGCACACGCCTTTAGTCCCAGCACTTTGGAGGCAGAGACAGACAGATTTCTTGCATTTGAGGCCAGCCAGGGCTACACAGAGAAACCCTGTCATAACAATAATGGTTATGATAATAATGGGAGCTGGAGAGATGGCTAAGTGGTTTAGATCACTTGTTATTCTTGCATAGGATGGGGTTCAATTTCCAGACTTACACTTGGTAACACAAAACAATCTGAAACTCCAGTTCCAGTCATCCATTGCCTTTTCCAACACCACTATGGGTACCAGCCACACATATGGTACACACAAATACAAGCAGGCCAAGACTTATACATACTAAATAAATTTTTTATTTTTTATTTACTTATTTGTTTTTCGAGAGAGGGTTTCTTTGTATTGCTTTGGAACCTGTCCTGGAATTAACTTTGTAGACCAGGCTGGCCTCGAACTCACAGAAATCCACCTGCCTCTGTCTCCTGAGTGCTGGGACTAAAGGAGTGTGCCACTAACACCTGGCTTTAAATCTTTAAATATTTTTAATTGATAAAAGTTAAAAGAAAAACATAATATTTGACATACTTCTGAGCCTCAAATAAATCTAGTATTACACATTAATTAAAAGTGCATTAGAAGGCCTGGAAATATGGCACAGTGACTAAGAGCATTGGCTATTCTTCTATGGAACCTGGGTTCAATTCCCAGCACCCACATGGCAGCACACAGTTAGTTACCTGTAACTCCACCTGCAGGGGATCTGAGATTCTCACATAGACATACATGCAGACAAAATACCAATGCAAAAGTGCATTAGAGCCTGGTAGTAATGGCAGGCAGCTCTGGGTTTGAGACCAGCCAGGTTTACATTAGCAAGTTCCAGGACAGCCAGGGCTACACAGAGAAACTCTGTCTCAAAACACCAAAAAGAAAAAACTTACATGGGAAGACAATTCCCATGTTTGGATCTATAGACTTAGCACAGTCCTTACCAAAATTCCAGCCACATTTTAAGGCATAAATTTGCAAGCTGATCCTAATGAAATCCATATGGAAATACAAGTGACTTCGAATAAACAGAATAACCTTTGAAATCAAACAAAGTTAGTATGATAGCTCAATAGGTAAGGTGCTTGCCATGAAGCTTAAGATCCTATGTTCTGACTACCTGCTACAAGCCCTCATGATATAGGGACAGCATACACTTTTATAAGTTGTCCTCTGACCTGCACATACACATATAAAGGCCTCATGGAGGTTGTAGATATGGGCTGGAGAGGACTTGGTGGTTTAGAACACTGGCTACTTTTTCAAAGGACCGAGTTCAATTCCTAGCACCGACGTGGTGGTTTATAATCATAACTTCAGTCACAGGATCTAACATCCTCTTCTGGCCTCTGTGGACACCAGCAAATACATACTGCACAGATATACATGCAGCCAAAACACCCATACACATCAAACAAAAATTTCTTTAGGGAGAGGAAAATGCATTTGGCATGTTAATAGTATCTTTTCTGCATATGCAACATATCCTAAAGTGATGTGAGTTGATAGGTTATAAACTGAAGCCCTGTTAAAAGAAATAATTGAGTAAGACTAAGTTTTGTGTCCTTTCCTTGCTATATTCATCTTTATGATTAACAAGTAAGCTCACTCTGTCTGTATCCCACTGCTTGCAAGATAGGCTTTGTCTGATGCCAGCTTTTCTATAGGCTCATCCTGGAGAAATGGTGGGAGCTCTGGCTGCACAGTCTCTTGGAGAACCTGCCACTCAGATGACTCTGAACACTTTCCACTATGCTGGTGTGTCTGCCAAGAATGTGACACTGGGTGTACCTCGACTTAAGGAGCTCATCAATATTTCCAAGAAACCAAAGACCCCTTCACTTACTGTCTTCCTATTAGGCCAGTCTGCTCGAGATGCTGAGCGGGCTAAGGTAGGAAACAGGATAACGGACTGCCTCAAAAGAAGAGGTTATATCAAAAGTACTTGGGTTTGAGGATTTCACTAGGCCTTTTGAGGTACCCGAGGGTCGTGTCATGAGTCACTGTCTCTTCCCAGGATATTCTATGCCGCTTGGAACATACAACTTTGAGGAAGGTGACTGCCAACACAGCCATCTATTATGACCCCAACCCCCAGAGCACAGTGGTGGCAGAGGATCAGGAGTGGGTGAATGTGTACTATGAAATGCCTGACTTTGATGTGGCCCGAATATCCCCCTGGCTGCTTCGTGTAGAGCTGGACCGGAAGCACATGACTGACCGGAAGCTCACCATGGAGCAGATTGCTGAAAAGATCAATGCAGGTAAGGCTGGGCGAGCAGCCCACATGCATGTCCCACTTGGTTTCTACTTTGATGGTCAGTCACTTCACTTGATTCCTAAGAGTCACCTACCCAACTATAAACAACTCTACTTTCCAACTGGGCTTTTGGGGGATTCTTAAATCCAGCCGGCCCTCTATTTCTTTCCCTTCCCAATGTTTTAGGTTTGGTTTGGGTATACATGCATTTGTGAGGATCACACTTGGACATCTGGAGGGCAAAGGTTGACATTGGGTGTGTCTGTCTTTATTACTCTAATTAATTCATATGTACATATACATACATATGTGGAACGCACTACTTGACTGGGCTGGATGACCAATGAGTCTCTATGATCTATACACACACTGCACTTGACCTTACATGGGTACTGGGGCTCCAAACTCAGGTCCTAACACTTGACAAGCAAGTGCTTTTACCCCTAGGCCATCTCCCCAACTCCCATTTCATCTTTCTATTTCTATAGAAGTATTTATAGTATAGAAGTATTTATGAGAAGGGGATATCCACGAGGAGGAATAAACCAAGAGTAACCTTTGAGAGAAAAATTGCACATGAAATGAAACTAGGAAACAGTCTGTTAAATATAGTTTTTCTCATGGTGCATTACTATTCCGACCAGGTTTTGGGGATGATTTGAATTGCATCTTCAATGATGATAACGCAGAGAAATTGGTCCTTCGTATCCGAATTATGAACAGCGATGAAAACAAGATGCAAGAGGTAAATGGGGACCCAAGCAGGGGAAAAGGCATATCCTAGAAAATCATTAAATTTTATTTAGTGACCTAAAATATTAACATGTGAGCAGCATTGAAAGCTCAATCACATCCATCTAATACAGGTATAGGAAACAGTTGGTTAAATAATGATTTTTAAAACTTTCAACAGCAACCGAATCTTTAAAATAAAACCATACAGCTTCCAGATAGACAACAGAATGCATTGGTAAAGGGATGCTTATAACTCTGCCACTTACTTGGCTCTCTTCCTATAGGTGCTATAGCTTTCTTTCCTAAAGCAGTAGAGACTTTAGCCTTGGGGACAGATTGGATAGTAGGAATTACTGTATTCTTGGGAAAATGTTGTACAGTAGACATAAAGATCAATGATTGACTAGTGACTTTGTCCTGGGCATGCCTCTTGAGAGTTTGTGCTGATCTGGTATTAGCTACATGGATCATATATTCCTTGAACCTTGTTTTTGTTCTTTTGAGTCAAGCTCTGACTGTTTAGCCTATTAGCCCAGGTAAATCATGGCGCTCCCTCCTTGAGCTCCTAAGTTGATATTATGATTACAAGTATGTGCTATCTGCAGTTTGGATAGTTATGATATTTAGAAGGTGAGAAAAAACTGAAAGCATTATTTTGGAGAGTTGCAGCTGAGTAGATAAAGAAGGAAAAGTCCAAATTGTAAGTTAAAAAAAAAAAAAAAAAAAGGTCTCTGAAGCAATGAAAAAGCGAACATCAAAATAGTTACAATTAGAATAATCAAGTTCTATTAGAACAGCAAGATTTTTAGGTTCTGTCTTGTTTGGCCATACCTAGGAGATGAGGTAGTTAGATCTCTTGAGTTCCAGGTCAACAAGGATTGCATAGTGACACCCTCTTACCACAAAAAGGTAGCAGAGCTGAAGCAATAACCCAAAGGTTAGGAGCACTAGCTGACCCAGGTTTAATCCCCAGCACCCACATGGTGATTCCCAACCAACTGTGGCTCCTATCCTAGGGGCTCTGCTGCATACTATGCACAGACAGACATGCATGCAAGCAAAACACCAATATGTACAAAATGATAAAGAGTTCAAAAAGAACCTGCAGTGAATCATACCTGTATTCCTAGATCAGGATGTCACAAGTTTGAGCCCTATGTGGACTGCATAGCAAGACTCTGGCTCAAAAATAGCGGTAGTGTTGGCTAATGACTTTAATCCTTGCTGAAAGGCAGAGGCAGGTGGATCTATTATAGTGAGTTCTAAGACAGCCAGAGCAACACAGAAACCCTGTCTTGAAAAAACCTAATCTCAGCATTTGGGAGACAGAGGCAAGTGATGTGTGTGAGTTTAAGGTCAGCCTGGTACATAGAGTGAGTTCTAGGACAGCCAAGGATGCATAGTAAGATTCCACCTCCAAAAAAAAAAAAAAAAAAAAAGGAGGAAATGGTATTCTTTGCTAACTCTAAGGTTAAAAGAAAACCTGTAAAGGAATTGCTTTTTTCTAGGCCTTCTTATTTTTGAGACAAAGCCTCATTGTACCTCTGGCTATCCTAGACTGGCAATGTACACCAGACTGACCTTGAACTCACAGAGCTCAACCTGCCTCTGCCTCTCAAGTACTGAGATTAAAGGTGTACACCACCACATCCAACCTTGTTTATTTTTGTTTTTTTAAGATAGGGTCTCTCTACATGTAGCCCTGGCATTCCTGGAGCTCATTATATATAGACCAGGTTAGCTTAAATATGTCTCCTGAGTGCTGAGATAAAAGTATCACCATCACATCCAGCTAAGTTCATCTAAAATTTTAGTTTATGGTGTTTCCATGTATGTCTATGTACCACAAGTATGCTTTGTGCCCTTGGAGGTCTGAAGAGGCTGTTGGGTCACTTGGCACTACAGTTATAAGTGATTATGAGCCACCGTGTGGGTGCTGGGAACCAAACCCAAATTCTCTGAGAGGGCAACAAATGCTCTTAAACACTGAGCTATCTCTCCAGTCACTCCAGGCAGGGTTCCTTAATGTTAAGTCATATCTCTGCTCTTAAACTTTATCTTCTGCCATCATCTGCTAGTTACTGGGATTATAGGTGTGCTTTGCCACGCCAGGCTAAATGACTAACTACTGATGACTTAGAATAATTATGAAAGTAACACCATACCTTGATAGATTATACAATATGTCCGTTAAAGCAGGCCATTGGTAGCATACACCTTTAGCCCCGGCAGGCGGATCTCTGTGAGTTTGAGGCCAGCCTGGTCTACAGAGCGAGTTCCAGGATAGATTACAAAGCAATACAGACAAGCCCTGTCTCCAAAAACCTATAAAACAAACAAACAAACAAACAATATGTCCCTTAAATGAGGTAATTTGGGGGCTAGAGAGATGGCTCAGTGATTAAGAGCATTGGCTGCTCTTACAGAAGACCAGGGTTCAGTTCCCACCATATAGATGGTGGATCTGGTACCCTCTCCTGGCTTCCATGGGCACTGTGTGCACATAATACATAAACATACATACAGGTAAAATACCCATACACATAAAGACAAATAAATTAAAATCATTTGTCAAGCCGGTTGGTGGTGGCACATACCTTTACTCCCAGCACTCAGAAGGCAGAGGCAGGCAAATACTGTTACTCTTTCAAAGGATCCAGTGTACATTCCCAGAACCCCCATGGTGTAGTTCACAATCATCAGTGACTTCCGTTCCAGGATATCTGGTGCCTGTATATTGTACATAAGACATACAGACAAACAAGGCACTCTAAACATAAGGTAAACATAAATTTTCTTGAAAGTTATTTTAAAAAGCTAAGACTCTTAGTGGAGACAAGGAAGTAATTCTTGGAAGGTTGTGGTTTGGGGGAGGGAGCAGGAAAGAGACCAAAGGTCTCTTATCAAGGGATACTGACCTCACTCTTGTTGCAGGAGGAAGAGGTGGTGGATAAAATGGATGATGATGTTTTCCTGCGGTGTATTGAGTCCAACATGCTGACAGATATGACCCTGCAGGGTATCGAGCAGATTAGCAAGGTCAGCATTCAACCCTGACACTCCCCACCCCCACTCTGCACTCTACCCTCATGGCCAACTGCCCCCTACTTGTACTCCACCTGCCCTAACTGGTGCTCCCCTTATCTCTCCAGGTATACATGCACTTACCTCAGACTGACAACAAAAAGAAGATCATCATCACAGAGGACGGGGAGTTCAAAGCCCTGCAAGAATGGATCTTGGAGACTGATGGTGTGAGCTTGATGCGAGTGCTTAGCGAGAAAGATGTGGACCCTGTGCGCACCACGTCTAACGATATTGTGGAGATCTTTACGGTGAGCCCACACAGCACAGCGCCTGGAAGTCTCTTAGGCGCTCCCCACTCATGATTTCCATGCCTAGGTTCCTGTCTGAACCCACTTTGAGTTTGTGATGGGCTGACCCCTGTTATCTTGACAGTCTGGGGAGTGACAGGATCAGGGAAATGAACAGAGCTATTTTGATATTGACTCTATCCTTCAACTCTATGGCAGGTGCTGGGCATTGAGGCTGTGCGGAAGGCCCTGGAGCGGGAACTGTACCATGTCATTTCCTTTGATGGTTCCTATGTCAATTATCGGCATTTGGCTCTCTTGTGTGACACCATGACCTGTCGCGGCCACTTGATGGCCATCACTCGTCACGGAGTCAACCGCCAGGACACTGGACCACTCATGAAATGCTCCTTTGAGGAAACGGTAATGGCAACTTTATCAAGGAGGTGAACACACGCACATAAACAACCTTACCATGGACTGGGACACAGATACACACATTTTCAGAGGCAGGACTTCACTGTGTAACCCTTCCTGGCCTTAAACTCTTAGGAATCCTCCTACCTCACCCTTCTGAGGGCTTAGATGACAAAACAAGCATAAGTCACCATGCCTACCTGCTAATGACAGTTTCATTTTATTAATTATATGTCTGTGAGGCAGGGTCTTACTATGTGACCCTAACTGGAACTTACTGTATGGACCAGGCTGGCTTTAAACTCAGAAAGATCCTCCTGCCTCTGCTTCCCTCCCAAGTGCTAGGATTAAGATTAAGTATGTGAGCCTCCATGCCCAGCTTAGTGAAGGCAATTTCTGAGTAGGTTGAGAGAGGGGAGCTTGTGTGGAGGGGAGTGGGTGCAGTGGTCGTTAGCACTGCCCTTCCTTCACTGTGGTGGTGATTGAGCCGCTATAGGTACCGTCTGTAGAGGAGCTCATGTGTCTCTTCTGGTGTCCAGGTGGACGTGCTTATGGAAGCAGCTGCCCATGGGGAGAGTGACCCCATGAAGGGAGTCTCTGAGAATATCATGCTGGGACAGCTTGCCCCAGCTGGCACTGGCTGTTTTGACCTCCTGCTTGATGCTGAGAAGTGCAAATACGGCATGGAGATTCCCACCAATATCCCTGGCCTGGGGGCTGCTGGACGTGAGTCTGGGGGCTTCAGCTGTGTAGAACTAATAAGTGCCTGGGTCTATGGAGGATGGGTGAAGATAGGCATGTGAAGGAGGAGTTTATTAGTCCCTGAGTGCTCTTCCTCATGAATTACTCTGGGCTTCTTTGCAGCTACTGGAATGTTCTTTGGCTCTGCACCCAGTCCAATGGGAGGAATATCTCCTGCAATGACACCCTGGAACCAGGGTGCAACCCCAGCCTATGGTGCCTGGTCCCCAAGTGTTGGTGAGTAGCCTAGTCCAGGAAGACAAGCATTGGACTTCAAGGCTGTGGGGGCTGGGAAAGGTATGTTGTTGAGCTACAACTGATCCCACCTGTTCTTCCCAGGGAGTGGGATGACCCCCGGAGCAGCCGGCTTCTCGCCCAGTGCTGCATCTGATGCCAGTGGCTTTAGCCCAGGTTATTCTCCTGCATGGTCTCCCACACCAGGCTCTCCAGGTTCCCCTGGACCCTCAAGCCCATACATCCCCTCACCAGGTGAGTTGCTATGCTCATTTCCTCTTCACTCTGTCCTTCTATGCCAGGCTCTCCATTATTTACCTTCCTTTTTGTCTTTTCCCCCTACAGGTGGTGCTATGTCTCCCAGCTACTCACCAACATCACCTGCATATGAGCCACGCTCCCCTGGGGGTTATACACCCCAGAGCCCTTCATACTCTCCTACTTCACCTTCCTACTCCCCAACCTCACCATCTTATTCCCCAACAAGTCCCAACTATAGCCCTACATCTCCTAGCTACTCTCCAACCTCTCCTAGCTACTCTCCAACCTCTCCTAGCTACTCGCCAACCTCTCCATCTTACTCGCCAACCTCTCCCAGCTATTCCCCAACATCTCCTAGCTACTCACCGACATCGCCTAGTTACTCACCAACTTCACCAAGCTATTCCCCAACATCTCCTAGCTACTCACCGACATCACCTAGCTACTCACCAACTTCACCAAGCTATTCTCCCACCTCCCCCAGTTACTCACCGACATCTCCAAGCTATTCTCCTACATCTCCGAGCTACTCGCCAACTTCTCCAAGTTACTCACCCACCAGCCCTAACTATTCTCCAACTAGTCCTAATTATACCCCAACATCACCCAGCTACAGCCCAACATCACCTAGCTACTCACCTACTAGCCCGAACTACACACCCACCAGCCCTAACTACAGCCCAACCTCTCCAAGCTATTCCCCAACTTCACCCAGTTATTCACCCACCTCACCAAGCTACTCCCCATCCAGCCCACGGTACACACCACAGTCTCCCACCTATACACCAAGCTCTCCCAGCTACAGCCCCAGCTCACCAAGCTATAGCCCCACTTCACCCAAGTACACCCCAACTAGTCCTTCCTACAGTCCCAGCTCACCAGAGTACACCCCAACCTCTCCCAAATACTCACCTACAAGCCCCAAATATTCACCAACTTCTCCCAAATATTCTCCTACCAGCCCCACTTACTCACCTACCACCCCAAAATACTCGCCAACCTCTCCTACGTACTCACCAACCTCTCCAGTCTACACCCCAACCTCCCCCAAGTACTCGCCTACCAGCCCCACCTACTCACCCACTTCCCCCAAGTACTCCCCCACCAGCCCCACCTACTCACCCACCTCCCCCAAGGGGTCCACTTACTCTCCCACTTCCCCTGGCTACTCGCCTACTAGCCCCACCTACAGCCTCACCAGCCCAGCCATCAGCCCTGATGACAGTGACGAGGAAAACTGAGGGTGAGCAGGCCGCAGCCGCAGGTTAGGTCAGACAGCCCCAGTGACTGCGTCACTCCCCTGGCCTGGGACCCTTGTACATAACTCCTGTGACAGAACCCTCTGGAAGATCTGGACCCCGTTTTTGATGGGGCTTTTCGTCTTGTCCTGCACTCATGCTCTGTCTTGGGACTCACTGGCAGCTGCGGGGTTGTGTTGCCCCTGCTGCATGCCTGACTCCACAGTGAAGGTCTTTGCTTGCCTGTGACTTGATTGGGATTAAAGACATTTTAACTTCTGAAGGCTAGTTCCTGCTTTGGGTCATACATGACCTGGAAGAACAAAGCTTAAGCTGCCTTTTGTCTGTTATTTTTTTGAAATTTAAATAAAGTTTACTAATTTTGATCAAAAGTCTATACCTGTACTCCTTATTGGGGGCCCAGAGAGGCAAGAATTTCTAAGACCCTCCAGCCTGTTTGGAAAAGCAAGAAAAGGCTGATGCAGAAGAAGCAAAAATGATGTAAATCCACCATCAGGGCATGCTTTGTTTTCTTCCAAGATGGTTTCTTGTGCAGCCCTGGCTGTTCTGGAACTCACTCTGTAGACCAGTCTGGCCTTGAATACACAAATGTACAGATTCCCCTGCTTCTGCTTCCTGAGTGGTAAGATTAAAGGTTTTGCCACCACCACCTGGCTTTTTTTTTTTTTTTTTTTTTTATGTCCAAGTGGTGGTTGGAGCCTTTAATCCCAACACTCAAGGCAGAACCAGGTGGATCTCTGCATTTGAGACCAGCCTGTTCGGTTGTAATTTTGAAAAGGGGTGCTTAAGAGAAAGACACCACCACCTAGTAGGTGAAGGGGATTTTATTAGGGGAAACTGAATGGGAAAAGAGGGGAGGGAGGAGACTGGCCTCTGAAGACAGGTGTGGCAGGATAGAAAAGGGGTGGGGGAGATAGAGCAGAGAAAGAAACAAAGATAGGAGGCAGGCAGAGCCTGCAGCTAACCCCAAGGGCAGGCCAGTACAGATGCCTGAGTAGTAACTACAGAGTGAGTTCAGGGCCTTTGGTATTTGATAGCTGCTGGGAGAGACAGTTGTCTTTAATGATGGATTCATGGTCCACCCAAGATAGATGAACTGCTCCAGGGCAGGCTGTACTCCCAAGGACAGATGGGTAGCACTAACTAGACTCTTGGTGGGGGCAGGAGGAGAGAAAAACCAAAGTTGTGTGAGTAGGTAGGTAAAGATGAAGAGGATGGAGTTGGAGGGTCAATACTATCAAAATACATTGTGTAACATTCTCAAATAATTAAAGAATATTTTTTAAAATAGAAAAATGTTACAAAGGTAAGTCTGGTGGTGGTGGCACATGCCTTTAATCCCAGCACTCAGGAGACAAAGGCGGGCAAATCTCTTTGAGTTTGAGGCCAGCCTGGTCTACTGAGTGAATTCCAGGACAGCTAGAGCTATTAAACAGAGAAAGCCTTAGAAAAGCAAAAATTTAGAAAGATCTAAGAATGTAGTAACTTAGTGATAGACTGGTATATGCAAGGCCCTGGGATCAAACCCTAGCACCCTAGATGTACAAAGCACAAAAACGTTTATATATATATATATATATATATATATATATATATATATATATTTATATATATATTGTGTGTGTGTATTTATATTTATGTATCTTACATGTGCAAAAAAAACCTGTCTCTCCCAGAGGCTATCAAATGCCAAAGGCTCTACTGCCTGGCAACAGTGTCTTTCTGAAGCCATCTTC
This sequence comes from Phodopus roborovskii, assembly GCF_943737965.1. Taxonomy (NCBI): domain Eukaryota; kingdom Metazoa; phylum Chordata; class Mammalia; order Rodentia; family Cricetidae; genus Phodopus; species Phodopus roborovskii. The sequence continues at coordinate 11,758,660 of NW_026126407.1, forward strand.
TACCACCTCTGGCCCAGACCTTGTGGGGAGAAGGGTTATATATATGTCCTACTGAGGGCTGAGCACTCAGTCTCTTACTCTTTGCACAATGAGCAGGATCATACATGTATGTATGTATAAATGTATATATCATAGAATATATAAATTAGATCATATATAACAGTATAATGTGTAGAAGTATATGTAAAGATATTTCTTTTCCTTTCTTGTGTAGGGTCTGGGTTCATCTTCAGTAGTAGTGGAGAAATCTCAAACAGACAGGAGCAGACAGAATCAGCAGTTGAAGAAAGGCCAGGCGCACAGCAAGCCCACAGAGACCCTCTATAAATCAGAAAACCAAGCAGTGCCCCCTGGAGGGCTGGGGTTTCAAAGCCTCTGAAGGGTTTTCCTCTGTTGGTGATGCCATATTTGCAAATATCTCTTCCATCTTAAAGACACTTGCTGGACCTCCCAGTCAGAATTAATAGCACACCTGGAATTCATTTAAGATTTAAGACATCTACAGAGTCATACTGTGTACTCAGCCTGTTTGTTTAACCCGGCTTTCTTTCAAAGAACAATGCTCTATTTAAAATAGAAAAATGTTACAAAAGTTAAGTCTGGTGGTAGTGGCACATGCCTTTAATCCCAGCACTCAGGAGGCAGAGCTGTCATTCTAAGCTATGTATGTATCCTTCCATACCCCTGACCAGGAACAGTGCATGTGTATTATTTTGTTAATCCAATACACAGGTGGAAAACAATCCATGTATGCAAATTGGTCAATAAATGGCGTTGTCTGGTCTGGGTGAGTTGAGGTGAGTTGAAGTCACTGGGTTAATCTCTTGTAAAACTGTTAAAGATGTCTTCCTGGTGTGATCATTTCTGTGCTCTACAATACAGACAGAGCAACAGAAGATCACACACAGAGACAGATTCACAAGGCAACCTTCAGGCAGGCACAGACTCATACAACAGGGAGACCAAGGACAGAAGACTCAGGAGCATCAAGTAGACAATTTGAATATGGACTCCACCCAGAAGTTCTTGTGTTTCCTTAGTGGCCATGGATGCATGATTGGTAACTCAGGGCTAATGACTAATGTGTGTAAGTCAGGCATTCCTCTATTGACTTAGGGCTGGTCAGTTTGAAGGAAGACAGGACAGCAGATTGGCCTACAATTGTATAAACATGTTCTGGTCTGGCCTGAACTAGTCAAGCAAGTCCATCAGCAGGTGCCTTATTGGCAGGAGGAAAATCCCACAAGGCCTATATTTAAAGTTGTCAGGCTTTTGTCTCAAGTTGGGAGGAAGAGGAAGACTCCAGCCATCTTTGTCCCCTGGTCATAGCTTCTTACCGTATCTGTCTATGGCTTATCCCCTCAATATCACCAAATAGAAAGACACCAACTTAGAGCCAGGTAATGGTAGTGCAAACCTTTAATCCCAGCAGAGGCAGACAGATAGACCTCTGAGTTTGAGGACAGCCTGGTCTACAGAGGAAGTTCCAGGACAAGCTCCAAAGTTACACAGAGAAACCCTGTCTCAAAACAAACAAAAAAGCAAACAAACAAGCAAAAAAAAAAAAAAAAAAAAAAAAAAACCCACCCCAAAATACATACGTCTTCATGTATGTATGTGCACCGGATGCGAGCGAGCCTGGTCCTGAAGAGACCAGAGCAGGTTGTTTGACAGATTTCCCTGGAACTGGAGTTACATATGATCGTGAATGTCATGTGGGTGCGGGAACCAAATCTGGGTTCTTTTTTTTTTTTTTTTTTTTTTTAACCACCGAGCCCTCCAGCCCCTAAAATACTGTTTTTAGAGTTACAAATATATTTTAGAAAGTAGGCTCTGCCCTCCTTTGTGTTTTGGTTGTGAGAGTCTCAAAGGCTGGCCTTGAACTCCTGATGCTCTTGCCTCACCTCCCAGGTGCTAGCATTATAGGCAGTGTGCAAGCACAGCCTGCTTTTGTTGATGTAGTAATGAATATTTACCTTCATTTTCGGGCGAAATTTCACAAAGTTGTCCAAGCAGGCCTTGAAATCTCACTTTGTAGCCCATACCTGAGGTTTGCTTGTGTCAGCCTCCAGAATGACTGGGGTTACAGGCCTGTGCTGCAGACTGTCATGATAAATCGAGAGGGGAACCTTGGCGAATTCCATGGCAGGCGACGGTGCCCAAGGCAGAGGGACAACATGACAGGCAGACAGCTTAAGCGAGCTTTATTAGAAAAGGAAAAGGTGTGTGTGTGTGTGTGTGTGTGTGTGTGTGTGTGTGTCTCTGTGTGTGTGTGTGTCTCTGTGTCTGTGTGTGTGTCTGTGTGTCTGTGTCCCAGTGCTGAGGGTTCTCATTCTGTGGCTTCCCTTGCTGGTGACAAGCCAGTCAGCCATCTAATTCTTTTCATTTTCATTTGTCTGTTCTCTCTGGCTGGTTTTTTGTTTGATTGTTTGTTTCCTTTTGTTTTGCTTTTTGAGACAGGGTTTCTCTGTATTGCTTTGAAGCCTGTCCTGGAACTGGCTCTGTAGACCAGACTGGCCTTGAACTCACAGAGGTCCGTCTGCCTCTGCCTCCCAAGTGGTGAGATCAAAGGTGTTTGCCACCAACACCCAGCTCTCTCTGGCTGTTTTTTTTTTCCAGGTTCATAATTTATTGTACAAATTGAGTATTACATGATGAGAGTTGACATTAGCTTCTTCGAGCACTTAGCAGATGAGGTTAGACATTTCAAAATCCATTTACGATGCTTTCACAGCTGGAGTTTTCTTAGGCCTTAACTTCAAGTATAAAACCGACAAAGCAAAGCCTCCATATGTGGTGAGTACACAATTCATTCTACCCGTGAGAATGTAAGAGTTGAAGCACTTTTTGATGCCAGTGAACTGGAATTGGCCATCACTATCTGCACCAGCCATGACTTCAATCTTAGCCCAAATCACAAATTCCGAAGCCGATGTCCTTCAACAGACCAGTTCGCCCAACCGGAAGACCCCTTTGGCTGTTTTTAAATACTCTTTTTCTTGCATGAATCATTTCCACTCTCCTGTGCCTTAAGAAGTTCTCTAGATTGTGGGGTCTGAGGGCATGATTTCTGAAATTCTGGAAAATGTCTTCCTTCCAGTCTGTCATATGCTTGAAGTTCTGATAAGCTGTAGAACTGTGTGTCCACGGCTCTTTATATCCCTTTTATTTCCTGTCCTTTGTCTCTCTTGAGTGCATTCTGGAACAGTGTCACATCTGACCTTTGAGGACAGGTAGTGGTGGAGCACGCCTTTAATCTCAGTGCTTGGAAGGCAGAGGCAGGTGGATCTCTGTGAGTTTGAGGTCAGCCTGGTCCACAGAGCAAGTTCCAGAACAGCCAGGGCTACAGAGAAACCCTGTCTGGAAAAACAAACAACAACAAAAAGCAAATAAACATCTGTCCTTTGAGTCACTGCTTTCTTTTTGTTGTTGTTTCTTGTTCGTTTGTTTTTGAGACAGGATTTCTCTGTGTAGCCCTGGCTGTCCTGGAACTCACTCTGTAGACCAGGCTGACCTCAAACTCACTGATCCACCTGCCTCTGCTTCCCCACTGCTGGAATCAAAGGCATGGCTCTATCACCACCCAGCTAAGTCACTATTTTCTTTAGCTGGGACTTTACCTGTTTAATTTACACACACACACACACACACACACACACACACACACACACACACACTGCTATGTAACTACTTTACTTGGGCCTAGGCTGGGGACCTTGTGGACTATATTAGAGAAGAAGCTAATGTCAGTGATCCTGCTGTCGCCAGCCTCTGCTGCAACGTGACGACCCCTCTTTGCATCTCAGTACCCTGCAGACTAAGCAGCAATGACAAAGGACAAACATCCTGAAGGACAAGGATGTACATTCGCGAACATGGTGCTGCACACCTATATCCCAGCACTTGGGAGGTAGAAGCTGGAGCATCAGGAATTCAAGATTAGCCTCTTACACATAGCAAATGCAAGGCCAGTCTGGACTACATGAGATCCTGTCTCAAAATAATAATGATATTTAAAAGGTTTCAGATTTGTTTCATACATGAGAGTTTTGCCTGCATGTAGGTATGTGCATTACCACCTGTGTGCAATGCTCATGGAGGCCAGGAGATGGTCTCAGGTGTCCTGAGACTGGAGCTAGGGATGGTTGGTGTAAGTCACCATGTAGTCACTGGGAACTGAACCTGTGTCCTCTGCAAGAGCAATAAGTGCTCTAAACTGCTGAGCCACTTCTCCAGCCCAATTTAAAAAACAAACAAACAAGCAAACAAAACAACCTATGATGAAAAGCAGTTTTATTTTTATTTTCTTAGAATTTATATTTTGAGCCAGGCATTGGTGGTACACTCGTTTAGTCCCAGCACTTGGGAGACAGAGGCAGGGAGATCTCTGTGAGTTCGAGGCCAGCCTGGTCTACAGAGTTAGTTCCAGGACAGTCTCCAAAGCAATACAGAGAAACCCTGTCTCGAAAAATAAAAAAATAAATAAAATAAAAAATAAGGAATTTTTATTTTGAGAAAGGGTCCCACCAAAGGCCTTGGACTGGGATTACCAACCTGCATCACCAAACCTGGCCTCTCTCCTTTGATAAAAAGCCATTGTTTTTGCTAGGCACAATCCTGATGCCTGGATGGCCTTGGACCTTGGGAGTCTGCAACCTCTGTCTTCCTGCTTTCATAGTGCCTTACTGACTTGTAGCTTTTGCTTGTGAGCTATTCTTTCCCTCTGAGGGGGGTGGGGTGGGGGAATCTTTGATCCCACACCTGAGCACAAACTTCCAAAGAGAGAGCTTGCCTGCTAGCTGGTGCCTGCTACCGGCCAGCCCCACAACCCTTTGAATGCTGAGGTTCCCTTGAACTGTGAGTACAAGCTGCAGGGTGCTGGCTTCCCTCAGAGAGACATTCACTTTTCCCCAGAGTCAAGATGGAGTTTTTATTCACCTACCTCCCTCGCTGAAATGGGTTTTTGTTGTTCTGGGATTTTCTGGTACGTTGTTCCCTCGGTGGGATTAATACTAGATCATTCTCCTAAGAACCTGGGGTCATAGGTATGGGCCAGCTCCTGGAGTGGGTCTTACTTTTGGGAGTTTACTTTATACTTTTATACTGAGATTGTAGGAGCATGCGCGCGCGCGCGCACACACACACACACACACACACACACACACTGCTCACAGGAGTCTCTTCCCCGAGTTTCTTTTTGCTTTTTTTTTTTTTTTTTTTTTTTTTTTTTTCCCCTCAACAGAGTTCAGGCAGGTCTTAAGCTTGCTATATAGCTGAAGCAGGCACTGAACTCCTTATTCCCAGGCTCGCAGGAGATCTGTCTACCCTAAGTGCTGGCTGGGTTAAAAGGCACATGCCTCCTCACTTGGCTGAGTTTCACATCTTCTCTCCTAAGTGTGAGAGAGCAATTTTGGGGAAAGGAAAGGTTTCTGTGTTAGCAGAATCCTTGAAAAAGAAGCTTGCTTTGGGTAAAAACCACCCCAACTTCCAGATTTTACTTTTCTTTATCCTTAATTAGAACCAACTTAGAATGTTGTCTTAAAATCATCACCCTCGATAGGCAATGGTGGCGCACGCCTTTAATCCCAGCCGTCAGGAGGCAGAGGTAGATGGATCTCTCTGAATTCAAGGCCAGCCTTGTCTACAGAGCTAGTTCCAGGACAGCAAGACTACACATAGAAACCCTGTCCCCTGCCTCAAAAAACAAAACAACAACACCACATCATTGTAATCAGATTTTTATTTAGGTCGCCAGCTCTCAAATAAGGACATGGAGATTTATTATTGATTATGAAAGCTCAGCCTTAGCTTAGGCTGGTCCCTCTAGCTCTTATACCTTAAATTAACCTGCTTATATTAATCTACCCTTTACCATGTGGCTTTTTACCTTTCTTTCATTCTGTATGTCTGACTTTCTCCATGTCTTAGTGACATCTCCCCATGCCTGGATTCCTCCTCTTCCTCTCTCTTCCCTGAAATCCCTACTATCCTCCCAGCCTAACTATTGGCCACTCAGCTCTTTATTACGCCAATCACAGCAATGTATCTTCACACAATGCACAAATGTCCCCACAACGCATCACTCTTGGGCTTCAGAGATGAATCCAAGAGCATTTTAGAGTACCTGTTGCTTTTGCACAGGGCTCTCCCAGCACCCACATGGTGGCTCACAAACACCAGTAATTTCAGGGGATTGAACACCCAACTCTGACCTCCTCTGGCACTAGATGTGATGAGGCAAGACAGGGTAGAGGTTCCTCCATCTTGGTTTTTTTTTTGGGGGGGGTGTTTTTTTTTTTGGAACAGGGTTTTTCTGTGTTGCTTTGGAATATGTCCTAGAACTTGCTCTATAGATCAAGCTATCCTCCAACTCAGAGATCTGCCTGTTTCTGCCTCCTAAGAGCTTTGATTAAAGGTGTGCGTCACCACCACCCAGCTCCATGTTGTATTCTTGCTGAGGCCATTCCAAGTTTAGCTAGAGTCAGATCTCCTTGATGGAGAATCTTGTGGGAATTACCCAAAGGTCAAGAATGTCCTAGCTAACTTTAAACTACCTGTTTGTGTGAAACCTCCTCCAGCAAAGGGCTTATTTTGGCTTCTTTTAAAACTGCTTGCTTCAGCCATGACCCAGAGCCAACCTAGGAGAAACCTTGTCTTGAAAAAAGTAAAATAAAGTCCAGTAATTACCAAGAAGTAAAGAGAAAGTGATAAGTCATTAGATTCCCCTTCTCCAACTCCATCCCTCAGTGTCCTGGGGTCCAAGGAGGGAAACCTGATTTGAATGTTTATCTCACTTTGAATTTCATGGCAGGCACAAGTAGAGAACATTACAGAAAACTTGTTATTTTAGATTTATTTTATTTTATGTGTATGAGTGTTTTGCCTGCCTGTATATATGAGCACCACGCGGATGCAGTGCCTGGAGAGGCCAGAAGAGGGCGTCAGATCCCCCAGTACTGGTGTTACAGATGCTTATGTGTTGCCTTACTGGTGCTGGAATCCAAGCCAGGTCCTCAGCAAGAGCAACAAACGCTCGTAACAGCTGAGCCAGCTCTCCAGACCTTCAAGAAAACTAAGTATTATGTGCCTTTGCTGCTTGGAAGTTCTGAAAAATTTGTGAATTCCATTTGCAGCAGGAGAAACAGAGGATGCAATCAGGGAACACTCCTTTGGTCTGGCCTTGCCATGACCTTTGCCTTGTCCTGTCACTCCAAGTTCACAGTCTACGTGTGAGTGTGTGTGAGCTCTTTACTGCCATTTGAAACAGATCAGGCAACTCATCTCGCTGTGCCTGGGCCCCTTCTCAGCTTTAGTCCCAGAGTGTCTTGTGAACTCGGTTGCCCATCCTTGTAGGACACCAGGCAGGCTTGGTGCAGGAGTTTTCTGTCCAGACTTGAATACTCACGAACCTTTAGTTTTCTTCAGAGTTTTTGAACCCAACTTCTTGAAATCCATAGGAAGGAAAGTCTGTGTTTGGCCAACTGCAGGGACTTCCTGGTAGCTTTACAGCCAGCCAGCCGGCTACCATCAGGCTTCAAACCACAGAACAAAGAGGCTGGGCATCCAGACTTCCTGTAAGGCCCTCCCAGAAGAGTCTTAGTCTCCTAAGACACAGCCAGGACTCAGTTACAAGGTCAAACCTCATTACTAACGAGGTTGTGTCCATGCAGAGCAATCTCGTGCATAGAGGGTGTTTCTCAGAAGTCTCATGACTCACCTCCCAGGAAGGTAGGAGGCCTCTCCACTTTGTCCTTTTGAGAGGACAGAAGGGTTTTTTGTTTGTTTGCTGTGCTCTCAATACCAAGATGAGGAGGTGTGTTCTTGAGCAGGGGTTTGCTGTTGATCAAGGACACCCGTGTAGTCATGTTAACACCCACTCAAGCTTCTTACCTCACTACCTGGAAGAGTAAGGTATATGCAGAGCCCTGACCCACAGGTGAAGTAATTATGACACCACAGCCTCCCAAACACAAGCTGCTGGTTTGTGACTGCCTCAATTTGCTTTGGCTTTTCATTCTCTTTTCTTTGATGTTCCCCTCCTTCCTCTCTCCCCTCCTCTCTCCCCCCACTCCTCTATGCTTTTTGAGACAGAGCCTTTCTTTGCAGCCAGACTGGCCTGGCTCTTAAGTGCTGAGCCATCTCTCCAGTGCCCCCCCCCCTTTTTTTTAAAGCCAGTATAGCCAGGCATGGTGTCACACCTTCAATTCTAGCACTCGGAAAGCAAAGGCAGGGAGATCTCTGTGAGTTTGAGCTATATAGTGACATCCTGTCTCAAAAAGCAAGATGTGGACACCCAATACCCAAATAAAAAAAACTGGAACATTTAGCATGTAGAAATTTCTCTCCTTCTTATGATCGACTTTCTGCCTGTCACCTAGTTGTAATGCATTATCCTGATTTTCCCCCCATGTGTTTAAATATCTGTAATCCTGACTTGGAATAAAAAAGAACATGAATAACTAGATGGCCCTTGGGAGAAATCTCAGCCCTGATCCTACAAATTATTTGTATTATGTCAGTCACTTTCCCAGCTGATGGGGACACAGAGACCTTTCTGGTCCTCAAAGGTCTTGCTTATTCACGTATTAAAAATAACTTGTTTTGACTACTTTTCATTATGCCACCCAGGCTGAACTCAAACTCCCAATCCTCTTACTGCAGCCTTCCCATTCTTGAGACTACAGGTCTGAGCCCGCTACACTTGGGTGTTGTAAGTCACTGCGTGATTTCTGAAGATGGCTACCACTGAGAACTATACGCTAGCCACGTATGGTGGCCCACGCCTTTAATCCCAGCACTCGGGAGGCAGAGGTGGGCAGATCTCTGTGAGGTTGAGGCCAGCCTGGTCTACAGAGTGAGTTCCAGGGCAGTCAGAGCTGCATAGTGAGACCCTATTAACAAAACAATTAAAAAGAAAAAAAACCCACACACAGAGGGGAAAAAAAGAAATGTTGTGGAATATTATTGTAACTGGGCAAAGATGTGTTACATTTGTTTTTGCTTCAGAATATTACTTTAACTGTATAAAGGTGAGCTACTTTTATTTGCTTAATGATATAAGGATGTGTGTTTAATTATTATTATTTTGTTGTTGTTTCTTTGAAATGGTTTCTCTGTGGTTTTGGAGCCTGTCCTGGAACTCACTCTGTAGATCAGGCTGGCCTGATCCTCAAACTCAGATCCACCTGCCTCTGCCTCCTGAGGGCTGGGATTAAAGGTGTGCCCCACACCACCCCGCTGAATTATTGGTTTTTGTGTTACTACATGCCGGGTGCTGTTCTTGACACTGGGCTATGTCAGTAAGTAAAGCCACTAGGCTTTCTAATCTTAGAGGCCTTATATTTTAGTGGGAAATGAGGCCTGGAGAGATGGCTCAGTGGTTAAGAGCACTGGCTGCGTCTCCAGAGGATCTGGAATCAGTTGTGCACGGGGCAGCTCATAACTGTAACTCCTGTTCCAGGGGATATGGTGCCCTCTTCTGTTCTCTGCCAGCACTGCACACAGATGGTGCACAGATACTGACAGGCAAACCACCTATATGTATAAAGTAAAATAAGAATATGGGGCTGGAGAGAGGGCTCAGCAGTTAAGAGCACTTGTGGTTCTTGCAGAGGGTCCCCTGGAGTGATCCACAACTCCAGTTCCAGAGGATCCAATGCCCTCTTCCGACCTCTATAAGCCCAACACACACGGTACACAGACATATGTGCAGAAAATAAAATAGAATAAAATCACACGAATTAAAACAAATGAAAGTACCTTTAGTTTTAAAAGTTAACAGGAAATGGCACGTGGTAATAAATGAGTAAGTCCTGTAGCGGCTTTCAAATAGCAACAGTTGCTACAGAGGACAAGCCTAAGGGGAGGGAGAGTTCCAAGATGGGACCAGATGCAGGGCTGAATAAGCTGTCCTGGGAGGTCAGCTGCCAGGCTGAAATCTGTCTGAAGACTTGGCAGGCCAGAGGACAGACAAGCCAGGGAGAATGCTTTGGGGCCATGACATTTAGTCAGTGCTGATTCCATACTCCAACCTAGGGGACAGTTTCCAACATCTGGAGATGTTTTGGTTGTGGCAACCAGGCAAGCAGGGATCTAGTGGGAAGTGGAGAGGATACTGTTGAAATCCTTATGCTGCACAGAACATCCCTCCCCAGCACTCCGAGAAAGAGTCCCTGAGCCAAATAATCAACAGTGCCTGGGTAACAGCGGGGACAGCCAGCGCAAGAGCTGGAGGCTGGCAGCCAGGAAGCTACAAGAACACAATAGCCGATGAGGTCTGAGGGACACTCTGCAGGCCTTGGCTTCACTGGAAATAAGGAATGATGTCATCCTGCTCCGCTGGACTGAGATCAGGCTCAAGGGACCAGTGCTGGAGTGGGAGCTGAAGAAGGTGGGCATGGTGGACCCACGTGGCCAGCATGGCTCCCTACAGGCTGCATTACCCTTCGTGGGCATTCCCTCTCGAGCTGGCTCCGCCCACTCCCCCGCCCCCCCCCCCCCGACTCTCAGTGTCTCAGTGAGGCCCTCCCTTCTGACTTCAGCCACGTCCTAACCCAACCCTGTGACCCCATCTCTCGCAGTCCTCCTTTGTTGGCACAAGCTAGGGGGTCCAGGATCAATCACCTTTGACCCCTCCAGTTGCTGCTCCTACACCCAGACCTGTACTCACCAACTGACCAGCCTGATGTGCACAGCTCTCCTTCTCTAGTCACTACCCAGCGTTACCACTCTTCCTGAACCGTCGACCTTTGAACTCACTCTTTTGTTTCTGTGTTTGCTTTCTTTTTCTTTTTATCAAAGAAACTCCCTGAAACTCCATGTCACCCAGGCTGGCCTAGAGCTCAAGATGTTCTTGCTAGAGTTCCAAGTGCTGGAACTTGTCGTGTGTGAGACGCCCCGCCCAGCTTTAACCTCTTTCACTGAGCAAGACACTGGCCACCCTGCTGTGTGTCCTTTGGCTCTCCCACATAAAGTATATGATATAATGAGGAGTCATTGCAGGCCATGGTGACCCATACCTGTAATCCTGGCACTCGAGAGGCTGAAGGAGGACTGCCGTGAATTTAAGGTCAGCCTGGGTTGTATAGCAAGTTTCTAGAACATTCTGGGATGCAGAGTGAGGGTCTGTCTCAGATCAAAAAGTGCTTCCTTTAATGGCATCAATATACTACCTTTGAGCAACACAGGGGAGATTAACACAGTCTGTGCATGAGGACTACATGCAATTCATGAGGTGTTTATTATTCTTATGTATGGGCATTCTGCTTGCATGCAACAGTCCATGGGCTATGTATGTGCACCTGGTGCCCAGGGAAGCCAGAATGAGGTCATTGGAACCACTTAAGTTAGAGTTACAGATGGTGGTGAGCCACCATGTGGTTGCTGGAAATTGAACCCAGGTCCTCTAGAAGAGCAGCCAGCACTCTTAACTTCTGAGCCATCTCTCCAGCTCCTCCCCAGATCTCTTTTTGGGTCACAGCAGTTTCTGAGGAAAACTCTATCTTTCTACAAACAACTCCAAATTAGTCTGCTCCACACCGCTTGTTCTGAGTGACCCTTCTTTTTCCTTTTTTGAGATTCGAGCTCATGGCTGGCCTCCAGTTAACTGTGTAGCTGAAAGCCACCTTGAGTTCCTAACTCTCCAGCTGCACCTCCTGGAGCTGAGAACACAGGGTGTGCACTGATGACACCCGAGAATACTGGGTGTGCACCGACACCTGGCTCCTAAGTGCTCTCACCAGGCATGGAGATTCACACCTGTAATTCCAGCACTCCAGAGGCAGAGGGGGGCATCCTGACAAAACCAGGTTAGCCTAGGATACACAGTGAACAGAGCAATCAGGGTTACACAGCATGCCCTGCCTGAAAATATGGAGTAATAATAATATTGTATGAGCCTCTTTCCTCTCAGGCTTGAACTCAGTTTGATAACTCCTGGCCACGTATGATATGGGTGTCAGATAGATCTCTGACTTCCAGAGCAATCTGGAGAATGAGAGAGGAAGAGAGGGGAGAGAAGGGGAGAAGCCACAGTTCCCTAACAGTGGAGTCCTGCTTCAATTTTTTCATTATTTTTTTCTTATTTTACATATGCATTCCAGTTCCCTCTCCCTCCCTCCTTCTCTCCCTCCCTCTGCTTCAATCTTCATATCTTTGTATCCTTTAATCCTCACAAAAAGTAGCCTGTGGGCTGGAGAGATGGCTCAGTGGTTAAGAGCACTGGATGCTCTTACAGAGGACCTGGGTTCAATTCCCAACACCCACACGACAACTCACAACTGTCTAAAACTACAGGATCCAACACCCTCACAGGTATACATATGGGCAATTTTAAAAAGTAGCCTGAATTCACCAATTTTATTTAACTTTTTTTTTTTTTCTCTGAGACAGGGTTTCTCTGTGGCTTTGTAGGCTGTCCTGGAACTAGCTCTTGTAGACCAGGTTGGCCTCAAACCCCTGAGCTCTGCCTGCCTCTGCCGAGTGCTGGGATTAAAAGGGTATGCCACCAATGCCGGCTTATTTAACTTTTTTAGTTGAAAGCAAGCTGGGAAAGCCCCAGGTCTGTCACCTCATTCCACTCTGGACTCTTGGCCTGGACGGCCCTCGGAGGGCCTGGCCTAATACGCCACTGTGTGTGGTCCTCTCACCCCCCACCCAGCACAAGTCCACAGGTGTATCAAAGTCTCCCTGTGGGCGTTGTCCCCTTGAAGTCAGCAGCCTGCTCTGTTCTTGCTGAGCCTCCTGATTCCCGAGGTACCTGTGCGCAAACCCTCTTAAGTGTGTCAGCTTTTCTCTGTCTGTGAACATTGACCGGCCACTGCTTAGCCTCTCGGTGGGTGTGCAGGCAGGTGTGGCTGGGCACACACATCAGCTTTGCCCCTGTTAGCTGTCATTCCCCAAAACACAGACACAACTGCAGGCCCTGGGGACTGGGAAGGCTTTCAATACAGGCTCCTTCCTTCTGCAGAAAGATGGCTCCAGCCCTTCCTTTCACTGCAGGTTAGGGCAAGCCCTCATGCGTTTTTAGAATGCCTAGACAAGGCAGGCTGAGGCAGGGGATCACAGGAGTCCAGGAGTTCAAGTCTATCCTGAATGATAAAGTGAGCTTCTGTCTCTAAAAAAAAAAAAAAAAATTCCAGCAGAGACAGGCAGATCTCTGTGAGTTTGAGGCCAGCCTGGTCTACAGAGCAAGTTCCTGGGCAGGAAGGGCTGTCACACAGAGAAAAAACGGTCTGGAAAAAACACCAAAATAACTGTTCCAGTCAGAAGAGCTCATTCCTTGTGTTTAACTACAACGTCCTCTGTGTATGATAATTAATACAGCTCTGTATGTATTATCAGTGAACAGACAGATGTGCATGGATAATTATCAACCAGGCTGGGTATGGTGGTGCATGCCTTTAATCCCAGCACTCCAGAGGCAGAGGCAGAGGCAGAGGCGGGCAGATCTCTGAATTCCAGGACAGGCTCTACAGCTACACAGAGAAACCCTGTCTCGAAAAACCAAAACCAAACAAGACAAAAAAAAAAAAAAAAAAAAAAAAAAACCAAGCAAAAAATAAGCAAAAAAAAAAAAAAAAAAAAAAAAAACCCAAAAACAAACCACAACAAAAGAAAAACACAGTTTCAACAGGCTCTGAGAGGCTCCTGGGCCTGGGTCTGCTTTAGGGAAACATTTTTATAGCCTTCTTCCCCTTCTCAGAGTCTTCCAGTCCGTCCAATTAAAACACTGAAGTTCAGGCCTGTGGTGTTGCACATCTTTGATTCCAGCACTCAGGAGGCAGAGGCAGGCAGATCTCCAAGTTCAAGGCCAGCCTGGTCTACAGAGCAAGTTCCAGGACAGCCAAGGCTACACAGAGAAACCCCATGTCAAACAAACAAACCCACAAAAACAAAAACAAAACAAAACAGCAGCAACAGTAAGACTGAACAGTGAACAAGGACAGCTTCTAAAACGGCTCCCACCAAGAAGAAGAATAAAAATGAGCTCCCATCTATTCCAGAAGGAAGCCGGTCCCAGACCGCCCTGGCCAAGGAGTTAAGAGATGCAGGAACCAAGGGAAGCTGCGGCTACTGCATCTTGGGAGTGGCCTCCTTCAGGTCAGAGTGCCCCTTTGTGGTTAGATGTCCTGACGTTACCTCCCCCTCCCATCAGTCCACATGTCGTCACACGTGCACAGTGGCAAAAGGTCTACACCTTTAGTGGCTGGATGTCACAGTGATGCCCTCTACATCCTGAGTTGGAAAGGGGCTCCTCTCTGTGGAGCTCGTGGGAGGAGATACCCTAAGAGGGAGCTCTGCACCAGCATCACTTGGGACAGAAAAAGGTTCCCCCTGTGGCATGAATATGGCACCTGCCTTATAAATAGTCATAAAGCTACTTTAAAACCCGGGGTACAGAGTCCGCTAGGCGGCTGTAGCCTGGATAGGGCAGCGACTCCAGTCTCCTTTTGCTTTGCTTTGCTTTGCGTGTATGCCTTTGCTAGGTAAATGTCTGCTTAAACCAGAGGACCAGTGTTCAGTTCCCAGCAACCACATGGTGGCTCACAACTATCTGTAGTGAGATCTGGCTCCCTCTTCTGGCCTGCCTGCATGCATACACGCAGGCAGAACAATGTATATAAAATAAATAAATCTTTAAAATTTTTCATTTATGAGCCAGGTGGTGATGGTGCATGCCTTTATTCCCAGAACTCAGGAGGCAAAGACAGGCAGATCTCAGTGAGTTTAAGGCCAGCCTGGTCTACAGAGTGAATTCCAGGACAGCCAGGACTATTTCACAGAGAAACCCTGTCTCAAAACAACAACAACAGCACATAAATAAAAATTTCATTTATTTATTGTGTGCAGGTGATTGCACTTGTAGAAGTCTGTTCTCAATTTGCACTACGTAGGTTCTGGAGATTAGACTCAGATCATCAGACCTGATGGCAGGGCCTGTTCCTGCTCAGCCACTCTGAGTCTCTTAACTGAATTCTCTCCTTCAAGAATACAAGAGTCGAGAGACTGGCCCCCACCTGCACTCCCACCTCAACAGTATCCCAAGTACTAAGTATGCTGACGAAAGGCAGACTTTCTGCTTCCTGTAGAGGCCCCAGAGCCAGTTTCACTTTCCCAGCATCCTTTGCAGCAGATGGGGACCAGGCACTGCCTGAGGCAGGAGGACCACTACTAATTCAGACTTTGATTGAATTAATGATGCAAGAAGAGAACCCATCACAGAGCAGCAGCGACCTCCAGTGTTCTGGCGAGGAGACTATGTCTTTATGGGCTATGTCAGGCATGTCCTCACCAAGCCAGGTCTGCAGAGAGCTTTGGCTCTCTCCCACAGTGAGGTTCCTTTCTACCCAGCGTGCTTTCCTAGTCAGGTTCTGCAGCTTTGCCAGTGATTCTGGGAGCTCTGCATGGCCTATCATCTCATTTCCTGCTGAGACCCACCCTTTCCCTTAAAAACTCTACTGTGCCTGCCCCATTCAGGGCTCTGGGTTGAGGTGGAGGCCTTGGTCCTGCTCACCTGATGGCCAGTCATCAGCCTCAGACCCAGGTCCGAGCAGGTCTCCCTCCAGCAGGGCTGAAGCAGAACACTGAGCTGGGAGTGTGGTAGGGAGGTGAGTGTGGGAGGGTGGGGGCTAAGGGGTGTATCAGGTTCTGGAGCTGCTGAGCTGGTAGCATGTTGTATAATTGGCACCTGGAATGTAAATTTCCATGGTTTTTCATGACAGGGTTTCTCTGTGTGGCTCTGGCTGGCCTAGAACTAGCTCTATAGACCAGGCTGGCCTCGAACTCACAGGGATCTGCTTGCCTTTGCCTATCAAGTGTTGGGATTAAAAGTGTGCACCCCACTGCCTAACCAAGATATACACATGCATGCAGAATACATTTACATAAAACGAAGAAATCTAAAACCAGAAAAAAAAAGTACCAATAGCTATGTCTCCAGCTGGTTTTTTGTTTGTTGGTTGGTTTTTTGTTTGTTTGTTTGTTTTTGTATTTTGAGACAGGGTTTCTCTGTATTGTTTTGGGGACTGTCCTGGAGCTAGCTTTGTAGACCAGGCTGCTCTTGAACTCACAGAGATCTGCCTGCCTCTGCCTCCTGAGTGCTGGGATTAAAGGTGTGTGCCACCAATGCCCAGCTGTTGTTGTTTACTTCTAAAGACTTTTTTTACTATGTATATAGTGCTCTGCCTGCATGAATGCCCACAGGCCAGAGAAGAGCATATCTCACTCATCGTAGATGGTTGTGAGCCATCATGTGGGTGCTGGGAATTGAACACAGGTCCTCTGGAAGAGCAGCCAGTGCTCTTAACCTCTGAGTCATCTCTCCAGCCCTGTTTTATTTTAATACAAAGTCTCACTGTGAATCCCTGGTTGGTCAGGAGCTTGCTATGTGGACCCAGGCTAGCCTCAGATTCTTGGCAATTCTCCTGCATCAGCCTCCAGATTGCTGAGAGTACAGAGAAGTCCTTTCCCTTCCCTTTCCTGCCCTCCCCTCCCCTCCCCTTCCTTTTCCTTTAACTTATGGGAGGAAGTCTATTCTCTCCTTCCACTATGTGGATCCAGGGGATTGAGCTCTTCATCAGGCTTGATGGTGAGCATCTTGTTTTGTTTTTTTGAAGCAGGGCTTCTCTGTGTGGCTCTGGCTGTCCTGGAACTCACTCTGTAGACCAGGCTGGCCTTGAACTCAGAGATCTGCCTGAGTGGCAAGTAATTACCTTGCTGCGTGGAACCATAGTGATGCCCAGTTTTCTTTTCTTGAAAACCACTATTCACTTTTTTTATTGCATTTTTTCTTACTGTGTGTATTTGAAGGGTGGGGTGTGCATGTGCCACAATGCACCTGAGGTCCCAGCACATTTGCTAGAGTTGATTCTTCCCTTCTGCCACGTGGGCTCTGGCAGCTGGGCAGACTTTCCCTTCCTCTCCTTTTCCCTTTAGTCTGAATGTTTTTAACGTTTTTGTGTGGCTATTTTTCTTTCCCTTTGGTGTTCTCCATGTCTTTTCTCTTCCCAGTGAATGCAGGTCAAAATTCACTTACAGGGGCCTGTCAATACACACTGTAAGTTCCACCAAAATAATAACAAAATGCTGGGCATAGTGGCTCAGGCCTTTAATCCCAGTACTCCAGAGGGAGAGGCAGGTGGATCTCTTTGAGTTTGAGGCCAGCCAGGTCAACAAAGTGAGATCCAGGATAGCCAGGGCTGTCTCAAAAAACCAAAGGAAAAAAATAATTATTTAAAAGAACAACCACAACAAATACTGTGTTTATACTGTGCCATTCATGGTAGCCAGGATGAGAAGAACCCCAGTAGAGCCACACTAAAGCAACAACCATCAGGCCATGCCTGCCTGTTTTTAACCCTCTCAGCAAACAGCTGTGCAATTCGGGTCTGCCCCTGGTTTCTCTGACTTATTTTGTCTCTGTAACAACTATCACACTTTAATATCCCAAGCTTACTAGAAGAATCAGAGAAGTCAGGAAAGGCTGGGGTTATGGCTCAACAAGAGAACACTCACCTATCATGTATGAAGCTCTGGAATGGATCTCCTGCACTGCAAGA
The DNA here is from genome assembly GCF_943737965.1 of Phodopus roborovskii. Taxonomy (NCBI): domain Eukaryota; kingdom Metazoa; phylum Chordata; class Mammalia; order Rodentia; family Cricetidae; genus Phodopus; species Phodopus roborovskii. The sequence goes on from NW_026126407.1 coordinate 11,776,218, forward strand.
CAAAGCCAAGCCAAACCCTACAATGCCTTGCTTTATAAGGATGAACTGTGGAGACATGAACTAAAAGTTAGATGTTCAAACACTGGGACCTGGGGGCTGGAGAGATGACTCAGCAGATAAGATCGATTACATGGAGGACTGAGTTCAGTACCCATGCTGGGTGCCTCACAACAGACTGTAACTCTAGCTGCAGGAGACCCAGAATCCTCTTTTGTCCTCAACAGTCATGTGGCGTGTGTGTGTGTGTGTGTGTGTGTGTGTGTGTGTGTGTGTGTGTGCGCACACACATACACACTAATATATATGCATGGAACCTTGACACCAGCAGCAGGTAAAGGGAACACAACATGTATGGGCTTCTCACTGAACAGACCCTGCACTGTTCTGTATGCTCACTCAACAGACCCTGCACTGTTCTGTACGCAGAGTCAGATGAGATTTTGCAGAGGTTCCAGAGACAGGAAAAGAACTCTGTGTGCTCCCTATAAGTGTTTGAACTGAATTCCTCAACTCAATCAGACCAGAGTAACATGCTCATCTCTCCAGCAGAGTATTTACATTTTATGCATACATATGTGCAACTACAAAACTATAAACCACATAGCATATCTATAAACCACCTATGTGGAGGCAGAATTGCATGGTTTGAATTAGATTTGGATTGCAATTAGTTTTGAAAATTAGAAAAAAAAACTGTTTTCCCCTTTAATTTTAGAAGTTATAAAAAAAATTGTCACTTCCATTTACTCCCTTCTCTTTCTTTTTGTTGTTGTTGGGAGGGGGGTGTCTTGCTATATAGCTCAGGCTAGCTCCAAACTTGTTATGTCACCCAGGCTCTTAATTCTCCTACCTCAGTTTCCCAAGTGCCAGGATTACAGCATGTGTTGGCACACCCAGAAAACTGACGTCACTCATTGACACATCTTTATCATCTGTTTATTTAATTCAGGCCTGAGGGTTAAACACAGGGGTAGGCATTCCAGGGCAAACACTCTTACAGGGTGAGTCCTGGGATATCCTGGGCTACAGCCTGGATCTGTTCAAAAGCAACTCAAAACATAAATACATGTTGTACTAAACATACAAAATAAAATATATTCACACAGTGTAAAATCAACAGGAGGGCTCTCCCCTGTCTTTGTACTTCCTCCTTTAACTATCGCTCCTTATAAACTCTCACCCGACACTCCTGGCAAGAAGGCGGAGAGCTTGTCAGTGCAACAAGTCAGAGGTCTTATTTCATGCCTCCTGGGACAGAGGGGAAAAAAGCAGAATCCACATGGACAAGAGAGCTTCCAAAAGCAAGAAACAGATGGCCTCAGACTCACAGAGAGCTGGGCCAGGAGCCGAAAGGCACCCTGGGCGCGGTGGGGTTCCTTTAGGCTCAAGGCAGGGGCTGGAGATGCATGTTTAAAAGAGTATAAAGTCTGGGTGTAGCTCAGAGGAGACCTGGACCAGCAAGTATTAAACTTTGTGTCCAGTTTACAGCATTTCAGAAAATAGACAGACTTTGCTAATCCCTTCCATTGCAAACTGCAAAAGAGCCGTTTTACAGATTTACAAAAACCCTGCAGATGTATGGTGCATGGTGAAGTTTTCCTTCCATGGGGGTTTCCAGGCTCTTATAACTCCTGATACTGAACTATGGATACACATGGGAGGCAGGTCTATGAGCTAGCTATGTTTTTCGTCTTTCACTTAACAATGTATCTCAGATTTTTGTGAGAGCCAAAGTTACATTTTAAGTTTTAATTACTATGCCTTAGAAATCCATGAAACAAAAATGCAAGCACCTTGCCCAAGGACAGATAGTTCCTGAAATGCCAGAGGCTGTTGTTTATGGGAGAGAACAAGCCACATGTTTTCACTCCCTAAACAAGTTTGTTTGACCCATGGGCACCAGATGGGCTTGGTCACGTGTGGATGGGAGGTTCCCAGGCAGGAAAAAGTCAGGATGTACGCTTGCCCCTGATTGGACCTGATGGGAAACGCAATGAATTATGGTTTTTCCTTCTTAAACTCTTGGAAATTGTGATTCTGGGCCATTTCCCAGGAACTTGGCTAAGGACCTGGCCAAGACCCATCCACCTGGCCAGTATTTAATTAAAGTTTGCCTCAAATTTGACTCTAAACTATAATAGTGGTCTTATTTTCAATCAGTGGGATTAATACTCTTTCAATGACTGCACGAAACCAAACAAATTAACAAACAGAACAACTTTAAAAAAAAAAAAGCCAGATGTTCTCCCAGGAATAGGGGGTTCTGTGAGATCAGTCTGGGTTACATAGTGAGACCCTGTCCAAAATAAATAAACAAATGCAAATAAAAAGCCAGGTCTAGTGGCTTTTGCCTTGGAGGTGGGGTTCAGTTTGGGAGGAGTTCAAGTCATCTTCAGCTATATAACCAGTTTGAGGCCAGCCTGGACACATGAGATCTTGTCTCTAAAGCCAATGACTTCATGTTTCCACTGAGAGTTTTGTTTGATTTTTTTTTTTTTTTTTTTTTTTTTTTTTTTTTTTTTGGTACCACAAATAATTCTACAGTTAAGAAAAAAAAAAAAAAAAAAAAAAGCTTTTTTTTTTTTTTTTTTCCTGATGCAAAAGCAAAGAGTCTTTTATTGTTTAAAGTGTTAACTGTAGTAACTCGGGCCATCGGTCCCTTCAACACGACAGATGGAGAAGGCAAAAACTACAGCTTTAACATGGCTCTAATTCTTCACTTTCTACTCCAGCAGGATCCCCTGACCTCAGCCTGATTTCTTCTCAGCCTCTTTTCCTATCTGTTACCTGGTTACCCATGTAACAGGCCCCCAGACCTTAGCACAACTGACTCCATGATAGAATACCTACCATTCAGGCCATAAAACGCAGCGTGTAGATAGCACCACCTGCCAAAATGAAAACAAAGAGCTAATCCATCAAAGTCTCAACGTACTAGCCCTGCTTTCTGGCTTCTGTAGTTGTGCTTCTGGCTAACTGTGCTTGCTAATTGAGGCGCATCAAGCCAGGATGTGGCATTGAGCTTAAAAGCTCACCCTGAGAAAGGCAAGGGGCTACACAGGGTCCCAAACACCCAGTGTAGTCACCAGCCAGCTAATGAAGACTTCCTATTGGCTTAAGCCTTGTGTCCCAGTAGTTTTCTCTGAGAAATATCCCACAACAATCCATATGAAGTTTTCCCAGATCCTTAAGCACCCGAAGGCAGAATCCAGGTGCTATAGTTTTGTGTTAAATGTCTAACAAATATTTGTCCCAGAATGTGGTGCTACTGGGAGGTGGTGAGGCCTTTAGGAGGTGAGGTCTAGTGCTGTGGGCCAATCTTTGTACACTGTAAATATGTATTGCCCTCTTGTTAATAGAAAGCTGGTTGACTAATGGCTAGGTTGGCTTTTCCTGGATGAGAGAAGGGCGGAGCTTGGGAGTCACAAGCAGATACAGAGAGAAACAAGATGAATACAAAGTGTCTAAAGAAGGTTCTGCCACATGGCAGAGGGTAGACAAGAAATACGGGTTAATTTAAAATGTAAGAGTTAGCTAGTAACAAGCATAAGCTATCAGCCAGGCTTTCATAATTAATAAGTCTCCATGTTGTTTATTTGGGAGCGGCTGCTGGGACACAGAGAAACTCCACCTACAGTCTAGTGGAGAAAAAAATCTCTGGAGGGATTGTGGGGATCCAGGCCTCTTTTTCTCTTAGCTTCCCTATCAGCAAGCAAGCAGTTACCTCCCCTCCACGCTGCCCCCTACTGGCCTGAAGGCAGTGGAGCCCAGAGACATGGGATTAAGACCTCTGAACCCCTGAGCAAAAACTGACTTTAATTTCTCAAAACTGATTTATCTCAGGCATTTTCTTACAGTAAGAGAAAACTCACTAACAAACCAGATTTCCATTTCCTAGTCCATCTCAACCTGCCATCTGGCTCCCTCAGGCTTTATTGACTCACAATTTACATTTGACTTCCTGAAAGAGTCTTAAAGCGGTGGTTTTGGTTTTGTTTGTTTTTGTTATTGTTGCTTTGTAACATAGGCTGGCTGGAACTGATTCCCTAGACCAGGCTGGCCTTAATCTCACAAAGATCCGCCTGCTTCTGCCTCCTGAGGGCTGGGGTTAAAGACACACCCCTCAAGGAAGCTGTTCTTGAGTTCGAAGTACAGTTTGCTTTTTACCACCACCCCGCTTTTTACCACCACCCCTCGTCCTGGGAGGGAGGACACATGCATGATGCGGCTGAGCTAAGGCAGAAGTGAGTCAAGCTGCTCAGTGCCAAGGGCCAGGAGCCAAACCTGACCAATCTCATTAGACACCAGGCCAGGCAGCACGTTGCCAGCATAGCCAGGTGTGAGCTGAAAGCTGAAAGCCTGGCTAGGAAGCCTGGCTCAGTCTTTTTTTTTTTTTTTTTTAATTATGTATTTATTTTGGTTTTTCTGAGTCAGGGTTTTCTGTGTGGCTTTGGAGCCTGTCCTGGAACTAGTTCTTATAGACCAGGCTGGCCTTGAACTCACATAGAGTCACCTATGCTGCTGGCTCAGTCCTAACCCGAAGGCAGCAGCGGACTGAATGGAGAGTAGGAAGAAAGGCAGAGGACTGCTTGTGGGGAGTCAAACCAGAGGCCCTGATGAAAAGACAGAGAGGGAACTTTAGTTCTGTGTCCTAGTCCAGGAGTGGGCTTGGTAAGCTCTGTCTGAGGCTGCGGCAGGTGCCTCAGATGGGCTGAGGTTTCAGTCTCTGGAGACCCAGTTCTTCCCCTGGGCTGTGGTTATCAGTCCTAAGGCAGCAGTGTCCTGTGTTCTCTCTGCGAACACTGTCAGACTTAGCTCTCTACTGACCTCGGCTGTTTCCCACTCTGCAAATAGTATATATGATGTTGTACTTCGTGATAAACCGTTTAGCACAAATCACCAGCTTATGCAAGACCTGCTGGTCCCAGCTGATGATTTTGTCTTTATTTCTCATCCCTGGTCCTCTCACTCAGCACCTCATCACTCAAGATGTTCCTGCAGGTTTGGGGTCAACTGATGACCTGAGGAACTTTGAAACCGTGAAGGTCAACATGCAAAACAGCAGGTGACAAACAGAGGCCAGGCATCCCCATCCTCTCTGCTCACCTTTCAGGGCTGGGTCAGACAGCATGCTTGGGAGAGGGGAGGTCCATTTGCAGACACCAGGTTTGAATTCTGGAGTCTCTGCTTCCTGTCTGTGGTATGGCATCGGAGCAGGGTCAGTAGCTTTTCCATGCAACAGACTCTGTGGAGCTAGGTCCTGGGGATACAGTTGAGTGAATCTAGTCCCTGCGCTCATGGAGCCGAGAGGAGAATCTGACCAATAGATGATAACTTTATAGACAGCACTGTGGTTGGGGGTAGTCAGGCTTCTGTGGGGCACATAAAGCCCTAATCTGGGAGAGAACCTGGAAGGCCCAGTGAGAAGCCACTTCAACCAAGAAATGTATGTAATGTATGGCAGTGGTGGGACACTTTTTTTCCCCAGACAGGGTTTCTCTGTGTGGCCCTGGCTGTCCTGGAACTCGCTCTGTAGACCAGGCTGGCCTCAAACTCACAGAGATCCTCCTGCCTCAGGATAAACAGTCTTGCCAGGCTTGGGGCAGTGGAAAGTGTGCAAGGCAGACCACAGGCAGCAAGCATGGCCAGGGCAAGGATAGAAACACAGGTGCTCTGGTGATAAGCTCCCCTGGGGAAGTGATAGGAGGCAGCACTTGATAGATTGGACCAGGTGGGGCGTCGGTGGTGTGCGCCTTCAATCCCAGCACTCGGGAGGCTGAAAGAGAACCCTGATTAACAAACAAACAAACAAGCTGAAGTGAAAACAGGGACCAGGCAGAAAAGTTTCCCAGAGAACAAACTGGAACAATTTAAGTATCAAATTGGATAATGACTTAATAGATCATAATACATTTTAAAATACATTTGAGTAGCCAGGTGATGGTGGCACACACTTTTAATCCCAGCACTCTGGTGGCAGAAGCAGGGGGGATGTCTGTGAGTTCAAGGTCAGCCTGGTCTACAGAGTGAGTTCCAGGACAGTCAAGGCAACACAGAGAAACCCTGTCTCCAAAAAAAAAAAAAAAAAAAAAAAAAAAAAAAAAAAAAAAAACCAACCAAGCAAGCAACATGTGAGTAATGAGTCTATGACTACACTCAAAATGAATCCAGGGAGCAAACGGGAGCTTGCAGCTTGCAACAGTTTGTCTGTCAATCATAACTAGAGGCGAGTTACTATTGACATGAAACCAGCAACTGCTCAGGTGAGAGCCAGACCCTAAGGCCTTTGGGTGAAAGCTGATGGAAACACAGCTACAGACTCTGAGTGTCCTTCCACTAAACACTGATTAATTACAAAGATGAAGAGGTGGCTTTAGGTGGAGAAGCCCAGCAGACACCACTTCAGCAAGTGAAGCCGATAGATAAGCTAATAGACTGAGCTGAGCCAGAGCCTCCCGACAGACACACAGGTGGCAGCGGTCCACAGGGGCCCTGCTAGAACAGCACCACCTGAACTAACCACGAGGAAACCAACTGGGAAGGGTTCTATAGGGCGGCAGGCTCATACTCAAAATTACCAGTGTTATGAAAGACAACGAGAGGCCAAGAAACTGTTTTCCATTAAAGCTGCTGGCAGGCAGGCTAGGTGTTCTCTACTGCATGCTAAAAATAAACGAGAGAAACAAACAAATAAATGAAAAAGCAGCTTAAAGACAATGATGATGAAACATATGGTCCTGAAAGGACAGTATTGCTGTAAAGGACAGTATTAGGACAACCAGGGACATCTGTATGCAGCTAATGGAACTGCTTGGATTAACTACCTAGATTTGACCATTCGACAGCAGATAACGAAAAGCTATTGGGGGCTGTGAGATGGCTCAGAGGTTAAGAGCATTGGCTCTTAAGAGGTTCTGAGTTCAATTCCCAGCAACTACATGGTGGTTCACAACCATCTGTAATGAGATCTGGTGCCCTCTTCTGGCCTGCAAGCATACATACCAGCAAAACACCATATACACATAATAAATAAATCTTAAAAAAAGAAAGGAAGGAAAGCTGTTAGAAGCAGTGGCACACAACTGTAAACATAACCCCCCACCCCAAGAATCAGGGGTTCAAGGTCTTGGCTGGTGAGCTTGGTGCTGTTCTGGGCCACCTAAGACCCTCTTTATGGGTGGGCAGACTTTGTTCTTTTTCTTTCTTTCTTTCTTTCTTTCTTTCTTTCTTTTTCTTTTTTTTTCCTTTTTGGTTTCTCAACACAGGGTTTCTCTGTGGTTTTGGACGCTGTCTTGGAATCCACTCTGTAGACCAGGTTGCTCTCGAACTCACAGAGATCCACCTGCCTCTGCCTCCCAAGTGCTGGGATTAAAGGCATGCACCATCATCACCACCTGGCTTGCTGTTATATCTTAATATAAATATCTGATATGAACATGGCCTTATGAAAGGGCTGAGTGACCCACAGGTTGAAAACCACTGCTCCAGAAGATTCAACGCCCTCTTTTGGTCTCATTGGGCACTACACTCTCTTGGCATATACACACACAGACACACATAAATAAAAAAACAATGGGAGAAAAACTAGAAAGACAGTCATGCACATGTACACAACACAAAGTACATAACGTGTCGTTATAGTGTTCGGGAATCCACTCAGTTCAAATTTAGATTAAATTAGTTTATTCTTATTGTTAGTAGGCTAGAGCCAAAAAGCATGCTGTGTTAAAGGGAGCTAAAGGAAGGGTTTATAAGGAGGATATCAAATGGGAGCATTACAGTTATCTGTGGGATCCACTGCTGGGCAAGAAATTGTTTTACTCCCCCTAGGCTGTTTCTCTTTGCCGTTATATAGGAAGAAAAAGACCACTTCGTTCCAGTCTCACATCAGTAAGCAAGTTTGCAAAAGTCAAAAGCAAGTGGTTGAATCCCTCACAGCAGAAACAACCTTATCTTAAACTTGTCTCGCCTGAAGGCCACCAGAGTCTGTCTCAGAGGCATTCCAGGGCAAAGGTCAGTGGCCCTTAAGGGAAGTCTGGTACCATATTAAGTTTCTTTAGCCACAACAGAGGAGTTAAGTGTAAATTATTACACAGGTCTGAGCTCTCTGGGGATAGAGCAGGCACTAACACATGGCCATCAAGTAAGGGCTGGCTGTCACATCCCCCCACACACATGTACATGCATTGCAACTCCCTGACTTTTGCAATATTACACCATGGGCAGTAGGGTGGCCAGTGAGAAATCTCACTAGATGTAACCCCTCAATCTTGCATCTCCATAACCATGGGACAGGCTAAACCTCCTTCCATGATGTGAACCTGTTATTGCCAATGGAAACAAGACTGTCACAGAAGCCAGAGACACAGACTTTAAAAAGGAGAATACGAGTATGGGAGACACAGAAGAAACACAAGCCCAAGGTGTAGCAGGGGTCCAGGAGGATGGAGGCCTCTGAAGGATCCCATGATCTGGTGGCAGAGGGTTTGGGCATGGATGGCAAACAGAGGAGGAGAGGAAGGTACCCGGATAGGGCCTTGAGTTGTTTGAATGACTGAATGAGTGCAGCTTACACATTTGAGCCGAAAGGGAGTGGTGGGTAGGCCTTCCTCGAGTCTGTTAACTCATTCCAAACTGTCCTGGCTTTAGCACCAATAGTCCTCCAACCTTCTAGCCAGGATGGTTGCTGTCCAACACAGGCTGTGGCCAGTATTTAATATTCATTAGTCATTCTAGCCTCACTCTAGAGAGGTTAGATTTAATGTGTTCACTTCACAAACTCTAGCTGGTTCTGGGACACAATATCCATTGAGATGACACAGAGATACACCAACTATCTACGTACCATACAGGAAGGCAACATGACACTCCCTAGAAAAGGCCTAGAAAACGAAACCAGAAAGACCTTTCTTTCTTCAGTGTTAGGGTAGAAAATTGAGAAAACAGGGAAAATGAAAGGGGGAGCCAAACTGGCAGATTGCCTCTCAGTACTTTTCCTATGCTTTCCTAAGTCATTTCCCATCAGTGTCCTAGAAGAATGCAACTCAATTTTAGCTCTGGCAGCAAGCCAAGAACAAAAAGGTTAAGTGTATTAAATTAATTTTTCAAGGCAAAGTTATGGGAGCCGCAGATGATCCACTGTCTCCGAGGGTCCAAACCATGTGTTTTTCCATTAGCAGGAGTGACTGTAGGGCTGGTGGAGGCGGTGGCGATGACTCCCGCTCTCAAACAAGGCTTTCTGCTATTGGCAGGTTTCCCTTATCCCAAATTAAAGCGCTGCATTCACCTGGCAAAGCTCAACAGAGGACATTATGAGGGGCAATGTTGTGCCCAGACCATCCCATCCCACCACCTCCAGGTGACCCCTGGAACAGCATTCTCCTAGAACTCCTACTTTAACAATGTTCATACTTCTGGGGTGCTGTTGATGTGACTAACGTGGAAAAATGTTGGGTTTGGGTGAAGTGAAGATGGTGTTTATCCTCCCCAGCAGGTCCAGGCACTGAACCTGGGGCCTTCTCATGTACCAGGCATGTTCTCTACCACTCAGTTATATCCCAGAACGTGGAAAATCGGTGTTATTTGGTCTGTTTATTTGGGACAGGATCTCACCATGCAGTCCAGCTGGCTTCAAAATACCAAGCTGATGTTGGGAACACGGGTGCATATCAATCCCAGCTGGGATCAAAGTGTTTACCATGATGCCCAGCTTAGTCTAGTTATTTGGTCATGGAAGTTAAACGTCTATAGTTTTTTTCTCCTTGTCGATGTGACCTGGTAGGAGAACCTGGTTTATACCCTGCCTCCTCACTCCTGCATGCAGCCTCTTCTCAGCTTCCATTTATAACACTCAAGACTGTACGCATTGGTGGGGTTTGCTACACTGACAAGCAAGCCTCCGGATCTTTCTAGGGATGAATCTGTGTGTAAACTGATGACCAACTTCTCCATAGTAGGGTTAAGGGGAAGGCTTTTATTGTAGATATGAGGGAGAGAACAGCCAGAGGCATCTGGAAGAGTCCGGAGCAGAGGGAGAAATTAGGAGACTGGACATGTCCAGCAGACTGGACATGGCTAGAGCTCTCTGTGGGAGAGCGGAGAATAGCAGGAGACAGAGAATGAAGAATGCATAGTGAGAGAAACAGACAGAGAGGGAAGGAGGGGGAGAGAAGAGCAGAAACAGCAGGGTTGTAAGGAGAATGAGCAGCTGGGGAGGGAAGCCCACGAGCAGGAGGGGGTCTAGGGCAGGGGAGGTTGAGGGGCCAGGATATTAGCATGGACTTGGAAGTGTAACAGGTATTTGTGACACCGGCACACACTGTAATTCGCTCATGGGTGCCAGATGGCAGGCAATGACTTTTTGGCAGAGGGGGAACTAGCTTCACAAGTTCCTGGGGAACACTGACTTTTATCTACCACCACAATCCTCCTATAGGACAGTCAGATCTCAATTCTGGGTATTCGGGTTTGGGGAATCGGAGTTAACTTTGGACCGTATGTAATGAAAGATAAAACCCAACAGGCAGACTTACATTATCATGACCATGTTAACAAGGGTTTAGCTCTGGCAAACAATGGGCTAGCTCTAGACTTTCTTCTTTGTGTTGGGTAGATTTTCATTGCTGCTACAGATACCTAGAAAACACAAGGAGGAGAGAGGAAATTGAACTCCCATTTCCAAAATCTTAGTTCATGGTTACTTGATGCAGTTGTTCCTCTGCCCACAATGAGGAAGTACACCATGCTGGGAAACTTATGGAGAGTTCCTTCCCCCAAGGAAGACAGGAAATATGGAAGGCTAAACAGAAGGAAAGGCACAAACTCGTTGGTCTACTTGCTCCAACAGGGCCCTCTTTCCATAATTCTACCACCTCCCAATATCCCGGTGCAAGTTTGAATTCCAGGCTGGAGAGAGGATTCAGCAGTAGATCACCGGCTACTCTTCAGAGGATCTGAGATCTGTTCCTAGCACCTACAAGGCGCTCACAAATATCTGAAGTCCAGTCCCAAGAGATCTAGCACCCTCTTCTGGCCTCCATAAGCACTGCATGTATGTGGTACACATACACAAATACATTAGGACACCCATACACATAAATTTAAAATAATAATAATAAAGGCAAAAAAAAAAAAAAAAAAAGAAAGAAAAGAAAAAGAAAAAGAAAAGAGGGAAAGAAAACCCCCACTAAAGTTTGGATCCATCCATTGATGAAAGGAAAGCCCTCAAGATACAACCAGTTCCCACAGCCTACCTCAGCAGATCACATTGGGTACTGGCCTTTATATCCAAACCATTGCTCTCCATGTATTCAACCCCACATACCATTCTAAGGACAGTATGGAAAACATTGAGTTTTTACAATTGGTACTTTGTCAATGAAATATTGTCATATTATAGCTTCTTGTTTGTTGGTTCTGTTTCTAGAGACAGGCTTTCTTTGTGGTTTTGGAGACTGTCCTGGAAATAGCTCTTGTAGACCAGGCTGATCTATAACTCACAGAGATCTGCCTGCCTCTAACTCCCTAGCGCTGGGATCAAAGGTGTGTGCCACCACCGCCCAGTTTAAAGGTTTATTTATTATGTATGCAGTGTTCTGCCAGCGTGCCAGAAGAGGGTGCCAGATCTCATTATTTGTCGCCATGTGGGTGCCGGGAGTTGAACCCAGGTCCTCTGGAAGAGCAGCCAGTGCTCTTAACCTCTGAGCCATCTCTCCAGCCCTTAATTATAGCTTTTAAAAACTTCAATCATGAATTTATTCTTTAATTCTACCTGTTTCACTTTCTTTTTTAAAAATGTATTCATATTTTATGTGCATTGGTGTTTTGCCTGCATGTATGTAAGCATGAGGGCATCAGAGCCCCTGGAACAGGAGTTACAGACAGTTGTGAGCTCTGTGTGGGTTCTAGGAATTAAACCCAGGTTCTCTAGAAGAGCAGTTGGTGCTCTGTTGCAGAGTTTTCTGGTCCTGCTTTCCTTCTCAGCCCCAAATAAGCACACAAAGACTTAACACTAATTATTATTAAACTGTTGGCCGGTGGCTAGGACTTCTTATTGGTTAGCTCTGTCTTAATTATTAACCCATTTCTACTAAACTATGTATTTCCACGTGGTCTTGGCTTACTGGAGAATGGCCAGACCTGTGTCTCTTTTGGCAGCTACATGTCATCTGTCTCTGGCGGGCTCTGTCTGCGTACCTTTCCCAGAATTCTCCTCATCTCCTAGTCCTGCCTATCTTTCTGCCTAATTGGCCAAACAGTGTTTTATTCATCAACCAATAAGAGAAACATACACAGAAGGACGTCCCCATCAGTGCTCCTAACTGCTGAGCCATCTCTCCAGTGCTGATTTGCTTTCTTACACTTTTTACTTAGTCTTCAATGGTTTGTCCCTCTGAAACTCATGTTGGAATTTACTCCCCATTAGGAGATAATAAGAAGTGGGACGGGATCTGGCTGAGGGGTGGCCAGGGCTCTGGCCTCACTCATAGGTTAATCAGTCCACCCATGCAATGAATGCACTTGTGGGCTATCTTCAGAATGGGCTGGCTATCGAGCCCATTTGGCCACTCTCATGTTCTCTATCTCTTACCATGTGATGTCCTGGCTGCTTAGGACTTTGGCAACAGGAAGGCCATCACTGAGTGTGGCCCTGACCTTGGACCAGAACAATGAGTCAAAGTAAACTCCTTTTACCTTATGAAGTCTACAGCAGTGGGCAAGTAGCAACAAAAACGAAACAAAACAAAACAGACTAAAACATCATATTTTAAGTGTCCCTCAAACTGGGGCTGAGAAGATGGGTTCAGACAGTAAAGTGACTGTCACACAAGCATGAGGGACCTGAGTCCCATCAGCACCTACTGTAAAGCCAGGTGGGGTAGTGCATACCCACACACCCAGCTCTGGTTGGAGGGGCATGAAGAGAGATGGATCCCTGAAGTCCACTATCCGCTAGAGCAGCCAAATGGATGACCTTCAAGTTCAGTGAGAAAACTATCTCTCAAAAACTGGTGTGGAGAGTTACACTTCTGACTCTAGGTACACATGTACTCATGTACACACACATGTGATATACTTACACAAACATATACACAAACACGTTGGGGACCATCACCATCCTCACAGCCTCAGGTTTCTGAGATGCACACAACACATGTACACAATTTTGCAACTATCTTTTTGTTTTTTCAAGACAGGATTTCTGTATAGCCTTGGCTGTCTTGGGACTCTGTAGACTAAGCTGACTTCAAACTCACAGATCTGCCTGCTTCTGCCTTCTAAGTTTGGGATTAAAGGCATGTACTACTACTACTACTCAGACTCAAACTGTCTTTTCCTTTCTTTTTTCTTTTTCTTTTTTTCTTTTTTTGAGGCAGGGTTTCTCTGTAGCTTTGGAGCCTGTCCTGGAACTTGCTCTGTAGACCAAGCTGGCCTTGAACTCACAAAGATCTGCTTGCCTCTGCCTCCCAAGTGCTGAGATTAAAGGCATGTGTCACCAATGCCTGGCTCTAATTGTCTTTTTCAAAGAAAAATATTTTAATTTTATTTTACTATCTGTGGATGTTTTTCCTTGGTACCACATGTGTGCCAGGGGCTTACAGGGGCTATAAGGGGACATCAGATTCCCTGGGATGAAAGTTACAGATGGTTGTGAGCAGCCATCAAACCCAGGTCCTCTGGAAGCAAGTGCTCTTAACCACAGAGCTATCTCTCCAGCCTGTGTTCTCTACTTTTATTTCACTGGGGTCTGAGGAAATATTGGAGGCCCAAAAATGTGTGTGGCTTTGAATCAGAAACCCTGTCTTCTTTTCCTTTTTTAGACAGGGTCTCACTGGTAGCCCTGGCTAGCCCGGAACTTCCTATGTTGACCAGGCTGACCTCAAATTTACAGAGACCTGCCTGCCTCTAGAACGCTGAGATTATGGAGGAGTGCCACCATACTCAGCCAGTCTTGCAGAGGTTTGTGGTAATGGCTCATTCATCAAAGTCAATGGAAATCTAAGAACTATTTACTGACTACATTGGCATGATGTCTCAAACACAGGCTTTCACACTTATGTCAAGGCTTGGCTTGAGAGCTGAGAGGGGAGGTAAACTGAGGAAGGAGACTGCCACTTTAAGAAAGTATAAGCCTTACTTGGAGGCAGACTTTTCCTGTGTAACTGTCTAGCAACCTAAAGGAATAGGCTTATGGCTAGTTAGTTTCTCATGGTTGAAAAAAAAAGCCAAAACCTGCCTCAGCCCCAGGTCTGATGAAATGTAACCATACTCTTTTGAAGATGTTCTCAGGTTTTCTTCAGCCCTTCTGCTAACGGGGGAAAACAACCTCAAAGACCAACGTCATTCCTCTCTGTGACTTCTGATTCTTGTCCAACTAACACAGAAAACCTCTTTTCTTTTCTTTCTGGGTGTGTGTGTGTGTGTGTGGTTTTTCAGAGACAGGGTATCTCTGTGTAACAGCTCTGGCTGTCCTGGAACTCACTCTGCAGACCAGGCTGGCTTTGAAATCACAGAAGTCTGCCTGCCTCTGCCTCCCGAGTGCTGGGAAAAAAGGTGTGTGCTACCAACGCCCAACTGCCCATAAGTGTTCTTAACCGCTGGCTGAACCATCTCTCCAGCCCAAAATATATGCCTTAAAAATAAATAAATAAATAAATAAATAAATAAATAAAACAATTGCTGCTCTTCCAGAGGACCAGAGTTTGGTTCCTAGCATCCTACCAGGTGGCTTTCAATCACTTTAAGTCCCAGGGAATCGGATGCCTCTGGCCTCCAGGACTACCTACCTAGACGCACACACAATTAAAAATAATGAAAGCAAATCTTTCTTTAAAGAAAAATATATAATACTTTGGTAAAGTATTCTGGGAGATAGCAATGGTCACATGTCCACATAGATCATAGAAGCTGTCACAGCTGTAAGAAAAAGTGCTCACTCCACCAGCACACATGGGAAACCGGGATGGCAAGGAGAAGCAAGACCTCTGTGAAACGACGACACAGATGCTGATGAAGTATTCCATAAACACGAAACAAAACTAAGAAAGAAATAAAAGGTTTTAGACACTGAGAAGAGTTGGGGTTCCTCACTTCAAAAGATGATCTGAAACGTCTCCTTTATCAGTGACCCATGCCGGTTAGATTTGTTACCTTGATACAAGTTAGAGTCACGTGGAGAGAGAATTTCAACTTAGGCAATGCCTCCATCAGATTGGCCTGTAGGCAAGCCCATTGGGGGCATCTTCTTGATTAATGATTGCTGCGGGAGGGCCCAGAACACTGGGACTGGTTCCTGGGTCCAGAGCTCCGTCCCCATTCCTGGATGGATGCCTGTCCACTTCTGCTTTCTCCGGCTTTCAGAGGCCTAGGCCTGGGCTGCCACTGCACACGCCCGGGTGCTGGACGCCTCTTGCTTCGTGCACTGCACTCCGGGGCGACTGGAGTTTAACCACACAAACAGTGTCCGGCTTCCTGTCCTCGTCCGCCCCCCTCCGGCCCGCTTCCCTGGCCCCTCCCTCTCCCCTGGCCCGATCCGCCCACCAGCTCCCCCTCCCCATCCCTTGGGTCCCGGGATGGGGGGGCGGTGAGGCAGGCACAGCCCCCCGCCCCCATGGCCGCCCGTCGGAGCCAGAGGCGGAGGGGGCGCCGGGGGGAGCCGGGCACCGCCCTGCTGGCCCCGCTGGTGCTGAGCCTGGGCCTGGCGCTGGCCTGCCTTGGCCTCCTGCTGGTCGTGGTCAGCCTGGGGAGCTGGGCAACGCTGTCTGCCCAGGTGAGGCCCTCAGCGTATCCCTCTCTGGGCATGTAAGGAGCAGAAAGTTCAGAGAAGCAGACGGGGCCGGGAGGGCAGAGGGCCAGGGAATCAGAGAAAGGGTGGAGGATAATATGTCAAGAGAACAGGGTGACGCTGCCTCCTTCCCAGCAGGAGCCTTCTCAGGAGGAGCTGACGGCAGAGGACCACCAGGAGCCCCCTGTGAGTAGGTGTGGATGCTGCGTGCAGGATGCCAGCTTGAAAAAATGTGCCCGAGCTGAGGCTTTGGCTGGCTATGACAGATGCGTGTACAGTGTGTGTTTTCAGCTGTGTGTGCATGAAGACTCTCCCATGCACTACAATCGAGTGTGGGTAGTGAACCAGCCCACGTGGGTATGTCAGTGTGTGAGAGGGTGATCTGGGTGTAAGGAGGTAATTCTTACACAAGTAAGAGTTGTGCTACCTGAGTGGGAAGTGCTGATTGGCTGTGAGTGAGTGAGCCCGAGAAATCTGAGCCTGACACCAAACAGGCTGAATCTCCTATGCTTATACCCTGTCTGTCTCTGCTTCCCCCCCCCCAGTGTGTGTGTGTGTGTGTGTGTGTGTGTGTGTGTGTGTGTGTGTGTGTGTGTGTTAGGGTGCAGGCTGTCTGTTGATTTGGGCTGAAGGCATTAAAATCTTTCTAGTCTTGCAAAAGAATGAGAACCCAGTCTCACTCCCCAGGTTTAGCCAACCTGTATGATTTGTGTGTGTTATTGGCTAATGGTTCTTCTGACAGGCCCTAAGGCTTTTGTCTTTGGGAGGTCCTGTTTGAGCCCTGCCCTTAATTCCTAGGAACTGAATCCCCAGACAGAGGAAAGCCAGGATGTGGTACCTTTCTTGGAACGACTAGCCCGGCCTCGAAGAAGTGGTGAGCATCTATCCTTCTGTCCCAGTCCCAGGGACAACAAGACTGGCTAGTCACTGGGGCATTTTCTGCCTTGTTCTCCACAGCAGGCTATAAAATGAGCAGAGTAAAACTATTATTATTATTATTGAGACAGGGTTTCTCTGTCCTGGAACTTGCTGTATAGATCAGGCTGGCCCTGAACTCACTGAGATCCACCTGCCTCTGCCTCCCCAGTCAGTGCTGGAACTAAAGGTGTCTGCTACTACCACCTGGCTAAACTTTTCCTTTCTCTCTCTCTCTCTATTTTTTTTTTTTTTTTTTCGTGATATGGTTTCTCTGTGGCTTTGGAGGCTGTCCTGGAACTAGCTCTTGTAGACCAGGTTGATCTCAAACTCATAGAGATCCACCTGCCTCTGCCTCCTGAGTGCTGGGATCAAAGTCATGCGCCACCAACACCCAGCTTTAAAAATTTTATTTTCACAGAGAATCTGAGGCAGGGAGCATAAAGGAGACAGAGTCCAGCAGCTAAATGGTTGAGAATGGGGTCTAGAAATTTTAGCTCTGCTTTCCCAAGCTCCTTTTGCCATATAGACCTGCTTCCCATGGACACTGCACAAGTGGCCAGGAGCTTGAAAGGCTCCAGGAGCCCTCCTAAGGACAAAGTAGAGGAGTCTGAGGCCTGGGAGTCCCTAAGCAAAGGCTTCTATGACTCAATGGCACATTACCATGTACCCAAGTTTGGATGGATGAAATTGTCCTGGCCTGTGTCTCATATCTTAGTATGGGGTGTATGTATGTGCCTGTGTATCTGTGTGTATGTGTGTATGTCTGCGTATGTGTGTCTCTGTGTGTCTGTGTGTATATGTGTCTATGTTTGTCTCTGTGTGTATGTGTCTATGTATGTATGTCTCTCTGAGTGTCTGCATGTGTGTGTATATTTTTGTGTGTGTGTCTGTCTGTGTGTCTGTGTGGTAGTGGAGATAGAACCCAGAGCCTGTGTACTGGGCAAATACCCCACCACTAAGTTGTACCCCTGCCCCAACGTGATTCTTAATTGATAGCCATCTTTTGTTCTCACAAATACTTCAAATTGGATGATAAATTATGATGTCAGTGTTTATGAAGGAAGATGAAGCTGGAAGTATGATGGCTGAGAGTCTGGATAACACTAAGGCTGCCAGGGTCCTGAGCAGGGAGAGAGGCTGGGGCTGGCTCCTGGGTCTCCAGAGCAGTCTCTCTGGTAATCTGTCTTTGCTTCATTCTTAGCTCCTAAAGGCCGGAAAGTTCGAGCTCGAAGAGCTATCGCAGCCCACTATGAAGGTAGGTAGCCCACTGTGGAGGGAGGAGTGTGGCAGAGGGGCAGAGCAAGTCTCACCAACTCCTTCCTGTGCCTTCCAGTTCATCCACGGCCAGGACAGGATGGAGCGCAGGCAGGTGAGATTCCATCCCCACCTCTGAGCTGTCCCTTGGCCCCTCAGAGCAGATTCCCCACCCTAGAAAAGGGACCCCCAAACTTCTTCCTCCATGTGTCCAGCCTAGGAACCTCAGAAGCCAGTTTATCAAAGTCCTCCATGTTCTCTGTGACCCTGGCCCTTAGAGAGCCCAGGCTAGCCCCTTCCAAACCAATGGCCCCAGCTTTCTCCTCCTTTTCTCGGGCTTTTCAAAAAAACCCCATGATCCTTTTTTTTTTCCCTCCCCTCTGTATTCTGTGTTTTTTCCTGCTGTGTGATCATTGTTTCCCCCATGTTTGTAGTCTCTGCCCATCTTTATCCCCCACTGTGAACCCCAAACTCAGCTCTGCCCCTTCCCCATCCTCAGTCTCCTTGCCCCCCACTTTGTTCAGCCTATGTTGCCAAGCTAAGCCGTCCCTCCATATACAGTTCACTACCCCACTGCTTTTCCCCTTAGCTTCCAGTTTCTCTATGCTATGGCCTCAGCCTCACTTCCTGGCACTTGCTTATGGGGCTGACACTCCTGTGCGCCAGTATGCCTCCTCTGGACTTTGAACACACTGTTCCCTTACTTGGAACATCCTTCCACTGAGGCCAGGCTTGAGAGGGTGGCTCAGACTAGGTCATTAATAGTAGAGAAGGGGAGACCTGGGGACTCAGCTTAAGGACTCAGGGCTTGCTTGTGGGTTAGATAAAAAAGGTTCAGAGAAATGAGAAATCAGCTGGGCGGTAGGGGCACACGCCTTTAATCCCAGCACTCGGGAGGCAGAGGCAGGTGGATCTCTGAGTTCATAGGCCTGCCTGGTCTACAGAGTGCGTGCCAGGACAGCCAAGCTACACAGAGAAACCTGTCTCCAAAAACCAAGACTCCTCCCCCCAAAATCAAACAACAAAAACCAAGAAATGAGAAATGGAGGAATAGTAAATAGCATATACATTGTTGTCTTTTGAGACAAGGTCTTGCTACTCCACCCAGGCTGTTCTGAATCTCAGGTGATACTTTTGCCTCAATCTCCTTAGTGACTGGAAATACAAGGCTTGTGCCTTGACACCTGGCTTGAATATCACTGAGAATGATAGAGTCATTTCCTAAGACTAGATTGGCCAGGAGGGAAAAGGCAGGTAGTAAGCCTAATAATGACCAAGGGGACAACATGGTTACTAAAGTAAACGTCACCAATGGGTGAGCAGACTGGCCCAGGGTGGTGAGACATGATCATGGGGTTGTTATTTAAAGCTACAGGATGAGCTGAGACCCATGGGAGAGAGAGAAATACCCCAAGATGAAGCTGAGCAGAAGAGGAAGCCAGCTGAGACAGAAAGGCAGGGCGGTGTCCTGAGGGATCAGAGGACAAGAGGCAGCAGGATGTGGCTGTCAGCGCCGAAGCAGCTGAGGGGTCACATGAGGTGGACACAGAGATGGGACTACTGGGTTTGGTGACGTAGCATCAGTGGATGACCTTAATGGGTGGCTTCAGGTTTGTGACTGGGTTAGTAGTGTGTACTGAGGGCAGGAAACAAGAAAAAGGGACAGTGACGAGAGAGAGAGATGGCTGGTAGGTAAAGAGGAATGTAGGCCAAGGAAAACTGACCTTTTAATGAAACTACACTCATCCTAGTCCTTGTGGGGCAGGCTAGTACTTGGGCATTTAACTTTATCAGATCCCCACAAGCCCATGGCAGGAAGATATTTTGATTACCTCTACTTAGTAAATGAGGCGTATTCAGCTGTGAGATCACAACAAACCTCAGTGGTAGAGGCCGGATTCAAAGCCAGCGAGGCCAGTCTTCTTGAGAACCTCCCTTGGCGGGGCTTGGATGAACCTACCCATAGGCCAGAGCCCAAGAAGGTGGAAGGGGTGTTTCTTGAAGAAAGAGAGGATACACTTACGTCATAAAGCTGCCAAAGAAACACGTGAGAAGAGGTGCTTGTAGTTTTTGTAGAGGGAGACGGGGGAGCCATGGACTAAGAATGGCTAGGTCCCCTGGAGAATTAGGGACATAGGAGCAGGAGGCCTGAGGAGACCAGCACTTGGTAGGAGCGAGTGGGTTGTCAAGTAGCATTAGACACCCTTTGAGGGGTTGTGGTGGTGCCATGAGAGACCTTGGAACCATCCACATTCCCAGGTATACCGTGCCCTTTAGCCTCAACCAGACTCGTGCGCCCAGTATGCCTTCCTTCTTCCCTCCCTATTCTAGGCCAGCTCTCTTCCCCTTAGTGGAGATCATTTATTCGGGCCCTTTCCCAGTCACCAACTCATTAACGCAACACACATGTATGAGGCACCTACTATTTACCAGGGACCGGGGGCCAGACCACAGAGAGTCACACTCACACACCTTTGCTTAAAGATTCACTACAGAGGAAGTGCAGACAGTCTATAAATGTGTAATCACAGTGCTGGATGACAAGAATGATACTAAAATAACCCCAGATGCATGGCACTGCACAGGAAGACAATTTTACAGTGGACTCAGGGACTCATTCCACCCCCCCCCAGGCCTTACTGGGCCCTGAGGCCTAACTGTATGGTGTTGAGAGGGGTCAGGAACCATGCAAGGCCAGGCCTTTCCAAGAATCTGAGGAGGCTGAGAGGTGTAAGAATTTCAGTGAGACTGAGGTGGGAAGTCCTCTATAAATGTGGGGTATCCAATCTTTTGGTACTGCAGAGATATTGGACGGCATGTCATAGCTCCTCTGGGATGCACCCCTCCCCCCAGGTGCATGAGCTTGCGTCAGGGTTGGAGGTTCGACATATCTTTAAGAGAAATATCGTAGGGTCTAAGATTGCAGAAGCAGATGGCGGGTCATCTTGAATGAAGATGAAAGGAGACAAAAGGAGAAGCTGACCCAGGCCTGCAGTTTGGAAATAGCAACTCGGAGTCTTTGTTTGGGAAATAAACTGGTAGAGGCAAGATTGGAAACAGGGGTTCCAGTGAGGAGTCCCAAGGAGACCACAGTGAGGAGAGGACGGAGGGGTGGGCTGGGCTGGTCAGGAGCAGGAATGGCTGGAAACTGATCACTGGGCAGCCTGGTGGGTCCGTGAGCCACACTGGATGCAAACAGTGGAGTGAGCCTTCATTCACCCTCTGGGAGAGGAGGATAGTTCCATCTGGGTGAAGGAGGGCTGGAAGAGCTGTCAGGGCTGGACATAAAGGACACAGCCTGTGCTAACCCAGGTGACAATGCCCAGAAAGAATTACCCCTCCACACACACATTTTTCCAGTGAAGTTGGTGGAGGGGTAGGGAGAGCAAACCTCAGGTCCTACACTAGCTAGACAACCACTCTACCATGGAGCTACATTGTAACCCAGATAGTTACTGTTTACTTGAAAAAGGGACAAGAAAGCCACACATCTTGTTGTTGTTGTTTTGTTTTGTTTTGTTTTTTCCGAGACAGGGTTTCTTTGTAGGTTTGGAGACTGTCCTGAAACTCTCTTTGAAGACCAGGCTGGTCTGGAACTCACAGAGATCCACCTGCCTCTGCCTCCCAAGTGCTGGGATTAAAGGCGTGCTTCACCACTGCCCAGCTTGCTACACATCTTTTTGATGTGTGTCTGTTTTCAATTTGCAAGTTATGGTGTACATACTGTGATTCCAGAATCTTGAAGCATTAGGCAGGAGGATCACAGGTCCATCTAGTGCACTGTAATTACTAGACAGCCAGGGTGACAGAGTAAGACCCGTCTTAACCAAATGACAAAACACACACGACGAGAATAGAGCAAAGGAGGAGGACTAGGAAAGGTGACTGAATGTCAGGGTTCCCAGGCGACTTACAGACCTGAAGGGTGAGAACTGTCGGCCCTGTCACCCCACTCCTCCTGTCTTCCCAGCAGAGAGTCTTAGACCCAGTTCAAGTGCTGGGAATACAGATGGGGTGAATAAGACAACTGTCCTTGACCTTACAAGGGAGTCCCTAAGGAGGGATAAATAAAAAAAAGATTTCCTATTTTGCTGACTGCTAGGAAACAAGCATGCGAGACAACAGAGATGGGTTTCTTTGCTTGTCTTGTATTGCTTTGTTTTGTTTTGAGACAAGGTCTCAGTTTGTAGCCCAAGCTGATTTTGAACTCAGGAACTTTCCGTTTTCAATCTCCCAATTGCTTGAACTGTAGATCCCACCCCTACCACAGGAGAAGCTAGAAGGTGGCTGTCAGGAAGAAGCCCTAGGAAGAGAGAAGAACCTTATAAAGCCCCAGAGGAAGGAGGAGCTTGATGAATAGCAAGAGGCAGGAAGAAGGGCCAGGGCGCCTGTGGGCAGGCAAGAGTGTTGTGGCAGGGAGTCAGTGAGAATGGAGAGGTACACAGCCTTGGAGGCGGGGTCTAGGAAGCCACGGACACTGGGATCTATGGCCACTACTTCTGTTGCTATTTTATTTTTGTTTGTACTTTTCTAGACAGGGTTTCTCCCTGTCCTTGCTGTCCTGGAACTAGCTCCCTGTTCTTGCTGTCCTGGAACCAGGCTGGCCTCGAACTCACAGATATGTCTGCCTCTGCCTCCTAAGTGCTGGAATTAAAGGTGTGTGCCACCATGCTTGGCTTTCTTTTGCAGTTTTCAACTACTGTAGCTGTGGGGACAGAATTTAGAGCCCTAGACATTCTAGCTAAGTGCTTTACCACTGAGCTATATCTCCAGACCTTTCTATGGTATAGTTTTGGTAAGAGCTTTTTTGAGACAGATTTCAACTCTGTGCAGTCTGCCCATCTGTACAACTCAGTGCTCTGTAGAAACTGTGGCTCCTGTGACTAAAGTGCAACCTACGGTGCACTGTTAATCTGTTAATCAGCACGACAAGCCATACTCATGCCTTTAATCCCACCATTTAGGAAGCAGAAGCAGGCACAGGCTGGTCTCTGAGTTAGAGGCCAGTCTGGTCTATATAGCGGGCAACCAGTACAGCTAGGATTACATAAAGAGACCCTGTCACAAAACAAAAACCTGCAAGCCCGAGTCTCGTAAGTGATACATGCCTATAATCTCAGAGCTTGCAGGGAGGGAAATAGAGTATGAGGAATCCAAGATCATTCTCAACTTCATAACAAGTTTGAGGCCAGCTTGAGCTACATGACACCCTCTCTCAAAAAATAATACTAGTGATAAAAAGAGAAAGAAAAAGCCACGTTTCCTTTAGCTGTCACCTCATATTCCCATCATGCCTAGTCCCAAGCAATCAGTAACCCACTCTCTTTTTCTATAGACTACCAATTCCAGGCCTTTCCTATGCATGGGAGTATACAATATGTGGTTCTTTCACTTAACATATTGTTTTTAAGGTTGGTCCACATGACAGTAAACAATTGTTCTTTATTCCTTTTTTTTGATAATTTTTATTTGCTTTTATTTTTATGTGCATTGATGTTTTGCCTGTATGTATGTCTGTGTAAGGGCATCCAGTCTCCAGGAACTGAAGTTACAGACAGTAGTGAGCTGCCCATGGGTGCTGGGAATTGAACCCGGGTCCTTTGGAAGAGCAGCCAGTGCTCTTAACCACTGAGCCATCTCTCCAGCCCCTCTTTTTTTCCTTTTAATAGCAGAGTAATAATGTGTAAGAATACCACATTTGTTTATTCATCAGCTGATGGGCATTAAATGTCACTTTATTCTTTTCTTGTTTGTTTTTTTTTTTTTTTTTTTGGGGATTTTTGTTTTTGTCTCATTTTTGTTTCTTTGTTTTTTTTTTTTTTTTGTTTTTGTTTTTTTTTTTTTTTTTGAGACAGGGTTTCTCTGTATTGTTTTGGAGCCTATCCTGGAACTTACTCTGTAGACCAGGCTGGCCTCGAACTCACAGAGACCCTGCCTCCTGAGTACTGGGATTAAAGGCGTGTGCCACTATTGCCTGGCATATTTTCTTGTTTGCATAAGAAATTTTAAATTCATAACCCATGGGTCCTGTTACTCATTTCTTTTTGTGCATGTATAAATGTATATATGTATATAATCTATATGGTCAAGACACAAACAATAAATGACAAATGAAGTCAAATGAAAAATCCCTAACTCTTCTGCTTCAGAACTATTTTTAATCTCCCTAGAAGCAATCCCCAGTGACAATTTGCCCTGAAATGTTCTGGTCACATATGTTAGATCTCATCACACAGTACCTTATTATCACTGTGGGCTTCATAGGGACCATGGTTCCTCCCATGCTCTGAGCCAGTGATAGCTCCTCTGGGTGAACTCAATGTATTTGCTGGGCTGTGGTGGCACATGCTTTTTAATCCTAGCACTTGGGAGGCAGACAGAGGTACGTGGATCTCAGTGAGTTTGAGGCTAATTTGGTCTACAGAGCTTGTTCCAGGACTATTTACAGAGAAAGCCTGTCTTGAAAAGCTAACAAAAAAGTCCAACCAACCAACCAACCAAACAAACAAAAACCCATAAATAAATAATAAAGAAATAAACTCAATGGATTCTTGGGGATTGTGGAGGGGTCTTGTAAAGGGCTTTTACTTATCCATAAACATTTCCATCCAGGTGTGGATGGGACAGTGAGTGGCTGGGAAGAGGCCAAAATAAACAGCTCCAGCCCTCTGCGCTATGACCGCCAGATTGGAGAGTTTACAGTCATCAGGGCTGGGCTGTACTACCTTTACTGTCAGGTAAACTCTGCTTGGCTCCATGGGCAGAGCAGTGGCTGAGGGGAGAGGGGTTTGGCTAAGGAGGTAAGGAGATAGGTGGGAGAGGGCAACTCTGGGTTTTATGGGGGGAAGAGATGCCTGGGTTTCGGAGGGAATCTGAACTTAAGATGTGGCAGGGCCAGGCTGGATTCTGCTTGTCCTCCTCTCCCAGGTGCACTTTGATGAGGGGAAGGCTGTCTATCTGAAGCTGGACTTGCTGGTGAATGATGTGCTGGCCTTGCGCTGCCTGGAGGAGTTCTCTGCTACAGCAGCAAGCTCCCCTGGACCCCAACTTCGTCTGTGCCAGGTGTCTGGGCTGCTGCCCTTACGGCCAGGGTCTTCCCTTCGGATCCGTACTCTCCCCTGGGCTCATCTTAAGGCTGCCCCTTTCCTTACCTACTTTGGACTCTTTCAAGTTCACTGAGGGGTCCTGCTCCCCCTGACTCCCTAAACTTTACCCAAACAGCTCCCAGAGCACCGTGACCCCCCCAACCCTGAGCTGCTGCTTGCTCCGTTCTCCTACAAAGGCAGCTGGGGCTTGTTCACGTGTTTTCCATCCCATAGAAATATCCCTGTTCTTCTTCAACACCCCATCCCACCTCAACTGTCCGCTGCACTAGCTCCCAAAGCACCACTTATCCCTGACTCCCTCGGCCCCAGCCCCCAGGACACTGTTTACTGACTGTGTGCATCAGGCACTGAGATGGGCTGGACCTGGTGGCAGGGAGCCAAAGAGCCGGGGACTAGGCCAGATGTTCCCAAATGTGAGGGCTAAGAGCCTTAGACAAGCTCCTCCCTAGATCCCTGTGGATTTTGAAAAGATACTATTTTTATTATTATTGTGACAAAGTGTTAAATGGATATTAAAGAGAATGGACCATGACTTCTCTCTTCTTTGGGATCCAGAATGACTGAAAGTCGTGGGAAGGAAGTTTAGGCATTTGGGGACAATGATCTGCAAGCTGCAATTTTGTTTGTTTGTTTATGGATTTATGGGTGTTTGTTGTTGTTATTTTGTTTTCCGAGACAGGGTCTCTCTGTGGCTTTGGAGCCTGTCCTGGAACTGGCTCTTATAGACCAGGCTGTCCTCGAACTCACAGAGATCTGCCTGCTTCTGCTTCCTGAGTGCTGGGATCAAAGGCGTGCGCCACCACTGCCTGGCTCTCAACGCTGCAGTTTTGAGTAAAAATCACAAAGGTATCAGAAAAAAAAAAAAGAAAGAAAAGAAAAAGAAAGAAACACCTGGTTCTCTGTCAAGGTACCGCTGAAGCAGTCTCATTTCCCTAGCAGGCGGACTTCCTCCTGTGGGGGAATCCCTGACTGGGAGGAGCTCTTCCTCTTGGCCTGAGACCATTGAGCAGTTCAGCAGGTGCTGACACAGGCCCTAGCTGGGAGATGGGGTGGGAGCTGCCTGGAAAGGGGCTCAGAGCCATAGAAAGGAGAGCAAGGGCCAGGTCCAGGCCTGGGCCCCTGGGTTTGGGAGGCATGCTGCAGTGGCTGGGGGCTTGGGGCTTTTTCTTCTGTGTCTTTGTCCAGAGAGCCTTATGTAAGATCTCTTCTTGGGAAACAGGAAGTCCAGCTTGCCAAGTTCAGCACAGGGAGCAGTGCAGGCCTGGTTCCAACACACCCGGCCCAGCCTTAACCCCAGCACCCTGCCAGTTTCTTGTCCCTGGTTCTCTTCCCTGCTGGCCCCTAAACCCCTGTTTTCATCTTCAGTCACCCCTAGCAAGCCTCCTCAGGGATCTTGTCCATGCCTGAGTCAGAGGGTCTGCCACACTCACCCTCTGAACCTCAATGCTGCCCAGCTTATACCCCTTCCCTGCTCCTGGCACCATGCCCCATAACCAACCGACCTTCCCTCCTCCAACTCAGGGGCCGCCCCTGGGCTCCTGAATGCTGGCCGCTCCTTCTGGGTGTCACAGGCTGCTCTGTGCTTCCTAGATAATTGGCACCAAATTCTCCTATGGCTGGGGGTGTGTGTGACAGAGTGACACTAGCTCTACGGGGGGCTAGGGGTACTATCCTTAGTTTGCTTTCTTCCTCTCTCCTTTTTATTCTCAAGTTCCCTTTTTATTTCTCCCTTGCGTAACTGAGCTCTTCCCTTCTGTGCCTTTGCCTGTATTCCCACCCTCCCTGCTACCTCCTGGCCACCTCATTTCTGACACCACAGTTGTTGGCGGTGTCCCCAGCTCATGCCAGCCTCATCTCCAGGCAACATGGGGGGCTCAGTCCGAGAGCCAGCTCTCTCGGTTGCTCTTTGGTTGAGTTGGGGGGCGGCTCTGGGGGCTGTGACCTGTGCTGTGGCACTGCTGATCCAACAAACGGAACTGCAAAGCCTAAGGAGGGAGGTGAGCCGGCTGCAGCGGAGCGGAGGACCTTACCAGAAGCAGGGAGAATCCCCATGGCAGAGCCTTTGGGAACAGGTAAGGGGAGATGGAAGTCTAGGGGTGAAGGAAAATTGGCAGAGGGGTCTCAGGGCCTGTCAGTCTGCAAAATTTCAAGTAGGTGCAAGAGGAGACCCTGGATTTGGTAGTCAAGGGAATAGTCATTCCAGGAAAATAAACTGTTAAAGCTTCTTGTACCAAAAACTCCCTGGAAAGGCAGTCAGTGCCCAGACCAGGGGCCTAGGACAGGTGTAGAAATCTGAGCTATTGCTGGTGTTGAGGAGGGCTGGAAATGAAGGCTGTCTTGAGACCCTCGCGTCTTTAGTCAAACGACCCTCTGTCATGAGCAGAGTCCTGATGCCCTGGAAGCCTGGGAGGATGGGGAGAAGTCTAGGAGAAGGAGAGCAGTGCTCACCCAGAGGCGCAAGAGTGAGTGGGCCCCGGGGTTCAGCTGGGGTGGGAGGTGATCCAGAGCTTGGGGAATGTGGACCAGAGCTGAGGTGAGGGTGGAGGGTGGACTCCAGGGGTGGTCAACACTGATATTTCCTCCTTCTGTCCTTAGAGAAGCACTCAGTTCTGCATCTTGTTCCCATTAACATTACCTCCAAGGGTGAGCACTACTTTAAATAATGGCATTGTGGGAGGGGCACCAGCCAGGAACTGTGGGGCTGGGGCCAAGACAATCCTAGAAATGAAAAGGGGGAACTCATGTATCTGAGTGCAAAGAAATGCTGACCTGCCACACTCACTCCTCACCTCCAGTGGACTCTGATGGGACAGAGGTGATGTGGCAACCAGCTCTCAGGCGTGGGAGAGGCCTGGAGGCCCAAGGATACGTTGTCCGAGTCTGGGACACTGGAATTTATCTGCTATATAGCCAGGTAACCCCAGACAAGCCCTGAGCCCACCATATGGGCATGGAGGCTGGCTTGTCATTCTTCTTTCTGTGGACTCCATAATGAGGGTTTCCCTGATCCCTCTGCTCATACCAGACTTAAGACCCCTCCTTAGTGCCTGGTTTCTGTATCAGGAAGGACTCTTGAGGCCTCCCAAGGAACCTTGCTTCCTTGGTTTTCTTCAGCATCTTCTCCCTCCCCTTATAGGTCCTGTTTCATGATGTGACTTTCACCATGGGTCAGGTGGTTTCTCGGGAAAGCCAAGGGAGACAGGAGACTCTATTCCGATGTATCCGAAGTATGCCCTCGGATCCTGACCGTGCCTACAATAGCTGCTACAGTGCCGGTGAGAACTATGGGATCAGTAGAGGATTGGTGTGAGCGGAGCAGGCAGAACTGACTTGTTTGGGGAGTTACAGTAGAGTTCTGGGAACCTGGCTGTAGAGACAAATCCAACGACTAGAGAACAAGATGCCTAGCTCCTTTCAGGAAGAAAAGGTACACATGAGCCTGTGAATCACAGGGTTCGTGCCTATAATCACAACACTTAGGAAACTGAGGGGGGAAGCTAGCCTAAAGTTCAAGGCCAGTCTACAGTACAGTGTGACGCTCTCTCAAAAATTAAAAAATGGCCAGTGAGATGGCTCACTTAGTAAAGGTATTTGTTCCATTCCTCACACCTCACTACCTGAGTTTAATTCTTCGAACCCACATAGCAGAAGGAGGTAACTGATTCATACACTGTCCTCTGATCACCACACCTGCACGCCCCCCCCATGAAAACATAAACCCAAAATGGAGGAGGGGCTAGAGCAGGCAGAGTGACGCATTCGGGAATTCGCATGATCGTGTTTCACTGAGCATCTGGTCTCTCATTTTTCCCTCAGGTGTCTTTCATTTACATCAAGGAGATATTCTCACTGTCAGAATTCCACGGGCAAATGCAAAACTTAGCCTTTCTCCGCACGGAACCTTCCTGGGGTTTGTCAAACTATGACTGTGATATAAAGGGGGTTCTAAACTGAGAAGAGCAGTATGGGTCCATACTGGAGACTCCAAGAACTGGCTAGACAAAGGACAAGCAAATGGTCAAGAACGGTTCTACTTGGGTTTGAATTCATGGCTGTTGTCCCTCCCTTAGCCTTTCTCGCCCCCATTCCCTGGGATTTGACTTAAAGGATATTAAAAAGGTAGAAGATTTTGCGTTTATCTCCCACCTAGCTCCAAATTCTTTTGTTGTGTGTGTTCCGGGGGTTTTCGTGGACTGTGCCAAGCCTTGTCCACTCGGAGTCCACTGGAATGCATCCAGAACAGCACCACCCTCTAGCGGCAGCTGGAGGAAAGAATGCAGTCTCTGCTAGGGAAAACCCGTGCCTCTTGGCCACGCCTCTTCAAGTGCTCTCGGCTTCAATTTATAAGAACCCTGTTTTCACTTCTATTGTGTCCGAGTTCTTATTATCTAGGGAAAAAATGTATTTATGGTGCGTCGATCTGCATGCATGCCTTTCATGCTCCTCATTCCCCTGGTAAACTTCTAAACTGGGCTTCACGCCTTTAATTCCGGTACTAGGGAGGCAGAGCTCTATGAATTCGAAGACAGCTTGGTCTAAGCAGCGAGTTCCTGGACATCCAGGGTTATATGGTTGAGACCCTGTCTCACACAAGCAAAGCAACAAAAGACCCTTAAAGGTTGAACTGGTGTCTGGGAAGTTTGGCAGCTGGCCGTGTCTCATACCTTAATCAAGCCCAGCTCAAAGTTAAAAAAAAAAAAAAATAAGAATGAATGTCGACCCCCCCCATCCTGCCTCCATTTCCCCAACCGCCAAGCCCAGGCCAGCAGCCCCTGTAGGTCCCCTGACATGCTAGCAATGCTTTGGGGAATCACCCCAAGCGCAGCTCCCGGCAGGACAGGGAGCATGGTATGGCTACGACGTGGGGCGTGAGGCCGGACGCGACACGCAGGCGTAAAAGGGCGAGCGGTAGGACTGCCACGCGCGGTAAGCCCGGCCACTGTGCGCAGGCTCGGCTCAGCGTAGCGCTCGAGGGCGGGACCGTCCGGTGGCCAGGACGCTCTCAGGTAGGCGGGACTGTGCACGAGCCGGCCGCGCCGGCGCCGCACGCCGGGTGTGACGTGCTAATTCTGCGCCGCCATCGGCGGTGGGCCTGGGGCTCGCGGGAGGGGAGAGAGGAGGAGGGGTGGTGGCGGTGGTGGAGGTGGAGGTGGAGGTGGAGGCTGAGGCTACGGCGGCGTTGGAGACGGCCGCGGCGGGGCGGCACGGCGCGCGGCCCAGAGCGTTGGCATCGTGAATTGAGACGGCTCCACCTGAAGACAGCAGGAGTGGCGGGGTCGCCGCCGTCCGAAAGATGAGCCGGAAAGCCTGAGGCGGAGACACCCGCCTTGGGGCCCGTGTGGCCGGCTTCCCCGCTCTGGGTGAGGACGCCCCTTCCCCTCCCCCCCGCCCTTCTGTGGCCTCTTCCATTCCTGGTCTTCGCTCGCACCTAACTGGGCCCGAGAGGGCCTTTAAGGGACTTCAAGACCCGTGTGCTGAGCCGCCCTACGTTTCAGAACTGTACCGGGGAGGAAGGCATTCAGGTCTCCCAGGATAAGGCTGGGAAGATGCTGGTCTGTCTGGCTCCCACGGCTTAGTTCTGTCCCATCTCCTCGATTCGTCGCTAAGCGCCGGTTCGGTTCACTTCCACTTTTCTTCAAAATCTTCTCTTACCTATTTCCTGAGCCATAACCCTGGCAGCACCGGTTCCCACACCGTAGGCATATGTGCCCCTCCCCCGCCCCCCATAACATTCCAGGGTGAAAGGGAACTTCCCACTCGAGAACAAAGTTTTCCTGGTGAAAGTTGTCTTCCCAGGTCCCCGGATTAGAATTCCTGTGCTGAGCCATTTTCCTGAGCAAAGTAACCCTAAGACTTATAAGGACACCTATAGTGGCATTAAAACAGAGCCTGGAAATACTGGGTTTCATCCAAGGAGCGTACAAATAAAACTCTCCAAGGCCTGCCACTTTGTCATTTTCCATTGCTTTTCTACCTGTGCAAGGGAAGAAATGGCGACACATTCTGAAGGGTTTCTTGTGGAAGAGCCAAAGTTACAAGTTTTCACATTTTTCTTTATTTATATCTGAAATCAGAGGGGAAACGCTGCGAAACAGTTATCTTGGAGGAAGGAGTAGGATGTTTTGATTCTGATATTCAAGCTTTTGTTTTACAGGGTTACTGGAAGATGAAAGAGACTATACAAGGGACCGGGTCTTGGGGGCCTGAGCCTCCGGGACCCGGCACCACTTACTCAAACCCCAGAAGAGAACGTCTTCGATGGCCTCTGCCCCCTAAGCCCCGGCTCAAGTCAGGTGGTGGGTTTGGGCCGGATCCTGGGTCAGGGACCACAGTGCCAACTAGACGCCTCCCTGCCCCTCGTCCCTCTTTTGATGCCTCGGCTAGTGAAGAAGAGGAAGAGGAGGAGGAGGAGGAAGAGGAGGAGGAGGAGGAAGTAGCAGCTTGGAGACTACCCCCTAGATGGGGCCAGCTGGGGACCTCCCAGCGTTCTCGCCCTCTCCGATCCTCTCAGAGAAAAACCTGCTCACAGCGCCGGCGCCGAGCCATAAGAGCCTTCCAGATGCTGCTCTACTCAAAAAGCACCTCGTTGACATTCCACTGGAAGCTTTGGGGGCGCCACCGAGGCCGGCGGCGGAACCTCACACACACCAAGAACCATCTCTCACCCCAGGAAGGGGGTGCAACGCCACAGGTGCCATCACCCTGCTGTCGCTTTGATTCCCCCCGGGGACCACCCCCGCCCCGGCTGGGTCTGCTAGGTGCTCTCATGGCTGAGGATGGAATGAGAAGGTCACCACCCGTGCCCTCTGGGCCCCCCATGGAGGAAGATGGACTAAGGTGGACCCCAAAGTCTCCTCTGGAGCCCGACTCTGGTAAGATGGGAAATGGAATGGGAAGGGTGAAAAGCCTGGATCACCAAGAGTCTGTTGCTGCGCTGGGAATTCGGCCTAAGGAAAGCAGAGTGAGGTTTCCAGAGCAGCTGTGAAATGATTTCACTAAGCCTTAATTTGAAAGGCCTGGTTTTGGCACCTGTAATCTATCACTTGGGAGACTAAGACAGGAGAACGGTGAATCAAGATCTTACCTGGGTTGCAAAGAAAACTATCCACATGGGAGTGGGGGAATCTCGTTTGAGCAGGAATGAGGCCTGGAACACAGGGATAGGAAACAGATCCTTGAGTAGCTGTCCCATGGTCTTCCAGATAACAAAGGGGGCTATGGTTTAGGAAAATCAGCGTTGTCCATTTGCAAAGCCTCCTTCCTCTCATGTTAAAGCTTATGCTATCTCCACAGGTTACTCTTTGTTGTTGTGGGATGGAGGCTTTACAATTAGAATAGATCATCTGTACATTTTTATTTTTTTAATTATTTTTTTTTTTTTTGAAACAGAGTTTTTCTGTGTATCCGTGGATGCCCTGAAACTCACTCTATACAGGTTGGCCTGGAACTCACAAGAGATCCACCTGCCTCTGCCTCTTAAGTGCTGGGACTAAATGAGTATGCTGCCATTGCCTAGCTTAGATTTTAACATTTCTATTTAGAATATTTCCTCTTTGGAGAACTCCAGCTAAATAATTTATAATCTGTGTTAGTATTATTGAATCTTCTTTATATACTGTTTACTATGTTAGGTGTTAAAAAACATTTATTGGTATCAGATATTTCTGAAGCCTCTCTGAATCAGTCTTCTGCTTTCCTCCTACTCTTTTGGGTTTTTGAGGCAGGGTTTCTCTTTGTAGCCCTACCTGTCCTGGAACTAGCTGTGTAGACCAGGCTGGCCTCTGCCTCCTGAGTGCTGGGATTAGAGTGAGCTACCACTCCACCACTGCCTGGCTTTCTTTTTCCTCTTAAAAATTCTTTGGACATCTTACATTAGACTCTTTCAAGGGGGGATGTCTGCATTGCATAAGGTTATATTGCTAGATTCTGCTTCAGTCCATGTTTTATGGTCTTATTTGTATGCATCCATTCTTTACTTGGGCCAGCTTCTCATTCCTATCCTTTTTCCATGCCTTACAGGCCTCCTCTCGTGCACTCTGCCTAATGGTTTTGGGGGAATGTCTGGTTCCGAAGGGGAGCGCAGCCTGGCACCCCCTGATGCCAGCATACTCATCAGCAATGTGTGCAGCATTGGGGACCATGTGGCTCAGGAACTTTTTCAGGGGTCTGACTTGGGCACTTCAGAAGAGGCAGAGCGGCCTGAAGAAAAAGCTGGCCAGCACAGCCCCCTGCGGGAGGAACACGTGACCTGTGTGCAGAGTAAGCTTTTAGAGAACTTAAGTCTCCTTTTGGCCAACTCCAAGATCAGAGTCTAAAGCCTCACCTTCTCTTCTCTCCTACCTCTGTTTAGGCATTTTAGATGAATTCCTTCAAACTTACGGTAGCCTCATTCCCCTCAGTACTGATGAAGTTGTAGAGAAATTGGAGGACATTTTCCAACAGGAGTTCTCTACACCCTCCAGGTGAGGTTTGAAGGCAGGGCTTGGATCTTGGGGAGGTGGAGAGAATGTTTTTCCTCCTTTAGGGATTAAAAGCTACAGCTGCAGGAGAGGTAGCTGTAAAGTGCCTAGCCCTGTACAACTAGGGACTATCTTTAGGATACTGTGAGACACTGAAAAGGACACTGATTTGTCCTGTGCTTCTTTCTGGGGAGTGGGAGACCCTCAAAAGGACTTGTGAAGAAGAAAAGTTGTTTTAGAATCTTATTCTAGATAGTAGTGGGTACTTTTGTCTGCCCCAGCCCCATTAGCTCTTGTGTGATTGCAAACCTTTGGCCTGTTCAGGAAGAGTCTAGTACTGCAACTGATCCAGTCCTACCAGCGCATGCCAGGCAATGCCATGGTAAGGGGCTTCCGGGTATCCTATAAACGACATGTGCTCACCATGGATGACTTGGGGACCTTATATGGACAGAACTGGCTCAATGACCAGGTAAGCGGAGGGAGATGAACAGGGCTGGAAAAGGCCTTTGGAGAGTGAAGCCTTTTGCATAGGGGAACATTGTACTCATGCTACACAGGGCAACTTGCTTTCTTCTTTTCCCCAGGTGATGAACATGTATGGAGACCTGGTCATGGACACAGTCCCTGAAAAGGTAGGTCCAGATTTTTTTCTGACACCCCCAGGGTTTCTATGTGTAGCTCTGGTTTTCCTGGCCTTGAACTCAGAGATCCACCTGCCTCTGCTTCTGGTGCTAGGATTAAAAGGCATCCACTCATCACCGGCACTACCAGATTCTTTAATCCCCAGAAATTTCGCAATTCTTAGCAGGTGGCTTTTTTTTTTTTTTTTTTTGGTTTGTTTTGGTTTTTCTAGACAGGGCTTCTCTGTATTGCTTTGGAGCCTGTCCTGAAATTAGCTCTGTAGATCAGGCTGGCCTCGAACTCACAGAGATCTGCCTGCCTCTGCCACCCCTCTGTGTCCTGGGATTAAAGGCGTGTGCCACCAACAATTGGCTATTCTTAGCAGTTTTTATATCACCTTTCATTTCTTCCATTTTATATAACTAGGATCTATGTTTTGAAAGAAGAGGTAGTCAGTGGTGATTTATTTTAAATCTGTAAACCAATCTTTAGCGTTTTAGTTAACCCCAATAGTTGAGACAGGAAATTATCTGGAAGAGGTTAAAAACAGTTCTGTGCCAACCAGTGGTGGCACACACCTTTTATCTCAGCACTCAAGACACTGGGGATCTCTGTGAGTTCAAGGTCAGCCTGGTCTACAAAGTTCTAGGACACAGCCAGGGTGTTTACACAGAGAAACCCTGTCTCAAAACCAAAAAAATAAAAAATAAAAGCAAAGCCACAGTTCTACTTTACTATTAAGTGAATTAGAGTGGCAGTCCTTGAAGCCATTTCATTTAGGCCATATGAAAGGGAATGTGGATTGGGAGGGTAGGAGGGAACTTTGTGGGCAACACTGAAGTCTTTTAATTCTATCCAGCTTGTTTGTGTCTTTGGCATAGGTGCATTTCTTCAACAGTTTCTTCTATGATAAACTCCGTACCAAGGGTTATGATGGGGTGAAAAGGTGGACCAAAAATGTGAGTTATGAATTCAGAACTACTTGTGGAGCATCTTATCTTTAATATTTTAAAGAGTTTTCCATTCCTTGAGCCCTTCCCCTGACTCTGGTTTTCATTCTGCTAAATCTTAAATGTCTTGTGTGCTGGCAGTGTTTTAGGAACACTGAATATTGTAAGGATACAATATTCAATAAGGAAATAATCTTGCCTTGATGGAATGAGGACAAGTCATAAAGTCCTGTGAGCATTTGAAACAGTGTGACAGTATGAGTGGTGGTACTTTAGATTGGATGTAGCTCTTACAGGACTTAGTAAGGCCTCCCACATGTGAAAGCTAGGAATCACCATGTGCAGTCTGGGAAACAGTGCTCTAAGCAAAAGGAACAACAGATAGAAAAAGGAACCCAGATAGAAAAAGAATATGCTTTGAATACAATGACTAAAGTCAGAATGATAGAAAATTGGGCAGAGAAGATCATGTGAGATGTGTAAAGTAAACTGATAAAGATGTTACTATGTGTATAGTGAGAAGTCATTGAAAAATTAATTGTATTTCTACTGTGTGGATGTTGAGGCCATGGTATGCATGTGGAGATCAGAAAGACAACTTGCAAGAATCAGTTATTTCCTTCCGTTATGTGGGTACTATAGAGCTCAAACTCAGGTAGTCAGGCTTGGTGGAAGGAAGCACCTTTACCTGTTAAGCATCTTACCAGCCCTACCAGACTAGAGACACTTTGTGTGTGATGCTCCCATTCAGTGATGAAGTGAAAGGGAAAAGTAGTCCTGGTGAAGGAGCGGGACTGGAGTGCCAGAGTGGGAGTCGAGAGGCTTCATCTAGTTCCACAGGGAGAACCAGTAGACCTTGCGGGTTGCTTGTGGGACATGAAGACAGCAGAGGAGGAGGGTCCCTGGGTTTGGGGCTTAAGTAATAGAAGGGTTTGGGGTGAACTTGAGAATTTCTGTAGGTTTCTTTGCCCTGTAATTGAAAGGTCAGGAAATTTCTTCAATGACAAAGGAATGCTGATTCTAACACCCACTTGCTTTCCTTCCTCCTGTCACTTAACACTACCTATCTCCCCCTCAAATACACCCCCCCCAAAAAAAAAAGTAGCTAGACTACAACTTCGAATCACTCACCACTGGACTACAACCGCCCTAGCCCTAGCTCCATGTTTACTCAGGGCCCTGGTGAGCCTTGTTTTCTTTCAGTAGAGGCAAGAGTGACAATACAGTGAAAAAACCTCGGCCTTCTGTATACTGAGTTAAATGTCTGTGTGGGTCAGCGAGATGGCCCAGTAAGCAAAGTTACTTGCTTTTTTTTTTTTTTTTTTTTTTTTTGTTTTTGTTTTTGTTTTTTTGTTTTTTTGTTTTTTGAGACAGGGTTTCTCTATGTAGCTTTGGAACCTGCCCTGGAATTTGCTTTGTAGACCAGGCTGGCCTCCAACTTTACAGAGATCGCTTGCCTCCCGAGTGCTGGGATTAAAGGTGTGTGCCACCAATGCCTGGCCAGGTAAATGTACTTGCTGCCAAGCTGTATGACTTGAATTTGATCCCTGGGACTCACATGGTGAAAGGAGACAATCAACTTGTCCTCTGACCTCCACACATGCATCATGGCATGTGTGCCCCCTCCTCCCAGTAATGAGCACACATTTAAAAAAATGTGTTTCCTGTGATAGTGCTTACTTCTGTGACCTTGAGCAATTACTTGCCGAATTGGCAGTTTTGTGTCTTGAGTGATACAAGAACTTGTGGTAGGG
Organism: Phodopus roborovskii; assembly: GCF_943737965.1. Classification (NCBI taxonomy): domain Eukaryota; kingdom Metazoa; phylum Chordata; class Mammalia; order Rodentia; family Cricetidae; genus Phodopus; species Phodopus roborovskii. The sequence goes on from NW_026126407.1 coordinate 11,813,067, forward strand.
TAGCTACATAAGCATGTATTCTATATGGTCAGTAATGAGTTTAATCCCTGTAATGAATGAGGATGGCTACTTATGCTCTCTTCCTCAGATAAGGTTTAGAGGGTTAAGTAGCTTGCTCATGGACATGGACCAGTAAGTGTAGAAGCTGGATTTCAAACTTGGCAGTGTGGCACCAAAATCCTGAGTCTTATTTTGTTTTTGCTATTATTAGGAGTGTGTTGGTGTTCTGCCTGCAGGAGTGTCTGGACCATGTGTATGCAGTCCCATTGAAGCAAGAAGCCAGGGCATCAGGTCCCTGGATCTTAAGTTAGAGATGGTTGTGAGCCATCGTGTCAGTGCTGGGAATTGAACCCTGGTCCTCAGGAACAGTAGTCAGTGCTCTTAACCTGTGAGCCATCTCTCTAGCTCTAGAGTCTGGGTTTTACCCAGACTTTTTCCTTTAATGTATGAGTACCAGACAGGATCTCATGTAGGAGACACTGGTCCTGAATTCCTAATTCTACCTCCTAACTGCTAGAATTACAAGGCACATGTGTGTTTGCTCTATTCTTATTCTAATTTTCTTCTTTACTATCAAATATCTCAATATCAGACAGGTGTGATGGGTGCACCCCCCCCCCCCCCCCCGTTTCTTTATAGCCCTGTCTTGGAACTCGCTTTGTAGACCAGTCTAGTCTTGAACTCACAGAGATCTGCCTGCCTATGTCCCCCAAGTGCTGGGATTAAAGGCACTAAGGAGAGAGAAGCAGGGAGAGCTCACTGAATTTGAGGCCAGCCTGGTCTACAAAGTGAGTTCCAGGATAGCCAGGCTGTGTACAGAGACCCTGTCTCAAAAATTCAAAACTACAAATAAACAAAGCATTATCTGGGCTAGGAAGATAGCTCAGCCTATAGAGTGAATACAAGGATTTAAGTTTGATTCCTACCTATAACAGCCAGGCCAAAGGGTAGTCATAATACCAATGCAGTGGAAGTGGAGATAATTGGATTCCTGGGACTTGCTGGCCAGCCTGCCAAGCTTACTTGTTGAGTTCTAGGTCAGTGAGTGACTTAGTCTTAAATAAAAGGTTGACACTGGTACACACTCAAAGTTGTCCTCTGGCCTCCATATGCATGGCACATAATAACATACACACAGAATCTAAACAACAGGGTAGTGATGTAATTCAGTAGTGAAGTGCTTGCTTAGCATGCAGGAGACCCTGAGTTGTATTCTAAGCGCTGCTCCCCCCCCAACAGAAAACCCTCCCATAACTATTAACATCCAAAGCTGAGCATCTAGGATCTGTATTTTATGACTCCTTTGCCTGTTGCATAATTTCTCTTTAGAATCCTCATGGCAGTCAGCAGGATTTTCTGTTGTTTGACCTCCAGCACTCTCTCTTCAGGTTGACATCTTCAATAAGGAACTGCTGCTAATCCCCATTCATCTGGAGGTGCACTGGTCCCTTATCTCAGTTGATGTAAGACGACGCACCATCACCTATTTTGACTCACAGCGCACTCTAAACCGCCGATGCCCTAAGGTTTGAGGAGGTTATGGGAAAGCAACTAGTAAAGATGTAGAGTAATCTGGCTATAAGCCATTTCAGGAAGAACTGTGGGCTTGAGTCTGAGGCGTTACTTGTGCATGGCATTTGTCACCATCATACTCTGCTGGTAAATGATGAAGGTATCACTTTCTTTTTCTTTGCCCACATAGCATATTGCCAAGTATCTTCAGGCAGAGGCAGTAAAAAAAGATCGACTGGATTTCCACCAGGGCTGGAAAGGTTACTTCAAAATGGTGAGTTTCCAGAAGGAAATGGAATAACATGATGGTGAGGGTAGTGGATAGGAGGTGGAAATCGAATTCATAACATCTGAAAGTATCCAAGTGAACAATAGGTTCTTGCTTTCTATTCTCTAGAATGTGGCCAGGCAGAATAATGACAGTGACTGTGGTGCCTTTGTGTTACAGGTAAGCAAATGAGGAGGCCTCCTCCTTAGCTCTGGAGTCAGTGGCTTAGGGTTGTTGGTAGGTTCTTGTTTCAGTTGGTTCATCCAAATTGTAGAGCAGGGAGTACCTTTTGTGTGTCACACAGAAACCGTAATTTCAATGGTCTTCTCCAGGCCTCTCTCCAGAGTTGGTTCTCTCTGGCTTTGGTCTTCAAGAGAGGATTCCCAACATCCTTCTTCCCCTAACTCAATGTATGTTCTCCTACTAGAACACAGGATATATTATGTAGAGTGTTTTTCAACCCTAAGCTTATTAAGACACTAATGCCAGTCTGTATGAGAACTGGTTGACATTCTCTGAAAGATCAAGATGAAGATTTAGTTTGTGTGAAATGTGTAGCACAGGCCCTGATTTGGGTGGGATGTTCAGTGAATGGTTCTCATGGCCTGCTTTGTTAACACCTAGTACTGCAAGCACCTGGCCCTGTCTCAGCCATTCAGCTTCACCCAGCAGGACATGCCCAAACTTCGACGGCAGATCTACAAGGAACTGTGTCACTGCAAACTCACTGTGTGAGCCACATACCCCACAGACCCTTAGCCCATTAATGGGCAGGGGAACAAAGGAGACCCTTCCTAAGAAACTCCAGTTCCTTTCGTCTCCCCACCCAACTCCCTTTGGATTTTCATATTTAAATGTTTTGATTTCTGTATTTTGTTTTCTTTGCGAGAATGTTGATTTCTGATGGGAAGGGACTGGCCACACGCAACCCCTTTACTCCCTCTCTAGGGGAATGCTCCCTTGTGGCCTAGGTGAAGCATCCATTCCTCCTTCCATGTTCAGGGGGGCAGGAAAACTGTGGTGGGGGGAGGGGCGGGCAAAGGGATTACTGCCTGCCAGATCTTCAGACTTTTTTTTATATATATAAATATATATATATAAAAATGCCACGGTCCTGCTCTGGTCAATAAAGGATCCTTTGAAGATACATAAGTGGTGGTCTTCCTTGAGGGACCTTACAACAGCTGATGCCTATCTCAGGCCTTCTTCCAGCTAGTATTGTTAGCTACCCCCTTTTCAGGTCTTAGATCTCAAAAAGCCAGCTTTCTATATATGCCAGCACTTTATCATTCAAACAGATCCTCCAGGGCAGCGGAGCAGAGGGCAGGAAGAAGAGGAATTAAGACTGAAGGGAGCCTGAGAATAACAGCTAAAAGAACCAGTGATGGAGTGGGCCAAGTACCCTGACAGCATACTTTTGCCTATGCCTCTAGCCCATAAATAGGTTCTAGCCTTTTTCCCTCCAGCTAGAGAAACTTTCCTATCCCCTGGGATATCTATACTGGTTCTTTCATCTTGCTGGATTGTGAACACACTAGTATTTAGTGGGCAGAAGACTAAACCTTCGGTCTTGTAGAAACCTGTAGCAGAGATGTAAAGGGAAGTGGTAGTCCCGGGTGCCCGGAAGTCCCTGGAGGCTAAGGCCTCACCCCCATCGCTTGATAGGACCCGCTGAACCACATGACTTAAGGCACGATCGCCTCCGCACGTGTAAAGGTGCTGGGCTCCAAGATGGCTGCCCTGCCGCGAGGCCCGACTTCTGTATGTCACTTCCGTACCAGTGAGAAAGGCGTGCCCTTCAGCCAATGAGGCCGTAGGGCGGGCCTCCACCTTGATAGGCATTCAAATTACCCAATAGGGCGTACGAGCTGAAGCGCCTACAAACTAACGTCACGTCGAGTTGCAGAGTGCCGGCAGGCGGGGCAGAGGCGGCCAAGCCAATGCGATGGCTGGGGCGGGGTCGGGCGCTCTATAAGTTGTCGATAGGCGGGCACTCCGCCCTAGATTCTAAGGATCATGTCTGCGAGTCAGGATTCTCGGTAAGAAAGGCATTTGCAACAGGCTGTGGCTACTTACCCCGCCGCTCCCTTCCGAAGGTCCCACGGGGGGGGGGAGTTCACCCCAAACCTGCCGTGTTGCGGGGGAAACGAGCCGGGAGAATACGTCCGGGGGGGAGGGCGGCAAGGGAAAGATCCACGGCGGACGCCGCCACCAGCGTGGAGACGGGGAAGGACAGCCTGGCTAGGGCGGAGGGCGCGAGGTTCGTCACGAGGCCTGTGCCCGAGGGGATGCCGTACGCGAAGCCCGGGTACTGAAAGGCACGACGAGGTGTTGACCTAGCGTGGGAAAGAGGAGAGGCGGCTGCGCGGCCCGGAGCCGGCCGGTCTGGTTGCCTCCCTGTGTCGGGCAGGGCGCGCGCGCGAGGGTTCCGGAGGATTCTGGCGGTACCACTCGCGACAGGCAGGGGTGCCTGCATCTTCAGCCAGTCCCTTCGTCGCTCTTGGAATGTGGGTCTGGGAAGAAGAGACCGGCCGTTCAGGGTGCTGGTTTTCATGACGGCCAGGACTGAGCTTAAGCCCGAGGAGCGGCCGCGTGAGGCACCAGGAGCCCTCACGGCGCCGGGCGGGCGGGTCCATTTTGCCGCACAAGCCGGGCAATTGGCAAACTGCGGATGGGCAGGTCCACTTTCCTTCGGGGGTGAGCGGCCTGAGGTATGGGAGGGCGACGCCATTTCTCGACGGGGGCGGGCGGGCTGCGGATTGTCTCATGGCGGGGGAGACGCCGCCGAGTGGCGGAGCGAATGAGCACATGGCTGCTTAAGAAGCTCCCCTCCCCCAGTCTGCTTCGCTTGTCTGTGTTGTGCAATCTCCCCCTTAGCTAACTCGGCTGGGGCTCATTGTGCGCGAGGCCGCCACCGCCCGCGGCCTCCCACATCCGGGTACTGGGGGGGGGCTGGCGGAGGGAGTGGGGGAGGGAGCGGGCGGCGTGACGTGGGGGGAAGGGGACGGCCCACCCTCGGAGCTCCGAGGTGAAGGGCGGGACTTCCGGTGGCCTTGGTACTGGGGAGGAGGTGCACACGCTTTGATCGGTCAAGACCACAACATGTGGGTCTGGCAGCAAAGATTGCTTTTCGCCCTCGTGTTTATTAACAGAAGGGTCACCCTAAAAATGCCTCTTGATTTTCTTTTTTTTTTTTTTTTTCCCCATTGGGAAGGAACGGGTATTGAGTAGGGAATGGGTTGGTTGCTTCTGTGCTCCTGGAGCAGGTAGCAAAACTAGTGCTTTGAATCAACAGATCCAGAGACAATGGCCCCGACGGGATGGAGCCTGAAGGCGTCATCGAGGTGAGGCAAGAACATTCTGCTACTACCCCGTCAATGAGTTTGCTCTCCTATTCAATCCCCAGCTGTACATGTCTGACGCAAACAGGCACCTTCTTATAGTGACAGTGACCTCGGATGTCTAGAATGGGATGGCAGATTTGGGGTGGAGTGGCTGTGCAGCTTTTTTGTAAACACATACTGCTGTCTTCCTAAATTCTAATTTCTTTATATTCTGCAGAGTAACTGGAATGAGATTGTGGATAGCTTTGATGACATGAATCTCTCAGAATCCCTCCTCCGTGGTATTTATGCCTATGGTTTTGAGAAGCCCTCAGCCATCCAGCAGCGAGCCATTCTACCTTGTATCAAGGGTAAGAATTGTCAGGATAGATTTAAAGTGTCCTGACCTGGAGTGACATTGATTTGGTGGTGGGCATAGCAACCAGAGGGGAGCAATGTTATTTCTGGCTCCTTGTACCTAGGTCATGCCTTGGAAACAGGAGTTGATGTTCCCAGTTTTTATTTTTAATGTTTTGTGTCTAGCTCAAGTGGGTGTGGTATGAGTTCATAATGTTCTGGTACCCTGAACTTTGTCACAATATCTGGGTGGCAAAAATTTGAGGCCCCCTCTTTGCTTATATTCTCCTATTGTCTGTCAGTGAGCCCAAGGTGCATAAACCTTTACCACATGTAATTCTTGATCTGATTGTAGGATATGATGTGATTGCTCAAGCCCAGTCTGGGACTGGGAAAACAGCTACATTTGCCATATCAATTCTGCAGCAGATTGAGTTAGATCTGAAGGCTACTCAAGCTTTGGTTCTGGCACCCACTCGTGAGTTGGCTCAGCAGGTAAGAGTGGCTTCTTTCCTCTTTAATTGATTGACCAGTTTCAGGTCCAGTGCGTTTTCTAGAATTAGAATTGGTAAATGGGTTGGTAGCAGAACTGTTGACTAATTGGGCTAATTATCAAATATTTTTCTACCAGCAAAACCACTTCCTTTGGCAAAATGGAAAGGGAAGTGGAGTCCAGCTGGCAGGGTCAGCTACTTTATGAAGAAACCCTGGCAATGGGCAAAGAGACACCTTGTTGGTGGTGTTGTTCTTATATCAGCCAGGGGCAGAGCAGCTGGCAGTCCTTTGTTCATCCTAGCTTGATGCCTGACTTGGTGGCCAAAGCTGTTTCATGCCTAGGGCACAAAAATCCTGATGCTGCTTGGTTACTAATATTTAAACATAATATCTGGGTGCTGATGTAAGCGATGAATTAAGAGTCCTGTATGTCCAGGTCATCCATCCATCGGTTTTGCTTGGTGTGTGGGCTGAGGGTGTAGCTCAGTGGTGGAATAAGAAGTCTTGGGTTCTGTGGCAGGGATACAATAAATAAACATGTTGCTTATGCCACTGTGTTCAATCCCAGGCTTTAGAATGTGATGGAGCCTGTGAGTTTAAAGCCACAAGGGTTGGGCTAGTTTGTGTGTAGAATAGAAAACTTGAAGTTTGCCTGTGTTCAGAAACAAGGGTTCTGCCATTCATTTGTGATGTGTGTCTTAAGGAGATTAAGTAAATGGGCAGCTGTTTGTTCCAGCACATAAAGGGGAAAATACTAACAATAAGCTTGGGGGTTACAGCTCAAGCTAACTTAGATCTTTTCTTCAGATACAAAAGGTGGTCATGGCATTAGGAGACTACATGGGTGCCTCTTGCCATGCCTGTATTGGGGGCACCAATGTGCGTGCTGAGGTGCAGAAGCTGCAGATGGAAGCCCCCCATATCATCGTGGGCACCCCTGGCCGCGTGTTTGATATGCTTAACCGGAGATACCTGTGTGAGTGCTACTCTACACTTGCTGGGTCACTTTCCTATGATATTAGTTGCTCTGTGATGAACCCCATGCGTGTCATCTGAGCCCAGCTTCCCTGTTGCCTTAGCCCAGGTAGTGTTCTACTTACCAGGGCTATTTCCTACCCTGGCAGGGAGGCCTTAGGCAAAGGATCAATCCTTATATTCTGAGAGCAGACTGCCCCTTTCCTTGTCCTCTTATCAAGAAACTTGATTAAATGTTTCACATTTCTCTTATGTGTTGGTATCTTTTCTGCCTTGTAGCCCCCAAATACATCAAGATGTTTGTACTGGATGAAGCAGATGAAATGTTAAGCCGTGGGTTCAAGGACCAGATATATGATATATTCCAAAAGCTTAACAGTAACACGCAGGTAAGGAAAGCTGTAGTTGTAATAGGATAACCCATGGCTTGGTTGTGATGTTGAGTACAAGCTACCCTTGTTACTGATCCTTTTCCTCTCCCTACCCCCCAACTAGGTAGTTTTATTGTCTGCTACAATGCCCTCTGATGTCCTTGAGGTGACCAAGAAGTTCATGAGAGACCCCATTCGGATTCTTGTAAAGAAGGAAGAGTTGACTCTGGAGGGTATCCGTCAGTTCTACATCAATGTGGAAAGAGAGGTGGGGCCCAGTGCAGGAGGCGGGCCTGGTAGGAAGTTGTTGGTTATAGCCCCTGACTGATGTTTCCGGATCTCCAGGAGTGGAAGCTTGACACATTGTGTGACTTGTACGAAACCCTGACTATCACCCAGGCAGTAATCTTTATCAATACCAGAAGGAAGGTGGATTGGCTCACTGAGAAGATGCATGCCCGGGATTTCACTGTTTCCGCCATGGTAAGTTTTTTCAAATCTTGTAAATAGCTGTGTGTGCTTGTCTTTTAAGCATAAAATGCCAGAAGCCATGTGCTACTTGTTTTCTAGCATGGAGATATGGACCAAAAGGAACGAGATGTGATCATGAGGGAGTTCCGGTCTGGTTCTAGCAGAGTATTAATTACAACTGACCTGTTGGTGAGTAGAGGCCTGTTTTAGGGAAAGCTGGGTGGGGGTCACGAGTCCAAGGTGATTCCCTCTCCAAGGGGCTGACTAGTGCCCCTTTCAGGAACGTAGCAACTTGGAAGAAAACCTGGCATACCTGAGGTCTCTAGGGAACAAGAGGTGCTTGCTTGTTGCCTTGGCCTGCCTTGGCTGCCTACATGTATGCCCAGTCAGTTTGGACAGATTGTATCCTCTGACAGCTCTGTGATCTTTCTTGACCTAGGCCAGAGGCATTGATGTGCAGCAGGTCTCCTTAGTCATCAATTACGACCTTCCCACTAACAGGGAAAACTACATCCACAGGTAAATGAAGATCTGCAATGCCAAACACTCATTGTGCTGAAATCCAAATGTCATCCTCTTTTCCACTCAATTATTTTTCCCCCCTTAGAATTGGTCGTGGTGGTCGCTTTGGGCGTAAAGGTGTGGCTATTAATATGGTGACAGAAGAAGACAAGAGGACTCTTCGAGACATTGAGACATTCTACAACACCTCCATTGAAGAGATGCCCCTCAATGTTGCTGACCTCATTTGAGGAGCTGTCCTGCTACCTGGCCCTAGCCAGGGTTCAGTCCTTGGGGGCTAAGGAACAGCTGGAGGGGGGAGGGAAGGGAGCCAAGGGATGGACATCTTGTTTTTGTTTTTTGTTTTTTTTTTTTTTTCTCTCTCTCTCTCTCTCTCTCTCTTTGAATAAATGTCACTTTTTGAGGCAAAAAGAAGGAACCGTGAACATTAGATACCCTTTTCTTTGGGGTAGGTTCTGCCCCAGGCGCCGTCTCCTTCCCTCACCCCCAAAACACTAATCCATTTCCCTAACCTAGTCACCTGATTCAAAAGACTTTGCTACTACTCCATCCAAGTCTCCAAAAGTGAATCAAGGGACTAATACATGTCTGGCCTCATTTGCTGGACCAAATCTACAGGGAGAGTCCCTGCATGAAGTTGTCCAGGGAATTGTCCCCAGGTGAGGGGAGCAGGGGAGAGAAAATGGTAGCCATTTTTACATTTTTTTGTATAGTATTTATTGATTCAGGAAACAAACATTCTGAATAAAATACTTGGAAACTGCCTGTTTGGGCTTCTTGTTTGCTCCTCTCCCACCTGCTGCTTGTGGATCAGCTCCTCCTGTTCATTATTACTGTGCTGTGTTGCCTCCTGCTGGTGTTTAAAAAATAAGTCATCCACTTACTGTACTGAAAGTACAATGCCCTTCACAAAAGGTTAGTCACTAGCATCACATGATGGCAGCTGTGAGGAACTTAATGTAGCGATGGGGTCAAGGAGTGAGTGAAGCCTAGTTCTGCTTAAGTGCTGACTGAGGCCTAACATTGTGGATGCTAATTGCCTACCCTTAGTTGTTTGAGGGTGGGGGTTTCCCTGTAGCTCTTGCTACCCTGGAACTCAAGGCAAGGCACACAGGGGTCCCAACCATTTAGGAAAAGGCCTCCTAATTTCTTTGCTTCCCTTGTAAACTCAAGTAGAACAAGTTTTGCTTAAGTAAGATCTTTATGAGTCAACTGCCTCATTTTTTTCACGTGGCAGCTAAAAACTTAGTACCTCCCACTCAAAGAGCCACTGCCAATCACAGCTTGATTGTGAAGAAAGTGACTAAAATGGGTGGCTGGAGCTGAGGTGTCTGAGTCAGGTTCGGGGGTGGGGTTGTCTGAGTTGAGGGAAGTACAACTTTCATTTCCTCTTCCAAGAGAAGGCAGAGTATCTGGGTTGAGGAAGGCACTGGTACAGCGCAGCTGGAACCCTGAGCTGCTCTACTATGAGGTTTGAAGTGCTTTGCTCAGTCTTGCTGGGGCTGCTTGTAGGTAAGGAGAATTGAGAGGTGTGGGAGGGAGAGAAGGAGGGAGGGCCGGGCAGGAACCTGTACCTGGGTGGCCAACCGATCTCTTGTTGAAAGCCCAAGGAACAGGGAAAGACTGTCCTCACAAGAAAGCCGCTACTCTCCTGCCATCCTTCACCGTGACACCTACAGCCACAGAAAGCACAGCAAGGCCTACTACCAGCCATAGACCCACCACCACCAGTCACAGGAATGTCACAGTTCATCCAACAAGTAATAGCACCACTACTAGCTTTGGACCCACAGCTTCCACTCATAACCCTGCCATGACCACCAGTCATGGGAATGTCACAGTTTATCCCACTACGAACAACGGCACTGCTACAAGTCCAGCAATTACCATCGGCCCTCACCCTGGACCACCTCCACCCTCTCCGAGTCCTAGTCCAGGCTCCAAGGGGGCTCTTGGAAACTACACATGGACTAATGGCTCCCAGCCCTGTGCTCAGCTCCAAGCACAAATTCAAATTCGAATTCTGTACCCAACCCAGGGTGGAGGAAAGGTAAAACTAAGGTAGTAGGGCTTAAATGGGGCAAGGGGTAAGTCCTGGGGTAATTTCAGACTCTTATTCTTTCACTTCTGTAGGCCTGGGGCATCGATATACTGAATCCCAACAAAACCAAGGTCCAGGGGAATTGTGACCATGCCTGTCCCCACCTTACTCTCTCATTTCCTTATGGACAGCTCACCTTTGGATTCAAACAGGTAGACAGCTTTGCCTTCACCCTCAACTCTTCCATGCCCCATACCTACACCTCCTTTGCTCTGTGGACATGATGCCACTGTCCTTGCTGCTCTGATCCTTTCTGTTAATCTCAAGGACACAGGGCAGGGGCAGAGCACAGTCTACCTCAACTACATGGCGCTGGAATACAATGTGTCCTTCCCACAGGCAGCACGTGAGTAACCTTCCCTTTCTCTTGCCACACTAGCTGGGGGGGAGGCTCATCAGGAGCTGGGAGTGGACTGAACTGACTATTACTAACTTCTTCAGAATGGACATTCTCAGCTCAGAATTCATCTCTTCGAGAGCTCCAAGCTCCCCTGGGCCAAAGCTTCTGTTGCAGAAATACAAGCATAGCTCTTTCTCCAGCTGTTCACCTTGACCTGCTCTCCCTGAGGCTACAGGCTGCTCAGCTTCCCAACACTGGACACTTGGGGCCATGTAAGACCTCTGTACCTCTTCCTTCCTCGAAGTATCCTGCTGCACAGGGAACCTCTTCCCCAGAGTGCTCTTTCTATACCCTAGTCTCCTCTACAAGACTGCCTAGTCCCTCTTTTACTTACTGCTCTAAACTACGGGGTTGCGCTCCTCATCAACCTCCTTCCCACCTTTATCCCATCCACCACTGCAGCAATCCCTAACCATCCCATCTTTCTACCAGGTTTCTCCTGCGCCAGTGACCAATCCCTCTTTCTGCCTCTCATCATTGGCCTGGTCCTCCTTGGCCTCCTCACCCTGGTGCTTATTGCCTTCTGCATTACCCGAAGACGACAATCAACCTATCAGCCCCTCTGAGCATTTGCTGCAATCCACTCTGGGCCACCAAGGAACACCCTCATTTCTTCAACTTGCAACTGACTCAAAGTTATTTTTCTTCCTTGTCTTTAAGAACAAAATTAGAGATTCTGTAATAGGGGATTAATAAACATGAATGGGTGTCCCACTCCTGATCACAAAAAGAGGATGAAGACTTTATGAAATCTTTGTCCTTGGCTTACCTTGCCCTGCCAGGATTAAAAGCCACGCGTTTCTCGTCATGTGCCTTCCCATGGTTGAGTCACTAGGGGACAGCTGGCCAGAAGGGATGAAACTACTAGAGTGACCAAATGCCTTCAAGAGGTTCATCCTTCAGTGTCTGGCACAGTGCTGGTAAACTGCCAGACTCCCTTCCTCCCTTCTGGGACCAATGACACCCATTCCCTTAACATAATGGATCAGTCCGTACTGTTGCCCTCTTCCTGATACTCTGGGTAGAGGTACAAACACAGCCAAAATATGAGTAATGTGTAATTTCATTTCAAAAAGGGTGATGCCAGTGGCTACCGAGCAAAGAATCCCTGTCCATTGTAGCCAGGGATAGATTCATGGAAGAAAGAACCCGCTGCAAAGAAGTGCACTAGCCTTGAGGCAGTGAGTGGCCTAGGGGAGACTTTAGGCCCAGCAAACACACCCTGACGCCTGTGTACCAGCGGGCGAGGAGATGGTGCCACATCCAGATTCTGAAAACGTCAGATGGCCACCTATTGTACCAAAATCAAGTACAAGCTCTACTATTTTGTTTTGTTTTTTGAGACAGGTTTTTCCGTGTAGCCTTGGCTGTCCTGGAACTCACTCTAGACCAGGCTGGCCTCAAATCCTGCCTCTGCCTCCAAGTGCTGGGATTAAAGGCCTGTGACATTAATCAGGCAAATCCTACTATTTATAGTGGGGCATACTGCAACCATTGGAAAGGATGGCTGTCATTCCAGTTTTAAGAGCCTCGTGAGGTTATAGAAATTCTTGGTGGACTGGAGCCCAGCACAGCTGAGAAGTACATGTGGCAGAAGCCACCCCTCCAGGAACAAGGAGCAGAACTCGTTAGGAGTGCCTACACAGCCTGAGAGCCAGGGGCACATCCGTAAGGGGAGAGAGAGCACAGAGAGTTGATGTCGGGGCATTGGGTGGTGGAATGCAGCCTGGAGTGACCCTAGGTGCCCTTTCCCAAACAAAAGATACTGGGAACCTTTTGCCTGTACCCCCTGAACCATCCCCAGCGTTCCAGCCTAGACATAGCAGAGGCTGAGTGTTGAGTCAGGGGCTGCTCTCCTGTAGCTGAAGTCGCGCTTCTGCTCCAAATCACCTTCCCACACCTGGACGAACCAGAGGAAAAAGCAGGGGACTGGGAGGGATGCCCAGCTCAGATTGGCCTCTTTCCGGTGCCATTCCCTCCGGAGTGAGCAAGAGGAAAAGATGAGAGCTGCAGCGCCCCGACTAGCGCCATCTTGACGACTCGCACTCTTTTCCTTTTCAACTTAAAATATAAAGTTAACCGAGAGAAGACAAGATGGCGCATACGCAGGACGGGCAGAGAAAGGCGGAGGGACAAAGCTTTCTCTCAGAACTGATAGCATAAACAAAAGCGCGGAAGTCCTAACCGCGCAGGCGTAAAACTCTGACACACTTTAAAATTCGAGCGTCCAGGCGCGTACGGAAGGCGCGTACCGAAGGCAGCCGGAGGAGGAGGCCTACCCCGGGTTTCAGACGCGGGGAGGGTGGCGAAGGAAGGGGAGACTGAGGCGGGGCGTCCCGAGCGCGCATGCGCGGCGTGGGTCAATGGCGGGGCACGCCAGCCTGGCGGAAGCGCTCGTTCCAACATGGCGGGTGAGGCGGGCGGACTGTTCAAACGGGTGCTGGTGCCGATTCTCTTACCTGAGAAATGCTATGATCAGCTTTTCGTCCACTGGGACTTGCTCCATGGTGAGTTGTATTCAGCCTTCAGAGTCTGGCCCGAGTAACTTTGGACTGTAACTTGGCGTGAGTAGTGCCTAATATCACGCAAAGCTGGGCGGAAGGCGCTTCTGAAGAGGGCGGAAGTGTTCTGGGCCGTGCATAGAGAAGGTGCCATATTTGGGCATGAGGGGGAGTCGCACGACAAAGTAGTTAAATTTGTGTTTTACAGTCTGAAAAGTCTGTACTGGGGATCCCCTTCTGGACTGGGGATCGAAAGCAAGGCCTCCTTCGTGCAAGGCCGACTCTGCCAACCGAGCTCTGTCTCTAGCCTGTAAAATTCACATTTTATAAAAACAAAATTAAAATCCCAGTCGGGAGTGTAAACCCACCCCTTTCATCCCAGCACTGAACGGACCAAAGCAGACAGGCTTGTTTGCTTTTTTCTTTTTGTAAGATGAATTCTCGCCCAGCCCCAACTTCTAGAACTTGCTATGTAGCACAGGCTGCCCATGAAGTAGCAGCAGCCCTTCCATGGCCACCAGAGTGCTGGGGATACAGGGATGATTATCTCAGCCCTCTACCGTCCTTTTCCTTTCTTTACAAGGCAAGTTCTTGGCCAAGGGTTACAGGAGCTATCAGAGCCTTTGGTAAGTCCATCTGTCTGCTCTAGTCAGGTCCTAAATGCAGAGGACACTGTTCTAGTGCCTTTGGGATCTCAACAGTCAGACTACCTGCTGGGCCGAATCCCCTCCAGGTCAAGGATTCAGTGATAGAGGAACTGCCAGGAACAGTGACCCACCCATACCTTTAATCCCAGCACTTGGGAGGCAAAGGCTGAAGGACCCCTGAGTTCAAGGACAGCCTGGTCTACAGGGTGAGTTCCAAGATGGCCAGAACTACACAGAGAATCCTTGACTCAGGAAACCAAAATAAGTAAATAAATGATAGATAGTGGATGAACAGGGATAAAAGCAAGCCCTGGAAGGTAGGCGTGGCCACTGGATAAGGGCCAGGAACAACCAGACAGTTCAGGAATGTCTGCTGTGATTTGTCTTTGGAAGGACACCATCTGAAGTGGGTTATTAAGAGAGAAAAGGCTCAGGGAACTCTTGAGCAATGCCTGTGTAACTGAAAAGCAATGGCAGTCATGTCTGGCCATCTACATGTGTATTTGTAACTGACCTGAATTCAATTCCTGGAAACCACAGAAAGGCCCACAAAGTTGTCCTGTGACCTTCACATGTACCTGTGTTCACACACAGTGTATGTATGTATGTATGTACATATTTTATATAGATTTTTTTTAAAAAAAAATCATATATGTGTGTGCCTGTGAATGTGGAGGCCTGAAGATGCCAGAGGCAAAAGATGTCACCAGAACTGGAATTACAGGCAGTTGTGATCCACCAACATGGGTGATCCCTGAAACAGCAGTAGGTGCTATTAACTACTAAGCGACCTCTCCAGCCCACTTTAAAAAACATTTTTTTCAGCTGGGCGTTGGTGGTGCACGCCTTTAATCTCAGCACTCTGGGAAGCTGAGGCAGGAGGATCTCTGAGTTCAAGGCCAGCCTGGTCTACAGAGTGAGTTCCAGGACATCCAAAGATACATAGAGAAACCCTGCCTTGAAAAAAAATCAAAATAATAAACATTTTCCCATTGATTTTACAGTTCCCCTTCCCTTTTTCAACCCTCCTGCATTCAGGAAGGGGTAGACCTCCCGTGGGCCTGCGGAAAGCATGCCACATCTACTGAGCTCCTCCCCCTGCAGCAAAGCTGGGGAAGGTAAATCAGCGTGGGGAACAGGTTCCTAAAAGCCAGCTCAACTCCAGGGACACAGGTCTTTTACAAAGAGACCAAGATACATAACTGTCACACACATGCAGAGGACAAGGGCAGGCCTGTGGAAGCTCCCTAGCTGTCAGTCCAGAGTTTGGGAGCTCCTGTGAGCCCAGGCCAGCTGTCTCTGGCCCCTGTGCCTCCCTTTCTTCAGCAAGACCCCAGGAGTTGGATCCAGTGGCAAGCCACACCCTTGTGTGAAGGTCAGAGGACAACATGTTGGCCTCAGGTTCCTTCCACTTTGTGAATCTGAGGGTTGAGCTCAGTTGTTTCAGCCCCATATTTTTAAAATTTATTTTCGTTGTGTTTGTTGTGCACATCTACTTATACATGCTCAGGTTATCAGGCTTCGTGGCAGAGCCATCTTGCTGGCACAATAAATTTTTGTCTGTTGTATGTGCACTGGTGTTTTGTTTTGCCTGCATGTGTGAGGGTGCCAGATCCCATAGAACTGGAGTTACAGTTGTGAACTCCATATGTGTGCTGGGAATTGAAGCCGGGTCCTCTGGAAGAGCAGTCAATGCTTTTAACCACTGAGCTGTTTTATCATCCACTTAATGTTTACTTTTTGAGGTAGGATTTCTCTACATTGCCCTGGCTTTGAACTCACTGAGATCTGTCTGTCTGGGCTTGTGCCACCACACCTGGAAATAGTTTTTAAATATTTAAGACAGTCTCACTATATAATCCTGGCTGGCCTTGAACCCAGAGTTTAAATGAAATTAAAGGCATGTACCACGACATATAGCCCTAAGGACTTTTTTTTTTAATGTATTACGTATACAGTGTTCTGCCTGGCCGCCAGCAGAGGGCACCAAATCTCATAGATGGTTGTGAGCCACTTATATTTTTGCTGGGAATTGAACTCAAGAACCCTGTGAGAACACCCAATGAGTGCTCTTAGCCTCTGAGCTATCTCTCCAGTCCCCGCTACTGACTCTTTAAGAAAGACAAAATTTTAGCACATTTTTATTAGGAGGCTCATGCATGGAAGTCAGAGAACTCATTTTGGAATTGGTTCTCTCCTTCCATGTGGATCCTAGATTGAACTCAGGTCAATAACTATCCTGCTAGCCCTAAAAAATATATTATCTCAGTGTGTTTATAGGAAATGGAAGGTTGAGCAGGAGGAAGGCATTCATGTTGAAGCTATTTTGGCAACAAACCTAGTCTGGATGTAACATGTTTGTAGCAAGAAGGGTCTCTAGGGCCTCATCATTCCCGCCTGACCCTTGAACAGAGACTCACTAGTGTGGTGGCCATGCAGGGGGGGGGAGAAGGAGGAGGAGGGAGGGCACTCTCCTGGGTTCTGAAAGCCTCTTTGCTTACTTTCTTCTCTTAGTTCCCTGCCTCAAGATTCTCCTCAGCAAAGGCCTTGGGCTGGGCATTGTGGCTGGATCACTTCTGGGTATGTATAGTTCCTTCCCTCTGCCAGAGTAAAGGAAGGGGTATTGAGAGGCTAATGCCCAGAGCTCAGGACTGTAAGCTTCCTCCTCAGCCATGCCCATCTTCCTCCAGTAAAGCTGCCCCAGATATTTAAAATCTTGGGAGCCAAGAGTGCAGAAGGACTGAGTCTCCAGTCAGTAATGCTGGACCTGGTGGCATTGACGGGGACTGTGGTCTACAGCATCGTCAACAGCTTCCCCTTCAGGTGAGGGCCCCACACAGCGTCCCCAAGGCCAGACCCTACAGTTGTTTATTGTTCCCTGTGGCTGGAAGTGAGGTGGCAAGCACCTTTACCTGCTGAGCTACGTCACCAGCCCTAGTGCCCACAGCTCTAACAAGGGTTGAGAGCAAACGCTGCAGCCCTTCCAGTCTAGTCACACCGATGGACGTGGTGATAAAGTGAGCATTCTCTAACTGAGCCAGGCATGGTGGGGGCTGGAGAAGCACAGGCCTAACAATGGCTATGGAGGCTTTCCCTGCCTCTTTCCAGGCCTCCATTTCTCCTCCCCCTGACTCTGCAGCTCTTGGGGTGAAGCACTGTTCCTGACACTCCAGACAATTACCATCTGCTTCCTGGTCATGCACTACAGAGGACAGACCGTGAAAGGTGCCGGGGATTTGCTGGAGAGCAGGCATTGGATGTGGGGAATCTTATTGGGGACTCAGGCTCAAAAGGGCTCCTTGTCTCCCTGACCCCCAGGAGTGGCTTTCCTTGCCTGCTATGCGATGCTCCTGCTGGCGCTGCTCTCCCCACTCACACCTTTGGCTGTAGTCACCCTGCTCCAGGCCTCCAATGTCCCTGCTGTGGTGGTGGGGAAGGTGGGTACTCGGAAGTGGGAGGCTGTGTGGTAGAGGCAGGGTGGGGCCTCAAAGTGTAGAGTATTAGTTTTCCAGAATGAGGGAATTAGTGATGGGAACACAGGAAGGTTCAGATGACAGAACCAGAAGTGTGCATTTCTCTAGTTGCTTCAGGCAGCCACCAACTACCGCAATGGGCACACGGGCCAGCTTTCAGCTATCACAGTGTTTATGCTGTTTGGGGGCTCCTTAGCCAGAATCTTCACTTCTGTTCAGGTGAGTCCACCTCTGCCCTCCCTCTAGAGGGCACTAAACCCTCATACTTCCCACTGAGTATTCGGCTGCTCCCTCTGGAACCTTTCTAGATCTGTTGTCTCGTAACAGGAAACTGGAGACCTCCTCATGGCTGGAGTCTTTGTGGTTTCTTCCTTCTGCAATGGCCTCATTGCTGCCCAGCTCCTCTTCTACTGGAATGCAAAGCCTCTCCACAAACATAAAAAGGAGCAATAGTACTGAGCTAGCTTCTAGAATCATTCCACTTCCATTCATCCACTCAACTAGAAGGTCCTCCCCACATGATGGGGTCTGCCGGTTCAACTCAAGCATCCTCCATTCCTGCATGACTGCAACCTCCTGAGCCAGGGTTTGTGTAAATAGTAAAGCTTTTCTAAGTCCTGTTTCACCAATTGGCTGAGGCCCCTCCTTTATAAGCAGCTATTTTGTTGTTGTAGCAGATGCCTTGCCTTGTCCACTTACCTTCCTTTGGGACGGAGGACAGAGCCTGGACAAATGCGGTTGGGAACTTATGGCTGCTTCCCTCTGCCAGCTGGCTAGGACAATCTATTGGACCCTAGTTCTGGAGGTGGGGGAGAGGGAGGATGACTCAGGTAAGGGCCTCAGGGTGGGGTAGGGAGGTTCATGCTGTGGCAGGTCCACGAAGGGTGTGGAGAAGGCATGGGGTTGCTGCTGTAATAAGAATACAGATGGGACAATAAAGACTCAGAGACGTGCTTTAATTGTACAAAATTGTGTTTAGTGTAGCCTGGAAGACTTTTAGGCCTCTGAACTAGAAAGGGATTGGTCTATGGGGCTGGCCCTGGATATCCCAGCCAGTTAAAGGTGGGTTACAGACATTGGGCACCAGCAAGGGAAGTGTTGTATGGAGTGGTAGAGCCCGGGGATAGGTAGGTAGGAAAAGAGGTCATTAGCTGCTGCTGGAGCCTAGGATCACTCTGAGGGAGGGAGCACGGCGAGGAGGCCTCCGGTCTACAATGGGAAGAGCTGTAGAGAGAAAGAAACATGGGGTTTGGAGGTTACACTTCTGGGTTGGAGAGATTGGGCAGGGTCCCCGACTCTCAATAGGAGACTGGTCTGACCAGTTTGCAGCAGACAGGGTTAGAATTTGCTATTCAGCCAGCCATGCTGGGTACAGCAGGCATGGAACAAGACCCTAGGATGGCTTAAAGAGCAAGGTAGCTTTGTTGGGGCATGCTCAGGAGCTGTCTTGCGTGCTGCATGCTGTTTGCTTCTTAGGGCTGCAGGCCAGGAAGGAGCTACAGGATGGGCTTGGCCTCTCCTTGCCCCAGGGGCAGGGAGAGGAAGCCGGGTCACACAAGGGCCATCAGCTAGAGGGAAACTGACATTCAGAAGGTAGAATACATTAGGCTGAGATGGACAGACCTCTGTCTTGAATTCTCCGAGCGCTCCCACCCAACCTTAGCCTGGTATGGCTTTTGCTTGGATGGATTGAGGTTCTCCCACTTAGTCCTCTGGCCTCCATCCCCACCCACCCAGCTGCCAGGAAGGGGTGATGTGGGGTGGTGATGGGGGACAATCAAGCACTCACGTGTAACTGCCAGGTAGATAGGCTGTGGAATAGTTGGGGGGCTGGTACCCAAAGCCCCTGCTCCCTTGGATGGTTGTGTCCCCTGGTCCCCAGTGTGGGCCACCACCTGCCAGGCCACCTCTTCCTTGGCTGAAGTGGACAGAGCTGGTGCTTGAGTTCTTGCTCTTGCGCCGAGGTCGGTACTTGTAGTCGGGGTAGTCGCGTAGGTGGCGGGCTCTTAGACGCTTGGCCTCCTCCACAAAGGGACGCTTCTCTTCGTCGCCCAGCAGCTTCCACTGCGCGCCCAGGCGCTTCGAGATCTCTGAGTTGTGCATCTTGGGGTTCTGCTGCGCCATCTGGCGGCGCTGAACAGAGCTCCACACCATGAAGGCGTTCATGGGCCGCTTCACCTTCTCCAGTGGAAGTCTCCCAGACGCTCCAGAGCTCCCAGGCCCCTCCTGCTCCTGAGGTTCCAAAGGCAAAGAGGCTGTGGGAACCGGAGGCTCCAGGCTCCAAGTCTGGGCCGGTGAGGAGCCCGGCAGAGCCATGGGTTGAGGGTAAAGCGTCTTGAATGCCCTCCTCCCAGAGTGAAGACTGGACTCTGAAATTTTGGGTACTTAAGTATCTTCCAGAGTCTTTGAATCAATACCTTTGCTCTGGAAAGCTGAATACAAAATCCTTGTCTGGCACCCTGTCCCGCAAAGGTAGTGTTCTCTCAAGACTACCTACTGCTAGTCCCTCTGCTGCGGCTGGACTGGTTCTTCCGTGGAGGCTGCAACTCTGTCTCTCTGAGGCTCTTGGTTTCAAAAGTTTCCACAGCTGACAAGAACATACCCAGGTGCCACAGACCTAACCCCACCTGTGCTCAGCCTCCGTAAAACAGCTTTTAAAAGTTGACTCCTCCCCCAATCCCTCCCAGGGGCTGTGCAAATGAACGTCCTTCAAAAAAAAAAAAAAGTTCTCGCACACACTTCTTGGCAAACCCAGGTGTCCTGTTCTTTGCAGCCCAGACACCTCCCCTGGGGCACCACGCCCCTCTCCACCCAAGGTCTGGATGTCAGGCCTAATGGCCCCAATGACTACAATTGTCTATCTTCTCAAGCACCAGCAATTTAAAGCAAATTCCTTTCCATGATGGAATCGAGCTTGGGCATCAAATGCCCTCAGGGTCAACCAAACTGGGAGAATTTAGGAAGGTCTTACTCCCTACTCAATACTTGCTTCCGGTGCCTGTTGTTCCTCAAATCCTGACCTGCCCCAGGGATAAGAAACTCAAAGGAGATAGGCCATTTTTGTTTTCTGAGTCATCCCAGCAGGTGCCTGGGCGGATGAGAATACTTCCAGCCCTGAGATTTCTCCACTGCCACTCAATTATGGCAAGTCTTTATTTAACTCATCTTTAAACTCAAAACCATGAGGGCGCCAAAGGTCTCTGAACCTAGAGATACATATAAGGTATTTATGTGCATTGGTGTGAAGGATACATTCTTTTAAAAAATGAAATCTTTGTATTTTCAAAAATATTATGGGAGGGGCACAAGTGCTACCACTTGCAACATAGAGGTCAAAGACAACTTTCAGAAGTCCATTCTCCTTCAGGGGTCTCAACGTGCAGAGGCAGTATTTTGGTGGCCCAGCTCAGGTCATGAGTTGGCACAGGGAGCACCCTCACCTTCTTTTATTTATTTTATTTATTTTCGTGTTGTCTTTTTGTGACTGGTTTTCTGTGTACCCCTAGGCTGTCCCAGAACGCACTCTGTACATCAGGCTGGCCTGGAACTCACAAAGACCCCACCTGCCTCTGACTCCTGAGTGCTGGGATTTAAAGGAAGGTATGCACCACCACTGTTTGGCCTTCTTAGCAATTTTTACTGCCTTGATGTATCTTTCCTTACAAATTGTAATTATTTGGGACAGGACTGAACCATACAGCCATGATTGATTGGCCTGGGACTCCTTATGTATACTAGGCTGGCCTTGAGCTCGTAGAGACTCATCTGCCACTGCCTCCTGAGTACCTGATACATCCTGTTGTTTTTCCAGACAAGGTTTCTCTGTGTAGCTTTGGCTATCCTGGAACTCAGAGATCTGCTTGCCTGTGCCTCCCAAGTGCTGGACTAAAGGCATGAAACACCATGGATCCAAGTTCCTTCCATTTTAAGGTCATGGCTTCTCTGACAAGGCATTCAGGACACCAGCTTTAGGGTTACCTTCAACCCTCAGCGTACTGTCCAACCTAGGTTTGGAGTCTCCCAATTATAGTCACTTGCTCATCATTCTTGTGACACCAAAAGCTGAGGTCAGTGATGTGGATTCTGGAGCCAGAGCAACACCAGGCCAGAAATACATGCTGACCCTCCTGAGATTTTGAGGCCATGCTGAAAGAACCCTATTTTCCCCTCTGATGAAGGCCCAGCCTGTGCCCCAGGCCCCAGATAATCCGATTAAATAGCCTGCCCAGACTTTCAGCTCCTAGCAGGAACAGGTCCAGCTTCAAGCAGCCCTGCCTAGCCTTCTGTGACTCAGGGCTTAGGAGTGGCCCAACTCTATCAAGGGGAAGGAAGAAATAGCAAGGCTTTAGTCTAGTCCTCTGGACTAGAAGAATAGCTGGGCATGGAGAATTAAGTATGCAGCAAATTCCATGTATCATCTTCCAGAAACAGAATGAGAAGCTAATAAAGAATAGAGAACAAAAGCCAGGGAATAGTGTAGGTCCAAACAGACCTGACTAGAGTCAAAGAAAGCATGGGAACCACAAGGCCATTGGATTTTTTTTTTTATTCTCTTTTTAAATACTGTACAGTGAAAAATAAATACGCCTTCTTATCCACCAGACAAGGTTATTCTCCCCAACTCCCTGGGGGACCTTGTCACCCCCTTCATACACACCCGGGTTCTATTCCAAAACCTTCCCCATGCCTCCCACCCACAAATACCCTCACTATCCCCGTCTTCCACAGTGATGAGGCCCCAGAAATGGGGGGTACAGGATGGGAGGAGGGATAGCAGGGGAGCCCCCCTGAACTGTCAAATCTGGGTGGATCAAGGAGCACCCCCACCAACAGGCGGAGAATGGGGGTGTTCAGAGGTCGGGGCATTAGAGGATAAAGGCACATCCAGTCTGATAGGGAAGGGGAGGCTCCCCTCACCCTGGGGGTAGGGTGGACAAGAGGGAGGGGGTATGACCCTGTTACACACCCCTCCACTAGCTCCTGGAGGTTGGGGGGACCCAAGCTGCTGTGCCACCCCCCTCCCCCATAGATAAGAGCAGCTCCAGCGCAGGTCAGTTGGACCCATAAGGGCCATGGTGGTGGGCAGCAAGCGAGATGGAGAAAGGAGGGATGTGGACTGGAGGTTTTATGAAACCCCATTCACCAAACTACCCAACTCCAAGGGGGCAGAGAGCTCCCCATTCTCCGAGGGGCCCTTGGGAAGCTTGCTGACAGAGTCACCCTGAAAAGGAAGGAGGAAAACAAAGAGAAAGCAGCTCATCAGTACACCAGGTGTAGGCATTCTTTCTCACTACAGACATACTTGGAAAGCAGGGGATGTTCCCTATCTTCCTTTGCTCTAGTCACTGTGAACATTAACTTCTGTTACTGCCAGCTCTGCTCTATCCTCAGCTGAACCTGAACTCCCCCAGATACAGCCAATTCAACTACTCCTGTATTTCCTGGGTAAGTTTTCTATGTCCCTGCCTCTAAATCAAAAAAAAGATTAGGATATTGTGATTGCCTACCTTCTGTCCTGAAAGTGAATCCTCTGAGGGTTTCGTGCGTTCCAGAGGTGGCCTCTGGCGACTCTGAGACTCTGCCCGTGAGATGTAGTCTGCCACAGTCACTAGGAAAGGCAAAAGATCAAGACTTTCAGGAACACAGGTATCCATCTCCACTGAATCCAACCCTGGCTTTCCTAGAGCATGGCACCCCACTCTTAGCTCCAGAAAGGCTCTAATCCCCTAGTGTCAGCTGACCTGGTTGGCGGTCTCCACTGATGGACCCATCAGTTCGATTACCACGATTGCGGCGGCGGCGGCTGCGATTACGTCGCTGGGGTCTCGATTCATCTTCTGTGGAATAAAGAAAAGTCAACTCATCCTGCCTGTCTTCATTCTTTCTCACACCACCTCTAGGAATCCAGGCTTGCCCCTCACCCAGGCCATTCTCTGTCATGTTAGGACCATCAGATTCTAGGCCTCCATCCATGACTGTCCTGTCTTCATCAGTACGGCGGCGGCGGGAACGGCGGCGGCGGGCGCTTGCTGGAGGGGGTTCACCAGGCTCTGAATCAACTGGAGGCTCTGGTTCAGATGTGTCCAATAGGCTATAAGGATTACTGTCTGGATCCTTAAGCACTGGGAGTAAGGAAAGGGACTGGAGTCAGGAGACCACTATTTTCTCCTTTGGGCCTATATATGTGATCCCCAACTCTGGGATACCTGAGCTAATAGACGATGAGTTGTATCTTGAGGTAGGCCGAGGAACAGGCGGAGGGCCCCTTCCCCGGCCCCCAATCGGCCGCCTCCTGCTCTCTTCTCCACGGCTTGGGGGATCTCGGTCACTGGGTGCTGCTCTATGAGGCTCTTCTCTCTTTTCTGACTCCGTCTCAGAAGCCGTGGATGGGTCTGAGCTGGGACCTGAAGGGCACAGAAGGGTTGAATTAGAGCCACTGGCCCTTGCCCTAGGAGCTCCACCTCTCCCTCCAATCTAGAGTTCTTCCTATCACTCACAAGCACCCATGCCACTCCTTCCCCAGTCTCCACCCAGACATCCACCTCCTCCACCGCCCCCACAGCCGTCTCACCATAGGCAGGACCACCAGTCCTGCGGCCCCGGCCCCGGCCCCCATAGCTGCCCCCATATGTTCGGGTTGTGTGCAGGGAAGAGGAGGAGCTTTCATCTGTGGTATAGCCAGCTTTGTCACTGCCACCACCACCCCGTCCACTCCCAGGAGGACGAAAGCCCAGCCCGATCTGCCGAAGTTGTTCATCAATTTGCAGTCTCTCCAAGCGCAGCTGTTCAACCTCCTGGTTGGAAAGCAGACAGACAACACGGAGAATTAAAATGGACGATAGTCCACTTCCTTCTTACTTTTGTACCCATATGGGACTACAAGACAAACGAGTAAAAAGAATAGGACACAGTCCCAGAGCCAAAATATCAAAAGACACACTAGGTAGGACAGCCCCAATGGTCTTCCCCCTTGTTAGCCCAGTTTGTCTGACATGACTCAAACACGGGTACCTGCAGGTAGGAGAGGTGGTACTCTAACAGTGCCTGGGCGTTGCTGATGTTCTCTCGGGTGCCAACAAATATGAAGGGAACCATTCCCTAGAGAACAGACCAGAAGAAAGATCAGATGTCAGTTAGCTGTGATGGCCCACACACAATCTTAGCACTCACGAGACAGGCAGGAGGAGCAGGAATTCAAAGCCATCCTCAGCTACACAGTGAAGTTAATCAGTTCAAGCACAACCTAAGCCACATGAGATTCTGTCTTAAGGCCCACCCCACTGAATGCCAGGCATGGTGGCACAGGACTTTAGTCCCAACACTGGGGAGGAAAAGGCAGGCATATCTCTGTGAACTGTATTTAAGGCTTGCCTGGTTCTGGTTCACAAATTAAGTTCCAGGCCAGCTAGGGCTATATAGTGAGCCCCTATTCAAAAAAAAAAAAAAAGAAAATCAGAAAGGAAAAGATTACATGTTAAGCCCACCCCTCAAACAGACAATAGGATCACAGTCTACTTGGACAAACGAAAGGTTCTGTGTTCCACCTTCTAGAGGTCCCCCGCCCTCAGTACCTTCTACTTATGGAAACAATTTCTAAGGCCTCTTGTGACCCATACCTCCTCCCTGGGGTTCTTCTTGTCATTATCACCTTCGACACGAACCCTCACAACACCAGACTTATCCACAATCTCCTGGATCACTTTCCCATTCTTTCCAATCACTTTGCCTAAATGGATAAAGGAGGAATTAGGCTTTTAATTTTCGTTGTCATTGTTAAGAAAATAAAGTCTCCTATAACCCCCCTCTATATATTGCATTTATATTCATTTTCCTGCTTTTAGAAATCTAATAACCTTTCCATGGGATAAAAATGTTACAATTTGTTGGACAGTGGTGTCACATGCCTTTAATCCCAGTACTTGGGAGGCAGAGACAGGCGGATCACTGAGTTGGAGGCCAGCCTGGTCTACAGAGTGAATTCAGGACAGCCAGAGCTAACAGTGAAACCCTGTCTCAGAAGGGAAAAAGAGAAAGCCACAATCTACAATCCCTACAAATTTATAATTCCCCTTTTCTCGTTCGTCGGACTATTCCATCCTTACGAAACTTCTGAACTCCACAAAGTACCATGCCCAAAACTGTTTAAGCCCTGCCATCCCAGCCTAACTATTCCTTTTATACACACACCCAAACTCACCAACCAGGTTCCTGGGCACTTGTACAGAGTCCTCAGAAAATTCCAGGTAGCTTCGAGCTTGTCGGCATGCCTCAGGCGTCTATAGAAAGAGTAAACTAAAACAGAATCTGGATCTCTCTGCCATTCGTTGACTTGGCAGGGAGGGAGGTCACCATAGCTCAAATTAGCTTTCCACCTTACCCTCTACACCCTCAGGCCCCAAGGAACAAAAGCCC
Source organism: Phodopus roborovskii (assembly GCF_943737965.1). Lineage (NCBI taxonomy): Eukaryota > Metazoa > Chordata > Mammalia > Rodentia > Cricetidae > Phodopus > Phodopus roborovskii. Next base: position 11,838,895 of record NW_026126407.1, read on the forward strand.
AGTCTTTGGCTGACCTCCCCATAGATTCGGAAAGTGCAGGTCTCTTCACCCAACTCAATGGCAGTCACTCCCGGCACTTTTCGAGCCTGCTGGATGTTGGCACCATGTGTTCCAATTGCCAGGCCCATTAAGTCCTCTCTCACTGTAAACTCCTCTTGGAATGCTGCTGCCAACTGCTTACTTGTCTGAAAGGAAAAGGCACTGTGAATCTCCGAACATATGTCCTAGGTGGCTAGTCCTTTGTAATTTTAATAGGGTAAGAAGTATAAAGAAAACCAGAACCACCTGTGGTCTGCTAGCCCCTGAGCTCCCCACAGAAATCTCAGGCACCTGTAACACCAGGGCTTATGGGCAATGATTAACTAATGAGGGCAATCTGAGCTAGAAGCCATCAAAGTTCTAGATCTGGCTCTAATACTAACTGGTTGAATAGTCCTTAAGACACACTCTCTGTGAGTATCATCTGACAAGTCCTCACAGCTGGCCTACTCACTCTCAAGTTAGAATACAATTCCTCTTTTGAGCTTTTCCCAATAAACCAATGTTTATTTTGCTGGAGAGATGGCTCAGCTGTTAAGAACACTGGCTGCTCTTCCAGAGGACCTGAGTTAAATTCCAGCAACCACATGGTGGCTCACAACCATCTATAATGAGATTTGATGCCCTCTTCTGGTCTGCAGGCATACATGCAGACAGAACACTGTACACATAATAAATATATCTTAAAAAAAAAAAAAAAAAAAGAAAGAAGAGAGAGAGACACTTTGGTATCACTGGACTTTAATCCCAGCACTCGGGAGGCAGAGGCAGGTGATGTCCGAGTTCGAGGCCAGCCTGATCTACAGAGTGAGTTCCAGAACAGGCTCCAAAGCAATAGAAAAACCCTGTCTCAAAAAACCAGAAAGAAAACAAACACAGAGAGAGAGAGGGAGAGAGAGAGAGAGAGAGACAGACAGACAGACAGACCAGCAGCTGAGCAGTGGTGGCACACACCTTTAATCCTAGCACTTGGGAGGCAGAGACAGGCAAAACTCTGAATTCAAGACAAGTCTGATCTATAGAGTGAATTTCAGGACAGCCAGGGTTACAGAGAGAAACCCTGTCGTGAACACCCCTACTCAAAAGGACTAACAAGAGGGTTAGACAAGGCTGACATCCAAATAATTTCTTAAAATTCATAGCACCCACATGGCAGATCACAATTGTCTGTAAACTCGAGCTTCAGGGGATCCAACACCTTCACATAGACACAGACCAGTTCACATAGACATAGACCAGTGCACATAAAAGAAAAATAAAGCAAATAAATGAGGGGGGAAAAAAAGAAGCAAGTCACTGGACAAGAGTATGATCAAAATATTGTAGGAAATAACTGAATAAATTGCTGGGCATTGGGAGGCAGAGGTAGGCAGATCTGTGAGTTCAAGGCCAGCCTGATCTGCACAGCAAATTCCAGGACACCCAGGGCTACACAGACCCTGTCTCAAACACCAAAATGAATAAGCTACTACCTATGAGTGCTTGCTACTCACACATTTTTTACTGTTTAGTCTTTTATTTTTACATCTATCAGTGTTTTGCTGCCATGTCTCTATACCATGTACATGTTTGTTGCTCCAGGAAGCCAGAAGAGGCATCAGTTCCTTGGAACTAGAGTTAATGATGATTATAAGCTGCCACATAGGTGTTGGGAATCAAACACAGGTGCTCTGCAAGAGCAACCACCAATGCTCTTAACTCTTTGCCACTATGCCCAGACATCCAGTTCTTGTTCAGATGGGCCTTAGACTAATGAATTCAAGCAGCTTTCCTTCTCTCCTGAGCATCTGGGTCGAAGTGTTACACCCATAGTCTCTCATACTCTAGGCAAATGCTGTACCACTCAGCTGTAGCCCTAACAGTTTTTTTTTGTTGTTGTTGTTGTTGTTTTTGTTTTGTTTTTTTGGAGACAGGGTTTCTCTGTATCTAAACTCAACTCAATTTGTAGACTAGACTGTCCTTGCACTCACTGAGATCTGCCTGCCTCTGCCTCCCAAGGACTGGGATTAAAGGCTTGTGCCAGTACTGCCAGGCCCCAACAGTTATTTTAAAACATTGCCTATTGTAGGTCAGTAGTCAAGAACTTGCCTAAAGTGCAGAAGGCTCTAGATTTAGTCTCTAGCCAAGAGAGTAAAAGAAAAACAAAACAAAACAAACAAACAAACAAAAACAAAGGGGTTTGGAGTGAGAACAAGAAAGCAAGTATTAGTTGGGTACAGTGGCACGCCTTTAACCCTAGCACTAGGAAGGCAGAGACAGGTGGTTCTCTGAGTTTGAGACAAGTCTAGTCTACATAGCAAGTTTCAGGCCAGCCAAGATTATACTGTGAAATTATGTCTCTAAATAATTAAAAAGGAAAGCTTTCTTTTTTTGTTTTTTCAAGACAGGGTCTATCTATATAGCCCTGGCTGTTCCTGAACTCTATGTAGAGATTCACTGGACTCTTCCTCCAGTTAGCTGTTGGGATTAAAAGTGTGTACCATCACACCTGGGCATGGCAAGCAATTCTGAAAACAAGTGGTACATATATCCTGCCTCCATCTCCCAAATGCTGCATTTACTATCACCAAGTTTACATGGTGCTGAGCAAGCATTCTGCACCTATGTCTAACTTCTATTACTCCAGCTTGTTACCATAGAAAGAGAAAGCCAAATTCTAGGAGAAAACAATATTCTACGCTTTGTTAGAATCTGCTTATGGGGCTAGAGAGTTAGGATAAGTCTTGCAGAGGATCTAGGTTTTATCTCCAGCATCCATTTGGCGGGTCACAACCACTTTTAACTTCAGTCCCAGGGGAACTAATTAATGCTCTCTTCTGACCTCCATAGACACCATACATGCAATTCAAAACACTCATACAGAGTAACAAAACAGAGTAAAATATATATGTATTTTTTTTGTTTTGTTTCGAAGATAATGTTTCTGTGTAGCCCTCACTGTCCTGGAAACTGCTTTATAAAGCTGCCTGCCTCTGCATCCTAAAAGGCAGAAATAAATGAATTAAAATATATTAAAACTATATTAAAGACATATTCATTTATGCACTTTATGTATATAGGTGTTTTGTCTGCATGTACATTCACTCACCAGAATAGGGTATCTGATCCCATGGGCCTACAGTTATAAATGGTTTTAAGCTACCATGTGGGTGCTGGGATTTGAAGTTAGAACCTCTGGAAGAGCAGCCAATGCTCTTAACTGCTAGAGGGAGCCATCCTTTCAACCTTGGCAAAATAAATCTTAAAAAAAGAAAGAAAAAACCCTATTCATTTGGAACTGGCAAAGACATGTATATCAAGTGGAAAGAACCGTGACTTTTCACCTCCTAGCTCCTAGCAACAACTCTGGAGAAGGCTGCCTTAACTCACAATTTGCACCACTTCAAAGAAAAGCCTCCCAAAAGGATCAGATCACCTGATGAATGGAATCAGTGATCCAATTCAACCAAAGCACACACATAACCTATATTCATTTAGAATGGTTTAACAGCCAGGAAATTATAGTGCACACCTTTAATCCCAGTACTAGGAGGCAGAAGCAGGCGGATCTCTGTGAGTTCAAGGTCAGACTGGTCTACAGAGCAAGTTCCAAGGCAGCCAGGGCTGTTACAGAGAGAAACCATGTATCAAAAAAAAAAAAAAAAAAAAAAAAAAAAAAAAAAAAAGGGGGGGGCATGGTTAAATCATTCTGATAAGGAAACATAATTACAGATTGTCAGAACTCAAACACTTGAAGAGGAGTTGATCAAGAGGCTCATTAGGACACCTGCTTAGCAAGCAACAGATTGTGTCCTATCCTCAGCCCAGAAGGAAAAAACTTGTGGGCTGGGGATATAGTTCAACATTTGAGAAGCAGAGACAGGTTGAGGCCAGCATGGCCTGCACAGAGTTTCAGGTAAGCCAAGGAGTCCAGAGAGACCCTGTTTGAAAACATTTGGCAGGCTGGCCCATGACTTTAATCCTAGCACTTGGGAGACAGGCAGATGGATCTCCGTGAGTTTGGGCAGCCTGTTTTATATAGCAAGTTCCAGGACAGCCAAAGCTATATATATATATCATAGAAACCCTGCCTCAAAAATTAGATAAACAATTAGTACATTTTGGCCAGAGACATAATGGCATATCTTTTTAATCCCAGCACTCAGAAGGCATAGACAGGTGGATTTTTGTGAGTTCATGGCTTCCTGGCATACAGAGTGAGTTCCAGGACAACCAAGCGTACACAGAAACCTAGTCTCAAAAAAAAAAACAAAACCCAAGACAGAACACTGTCATCCTGAAAGTATGAGAAGATAGAACAGCCAGAAACACAAGATGAGAAAAAAGGACAATAATTATTCAGCATGAGAAAAAGCTGCCAAAACTTGCCTCAAGGTGCTTGGTAGCTTCTTCATTGCGGGACATAAGCAGCAATTTAGTGCGAAGGCTTCGAAAATGCATATCACCAAGCAAAGATGCCCTCTTCACAGGGGCTTCTGTGGTTGACTGCGAAGAAATGAATACAAAGTTTTAAAAGCAAAATACACCCCAGGGAGCATCAGAGACTGGACACCAGAGCACCAGAGTCCTTGAAAGAAGGCTGGTGTCAAGAATGAAGTTCAGCTAGGCCATGGTAATTCAAGCCTTTGATCCCAGCACTCCAGAGGCAGAAGCAGGAAGCCAGCCTGGTTTACAGAGTAAGTTCCAGGACAGCCAGAGCTACACAGAGAGAAACCCTACCTTGAAAAATGAAGTTTAAAATAAGACGAAGTAACACATGCCTATCACCTCAAACCAGGGAAAGTAAAAGAGGAAGATGTCAAACTCAAGTGCAGCTTCAGCTACGCTTCAGCTACACAGTGAATCATCAGGCCAGCTGGGGGTATATAGTAAGACCTTGTCTCAAAGGAACAAAAAAGAAATGAGGTAGGCTCCAGGGAAATTACTGTCAGTTACATAGGGGCTGGATAGAAATACTGACAGAAGTCATTTGACAATAAGAGCAAGTACAAGGTGAGTTATACAGAGGTTTTTCTGTTCTTTCCCCCCTTTTAAATATTTATAGCCAGGGTAGTGATGGATGCAGCAGGTAAGAAGAGGGTAAATTCTGTAAGTTTGAGACCAGACTGGTTCACAGTATGAGTTCTAAGACAAAAAAACGAAAAATAAAACAGAAGGCAGGTAGATCTCTGAGTTTGAGACCAGCCTGGTATACAATAGCTAATCCCAGGACAGGCTCCAAAACTCCTGAGAAATCCTATCTCAAAATACAAAACAAAACAAAAAAAAAGATTTCTTTGTATGTGTCTCTGCGAATGTTATGTGCACATAGGTGCAAAGACCAGAAGAGGGTGTCAGGTGCCCTAGAACTGGAGTTGTAGGTGTTTGTGAGACAAGAATAAAGGGTGAAACAGGAATTCCCAAGGCTGGCTCACCAGCGAGCTAGCTCTGGATTCAAAGAAAATACTCTGCCTTGTAAAGTGTATGGTAACTGAAAAAGAACTGATACCAACACTTCAGCCCATCACACCCAGATGTGCACTTAAATACACAGAGATCTTAATATAGCCTAGAGCTAGAGTCCTTGTCTAAAGCACATAGGTATATGAAGAACATGGTTTAATCTCACATTGGAAACTAAGAACATACATGAGGAAAACTAGGGAAAGGCAAGCCTCCCTGGGTCCAGAACCGTCAGGAGTAACAAAGTCACAAGTAAGTGTGAGCACAGTCCACTTCTGCAAAAGTTTATAAAGGAAAAGGGGAAACCTGTTGAAAAGGCCTGTTAAATTCAAGAATGAAAACTCACCAGAATAAAGAGCTCACTGTTTGTGAAGTTGAGAAAGATGCAATTGGCTCCCAGCGCTTTCTTGAACTCTTTATGGACATTCTCATTGGAGCAGCTGCAGAGAATAGTACTCAGTTAAGAGGTTGGGAACAAAAAGTAGGGAGGAGAAAATAAAGATGAAACCAATGTTTTTGGGTTTTTTTTTTTTTAAAGATTTATTTATTTATTTGTTTGTTATGTTTGCAATGTTCTGCCTACATGCCAGAAGAGGGCACCAGATCTCATTACAGATGGTTGTGAGCCACTATGTGGTTGCTGGGAATTGAACTCAGGACCTTTGGAAAGGCAGCCAGTGCTCTTAACCTCTGAGCCATCTCTCCAGCCCTTGTCTTGTTTTTTGAGACAGGATTTGTCTGTGTAACAGCTCTGGCTATCCTGAAACTTGATGTGTAGACCAGGTTAGGATAGAACCATTGTTGAAGAATAAGGATTAAGAAAACTTTTTAAAAATAACCAGAGCAGGCATAGTGGATCTCTGTGACTTCAAGGCCATTTTGTTTACACATAAGAGTTTCAGTCCAGCCAGAGCTTGTGTAGTGAGGCCCTGTCACAAAGTAAACAAAACAAGACAGACAGAAAGAGGGACAAAGATGAAAAATAAAAGGGCTGCAGGTATATCATGCAAAAAGATCCTCACAGAGCCAGGGGATGAATAGAACAAACTAAAGAATGGGAGACCTGGGAGAAATAAGGACAGAGGCTAGCACTGTAGGGAACCCCCAATTCCCAGCCTCCAACACTCACGCCTCTCTGAGATCTTCAGGTACAGCCATGGTAACCTTGAAGAAGCTGCCTTTGGTTGCCAGGGGATTGGGATTGACAGGCCGAAGTCGTTCCAGGGTGACAATTTCATTGTAGGTAGCATCACAGGCAGCATACTCAATGACATAAAACTGGCAGAAAGGAAAAAATGTATGACCTGACCATCCATTTGCTACCTTTCCTTGAACAAAAACAGTTTCAGGACTTCCCCAAAGGGCTTTAGTCACTCACATCTCCCTTCATCATGCGAACCCGGGCCAGCCACCAACCACAAGGTTCCTGTTCATTGGCTCTCGAATAAACCTGATAAAGTTAGAAATAAAGAGACACAGCACTGAGGACTACTCAAAAACTGAAGAAATCAAGTTGGCTGTGTTGAGGCACACACCTTTAATGTCAGCACTCAGGAGGGAGTGGCAAGTAGATCTCTGAGTTCAGGGCCAGCCTGGTCTACAGAGTGAGTTCCAGAACAGCCAAGGCTGATACGGAAAGGAAAGGAAAGGAAAGGAAAGGAAAGGAAAGGAAAGGAAAGGAAAGGAAAGGAAAGGAAAAACAAAACAAAAAATTGGAGAAAGCATTCAGATACTTAAAAAGCATTCCTAAACCCACAAAAATAAAACCAGAAACTGAAAGTATGAGATCACTGAATTTTAATTATTTCATTTTCTTTGCAGTGGCCAAGAGCTCATGGCTGTCCTGACCACCACTTGTGAGCTATAGCACAAGCCTGGCTATAATCACTCAAGCACGCACACATACACTATACCCAATGCACTGGGTTCAACTCCAAATCTCAATCACACTCAGTCACATACATATACTATAGGAATTAGACTTTTAAGTGGAGTGGCCCCTTTAAACTGGTACACCCTCAGATCCTACCCATGACACAGACACTGCTGCATTTTACTTCACATAGTTAGACGTGGTGGTTCAGATGAGGAAGAAACGTTAAAAACCCAAAATAGAGCTGGGCAGCAGTAATGCACACCTTTGATTCCAGCACTGGGGAGACCGAGGCAGGTGGATCTTTCTTTGTGAATTTGGGACCAGCCTGGTATACAGAGCAAATTCTCAGACAGCCAGAGAAACCCTGACTTGACAAAACAAAACAAAAACAGAATCCTGAGGGGGGGGGGGGAAGGCAAACTGACACTGGGAAGCTGGACTTCCCAGGCCTTACCTCGACCTCATCACCTTCTGTGATTTCCTTATTATAGTCAGCTGGAGGTGGTAGCCGGACATCCCCAAAAGGAATCTGTCTCTCACTTTGCCAGCTAAAAGACAGTGACATGAAAGCTATTCAGATTGATGTAATTGTCCATCTCTTTACAAGGGGGTTACTCCCTCCCCAAAATCACTTTTATCCTTCCTGGTAGAGTCACAACAGGCTCTTTTCCCATAGTAGTCTTTTATCCCTTGCTACCAACTATCAATAAGATGCCTACAACTTGCACCAAGCTATTTGCCCCTTTCTTTCCTAGAATTCTCATCCAAACTCTCAGCTCCCTGTTACCCATTGCTGGCCTCAGCAGTCTACGTCTTTTTACTCTCCCTTTACGACCTATTATGTCTGTCTATTCCAAAGGTCTTACTTGTTTTCAAAGAAGATGGTGACAGAGTCTTCATGGACGTCCTTCACAAAGCCCTAGAAAAAAATTTAGGAAACATGAAAATACATTTAATCACTATCTTAGCCATCAGGAAGAGAAATCAGAAACCTTTAAAATTAAGAGTTTTACCAGGGGATGTAAAAAGTCTAAACATAGCCAGGAAGATGTATTGGAAAAGAATATAAACAGTAAGAGAAAGGAAACCATACTGACAAAATCTACAAGTAACAGGATAAGAAAAAAGTAGAAACTGCATCAGAACAGCCTGGAAACTGGTGGTTTACTTCCCGGTATGTAAAGCAGCTTGCCAGAGTTCAATTAAAATACAAGTGCCAGGCTGTAGTAGTGCAAGCCTTTGACGCCAACACTTGGGAGGCAGAGGCAGGCTGATCTCTATGAGTTTGAGGCCAACCTGGTCTACAAGAGGGAGTTCAGGCCAGGCTCCAAAGCCAGAGAAACCCTGTCTTGAAAACCAAAACAACAACAACAAAAAAACACAAGCAACTTTCAGAAAGCCTAAGAATATCCCACAAGACAATATATGGCTAGACTAGAACACCTATAGGCCATCAGGGCCTGCCAAGAGGGAGAAGGGTTTAATTCCCTAGAGACTTGGGGAATTTAGTACCCGGATGCCCAAGTCCTTGGAGAACGACTGAACACTGGAAAAGTTCAAAATAATAAGCAGTTTACAGGAGAAAAAACTAGTATTTTAAAAAAATGTCATAGTTCTGAAGGACATTGGTAGTGCACACCTTTAACCGCAGCACGAGGGAGGCAGAGGTAGGCGGATTTCTTTGAGGTCAGCCTGGTCTACAGAGCTAGTTCCAGGACAGAGAAACCCTGTCTTGAAAAACCAAAAATAAAAAATAAAATTGTTGTGGCTATTTCTTTTCCTAAGGCCAAAACTGTATATTCCACCTACAGTTTCAGTTCTTCTCTCCCTATTTTTCACACAAAGATTTCTAGTTTTGATAAAGTACAATTACTCTTTATGGTAACAGATTTTATTTTTGAGATAGAAGCCCAGACTGGCCTCAAACTTACATGTAGCAGAGCCTTTTACCTTCTGATCTCTATCTCCCAAGCGCTATGATTACAGGTGTGCATCACCATACCCAATTTATTTGGTGCTGAGAGTGTTTTGTGCATGCAGTTATTAACTGCACTACACCCCCAGCCCGAAAATTGCTTTCAGTTATTATACATTACTTTGTACTTCCTGGTTTTTTATAAAAGTGAAGAGAGTTTGGAGAGAGTGCTTTTCAACAAATGGTACTGGAAAAAACTGGATAGCCAGACACAAAAGTGAATTTGGTCCCTCATATCATATACAAGATTTAACTCAAAAATTTTTAATGGGGGCTGAAAAACTAGCTCAGCAGTTAAGACAACTTGCTACTCTTGCAGAGGACCTAGGCTCATATCCTAGCACCTACATGAGTGACTCACAACCACCTCTAACTCCAATTCCACAGGTCCTGACCCTGGCCTGGCCTGTGCAGGTAGTAGGTACACATGTGGTACACACAAACATTCATATACATCAACTTTTTAAAAATAATTTTTATTACGTGTGTAGGCATGTGTGGGTTTGCTTGTGGGTATGTGAATGTTGAGTTAAGGTGCTCAAGGAGGCCAAAAGTGTTGTATACCCTGGAGCTGAAGTTATATAGTTGTGAGGCCCCTGATGTAGGTGCTGGAATTGAACTCGAGTCCTCTGGAAGAGCAAGTGCTTTTAACTGCTGTCTCTCCAGTCCTAAAAAAATAAAAAAATAAATTTAATGTATCATAAGCCAGGCATGGTAGAGCACAGATGTAACCTAGCCATCCTTGGCAGAGGTATCTGTAGACTCTCACACTAGTAGTACACAGATATATATGCTGATAATACACAGGATGTGTGGTGTTGCACAGCTTCTTTGATCCCAGGATTTGAGAAGTAGAGGCAGGTAGATCTTTGTGTTCAAAGTCTACATAACAAGTTCCAGGCCACCCAGGTACATAGACACTGTCTCACAAAAAAAAAAAAAAAGAAAAGTAAAGAAAAAATTAGCTGCTGATGGGCAGTGTTGGCACACATCTTTGATCCCAGTACTCAAGAGGCAGAGGCAGGCAGATTTGTGAGTTTGAGGCCAGTCTGGTCTTCTTCAAAGTGAGTTGTAGGACAGCCAGGGATACATGGAGAGACCCTGTCTCAAATCTCAAAAAAGAAAGAAAGAAAGAAAGAAAGAAAGAAAGAAAGAAAGAAAGAAAGAAATTTGGGGCTTTGCCTGGAGTATATACTATAGTGGTGGTGTGTGTTTAACATGTATAAGACCCTGAATTCAACAAAAAAAAAAAAAAACCCAGTAAGAAAGACATGTGTATCAAAAGGCTAACATTATTCAAGGACCAACCCTGAGCATAGTGAATGGGATAGAGGCAGAGCTTAAGAGAAAATATACCAATAGTGCTCTAGAAAACACAAAGCTCTCACCACACAGAACTAGTCAACCACCACTTACTGTGCTGCCTTATTTATAATGGAAACCTGGATTTTGCACCAAATATAACCTACTTTAGCTGTTTTGTAGGAACAGTCTTACTATCCAAACCTGGATAGCCTAGAAACTGTTATGTATACCAGGCTGTTATGTGGCCTTGATTGAACTCACAGGGATCTACCTGCCTCTATCTCTCAAGTACTGGGATTACAGGCATATTCTAACATGTCCAGGTTTGTGTGCTAGTGTAAGTATGTGAAGGCCAGAAATCCCTATGTCCCTCCATAGTAATTTATGAAATAGAATCCTTCACTGAACTTGGACTGACCAACAAAGCCCCTAGGTTCCTCCTGTCTCTGCCTGTCAATGCTAAGATCAAAGAGTATTGCTGCTACACCAAGCTACTTGTGTTGATTCTTAGGATCCAAACTTAAATCCTAATGCTAACATAACAAGCACCTAGCCATCTTCCCAACCCTACATACCTTTTAATTTCAGCACTTGGGGGGCAGAGGCAGGATATCTCTGAGTTCCAGGACAGCCAGAGCTACACAGAGAGACTCTGTCTCCCCCCCCAAAAAAAAAAAAAAAAAAAAAATCAACTAGATTTACTTGTTTAATTTTATGTGTATGAGTGTTAGGTCTGCAAGCATGTATGTGCACCATTTGTGTCCCTGATTCCAGAGATCAGAAGAGGGTGTCAGATCCCCTGGGAACTAGTTGAGAGTAACTATATGAGTGCTTGGAATTGAACCCCATAGTCCTGAAAGAACAACATGTACTCTAAACCCATCTCTTCAGCCCCCTGCTACTTTATTTTTCCTTTTTTGAGCCAGTCTTTCTTAGAGCCCAAATATGGACTAGTTACTACATCCTGACTTTGTTCTTAGCATACTTATTCCTTAGGATACTTTTTTAAAATACATTCCTCAGAAATGTTTGTCTTCTCTTCATTCAGAATCAATGCCCATTGCTACTAGTCTACAGAGTAACGCTTCCAAAGCACTGGGTCCTGCTTCCCTTTGGATTATTTAGCTTGTTTAAGACAGGATCTCACCTAGAATTCAATATGTAGGTGAGGTTGCCCATGAACTCCTAAACCTCCAGTGGCACCCCAAGTGCTAGAATTACAGAGATACATCACCAAGCCCAAACCTTATCAAACTCCCCCCCACTTTGGTTTTTGGGGACAGGGTTTCTCTGTGCAGCTTTGGAACCTGTCCTTGAACTTGCTCTATAGACCAAGATGGCCTCCAAATTCATAGAGAGCCACCTGCCTCTGCCTCCAGAGTGCTGGGACTAAAGGCGTGTACCACCACCCAGCTTTATCAAACTCTTTATTCAAATGTCCAACTCTAAGACTTTTCCTCGTAGTGTGAATGTATATTTATTAAGGAAAAGACACATACTTCTAATCCCATGACTAGGGAGGCCAAGGCAGGTGGATCTGAGTTCAAGGCACCCTGATTTACATAGTCAGTGGTTCCAGGCCAATCACAGACAGCTATATAGCTTGACTTTATTAAAAAAATAAAATAAATAGCAAAGAACTCCTGAGAGGAGAGGCTCAAATTCTTAGATTTTATCAAGATACTTATCATTTATCAAAAACATTATAAGGAAAAAAGTAGAAGAATCAATCACTTGCCTATCTCTTAAACAGAGATTCTCATTCCTAGATACATTTGATACAGTCATTCACAAAGGCTATGTCTAAGGCTCTAATTCACTATGTTGAACTGGTCTATAAACTGGGTAGCAATAATATTACCATTTTTTTTACAACAAATAATGACTTCCAAGGTGAAATGCTATGCTCAGAATAGAATCACCCTCCTTCTACAGTTTAACCCAATGCCTCTTACCCTTTTACCTGCAGCATCTTTCCCCTTCAACTATTTTCCAGAATAAACTCTTTCCAACATATTCCAGTTGTACCTCTGCCTCTTAGTTCTTCTACCCATTCACTTCAGACACAATGCTTTCTTTGAAAGACAACAGTGATGGAAAAGGAATTCCTAAGTTCTGTTTGATCTATGCCACTGGATAAACAGGCAAGTGCATAAAATAAAACCTGTTAGAAGGGGGGCCTAGGCCCTGCCCCAAATGATGTGACAGACTTTGATGATCCCCAATGGAAACCCTCACCCTTTATATGGAGCAGAAGAGGGATGGGAGGAGGGTCAGTGGGGGCCATGGGAGGATGGGAGAGAGAGGGAACTGGGATTGATATTTTTGTTTGGAGCCTATCCTGGAACTAGCTCTTGTAGATCAGGCTGGCCTTGAATTCAGAGAGATCTGCCTGCCTCTGCCTCCCGAGTGCTGGTATTAAAGGCATGCACCACTAACACCCAGCTCTAATTTAAATTTTTAAAAAATCTATTAGAAAAAAAAATTTTTGTTTGTTTTTTTAGACAGGGTTTCTCTGTGTAGCTTTGGAGCCTGTCCTGGAACTAGCTCTGTAGACCATGCTGGCCTCCAACTCACAGAGCTCCTCCTGCCTCTACCTCCCGAGTGCTGGGATCAAAGGCATGTGCCACCACCAACACACGGCTAGAAAAACTTCTAAATCTAGCCATCTCCTGTTAACTTTCTGGGCTTAGCACTGTTAGATGAAAGCAGAAAGCTCTTAAGTTTCTAGACACTTCAGTTTCCTTAAATAAAAAGATATGAAATGTCTCTACCTTCACCACTCAGAAGAAAAGGAATTCTAGGATAAAAGAGCCAAAGGGGGAAAAAAAAAGTTTTAAAGTTGATAATGTCCCATTAATTAAAGAATGCTGGTCAGCGCTAGAGGCAGAAGCAGATAGGTCTCTTGGAGTTCCAGGCCAGCTAGGTGTACAGCGCAATCTTCCACAATAGCCAGAGCTACACAGAGAAACCCCATCTTGAAAAACAAAACAGCAATTGAACCTGGGTTCAATTCCCAGCACCCACATGGCAGCTCACAACTGTCTGTAACTCCAGTTCCAGAGGATCTGACACCCTCACACAGGCATGCAAGCTGGCAAACACCAATGCACATAAAAATAAATACATTATTGGGGGTAAAAAAGAACAAAAGTATTTTTAAAAAAAAAGCACACATTATGAAGTTGGGGTTGGTGGTGTGTATACTTGGGAATTGGGAGGCAGGAAGATCAGGAATTCAAGGTTTTCCTCAGCTAAAAGCCAGACTGAATCACCTGAAACTCCCCTTAAAAACAAAAAAAGAGCTTGATAGGATAGTTATAAAATAACTCAGATTTTAGATCTGGTATCTGACCTGGAAAAATCAAAATAAAACACAATTTTGACAGAGATGAAGAAAATTTCCCCAAATTTACAGATATAAAAGACAGGTTAAGCTGGGTGTTGGTAGCACACACCTTTGGTCTCATGATCAGGAGGCAGAGGCAGGAGGATCTTGTGAGTTTGAGGCCAGCCTGGTCTACAGAGCTAGTATTCCAGAACAGGCTCCAAAGCTACAGAGAAACCCTGTCTCAAACAAACAAAAAGACAGGGTAACACTCCTTACTCACACCAAAGTTTGCTGAGTCATGAGTATTAATCAGCAAGGTTAGATAGATAAGCAATCTCATTACATTGTTTAGGAAAGTGTCAGGAGTTGGAAGTGCCTGCCTTTAATCCCAGCACTCCTGAGGCAGAGGCAGGGGGACCTTTCTGAGTTCAAGGCCAGTCTGGTCTATAGGGTGGGTTCCAGGACAGCCTGTGCTACACAGAAAAAACCTGTTTCCAAAAACAAAACAAAAGCCCATACATGAGTTTAAGAAAGATTAGTCCAATTGTAAGAAATTATTTTAACTTAGTCATGGGGCAGAAATTACTAAAGAGGCTAGAACCCAAGATTTAAATTGCTAGGTTTAAATAAATATTAATAGACACTGTTGATTAACTAACTCAGTAGTAGAGAATCTGGCCCCATCCCTCAAATCTGTCACTGTTATGACCCACAGGTAAAAGGGAAAAAAATCCAGAGACTATCTGTTGATTCTGGATACTCTTACATATAACAGGAAATCTACCCCTTCCCAACCACTTCATACAATTAATTTGAACTCAGCACTAATCTTTCTCAGATGTGCATGGCTCCCATGCTTTCTATAACAAAAGCAAGTATCTTATTTTCCAAATTAGGCATGATTGTGGATGCTTTTAATCCTAGTACTCAACAAAAGCAGACCTATCCCAATGAGTGTAGGCCAGCCTAGTCTACATTGACATTGAGTTCCAAGACAGTCAGGGCTACACAGAGAAAATCCTGTCTCAAAAAACAAAAACAACAAAAAAAGCATAAATGTGTCCTATCCAGAACCTGAAAAGAATTAGAGACTTTTGCCACACACAAACACAAAAACAGAAATGTTACAAAGACATTCAGAAGAAAAAGTACCAAGATTTAGGAAAGTGATAGTGTGATGGACATCAGTGAAGATTACACAGGAATAAAGAAACATCAAGATAAGGGCTGGAGAGATGGCTCAATGGTTACGAGCACTGGCTGCTCTTCCAGAGGACCCCAATTCAATTCCCAGCACCCACATGACAGATCACAACTGTCTGTAAATTCCAGTACCAGGGGATTTGACACCCTCACACAGACATACATGCAGGCAATACACCTTTGTACATAAATAGACTTACTTGAAAGAATACGCTAAGACTAATTGATATGTACACCCATATGCACTGGGTAACAGGTAAAGAACTTAATCAGAAAAGGCAGGCAAAAATGGCATGGCATTTACAGTGAGTAAAATCCAACTTATCAGCTGAAGTGGGGGCAGAAACCATCTACAAGGGCAAGCACAAGTCCTTTTTCAGCTACAAAGATACACTTTCATAGCAGTCATAGAAAGTAGTTTCCAAGGGCATGAGAAAGCAGAAAGGTCTCTTGGGGTAGGGATATGCACCTGAGGAAAACTAAAATGAAAGCGGCTCCTCTAACTTATGCTATGAAAATTCCTCTTCAGCATAAAGAGTAAGGGAGGAATCAAACGTTTCTGGGACAATTCCACACAAAGTCAAGAGCTGGGTGGTGCTGGAGGCAGAGGCTATGAACTTGAGGCCAGCCTGGTCGACAGAGCTCAGGACAGCAAGGTTAGACAGAGAAACCCTGACTTGGGCTAAAAAATAAGTAAAACTCAAAAGAGGTTCAGAATTCTACCTATCAGATGATAAAAAATAGATGTGGGCAAGAGGAAATCTGTCTTAATCTAAAATTGAAGGGGAGGGGGACGCCAGAATAGACTCAGAACAGATACAGAAGGTGATATGGATGTATAGATAGAAAGAAGGAAACAAAAGGCCTGGTCTGGTATAGTGGCTCAAGGCTGTAATATAATCACAGAATTTGAAAGGCTGAGGTAGTAGGAATTCGAGTTTAGCTTGGGCTACAAAGTGTTCCAACCCCACCCCCAAAACACTTCAAAGGAATCAAGTCTTGGGCAAAGAAACGCTGAAATTAGCAATTCTGAAAGATACTTTCTCTTTCCAGAAAAAAACTGTCAACAAGTAGAAATCTGTTAGAATAAGAACAGAATGAATCTTGCTGAGGCACCCTTTTAAGGAAGCTTAAACTTAAGAAAATAGAATGACCTAAATGTAGATGAAGTCTAAGAGATAAACAAACCCATCCCTGGGTAGCTGGTTTCAGGGATAAAGGTGTGGTGGGGTGACAGACTTGTCAAACAAAACCACTTTTATGGCTGATGGAACCTGAGGCCAAAGATGCTAAATAACACACGTGGGTTTTGGCCATTTCTTCTTAGTAGGAAACAAGAATATAGGATGAAAGTTGGGTAAATGGTTTAGAGCCAGTAGGCAGAAGTCTCCCTGAAGACCGAAGATCTAATATGGGACAGTGGGCCTTCCCAAGGGGTTCATGTAGGAAAAGACTCTCCCATGTGCTCGGGCCGTGGAGAGGATGCGATTAGAAGCTGAAGTGGCTCCTCCACTAAGAAACAAGAAAAGTCAATTACAGGCTGGGTAAAGGGGTTTCTCCGGAGGGGTCAGGAGCGCCCCTCCACGCACGGTAATGACCTGATGTTCACGCTTTCAGCTGAGGATAAAAGCAGGTGTAACAGCGGGCTCAAAAAGAAAAGCACGAGGGTTAACTCCCACGGTCTCGCCGGGAGGCTTTCGAGTGGGAGCGTGGATCGAAGGTTCTACGGGTCAGAACTGAGCTCCAGAAACTCGAGCCCGCTCCGCTCTCCCCTGCCTGGGCTGGGGGAGGGGGCTAAGGAGGGTGTCCCGGGTCGACGCAGCGTCTCACCTTGTAGAAGGCCCCGTTGGAGCCCCGCACCTCGACGGGCAGTCCCGGCTCCACGTCCCCCCCAGAGGCCAGGCCGCCCATGGCGCCGCCGCCACCTCCGACTGCCCCGGTAGTGGCTGAAGCAGAGCTCTGAGTGCGGGCCGGGCCGGGCCCCCGGCGTCTCCCAGGAGGAGGAGCCGGAGGGGGAGCCGCGGGGGGCGGGAGCCGGGCCGGCCCCACGGCGGCCCTGCTACAGCCGACGAGCAGGGGGCCGGGGCCGGGCCGCTCCCCGTCCGCCGCCGCCTTGGTCTCCGCCACTGTGAGAGAAACGGCCGCCGCCGCCGTCGCCTTCGTCACCTCAGCTTCCGCCCGCCGGCGCCCCCGCTGCCGCCCTGCTGCCTCAGTCCCGGGACCCGCTGCTGCCGCTGCCGCTGCCGCTCCACGGCCTCCACCTCCCCCTGCCGCCGCCGCCGCCTACTGCGCAGGCGCACAGGGCACCCGCCCGCCGCGCGCCTGCCGGAGGGCCAAGGCGCAGGCGTCTAGGCTAGCGACCCAGCTCCGGCTCGCCAGCGCGTCAGGGCTTCCACATTCTCTTCTACCCTCGCACGCCCCCTCCTGGCCGCTTCTCTGCGCCTGCGCAGAACGAGGTGAACGCTCTATCTCCACCACCCCAGCCTTCCACTGTCCCTGTGCCTTCCTTTCCCCGCCCCACAACACTGGAAGCAAACCAATCACGGGAAGGGAGGGGCCGCGCTCGCTCCACCGGATTGGACTTCCGTCTCCACAAAGTGAGCCCCGCACAACCAGAGCAATTTAGGGATGGGCATGCGCCAGAATGACTGCTTGGTCACTTTCACCACCTTTGTCTTTCTTGGTGCGCACACTCCAAAGTGTGTGTGTGGGGGGGGGGGTGAGGGAGCTGAAAAGCAAAAAGTGCCCGGTGCGCACGCGCTGGGTTTTGGTGTCCATGCGCATGTGTTGACTCTCTGAATCTATAGGAGATTCAAGAGTCACGGTTCTTAGCTTGAGTGGATTTTAGTAAGTTTTGTGAGACAGGGTCTCTTGTATTTTAGGCTGACCACGAACTCACTGAGCAGTTGGGGAGTGACCTTGAATTCCCGATAACCTCCCAAGGGCAAAAATTACAGGAATGTATGTCATTACCATGCTTGCCCTAAATTGATTCTAGTAAGTTCAAGGCCATATTGAAAAGAAAAAGCAACATGCCAGGCGGTGATGGCGCACGCCTTTAACCCCAGTACTCGGGAGGCAGAGGCAGGCCGATAAAGCTTTGTGAGTTCAAGGCCATTCTGCTCTATAGAGCGAGTTCCAGGACAAGCTCCAAAGCTACAGAGAAACCCTGTCTCGAAAGAGAAAGAAAGAAAGAAAGAAAAAAACTGAACTGGGGTTCAGTTCCTGGAAATAACCCCACCTCCCAAAGGGAACCTTTTGACCATCACATGTGTGAGATTACTCAAGTTCACTCACACATATAACAGTAATTTTCTTGTTTGTTTGTATTTTTTCAAGACAGGGCTTCTCCCTGTAGCCTTGCCTGTCCTGGAACTCCCTCTAGACTGGCCTCGAACTCACAGAGATCCGCCTGCCTCTGCCTCCGCCGCCATCACCATCAGGCTAAAAAATTTTTTTTAATTAATTCAAAAACCCCTATTTTTAGCTGGGTGGTGGCACAAGCCTTTAATCCCAGCACTCCGGAGGCAGACAGTCGGATCTTTGCTAGTTCAAGACCAGCCTGGTCTACAGAGTGAGTTCCACAAGTTCCAAAGCTACACAGAGAAACCCTGTCTCGAAAAACAAAAACAAAAAAAGTGGCCTACGAATGGGCTGGAGAGATGGCTCAAAGGTTAGGAGCACTGGCTACTCTTCTGGATGGACCTGAGTTCAATTCCCAGCACCCACATGCATGGTGGCTCACAACTGCCTGTAGTGAGATCTAGTGCCCTCTTCTGGCTTGCAGGCATACATGCTGACACAACACTGTGTACATAATAAATAAATCTTAAAAAAAAAAAAAAAAAAGTGTCCTATTAAGCCGGTGGTGGTGGTAGCGGTGGCACTGCCTTTAATCCCATCACCAAAAAGGATGAGTGTGGTCTACAGAGTGAGTTCCAGACAGCATAGAGCTATGCAGAGAAACCCTGTTTTGAAAAAATAAAAATATCCTATTAAGCATGGTAGATCTTTTCGGTAATTCTAAAATTTATAAGGCAAAGAAATTTTCCAAGTTCCAGTTCCCAGCCATCTCCAAACATACTAAGACTATAAACTAATTAAATAAATAGAAACGGGGGCTGGAGAGATGGCTCAGCGGTTAAGAGCACTGACTGGTCTTCCGGGGGACCCAGGTTCAATTCCCAGCACCCACATGGCAGCTCACAGCTGTCTTATGGCTCCAGTTCCAGAAGATATGACACCTTTACACCAATGAACATAAAACGAAATTAAAAAAAGAAAAAAGTTCTTTATAAAAAGTAAGCAAATAAATAGAAACAATAGCTCTATCGGAGGGCAAATCATCTGTATTTTCTGTATTTATTATTAATGTGTGTATATGTGCATGATGTACATGTGTGGGAGGACAACTTTGTGGCCAGCCTGGGCAACTTCATGAGACCCTAACTCAAAACTAAAAGAGGTCTATGTATTCAGTTCAGTAGTAACACACTACCTTGGCAGATGTCAGACCCTAGGCACAATCCCTAGCACTGAAAAAAAGGACAAATATTACACATTTTCTCTCACATACAGAATCTATATCTAAATATATATGTTTACACATAGTTAAAGGGGAAGCATGAGTTCTAAGAGGAGAAGGAAGGAATAATGATGACACAGGATTGAATTCTTTTTTCTCGTAGACTCTAGATTCAACAGCATTTATATGTTTATGGACATATACATAACATGGGAACAAATGAAGGATTCTTTAAGGATCACCAGATTAGGGGAGAAATGGGAGAAGGTGGTGGGCAAGTGTATTATGAGCCAGTTACAATAACACATGTATTTGATTATGCTAATTAAAACAAAAAGAAAACTCCAAAAACAGGTTTGAGAACTTCTAGAAAGCTGAATATAGGAAGGTTCCTGAATAGTGGCCCACCTGAACAGGTCAAGGATGCCCCAACCCAATAAGTCCTATTCCTCACTCCAAACATTTCTTCATCAGTATCCTTTGTAGTAACATCTTTAATAAACTGTAACTGTATTTGCCAATTCTGTGGGCCATACTAGCAACTTCTGGATCCAAGGAAGGGTTGTGGGAACCTGATTGATAACTGGTTAACCAGAAATATAGCTAAACAACCTGAGAACTTTACTTTGGCACCTGAAGTGAGAAACAGGTAAACTGTGGGGACTAAGCCCACAACCTATGGGATCGGTACCCTAGGCAGATGATGTAAAAACAATGGACTTAAAGAACTTCCCATTAGTATTAGCTATACTTAGTCTTTATGTGTTCCCACAGGCGTGTGTTCAGGTATTCATGTACTTTCAGTATGGAGTGGGTATAGAGGCCAGTCGATGCTAAAGGTCTTCCTCAACCAGTTTCCACTTGATTTTGGGTGAGGGTAGTTTATTTCATGTATTTGTTGGGAGCAGGCATACCATTGGGCAACTATCAGGGTCCAGGAGATATAACTAAAGTTCTCAGACTGAGTCTCATCAGCATCTCCATCTGTTTTCTTGTTGTTTCTTTGGGGCTTTTGGGGGTTTCTGTTTGTTTGTTTTTTGAGATAGACCTTCTCTGTGTGGCCCTGGTTGTCCTGGAACTTGCTCTGTAGACAAGGCTGACCTTGTACTCATAGAGATAAGCAAGGGCTGGGATTAAGCTTGTACCACCCCTCCCCATCGGGCCTGTTGTTTTTTATGTTTATCTCAGGCTGGCTTGAAACTTATAGAGCCTCCTGTCTCAGGACCTAGGCTACAGGTATGCATCTTTTGAAGCAGGGCTTCACATAGCCCAACACTATGGAGACAAGGTAGCCTTGAATTTCTGAGGCTTTTGCTTTCATCTCCCCAGTGCTGTGGTTTACAGGTGTGCCACCAAGTCTGCCTTGCTTGGAAGGTTTTGTTTTGTCTTAAACTACTATGTGTATCACATACGTGGTGCCCTTCAGAAATCAGGAGAGACTATGGGTCACCTGGAAGAGGAATTATGGTTGTTTGTGACCCATCATTTAGGTGCTGGGAACCAAACTTGGTCTCCTGCAAGGACAAGTGCTCTTAACTTCTGAACCTCTCTCTAGCCCCTTGGCTTTTGTTTATTAAGACATGTTTTCTTCTGTAGCTCAGGATCACACACAGCTTGCTGTGGAGGTCAGGCTTGAGGTTGGTTGTGGGATTTCTGTTGCTTAGATTATTATTTTTTATTATGTATACAGTGTTCTATTTGCATGTATGCCTGCATGCCAGAAGAGGGCAACAGATCTCATTGCAGATGGTTGTGAACCGCCATGTGGTTGCTGGGAATTGAATTCAGGACCTCTGGAGGAAACAGTCAGTGGTCATAACCTCTGAGCCATGTCTCCCACTTAAATTATTTTTAATTTATACATTAACTTTATGCAATTTTGCCTGGGCCTATGTATGTGCACCATGTGTGTGCCTGGTGCCCAGGTAGATGAAAAATAAATGTTTGATCTCCAAGAACTGAAGCTATATATGGTTGTAAACCACCATGTGGGTCCTGGGAACCAAAACCTGATCCTCCAAAAAATATAAATTGTTTTTAGCTGTTGACCCATTTCCTAGGCATTATTTTTGTTTTATTTGGGGACTGAAAATCAAACCTATGTCTTCCCAAAAGCTAGGCGGGTAGGTGTTTTTCTACCTAGCCCAACTAGGTTTTTTTTTCCCTTGGAAAGCCAGGGCCTTGTACATTTTAAGCATGCACTCCAGCATTGAGATACAGCTACAGCCCATTTAAACATCCTTTTGTTTGTTTGTTTTCTGAGACAGGGTTTCTCTTTTGTAGCCTTAGCCATCTTAGAAGTTGCTCTATAGACCAGGCTAGCCTCCAACTCAGGGATCTAAATTTGGACTTTTTTTATATCATCAGCTCCTGAATAATGACAGGCACTTTTTATTAATTATGAAAGTTTGACCTTAGCTTAGGCTTGTTCCCAACTAGCTCTTTTTGTTTGTTTTTTTTTTTTTTTTTTTTTTTTTTTCCGAGACAGGGTTTCTCTGTGCAACAGCCCTAGCTGTCCTGGAACTCGCTCTGTAGACCATGCTGGCCTCAAATTCAGGGATGTCTGATTCTGCCTCCAGAGTGCTGGGATCAAAGGCTTATGCCGCCGCCACCACCTGGTCCCAACTAGCTCTTAAAACTTAAATCAAGTCATTTATATTAATCTATATTTTGCTATGCTGCTCTTTACCTCTCAATAATTTATGTCTGTCTTCCCCTGAGCCTAGCTGACAAATCTTTAGTGCCTTATGTTCTTCCCGGAGTTCCTATCTCTGCCTGGGAGTCCCGCCTATCCTCTCCTGCCTACCTATTGGTCATTCAGTCCTTTATTAAACCAATCAATAGGTGCCCTCTGCAGATGGGATTTTTAAAAAAGACACATCTTCACACTGTGTGATCAAATATCCCACCAGGGATCTGCCTGCCTCTGCTTCCTGAGTGCTGGGATTAAAAGCCTAAAGCCTATGCTACCATAACTTTATATTTTTAGGTTTTTTTTTTTTTTTTTTGAGACAGGGTTTCTCTGTGTAACTTTAAAACCTTTTTATTTTTTTTTTTTTTTTGAGACAGGATCTTCCCAAATCTTGAAGAATTCTCAAATTTGCCTCAGCCTTCTGAGTGTCTGTGATTACATACCTGCATTACCAGGCTCCATTCCAGATGAGTTTGTTTTTCTTTTTTAATTTATTAGTTATTGTGTGTATGGGTGCTTTGCTTGTATGTCTGTGTACCATATACATGCAATGCGCATGCACTACTAGAGTGGGCCATGGCATCCATGTGCCCCCACACACAAATAAATAAATAATGCAAACATAAATAAATAATAAATAAAAGAGAACTGGTTGTGGTAGTGCACACCTTTAATCCCAGTGCTTGGGAGGCAGAGACAGGATGATGTCTGTGAGTTCAAGGCCAGCCTGGTCTACAGAATGAGTTTCAAGACAGGCTCCAAAGCTACAGAGAAACCCTGTCTCAACAAACAAAAACAAAAAACAAATAAAAAATGAATAAAAATAAAAGGAAATGTGGATGAGGGTTTTAACTTAAAATAATAAATAAATGCTTTCCTAGCATGCATGAGCCCTGTGTTCTAAGCCTAACACTTCCATAAAATGGGCATGGTAGCATTTCCCTGTTATCTCAGCACTCTAGAAGTACAGAGGATTGGAAATTTTAAGGTCATTCTTGGCTACAAGGAGTTGGAGGTCAGCCTGGGCTAGAAACTATCTCAGAACAACAAAACAAAAAATTACTGGGTTGGGTATGCACACTTGTAATCCCAGCACTCTCTAGGCAGAGGCAGTGAATCTCTGTAAATTCTAGACCAATGTGATGGTCTGCACAGTGAGTTCCAGTCCAGACAGAGTTATATACTGTGGACCCTAAAGGCCAGCAACAGTGGTGGTGCACAACTTTAATCCCAGTACCTGGGAGGCAGAGTCTGGAGGACCTCTGGAGTTCCAAGCCAGCCTAGTTAACAAAGTGAATTCCAGGACAGCTAGAGCTACACACAAAGAAACCCTGTCTGGATAAAACAAAACCAAACATACAAATAAAAATATGAAAAAGATAGCCTGTTTCCTTTATTGTTCCCTACGGTGTTTCCAGACAGTTTCTCTGTGTAACAGTCCTAGCTATGGAACTCACTGTGTAGACCGGGCTGGCTTCGAACTCAGAGGTCTACCTGCCTCTGCCTCCCCAGTGCTGGAATCAAAGGTGTGTGCCACCACTGCCTGGCTTAATTTTGTTTTCTATGAGGCAGGTCTCACTTTTCCAGATGGGCCCTGAACCCTGGGGATTTTCCTACTTCGGCCTCCCCAGTACCATGCCATCATATGTAACTAGTTGAGGTTGATTAGTTAAGGCAAGGCAATTGCTTCTTCCAGTGTCCCTTGAATTGCTGACAACAGGCAGTCTATAGTCTGTGGCACATCAGTCCTAAAAGACCTGGGTTCCAAACATGATTGACAAGCTTGCTATGCCATTCCTATACACTCTTGTTCTTTTTAAATTTTTTTTAAATTTATTTTTATTTTATGTGCATTGGTGTTTAGTCTATTTGTATGTTTCTATGAGGATGCCAGATCCCCTGGAACTGTTACAGACAGTTGAGAGCTGCCATGTGGGTGCTGGGAATTGAACCTGAGTCCTCTGAAGAGGACCAATGCTCTTAACCACAGACATCTCTCTAGTCCCTTGTTCGCTTTATACAATCAGAGGCTGGAGATAAAACTAGGGTCCCCTAAGCCCTTGGGGCCTCCCAGTACTCCTGGCTCTCCAGCTGTTCCAGCCCCTTCAGAGCAATATTCTCCAACCAGAAAACAAAAGAAGGGTTTCAAAGCGGCCACACCATGTGCCCTTCTGTCAAGTCCACCACCCAACACCACACCAGGACAAACTATTTTATTTTTCATTCGTAACAACACCCTCTGTGCACCCGGGAGGACTCTGGGTTAGTCTGTCTGGGGCAGGGTCTGTGAAAGGAGTCTCAGGGATGTTGTAGAGAAAACTCCTTCAGGGGATGTTGTCACCACCCTGCCAACTTCCTCATTGCCGCTTCTTCAAATCGAAAGGAGTGCCAGCCTTCCAGTTCAGTCAGGTCTTGAGCGTCTAGAGACTTGTACAAGTCCATGGCCTTCTTGTTCCAATCCAGAACTGCCAGGCGGAGCTGGGAGCACCCCTTATGCAGGGCAACCTATAGGAGAAGACACTACTCACTGCCCTGCACTCAAAAAGAAAGCCGATGGTGCCGCACTGCACCTTTAATCTTGGCACTCAAGAGGCAGACAAATCTGTGAGTTTGAGGACAGCCTGGTCTATACAGCAAGTTCCAGGCCAGCAGAGCCACACAGAGAAACTCAGTCTCGAAAAACCAAAAGAAAAAAAGGAAGAATTTTTCTCATCTCCTCATTCAGCCTGGGCACCACCATACATTCTTGGTGGGGTGCAGTTTGTTTGTTTGGCCAATTGGTTGGTTTCTGGTTTTGTTCTTCTTGGGAGGGGAGGGAGCTAGTTTTTAACCTCCACCCATTTGCTCACCTCAGCCACCTTTTTGATTATTTTGGTTCCAATCCCTTGACCTGTAGTGGAAAAAAGGGGACTATTATTTGAGTTGAGGCCAATCTGGACTGCAGACCCAGGAAAAACTCCACTCCCTGAAGACCCTATCAGGAATAAAGGAGAAAAAAGAAGGAACCATAGGCTGATATTAGGGGGCAGGAAAGGGGATGGGTCTGAGGATTGCTCAGTGGGTCTGTGGGTACTTTGTGTCTACCCCTAGGCTCTGCCCCGATATTAGTACCCCGGTATTGTGGCATCACATAGATGTCTTCCAAATAAATGTTGCGTCCCTTCCATGTGCTGTAGATGAAGTAGTAGAGCCCGAAGCCCACCACAAGGGGCCCTGAAAATGAAAGAAGGGTAAGGCCTCTGGGAGGAAAAACTGAGGATACCTGGAGGGTCCTTTACCTTGGAGCTCCCCAGGTGCTGGAATAACCTCTGCCACCAAACAGTGAAAGGAAGGGCTCTCTCCAAAGCCATCTGCTCTCAGAGCTGTAGAGATTGAAGTATGACAAAAGGGGCGGGCAGGCGGGGAGAGACAGAGAGACACTGGATTAATGGACAGTCCAGTAGCTACTCTAGGAATCCAACCTTTTCCTCCACCCCAGCCTCAGGACCCAGGTAAAAGCCTCACCTTCTTCACTGATCTTCACCTGATGGGACAGTTTCTCATACTCAGCCAGTTCCTACGACGGGAGGACAAGACCAGGGTAGGAAGGGCCTGCCGCCTTGAGAGCAGGGTCCAAAGTCCACCCCCTCCCCCTCCCACACACACACCATGTCTAACTCTCTCCCTCCCACTCACTGCTCCCAGCCCCATGGCACTCCATTTTCCAGCCCGCAGTCTTCACCCGTATCATCCTCAGAATGTCTCCACAATCTCTCTCCTTGGCCTCTCGGATCCGTGTAGAAGCCATCCAGATTCTCACTGTCAAAATCAAAGATCAAAGACAATCCCCACTTCCGTTCTCTAGGACCACAGAAAGGGTCTACAACTCAGGTCTCAAAGAGCTGGAAGTGAGGGACAGAAGAAATGCTAGGAGCTCCCAGTCAGGGTTCGAACACCAGCGGGTCTCCGCGGGGAGCATGGATCAGGCTGGTGGACTTTTCTGCTAGGAAAGGCCTTAAATTCTGCACCCCGCCCTCCAGCCAATCAGCTTCTAGTTAAGACGATTTCCCCACCCACCCCTGCCCCGCCTCGTCCCGTGACAAGGCAAGGAGCAGGGGTTAAAGCTTGGGAGGGTTCAGAACCAGTGTTATATATCCTAGGCTTAAAAGCCCACTCCTGCTTTAAGTTAAGTATGCGCCAGTTAAAGGCTTTAGTTTTCACTCTCAGTCGCCTAGCCACTGCGGTATCCCAGACCCTGCGTGAGCGTAAGAGCGTAAGACCCTTAGCCATTTTCCTGTCTTTAAGAGTGGAAGTCTTGTGCTCTGCCCCTTACAGCTCTTCCCTTCTTTGGTTCTGGGCACTAAATCCAGTACCTCTGGACGTGCTGAAGAAACCCTACCATTGCTTCCTATGGCTGTTGGGTGGCCAATAATGGCTTTTTTGTTTTGTTTTTTGTTGTTGTTTTGGTTTTTCAAGGCAGGGTTTCTCTGTATTGTTTTGGAGCCTGTCCTGGAACTCACTCTGTAGACCACGTTGGTCTCGAACTCACAGAGATCTGCCTGCCTCTGCCTCCTTTTTTTTTTTTTTTTGGTTTTTGAGAAATCTCTGCCTCCTAAGTACTGGGATTAAAGGCATGTGCCACCACAGCCCGGCTTAAAATTTATTTTATTTATTTTTTATTGTATATGCGTTGATTGGTGCTTTGCTTACGTGTATGTCTCTGTGAGGGTGTTAGGTCCCTAGAAGTGGAGTTTCATATAGTTATGAGTTGCCATGTGGGTGCTCAGGTGCTGAGAAGTCAACATGGGTCCTCTGGAAGAGCAGTCAGTGCTCTTGACCACTGAGTCATCTTTCTAGCCCCATGTCCTTTTTATTTTTGTCCCCCTGGACTGGAGAGATGGCTCAGTAGTTAAGAGAGAGCAATTACTGCTCTTCCAGAGGACCTGAGTTGGGTATTGGGTTCTTTTTATAACTTTCTTTTCTTTTTCCCAAGGCAGGTTCTAGCTATCCTAGAACTCACTCTGTAGCCCAGGCTGGCCTCAGACTCAAAGAGATGAGCCTACCTCTGCCTCCCAAGCACTGAGATTAAAGGCAGGCATGTGCCACTACGCCTGGCAGGCATAACTGTCTTTTTAATATATAATTATTAATTTAAAATGTTTATTTTATGTGTATGGGTAAGTGCCTGAATGTATATCAGTGAATCACTTACATGACCTACAGAGTGTGTTGGGTCCCTTGGACCTAGAGTTACAGTTGTTGTGAGTGGCCATATGAGTGATGAGAATTGAAGCTAGGTGCTCTGGAAGAGCAGCCAATGCTTTTAACCTCTGAGACATCTCTCTAGTGCTGCCTCCACCCCCCACCCCCAATTTTCTTTTCATTTCTTCTCTTTTAAGACAGGGCTATGTAGCCTTGGTTGGCCTAGAACTTGCCATGTAGATGAGGCTGACTCTCAACTCACAGAGGTTCACCTATGCCCAGCTAGAAATATTTATTGCTTTTTCCTCCTTCCTTATTTTAAACATTTGTTTAGTATGTATATGTGTGTGTGTATAACTGACACCTGTAAGTGTGTGTGTGTGCAAGTGTGTGTGTGTGCAAGTGTGTGTGTGTGCAAGTGTGTGCAAGTGTGTGTGTGCAAGTGTGTGTGTGCAAGTGTGTGTGCAAGTGTGTGTGCAAGTGTGTGTGTGTGCATGTGTGTGTGTGCAAGTGTGTGTGTGTGTGTGCATGTGTGTGTGTGCAAGTGTGTGTGTGTGTGTGTGTGTGTGTGTGTGTGTAGCCCAGAAGACAACTTTGTGGATCCTGTGGCACAAACTCACTCCATCAGGCTTGGCAGTAGTTACTCTTACCCACTGAGCCATCCATACTCCCACCACTTTTTAGAATAGTCTTTCTGAGCCAGGCAATGGTGGCACATGCTTTTAATCCCAGTACTTGGAAGGCAGAAGGAGGTGGATCTCTGAGTTTGAGGCCAACCTGGTCTACAAAGTAAGTTCCAGGACAGCCAGGGATATTGCACAAAGAAACCCTGTCTCAAAACAAAACAAAACAAAAAACAAAAAAGAACAGTCTTTCTGTAGTCCAAACTAGCTTTGAACTCATGTGCTTGAGTTATAGGCAGATTTCTTCTCAGTATCCATGGAAGCGCATAAGAGATGATACCTTCTTGCAAGAGCAGCATTCTAGACCTGGCAAAGCTAGGGGAGGCGTCCTATCAGATGCTGGGCACAAGCCTGCATTGTTTCCACCTCCAGTCACAGCAATTCCACACAGATTGGTCCTCCTTTGACAAAGTCACTGAAACACAAAGGTGAAGTGTGTCTCCCAAGGTCAGATAGCAAGAGATCCACGCCTCAGCTTTAACCCTAGTACGGGATGCTAGTTAGACAGCGAGAACTGCCTCCAGATCTCAAGTTGGCCTAGGCAGCCTCCCCTTGTGGGAGGCATGCCCAAAGGAGTCACACTGGACGACAGAGGAGGATAAGAGATGAGATGCTTTCTCATAGAGTTCTTGGCTGCAGGGGACAGTCGTGGAGAGACTCTGTCCCTCACCTCATTTGCCTTCAGAGGGGCCACGCGGTCAGTGTCCCTGTCTCCTGGCCCCCCTTCTTCCCCCGGAGCAACCTTTAACCCTCCACCACCCATGCACGGCTACCTACCCCCACACGTTCTCCTCAGATTGAGCCACAGAGTGGAGAGCTGCTAACCATGGAGAACCGAGACTCTGTGACCTCCTTGCTACTTCTGCTCTTGCTGCTGCCGCCACCTCACACCCACCAGGGACAGGCCCTGAGACACATTGTCCCTACACAGGTGCAGAATGGGATAGCGTTCTCAGCCCGTGTGTGTTTAAATGAGCTGCATTTCAGCTCTGTTTTCCCCTTCTCCCCTCCTCTGACCCTGTAGCTGTAACTTTCTTTCTGTCTCTGAAATGTCTTTGGGCAGCTTGGTTTTTTTTTTTTTCTTTCTTTTGTTTTAGATTTATTTGTTTCATGTGCACTAGTGTTTTGCCTGCATGTATGTCTGTCTGTATAAGGGTGTCAGATTGCATGGAACTGGAGTTGTAGGTAGTTGGGAGCTGTCATGTGGATGCTTGGAATTGAACCTGGGTCATTCAGAAGAGCAGCCAGTGCTCTTAGCCTCTGAGCCAACTCTCCAGCCCCCGGCTTATTTTCTTTTTCTGACAGAATGCTCAGGATTCTCCAGCTAGGTACCTCAGCAATGGCCCAGGACAAGAGCCTGTCGCTGTTATGACCATTGACTTCACCCAAATGAGCAAGTATGGGAGTTACTTGCCTCTTTTTTCTTAATTTATTTTTATGTGCGTTGATGCTTATCCTGTCTGCATGTCTGTGTGAGGCTGTCAGATCCCCTGGAACTGGAGTTACAGACAGCTGTGAGCTGTCATGTGGTTGCTGAGAATTGAACCTGGGTCCCCTGGAAGAGCAGCCAGTGCTCTTAACTGCTGAGCCACCTCTCCAGCCCTGTCACTTGGCCTCTTGACCCAGCCCTCTGATCTCCCCTTTCCCTATATCTGTCCTTCCCCTTTCCCTATTATCTCCCGGAGTTCCTCTTCCCCCAATCCTAAAACCCCACACACCCCCATATACAGTCTCTCCTTCCATGTCCTTCTAGACCCTATTCCTCCTTTGAGTTTCGAACCTTGGATCCAGAGGGAGTGATTTTTTATGGGGACACCAACACCAAAGATGATTGGTTCATGCTGGGACTTCGGGATGGCCAGCTTGAAATCCAGCTGCACAATCTATGGGCTCAGCTTACAGTAGGCGTTGGCCCTCGGCTGAATGATGGGAGATGGCACCAGGTAAGAGATGGCACCTCTGCCTCTTCGAGGAGAGCTCACCTTGACCTGACGAGGAAGGAAAGCAGGAGCATCCCTTAGCGATACACAGTCTCTGTGAAGTAGCTATTCTTGTCCCTGTTTCGTCAGATGGGAATTCCAAGGCTGAGTCAGTGTGTAAGTGACTGAGTGAGCCAGAGATGTGTCTCCAAGTGCATCCTCTGTCAGCTGTACTAGGCTGCCTCTGAAGAAAGTGGAGGCGACAGGCTCAGGGCCCTCTGCTGCAGCTTCTTTGTGCTTCTGACCACCTCCTGTAGGTGGAGCTGAAGATGAGTGGGGACTCACTGCAGCTGTGGGTGGATGGGAAGGAGCTCCTGTGCCTGAGACAAATCTCTGGAACCCTGGCTGACAATCCCTGGCCCAGCATGAGGATTGCCCTAGGGGGACTCCTCCTCCCTACCTCCAGTCTTCGGTTCCCGGTAACTACATCCTAGGGCTGAGCTATGGAAACCTAAGTTCTTCTAAGGGAATATGCAAGTGGTTAGGATTCAGATGCCCTGATTCCACCATCCCAACATTTTCCCTCCCTTCCACTCCCACCCACTTCAGCTGGTTCCTGCCCTGGATGGCTGTGTACGTCGAGATATCTGGCTGGGCCACCAGGTTCAGCTCTCACCCTCTGCCCCTACTAACCTTGGAAATTGTGATGTGGACTTGCAACCTGGACTGTTCTTCCCTCCAGGAACCTATGCAGAATTCAGTCTCCAAGGTAGACTTTTTAAACCTCTCTTTCCCCTCCATGTCCCAGTCCTGCCTTCTGCTGTCTCTCTTTAACACTGCTCATCTCTCCATAAAACCCAAGTCTTAAGGCCTAGAAGAATTACTTCTCTCCCCCCAGACATTCCCCAGCCTCACACGGACCCCTGGAGCTTTTCTCTGGAACTGGGATTGAAGCTGGTGGACGGCTCAGGATGCCTCCTTGCTCTTGGGACAAGAACAAATTCTTCTTGGCTCACCCTTCACCTCCAAGATCAAGTAAAGGAAGAGGGTGGGATGTTGGCTATATTTAGTGGATTCTGGGAGAAATGAGGCAAAGGGGGGCTTTTAATAGTGGAAAGGCTTGAGTGGGCACTCAGATCACAGTGGAGAGCCAGAGAAATATCCCAGAATGCAAACTGCTTTTACTTAGATTGCATGTTTATTTGGGGATGGGGATGGTTTCATTGAAGGTCAAACCAGGAAACTGAACAGAAGTATATCTCACAGGCCAAATTAAAGCAGCTAGGGGAGCAGCAAGGTGTAGATAGGGCTCATTCTTTCCTCTGATCCGCTCACTGTAGAAAGTGGTGCTGTCTTCTGGAGTAGAACCAAAAGTAGTTTTACCCTTGGACATGGGACTCCCTCTTCAGCTGAAGCTGGATATACTCAAAGTGGTCTTGAGCCAAGGACCAAAGAGAGAGGTCCTTGCTGTGTCTATTTCAAGACTTGCCACTCTCCAGAGACTCTGGTCTCACCCTCAAGGCCTTCTCTCCCTTGGGGCTTTAGCAGGTAAGAGAATGCTATTTATTAAGTATGTAAGCTACAGGGAGAGAAAATACATTCTAGGGAAGGAAACCTCAGGGAGGGAAGAGATGACTTATGAGATGTTGCTCAGGTATAGGATGCAAACCTAGCATGCATGGGGCCCATGGTTTGCTTGCTTGTTTGTTTTTTTCCAAAACAGGGTTTCTCTGTGTAGCCCTAGCTGTCCTGTAACTAGCTCTGTAGACCAGGCTGGCCTTGAACTCACAGAGATCTGAGGCCCATGGTTTTATAACTAAAAAGTAAAACAGGAATAAAAAAGGGGAGCTAAGCATAGTTATACACACACACACACACACGCACGCACACGCACACGCACACGCGCGCACACACACTGGGGAGACCGGGGAGGGTTAGGCAGGAAAAGTTGAATGTTCAAGGCCAGCCTGCGCTGCATAGTAAGACTTGGTCCTAAAAGAAAGAAAGGAAGGAAGGAAGGAACGAAGGAAGGAAGGAAGGAAGGGAAAGAAAAAGAAAAAAATCTTTAAGTTGAGTGGTAGTAGTAAATACCTTTAATCCCAACACTCAGGAAGCAGAAGCAGGCAGATCTCTGTGAGTTCAAGGCCAACCTCGTCCATGAAGTGAGTTCCAGGATAGGCAGGGTTGTAACATAGAGAAAGGAACTGGGTCTGAGCCGCCCCGATGCCACATCTACTCTACGCCACCTTCTTCTAGGGGACAACTCTTCTGCTTCCTTTTGCTTGAGTGATCTTTGGATACAAGGACAGAGACTGGACATAGACCAGGCCCTGAACAGAAGCCAGAACATCTGGACTCACAGCTGTCCTCACAGCTCAAACAATGTCTCTCACACTTCCCACTAAACCCCCTTTGAGAAGGAGGCATGGTGGTACATGCCTGTAAATCCAGGACAGGTGCAGTTGGGAGAATCAGGACCTCAATGTCATCCTTGACTACATAACATGTTTGAGGCCAGCATGGGCTTATCTGAAACCCTGTCGTTAAAAATAAAAAGGAACTTTGAATGCAACTCACTCATTTATTCAACAAATATTTACTGTGCTCTGGCAGTGGACCAGGCAGTGTGGCAAGCACTGGGATGTATTGAAGAGTAATAACAAGGAGGTTCCTTTTGATGCTCACAGACCCGTAGGAGAGGTGGGTTTGCTTCAAATGGCAACACATGGAGGAACAATTAGAAATTGTATATGCTGCGAAAGTGCACTTAGAGAGTTGTACTGGTGCAGAGATAATGAAGATGTAACAGTCTGGAAGGCAGAGACAGAGATCTCCTGAGAATGTGGTGACTTAGGCGGGGCCCGGGGAGCAGGGACCATGGACACACACGTCACTCTCTGGAAACCGGGAGCCTCTCCCCTTCCCCAACACCCACGTTCTGTGACTCCAGCTTCCTGTCTCTCGCGTCAGCACAGGAATTTGTTGTCTTGGTCATTTTGGTTTTTGGCATGTCCACTGCTGTCCAGAGAAGGGGCAGCAGGGGGCGTAAGAGTGCCACAGAGGCTCTGGGAAAGCCAGGGGAGGAGTAAAAAGAGCTTGGAGTGAAAAGCTTTCCTTGAGGGTGGGAGGCTCTAGGCTCTGTCCCCAGCACCTCGAAAAAGGAGAAAGGTCCGAAGCAGCAGCTCAGTCTTTTTCCATGAAACAAAAGCTAGTTTGTACTGGTTCCAGCTAGAAAGAAAAGACCGATTCGGAAAATTTATGACATCAAAGAATTTAAAGAGGGACAGGGATGCTGTTCCCTTGGTGGAGTGTTTGCCTCCATGCCGGAAGCCCAGGTGGGATGTGCAACACTGCATTCAGTGGTGACTGAAATCCCACCACTCAGAGGGTGGGCAGGACTTCCGGGGGGTTCGGGGTCACCCTTCTGTAGCTGATGAGGTGTAGGACTATAAGACCAGTCAGGTCTGCCTGCCTGCTTGATTTTGTGGTGCTGGGGATGGAATCAGTGTCTGTACACACTAGACAAACACTCCCCATCTCCAGTCCGAGGCCCTGTCTGAAGATAAAAACAGAACATGCTGATGCAGTCTTCATTTGTTGAGCCTCTGGAAAACAGTGATGACCCTCACTCTCCATGGGAACCTGCCCAAGCCCCCAGCTCCATATTTCAGCTCTTTTTGGAATCCTTGCTTCCAAGGAATCCTCAGGAAGCTCCAGCCCTCAGTTCTGTCTCTCAGATTCACCATGCAGCCCTGGCTGGCCTGGAACTTGCTGTGTAGACCAAGCTGGCCTCACTCACACTCACAGAGATCCTCCTGACTCTATCACTGTAGAGTGTGTACCACCTGCACTGCCTTAACTCAAGAACTTTTTTTTAGCTGGGCGTTTGGTGGCCCATGCCTTTAGTCCCAGCACTCAGAAGTCAGAGGCATGTGAGTTTGAGGCCAGCTTGGTCTACAGAGTGAGTTCAGGTTTCTTTGTTTTATGTGATGTATATGAGTATTCTATCTGCATGTATGAGTTTATGCCAGAAGAAGGCATCAGATCCCACCATAGATGGTCGTGAGCCACCATGTGGTTGTTGGGAACTCAGGACCTCTTGAAGAGCAGCCTAACCTCTGAGCTCTAACCATCTGAGCTCCTAACCTCTGAGCCATCTCGCCAATCTACTCAAGAACTTTTTTGTTTGTTTGTTTGTTTTCCAAACAGGGTTTCTCTGTGTAGCTTTGTAGACCAGGCTGGCCTGAGTGCTGGGACTAAAGGTGTGGGCCACCACCAATGCTACCTGGCTACTCAAGAACTTTTAAACCGTCCCTAGCGAGAACCTCAAGCTTCCAGCCTCCCAACTTATTTCTTCTCTTTTCTTATTTAGTAAGGAGAAAATAAATGGTCTGTTTTATTTTATTTACTTATTTATTTTTGTTTTTTGAAGCAGGATCTCATTAAGTAGGTAGCTCTGAATGATCTGGTACTCACTATATAGAGTGAGCTGGTCTCAGACTTGCAGAGATCCTCCTGCCTTTATCTCCCAAGTGTTGAGATTAATATCATGTGCCACATGCCCAGCTTAGGAACAGTCTATTAAGGGTTAAAGACAGCTTATAAGAGAAAGGCTCCCATGAGTGGGAGTAGGACTGATAATCAAAACCTCTTTTTGTACGTGTTTGTGTGTGTGTGTGTGTGTGTGTGTGTGTGTGTGTATCAGGTGCATGCCTTTATTTGCAACACTTGGAAAGCAGAGGAAAATCTCGAAAAACCAAATAATAATAATAATAATTTTTTTGCTTTTTTAAAATTTATTTATTTGTATTTTATGTACACTGGTGTTTTGTCCACATGTATGTCTGTGTGAGGGTATCAGATCCCCTGGAACATGAGTCACAGACAGTTGTGAGCTGCCATATGGGGGCTGGGAATTGAACCAGGATCCTCTGTAAAAGCAGCCAGTGCTCTTAACCAGCTTTTTTTTTTTTTTTTTTTTTTTTTTTTTTTTTTTTTTTTGAGACAGGGTTTCTCTGCATTGCTTTGGAACCTGTCCTGGAAATTGCTCTGTAGACCAGGCTGGCCTAGAACTCACAGAGATGCACCTGTCTCTGCTTCCGGAGTGCTGGGGTTAAAAGCGTGCACCACCAACGCCTGGCTTCAAATTTTTTTTTAATATTTTAAAACATTTTATGTGTATATGAGTGTGCTTGAGTGTATGGATGTACACCAACTACATGTATGCAGGTGCCTGAGGAAGTCAGAAGAGAAGGAGTTATATGGTCTGCAGCTACAATTTTAGGCAATTGGGAGTCAGACAATATGGGTGCTGTAAACCAAATCTGGGTGCTCTGCAAGGGCAGCAAATGCTCTTAGTTACTATCCCATCTCTCCAGATTTTTTTAAAGTTTTCTTTCTTTTTTCTCTTGTGTTCTTTCTTTCTTTCCTTCTTTCCTTTTTTTTTTTTTTTTTTTTTTTTTTTTTTTGGGAAAAGATCTAGAGTATTCCAGGTCCAGGTCCAGGCAGGCTTCAAACTTGGTATGTAGTCAAGGAAGGCCTTGAATGTCTGCTCCTTCTGCCTCTACCTCTTGAGTACAGTTATAGATGTGCTTTACTAGGTTGGTTTTATGGGTACTGGAGAGGAATGTGGGGTTTCATGCAAAGTAGGCAAGCACTTGACCAGTCACCAAGATATGTCCTCAGCCTCGGCCACCCAGTCACCCAAGCCTTAGTATCTCACCAGCTGGAATTATGATTCCCTTCTGCAGAGATCAACCAGGGAAAGCACGCACCACCACCGCCCAACTCTAAATTCAGTTCTGATCCTTGATTTATATTCAGAGTCAACTTTGGTCACCTGGGCATGTTCATTCAACTATTACATACTGTGTGTTTACTGCTGTTCCGGACACTGAGGCGACACTGATGAAAAGGACAAGGACAAACACAATCCCTGCTGTCGGGGTGGGAGGGGAACAGTTAACCCATGAAGGAAACAAATATGCCAGGCAATGGTAGGTGGCTCCTTCCTGTAATCTCAGCACTTGGGAGGCTAAGGCAAGAGGATTAAGGGAAGGACAGACAGCCTGGGCTACAGAGACCCGACCCAAAAACTCAAAACAAAAGTTACGTTGGTAGCTCAATCTATGGTCCCAGTATTTTGGGTGGAGGTCGGAGGGGCAGAAAGAGCAAGGGCTTCAAGGGTCATCCTTAGTTATAAAGACTCAAGGCTAACCTTATACGAGACCCTATCTCAAAAAATCAAACAATGTACTGGAAAGATGGCTCAGAGGTTAAAAGCATTTGCTGTTTTTCCAGAGGATTGGGATTCATTTTTCAACACCCACATGATGGTTCACAACTGTCTGTAACTCCAGTTACAAAGGATCCAGCACCCTCTTCTGATCTCTTGGGACACCTGCCACACTTGATCCATAGACATTAGCAGGCAAAACACCCATATACAAATTAAAAAAAAAAAAATCAGGCTTGGTGTATTGTGCTTTTCTTTAATCCCAAAACTTGGCAGAAGGATCTCCTCGAGTTTAAGGATAGCCTGGGCTACATAGTGAGTTCCAAACTAGCCTGGGCTATGTAGTGAAACTTTATCTCAAAACAAAAACTAATAAAACAACTCTGCTAAAAAGCATCATATCAGGGGCTGGAGAGGTAGCTCAAAGATTAAGAGCACTACCTGCTCATCCAAAGGTCCTGAGTCCATTTCCCAGCAACCACATGGTGACTCACAACCATCTGTAATGAGCTCTGCTGCCCTCTCTCAGGCAGCAGGCAGACATGCAAGCAGAGCACTGTATACATAATAAGTAAATAAATTTTTTTTAAAAAAAATCGAATCATAGCTGGGTGTTGGTGGCACACACCTTTAATCCCAGCACTCAGGAGGCAGAGACAGGGGGGATCTCTGTGAGTTTGAGGCCAGCCTGGTCTACAGAGTGAGTTCTAGGACAGGTTCCAAAGCAATACAGAGAAACCCTGACTCAAAAAACAGAACAAGCAAACAAAATAGTAGCTGTAAAGGGAGTAAAAGCCAAGATTAGAGTAGAGGGAGAAGAAAGGGCATTGTGGGGAGGGTTATCAGATGGTCAGGAAAGGCCTCTGGGGTAATGTCACTAGAGTGGAGACCTGGACAGTGAATGAGAAGTCACCCATTGGCTTCAGGTGTGAGCCAGCCGGGAGCTGATTGAAGAGTCTGGATACGTGTGGGCATCCATCAAGGAGGGCTGTGTTCTGGGTGGTAACTTCCTGAATTTATGTGCTTAGAATGTCTTAGGGACTAGTTTTTCTCCTCTGCTTCTACCCTGTCCTCTTCAGGACACTATGCCCCCAACCTTTCTTCTCCAGCATGCCCTAGATTCCAGGATTCCTGACCGCCATCCAAAGCTGTCTACACTCTTTCATTAAGACTGACTTTGCTTTAACACAGACTTTGCCAAGCCCCTACCAAGGGCATCTACTGTGCCCGCCTGTTCACCATCCCTTGCCTTCTCTAACACCCACCACCTCCAAAAAAATAAAAACTGTCCAGATTTGGCAGCACACACTGAAGCCTCAAGGCCTGGCCTACTCTGCTCACTCCACTCTATCCGCTGCCTCTTTCTACCCCCTCCACTCCCCCCCCCCTTGTCTGCCCTCTGTCCTCTCTCTCTTTCTTTCAGCTAACATTTATTGGCTGCTGACAGGATGCCAAGCACTGTGTTAGGTCATGGACAGGGACTCTAAGGCTTGGCAATGTCCCTGGAGACCCTGAGTGTTGAGAGATACATAGGTAAAATATTATTAAAAACAAACAAAGCCACAACTTTTTTTCTGAGACAGTGTTCCATGTTGCCCAAGCTTGCCCAAGCTAGCTTCAAACTCTGTGGCTGAAGATGGTCTATGAACCCCACTCTTCTGCCTCCACCTCGTGAGTGCTGGGATTACAGATGCAACCACATGCCAGGTTTATGAGTGCTGGGGCTCTGTGCATCCTTGGCAAGTACTCTATCAACCGAGTTGTGCTTCTAGGCTGTAATATACTTTGTTTATGTATCTGCTTTCCGGCCCCTCCTCCAGGTATGGTTTCATTATATAGTTCTGTCTGTCCTGGACTCACTATATAGACCATCACACCCTACTTTTATCTAGGACCATGGAAATGCTGAGAGAATACTCTAACATTGAGCTATATTTCCAAACCCTGGTAGGGATGCCTAAAAAAAAAAAAACCAAAACAAAACAACTCCCCAAAAAAACAAAACAAAAACAAAAACTCAACAACAACAACAACAAAAAGAAACACCAAGGATAGTGGCACCTGCCCTTGGTCCCAGCATTCAGGAGTCTGGTCTCTAAGTTCAAGT
Source organism: Phodopus roborovskii (assembly GCF_943737965.1). Lineage (NCBI taxonomy): Eukaryota > Metazoa > Chordata > Mammalia > Rodentia > Cricetidae > Phodopus > Phodopus roborovskii. Next base: position 11,877,408 of record NW_026126407.1, read on the forward strand.
CCAACCTCATCTGCAGTCAGGGCTGTACCTACACAGAGAAACCCTGTCTGGAAAAAACAAAGTAAACAAACAAACAAACAAACAAAGGAAAAACTAAAACTCCACAAACCAGCGATACCCATGAGGTAGCAGGGAACCTAGATATTTATTTCATCAAGGAATATCAAAGGGATGAGCTGTTAGAAGTATGAAGTTGAACAAATGACTTTAACTTTCAGTCCCCTCCATTAATATTTTAGACAGGGTTTCACTCTGTAGCTCTGGCTGGCCTAGAACTCTCTGGGTAGAACCAGTTGGTCTAGAACTCTCAGCAGTCTGATTTACTCTGTCTCTGGGGGTGCTCTAAAGATTTGATGGAATCGTGTGGTTGGCTTCTGAAAAGTGCTCAAAATGTGAGTGATAAGTTTTTTGTTTTGTTTTTTACTAAAGTCACATATTTAGTTTTTTGATGAGTAAATCTGAGGCTGCTGAATCTAGAGAAGGGTGAAGGGCATGTCATGTGGTTGACTTGGGCAGACTCAGATGGAAAAAAGGTAGGTTGGGGAGGCTCCTTGGGTCATATGATAAAAGGCCTATGTCCTGCTGAGAGTCTGGGCTCCATCTGGTCAGTGCAGGAACATTTGTGTTTTATCTTACTGTTTTGTTTTAATTGTGATAAAATACAAACAACATAAAAACTACCATCCTAACCATCGCCAAGTATTCATTTCAGTAGCATAAAGGACATTTACATGGTGCACAAACAACACACTATCCATGCACAGAATTTTTTTTTTTTCAGTGCTCAGGCTAGATCTTGGTACCTACCTCACAAGTGCAAGGTAAATGCTCTACCATTGAGCTGAGAGTGCTTTCAGCCTGTAGAAACAGCTTTCCTGCCCTTTGTCTTTGCAAAGAGCCACCTTGTTTAACTCATTTATCTAAGTCTTGGAATTAGGGCTGGATGGCTCAGCTGGTACCAAGCTGCTACCAAGCATGACTACCTGGGCTTCCTTCCTAGAGTTTACATAAAAAAAGGGGTGGAGGGAACTGACTCCCGGAACCACACACACACACACACACACACACACACACACACACAAATAATGGGGGAAAAGGTTAAATCCTGGAATTGTGGGCATGTGAGGGAGCGTAGACCTTTGTAGACTGGCTCTGTCTCAAGGACAGTGAGGAGGCCCAGCCTCCGAACCCCTTTTCCTCTCTGGAGATCCTGGATGGAGGCAGGTTCCAGAAGAGGAGCTCTCCCTCCTCTTGTTCCTCATTTGATTGGGATTGAACCCAAGGCTCTGTATCTAGAAGAAAGCATGGTACTACTGAGCTATAGCACCAGCCTTAAGGTTGGAGGTTTGTTAACGGTTCTTTGCCCCACCCCCCCCCCTGGTTTTTCTGGATCTTCCCTTTCTCAGCTTGTCTCCCTTTGAGTATAGGTCAGATATTTGGTACAGACCTTCCCCCCTCCCTCCCATCTACCAGCTCCTTCCCCACAGAAGACTAAGAAAGGGAGTGACAGTCATCTTACTCACTGACCTATCTCTAGTGCCCAGGAGGCATTCACCCTTTCTTTTCTAAGAAAGTGAGCCTGGTGCCCAGGCAGAGACTCAGCCAAGAAGCTGTATTTACCATGGGGTGTGTGTGTGTGTCCATCCATTTTAGTGCTCTTCTACTGGAGAGGGCAAGCTGCTGTCCTCGGGTTTCTTGCAGAAGAAGCCATTCCATATTTAAGTTGAATTCAGCAACCAGCATTATCTTGCTAAGATAAAGGCCTAGTCTCAAAAAGTGTAGTCTTGGGTTGAGTATTTACCTATTCTATTTAGGAGCCTGGGTTTCAATCCTCAGCACTAGGGTGAAGGGAGGGAAAGTTTACAATGTAGTTGCTTAGACAAAGCACACAAATAAGTTCATGATCCATTTGCTCAGCAGAGAAATTCAGGTGCCAGCCTGGATTCCTTTCTTTGCCTCATCCCCATCGTTTACTTTTCCTTACTCTTCTTCTTTCTCTTCTCATTCCCTTGTTTCCATCTTCCACCTTGATACCCTCGTTCAAGCCAGCCACCTCTCTTACCTGGAATACTTATGTGCTGTAAAGTTTCCTAGATGGCCTTGCTTCTCAAGGCCTTAACACACACACACACACACAATTATGTAAATGGGAGGATAATACATTTAATATATTTAATAGATTTTTTTTTTCAAGACAGGGTTTCTCTGTGTGGCTTTGTAGACCAGGCTGGCCTCAAACTCTCAGAGATCTGCCTGCCTCTGCCTCCTGAGTGCTGGGATTAAAGGTGTGCGCCACCACCTGGCTTTTATTTTTATTACAATATTTTTACTTATTGATCCCTTCTCCCTCCCTTCTACCCCCCCACTCCACAGGGAGGGCACCACCAGCTTTTATTTATTTATTTATTTTGGTTTTTCGAGATAGGGTTTCTCTGTATTGCTTTGGAGGTTATCCTGGAACTGGCTCTGTAGACCAGACTGGCTTCGACTCAGAAATCAGCCTGCTTCTGCCTCCAGAGTGCTGGGACTAAAGGCGTGCGCCACCAACGCCCCACCACCAGCTTTTAATAGAATATTTTATTTATTCTTTGAGAATCTCTTCCACATATACAATGTGTTTTGATAATATTTATTCATACTTTTCTCCTCCAGCTTTGTTTTTTTGTTTGTTTGTTTTGTTTTTCGAGACAGGGTTTCTCTGTGGCTTTGGAACCTGTCCTGGAACTTGCTATTGTAGACCAGGCTGGTCTCAAACTCACAGAGATCTGTCTGCCTCTGCCTCCCGAGTACATTGGCTTTGTTTTTGAGTCGAGATTTCTCTATATAGCCCAGGTTGGCCTCAAACGTTATCAGGATGAATTTTTTTCTGAGTTAGGGTCTAGTTGTATTGTCCTGACTGACCTTGAATTCCTGACCTCAATAATCCTTTTACCCCAGTTTCCCAATAGCAGAATCCAGATGTTGTCACCATGCCTGGTATGTTTACTGAATTTAATCATGTCATTCCATAGTTTAAAATGCTAGAATTACTTCCATGAACTTGGATTAAATTTGAAATTACAATCGGACATAGTCATACACACCTGTAGTTTCAGCATTCAGAAGGCAAAGGAAGGAGGAGCATGGATTCAAGGGCAACCTGGAGCTGAATATGATGGTGAACAACTGCCATCCCGGTATTCGGGAGTAGAAGCAGGACACCACCACCACAACAAGTCATAGTCGCTTTTTGGTTTTGTTTGTTTTTTGGAGACAGGGTAGACCAGGCTGGCCTCACAGAGACCCGCCTGTCTCTGTCTCTGCTGGGATTAAAGGGGTTCGGTGTGGCGAGTTTCCTGGGAAGAGAACCATCCCCTGCAAGTGGGCTGTGGTGGTGGTGTTTCTGCCACAGAAAGAAGGGTCAGGCAAATGTTTGGGTCAAGCAAATGTGGAGGACCCGAGAAAAAGGGCATCCTGTGGGAGGTGGCTTCTATCCCTCCCTGTGTTTCTAGTTTCTTGGCTCTTGGCGTCTGGCGCTTTTCTTTATTCCTCTCACATTCTGTCCTCCGCTCCGGAGGCTTTCGAAGTAACTCTATATCTTAGTCTCCTTTTAAATTCCCTGCCGCGTGTCCCCACTTTTGAGTATGTATCAGCTTGTCTTTCGGTTTGAGCCTCTCTGGGGGTGATCTTTTCCTCTCTTCCACCCAGATACACCCTCTTTCCTCTTGTCCATTACAATACCTGGGGTCGGGAGTAGGGAAGAACCCTCTAGGACCAAAGGACGCAGTAGGGGGCGGGTCCAATCCCTCTATATTTACATATGTATGAGGTCTCCCGGGCTAGCATCGAAGAGGCGGGGTTCCTGGGGAGTGGGTGGGAAGGGGGCGGACACCCTCAGAATCACAGAGTATAAAAACCGTGCGCAGGGACCGCGCTCCCCGCACTGCTGAGGAGCGGAGCCTCCGCTTGGGGGTACCCCGTTTTTTGCCTATTTTCCAAACTACCCGTCCCCGCCTCAGCTTCCACTGGCTGGGCCAACTGTGGTGTGGTTGTCGCCGTTTGTCGGAGGAGCCTTAATCGGCCACCTGCCGCGTTCCACAGCCTCTTTGCATCTCGGATTTCGGGGCGGTTCCCTCCCCCATCTTTCCCTGCTTCTTTGCACCCCGTTTTTGTGCGTTTCGTTCGGGTTTTGTAGCCGTCTGTTTTTCGCACCCCTTTTTGTTTTGCTTTTAGGCGGTGTGCGAGGTTAAGCTGCCTTGGCACCCCTTCCCCTGGTTATCTTTCCCTATTTTGACAGCCCCCCTTTCTATCGCAGTCGGGGGGGCCTAGCCTCGGCGCACCTCCGCTAGGCTGCCATCAGACCACAGCGAGTGGCTGTGCACCCCGGAATTTGCAGCAGCTGCATATCTGAGTGGAGTCTGCCTCGCCTGGCTCCCCGCGCGTTTCGGTGCGTAGAGGGCTTCAGCGCGCGACGTCCCCGCTTCTCCGCAGCCCCCCGCAGCGCGCCGGGACTCGCCCCGTGCCGCCAAGATGGTCATCCAGAAAGAGAAGAAGAGCTGCGGGCAGGTGGTTGAGGAGTGGAAGGAGTTCGTGTGGAACCCGCGGACGCACCAGTTCATGGGGCGCACCGGGACCAGCTGGGGTACGCGGGGCTGGCGCGGGAAAGGTGGTGGCTGGCTGCCCGGAGACGCCTTTGGGGCACAGGGTCCCGCGGGCGTCGCCCCAGCTCCCCTGCCGGGTCCCTGGCGTCCAGCCCCCACTGCCCGGCTTTGGACCGGGAGGGGCCCGAATCAGCGGTCTAATCTCTCTGGCTGGCCGCTGCGGAGGCGGAGAAAGTAGGTCACTGCCGCCTGCCCGCCCCCCGCGGAGCCCCCTCGGGCGGGGGGTCGCGGGTTCTGCGCGCGTGTCCGTGCAGCGGCGCTCCCGCTCCGGCTCAGGCTCTGCTGGCTGCACACGGTCTTCACCCCCCTCCCCGAAGAGTGCCCTAACTCTCCCTTTGGCTTTCACTAGCTAGCCAACCTCGTCTATTTTTAGCTCTCACCCACCCCCTTGGACCCTGGGAACATTCATGAGGGGGCGGATCTGGCAAGGGGGTCTTGGAGGGGGGGGGCGTTCGTAACGGCGGCGGAAGTTGTTTGTCCATATTCCACCATTGGGCGTTTGGAGCCTTCTGTGGCGGTTTTGTGGGTCGGGGGCTGCCAAGAGAGATGACACTTTTTCAGGCTAGATGTTTTCACATGTTAGAGGCGGAAGGAGAAATGGTCACTGTGCTGAGATGGATACACCCTCAGACTGGGTGTTTCCATTGCCTTGGAGGAACCTAGGGGCGTGCAAGGACTTTTATGTAGCCATGGTCTGCTGATTGAGCACAGGTGAGGTGAGGGTGACATGCTAGCAAAAGACGCTGCCAAGGTGGAGAAGTAAAGCACAAGGGATCCTGTGTGACATAATTTACAATGTATCCACATTGATTGGCCACAATTTCATCAGACCACCCACCTAGGACTTAGGGAACCATGAAAGGAGATCAATGCAGCCCCTTTCCTCAAGAAACCAGAGACCCTCTGGGATGTGAAGGATCAATGAATGACTGCTTGGGACAGTCAGAAGGCTCCACAGAGGAACTGTGTCTTCTTAGACAGAAACACTGACAGACAGCTCAGGGTGGTTGGAACAGCATGTCCTCCTCACGCGAGGCCGAGGAGAGGAGTCATGAGATAAGATGTCCAGGCAAGGTTTCTAGCCCAGTCTGTCTTCTCCTTGACTCTGACCAGAAGCTCCATGTCTTCGTAGCTGGGCTGCTGTTTGCCCCTCATTTCAGAGCTGCTTCCAAAAGTTTGGCTTCCCACAAGGTGTGTGTGCGTGCGTGTGTGTGTGTGTGCGCGCGCGTGTGTGTGTGTGTGTGTGTGTGTGTGAGAGAGAGAGAGAGAGAGGGAGACAGAGAGAGCGAGAGAGCAGAGATACTGAGAGAGACAGAGTGAAAGAGCAGAGAGAGAGAGACTGAGAGAGCAGAGAGAGAGAGATAGATAGATCTTGCTATTTCAGCCCTAGGAGGTAGTAAGTAAGAATTTGGCTGAGAATAGTGGCCTGGCCAGCTCACAGTCCTTGTGCTGGCATGTCTCTAAGCATGAGTTCCAATGCAGCGGGGACAGTTGTGCCTTTTAAGGACCATGCACAGGTTGAGAGGTTGGGAATGTAATCAGGCAGAACGACAGTGGCTTATTCTTGGAATTGTCACAATAGCTACAGTTTAAGTCTCTTGTGGCCTCCAAAAGGTCAGACTTCACTGTGCCCCAGGAGGAGGCTGGGAGTCCGGGCTGGAGCTGGGCTCTGCCTGTTCCCAGCTTGTTTCCTTTGGCTCCCAGGAGAAGGCCCTAAGATATCCTGTAGCTCCTTGGCCATCCCAGTGCACAGCTTGAGAGGAAAGAAAGATGAGCGGGATGGTGGGCTAGGTGAGGGTATAAAGGAGGTGTGGAAGCTGCTGACTCTAGTCCCTCCTCCCCAGCCTTCATCCTCCTCTTCTACCTCGTCTTCTATGGCTTCCTCACTGCCATGTTCACACTCACCATGTGGGTGATGCTGCAGACTGTCTCTGACCATACTCCCAAGTACCAGGATCGACTGGCCACACCAGGTGAGTGAAGAGGGCCCTTTCCAGCCACTCTTAACTATTGTGTCTTCAAGCCCTCACAAGGAACTTAGTTCTTTCCAGGAGTTTGACAGGAAGTTCTTGAACTTGGCTGGCCTGCCCGCCTGCCTGCCTGCCTGCTTTCCTTCCTTCCTTCCTTTCCTTCCTTCCCTCCCTCCCTCCCTGCCTCCCTCCCTCCTTCCTTCTCATGCCCAGCAGCTGTGAATTATGTGACCTGGGGAAATGGCAAATGCCACAGGAGATTGCTATCCCAGGAAGGCAACCTCAGGTCTTTACCCTGTCCCTTTCCCTGGTGTTCGTCACATCTGTTCCTTTCCTTGATGTGTTTCTCTTCTTATATGACCCCAACCTTTACTCACGTTGGCTGCAGGCTTGATGATTCGCCCCAAGACTGAGAACCTTGATGTCATTGTCAACATCAGTGACACTGAAAGCTGGGATCAGCATGTTCAGAAGCTCAACAAGTTCTTAGAGCGTGAGTGCGGGGCTAGTCCGGGACCTTGAGGGGGAACTGGGGACCTGCCACGTGGAACATCAGGCCTCTGACTCTTTCTCCCTCCCACCTCCTAGCTTACAACGACTCCATCCAAGCCCAAAAGAACGATGTCTGCCGCCCTGGTCGATATTATGAGCAACCAGATAATGGGGTCCTCAACTATCCAAAACGAGCCTGCCAATTCAACCGGACACAGCTGGGCAATTGCTCTGGCATTGGGGACCCTACCCACTATGGTTACAGCACTGGGCAGCCCTGTGTCTTCATCAAAATGAACCGGGTACCCATGACCTTGGTCCCTAGGGAGAAGGAGGGAGCTGGGGCCACCACCCATTAACTAATGTGTCCTTTCATTGGGGTTAATGGGTATTAAGGAGATGTTTGGTTGTTTGTACTGAGTAAGAGGTGGGGCTAGTGAAAGCTAAGTCCAGGAGCTGGAAGGCCAAATGCCAAGATGCAGCAACTTCTAACTCCACCCTCTTTTCTTTCTCCAGGTCATCAACTTCTATGCAGGGGCAAATCAGAGTATGAACGTTACCTGTGTTGGGAAGGTGAGTGTGTGGGACCTCCTTACCTGCTCACCTGTTTGTACCTATGGTTTCTGAGTGCTTCACCCATATCTCCCTATCTGTTTTGCTTTCAGAGGCCCCAACACTATAGGGACAAGGGGGTAAGAGCAGGCGCTGTACAGCTGTAGTTCTAAGGGGCTCTTAGTCCTGTTGCTTCTCTGTAGGACACAGAAGCCTGCTCTCCTGGAGACAGACCCACCCCCTCCTGCACCAAAGCCCTGGCCTCTGGCTCCTTCCCGTTCTACCTTTTTTTCCTCAGGGGTCTGTGTTTCTTCCACTCTCCCTTCCATCTTGCCTTGTTTCCCGGTTCCCTGTAGATGTCGGATAGCTGCTGGTCAGTTAGCACCATTTGCTACAACTAAGTTGTCGTTGGAACCCTGCACCCGACTCCATCTCTCTAGAAATCTGCTGCCCTCCCCCCACATTACCCTCCTCCTTCTTCCTACTGAGTCCTTACTGTTTATCTGTTCTTTCTTGGCTCTGCTCCAGAGACCGATTCCCAAGGATGGGGTAAGAACTTGGGGTTGATAGTGGCGTGGAAGGCTGCCACTGTGTTGCTAGCACCCTTAGGAAATCTAATCTGATGGAAGACAGGCTACCCTCTTTCTGTAGACATGCAGATAAGAACATGTGTGCACGGACACACAACACCCCTCCCCCCTACAGAGCAGATGCACAGCTCAAGGAAAACAAATTTGAGAGGAATAATTTGGGGTGAAGGATGTGCGAGGGAAACCTGGGCTCTCAGGTGCCTGCTGTCCCTAACATCCTCTCTCCTAAACCTTCCTGCACCCCCCACAGAGAGATGAAGATGCTGAGAATCTTGGCCACTTCGTCATGTTCCCTGCCAATGGCAACATTGACCTCATGTACTTTCCCTACTATGGCAAAAAGTTCCATGTAAGTCCCAAGGAAGGCCTTTGATGGTGGCTCCTGAAGGGCAAAACGGGGATCTTGGGGAAGAGGCCACAGCACCAGGGGCTGAATTCTTTGTCTTCTCTGGCCTAGGTGAACTATACACAGCCCTTGGTGGCTGTGAAGTTCCTGAATGTGACCCCCAACGTGGAGGTGAATGTAGAATGCCGCATTAACGCTGCCAATATCGCCACAGATGATGAGCGGGACAAGTTTGCTGGCCGCGTGGCCTTCAAACTTCGAATCAACAAAACCTGAGGCTCCCCCTCCCCCCACTTTCCCGTGGATGCTTCTGGAATGTCCTTGACCCTGCCTGATCCCTCCCTCACCCCCCCAAAGGTATTTTTTATAACAGAGCTATGACTTGTCTGAGCCTCAACTTCTCAACCTAGCCTGATGTCTACACAATTTCCAACATCTTCCAACCTTAGCTTAGCCAGAGATAGAGACAGCTCTTGTTTCTTCTATTTCTACTCCCATCCACTGAGATCTATAGATATGGCCATGAACCCAGCCACCTATATACTCATCCCCCCACCTCAACCTAGCCCTGGCCATGGTCAGTCCTTTGCTTCCCAGAGATGAATGTGGTCCTCGACCCTTTACAAAGCTCTAGAGCGGCATTCCTTTTATCACTTCACACACTTCTGTCACTATAGCCAGTATCTTGGTGGCTTTGACTTCTGGTTCTTCCAACTGGTCTGTCCTCTCCTCTCCCCCATCCCTATCCCCTTGGAAAAGCAGTCATTTGTAACTGAGTACAAGTTGGTTCTGTGGCCTTTTCCTTCCTTCCTTCGTGGTACATCCTCTTTCTCCCCGAATTGTGAGTCCATGTTCTGGGAAAGGAGGACTGGAAGAGTCTTTAATTCTTTTAGAGAATTCTCTAGTAGGCCTAGACTCTAGCTTCTTCCTGGTCCCCCCTGTCATCCAAACAGCTCCGACACAGTCGGTCTTGACCTGGGCTCAATATCCACTTTGTTTTTTAACTGTTGACTCCCTTCCCCCACTGGCCTTCCCAGAATATCTTTCAAGTTCTACTTCCCAGGGAGCTCTGGGGGAGGGGCCACTATCTTGGCTCTCTCCCCAGTGGCCACCTTGGAAACGTCAGCTGGCTGGGGGGACTCCCTGAGCCCAGATCTGCCCACCCCCATGCTCTCTCCGGCTTCTCCTTGTGAGTTACTAACTGATCACTAACTCCTTTCCTTTCTGCATGCCAGCCTGAAAGTTTCAGATACCCGCCTCCAGCTCAGCTCCAAATTTCTTGGCTCCATCTCTTTCAGACTCTTTTGCCTTTAAAAAACAAACAAACAAACAACCCCTGTAAGGCCCCTAGAATGTTAAATAAGGGTCTCTGTTCTGAATTTTCTTCAGTTGTAGAGGCATTTTCCTCTGGCTTCTCTGCTTGTCTTTATCCTTCCTAACCTCCCACTTCTTCCTTAACACTGAGGCCCCACAGGCAAACGGACCCTTCCCTTCTTCCTCCCACTGGATCTGTGTCTTCCTCCATTGCGTGCCCGGGTTTCCTGCTCCTTCATCTTCCCAGTCCTCCTTGCAGTTATTTAATGCCTGTGTCAGATCTACTGTAAAAAGAGGATAAAGTACAATAAAGCGAGAGTGATTATATATATAAATATATATCATACACAGAGCCCTGTGTGTGCTTGTCCTTTTCTGAGAATTTGGAGTAATCCTGGGAAATGACTGGAGGATGGATTTAGGTGATACTGGGGTTACCTAAGCCTTGACTTCCATTTTGACTTTTGCTTTCCAGCAGCTAAGCGTTGATTGCCTTCTTCATTGCCATTAAATTAACGAACACTGTTGAGATATATAAAGTGCCTCTGTGTGGATTTTAGGCACCATGAGTATGAGTACACACTTATGAATAGGGCAGGGCCCTTGGCCCCAGTTAAATAGACACATTAGAAGAACATGAGAAATTGTCATACAAGATAGACCTGAGCCTCAAGGAAGGAAAGTGAGCCGGTGACCAATCTAGAGTGGTCTCTTGTCAGGGGCTCCAGAGGGAAGTTCTCTTAAAGGACACATCACCCGAACTGGGACTTCAACAGACAAAAAAATTCATAAATGATTTGAGACAGGTCTGATGACTAATGAGGCCCACTCCAAAATATGGAAACTAGAAACTGTAGGATTCTACATTTTGCCTTTTATATTTGAAATTTATGGCAATTTTCCTGCTTTGGCCTTCCTAGTGCTGGTATGCATTACCCTATCAAGCTGGGATCCCAATTTTGTGTGAAAATACACAGAAACACACACACACACACACACACAAACCAAAAGAGATGGGTTGATACATACATTTGTTGTACTATATAGGGGAGTGAATGTATTGATAGCTAATAATAATAATTTTCCTCTTAGGGCATGGATTTTATGACATTCATGGTCATGCATGTGTACAAGTTTTTTTTTCTAAGCAAATTCTAAGCATAAATAGGCTGGCCTTGAACTTCTGGTCCTCTTACCTATACTTCCTGAATACTGGGATTGCAAATGTGTGCCAGCTCCTAAACTCAATTTTCATTTAAAAAAATTTAAATTATGAGCCGGACAGTGGTACCACTTGCCTTTAATTCCAGCATTAGGGAGGTAGGCAGGTGGATCTCTATGAGTTTAAGGCCAGCCTGGTCTACAGAGCTAGTTGCAGATTAGCTATGGCTTTTACACAGAGAAACCCTGTCTTGAAAAAAACAAGGAAAAAAATTTACATTATCCATTTGCATGTGTGTCTGAGTGTGGGTCTGTGCACATGGGTGAAATGCCTGAATGCCTGAGGATGCCAGAGGCTTTGGGTTCCCTGGAGCTGGAGTTACAGGCAGTTGTGAAGCATCTGACATTGGGTACAGGGAACCCAGCATAGGGTCTCTGTAAGAACAGTATTCACTCTTAACCCCCAAGCTATCTCTCCAGAATGGTTCCTGATATTTGACAAGAGCAAACAGAATTCCCTATCCCTGTTACTTTTTCAATTTTCAGTGTTGGGAACTGAACCCAAGACCTTTTACATGATAATATACTATACTATAGAGCTATGTGCCCAACCCTAACTCTTTGTTTTAAACCACTATTGGCTGTGCCTGGGTACCTAACTTGCCTATAAATTTGTGCTAATTTTGCCTGAAGTGCAGCTCTGTGGTAGAGACTAGCATGTGTGACCCCCACCCCCGTCCCTGCCCCTAGTTCAACTCTAGTGCCCACTACTTCTCCCATCCGGAAGCAGGAGTCTGGGGATGTAGCTCATCCCTAGAGTGCTTGTCTAGTGTACACGAGGCTCCCTGCCGTTAATTTCCACTATATGTTACTGGTAGTACTCCTGAGCACACCTTTTATCCTGGTACCCCAGAGCCAGGTAAATCTCTGTTAGTTCAACACCAGCCTGGTCTACAGAGTGAGTTCCAGGACAGTCATGGCTACACAGAGAAACCTTGTCTTGAAAAACCAAGACCAAAACCAACAAAACAAACAAAACAAAAACCTTGGTAGTACTCAAAGTGGTGAAGGCAAGCCTACTATACTAGAATGACTGGAGGTTCTAAGTCATCATCCCCTTCAATGGGAACTTGAAATCAGCCTGGGGAGCTGGAGAGATGGCTCAGTGGTTAACAGCACTGACAGCTCTTCCAGAGGTCCCTGGTTCAATTCCCAGCACCTACATGGCAGCTCACAACTATCTGTAACTCCATGATCTGACAGCCTCACACAGACATACATGCAGGCAAAACACCAATACACATAAAATAAATAAATTACCAAAGAATAAACATAAAAAAATCAGTCTGAGCTACAGACTCTTCCTCCCTAAAAAAGTAAAAGCCTCCCACCTCCCACCCCCCCTTTTTGAAATAACGATGCAGTAGTCTGGGCTAGCCTTCAACTTGCTTCCATTTTCCTGTGTTAGTCTCCCAGGTACTGGGATGACAGGTATGGGCTTTCTTTATTTGAGAATCAATTTCAATTTCAATCTCTACGATTTACTTTTACTTTATGTGTATAAGTGTTTTGTATGTACATCTGTGCACCACATTCATCCCTGGGGCTCAAGGAGGCCAGACAAGGGCATTGGATTGCCTGGAACTGGAGTTACAGATGTTTGGAGCCAGCATGTGGTGCTGGGAATGAACCCTCCAGTCCTCTGGAAGAGAAGTCAATGCTTTTCACGGCGATGTCATCATCTCCCTGGCCTCTTTTTGGTCTTTTCCAACACATTAAAACCAAAGTTAGTGGACAGCCCTGAATGGTCTTTTTATTTTTATTTTTTGTTTTTCGTGACAGAGACAGGATTTCTCTGTATAACAGTTTTGGCTGTCCTGGAACTTACTCTGTAGACCAGGCTGGCCTTGAACTCAAGAGATCTGCCTGCCTCTGCCTCCAGAGTGCTGGGATTAAAGGTGTTCGCCACCACTGCCCAACTGAAAATGGTCTTAACACTACCTGCTTATTGTATTGATCTGCTGGTCACGCAGCTCAGTAGCACAGTGCTTGTGTAGTAGTGCAAGGCCCTCATTTCAACCTTCAGTTTAAAGAACAAATCAACCTATTGGCATTCCATTATCATGCTTTTACTGCTCTAATTAAAAAAATATTTTTAAGGAAAGACAGTTGCAATGTAATCAAATGCTTTCAGCACCTGTTGATATGATCATATAATTTTTTCCTTTGTTACTATTATGAATTATGTTGACAGATTTTATGCTACTAAAGGAACCCTGACTCTGGACTGGCTAGAGCATAGTATATCTCAAATTCAGCAATGGATTCTGATAGTATTTGGGTCATTTGCACCGATACTTATAACTTACCTTGTTCTTAGCTTTTTAGTATTTTAAAAGTTTGGGCATGCTGGGTACCTGAGCCAGGGATTCATGCTATTAGACAAGTGCTCTGCCAGCTGTCTGTCTTTCACTCTGGATGGACATGGTGGCACACGATCCCCTGAACTACACTCTTAACTCTTACTGTAATGTTGTCATTATTATTAGAGACAGGGTCTTACTACACAGTCCTAGCTGGCCTGGAGCTTGCTGTATAGATCAGGCTGGAGTCTAAGTCACACAGATCCACCTTCCTGTGCCTCCTTAGTGAGTGATAGGACTAAAGGCTTGTGACAGTATGCCAGAGATGCTTACTCTTTTCCTATGTCCCAGAATAAACAGTGGGCCATTTGATTATTTATGTTTTTCCTTTCAGGTTAGCTCAATTTTGTTTGAGATAGTCTCCTGATGTTGGCCAAACTACCTAGCATTCCTTCACTACTGCCTCAGCTGAGGTTTGTTTGTTTGCTTGCTTGCTTATTTATCTATGGAGTCTCACTAAGAAGCACCGGCTGGATGGCCTAGCATGGCTATGGAGACTAGCCTGGCCTTAAACTCATGGAGACCTTCCTGCCTTTGCTTTCCTAGCCCTGGGATTAAAGGCATGTGCCATCACACCCACTTGACTTTTTGATGTGGGGTCGAAGCCAAGGCCTTCAGGATGGGCACATGCTCTAACATGGAGTTATACTCCCCTTCCTTCTTTCCGGACACAGTCTTATCTTGCCCAAACTGACCTCAAAGCCCTGAGTTCAAATGACCCCGTCTCAGTCTCTGGGCAGCCGGAAGGGCTCAGGTGTGTGTCAGCTCACCAGATCTCCCTTTTCCTTCCTTCCGTTTCCCTCCTCCTTCCCTTTCTTTTTCCTTCCTTCCCATCCCCCTCCCTTTCTTTGGGTGACAGGCCCAGGGGTTTGCACATGCTGAGTCTCTGCTGAGCTACAACTTTTAACTTTTCAATGTAAATACACATTTCAAAGTTCCTGGTTTGGATTTATCCTTTCAATCACATGTCGGTAACTTATAGCTTTAATTTTAGGTTGAGGGCTAGGTTTCTTTTCCTTTTTTTTTTTTTTTTTTTTTTTTTTTTTAAGATTTAGTTACTTGTTTTATTTGTATGTGTGTGTGTGAGTTTATATATGTGTATCATGTATGTGATGTGTAGGTACCTCTGGAGAAGAGGCTGAATACCCTGGAGATGCATATTCATGAGCCACCTGACATACCTGCTGGGAATAGAACCCTGTCCTCTGGAAAAGCAGCACCACTGAGCCACCTCTCCAACCCCTAAGTTCCTTATTTTTTCCTCTCTTAAATAAATAAAAGCACTAGCTGGGTAGCAGTGGTGCTGGCCTTTAATCCCAGCACTTGGGAGGCAGAGGCAGAGGCAGGCAGATCTCTGTGAGTTCAAGGCCAGTATGGTCCACAGAACAAGTTTTAGGACAGGCTCCAAATACACACCGACTAGGTGGGTCGTGGGGGAGAAGAAAGCACTTAGGGCTATGAATTTTCCTGACTACCTGGAACTCATTATGTAGACTAGGCTGGCTTGGAACTCAGAGACCTGTCTGCCTTAGCCTCCGAATGTGTGAGCCACAGGGAGTCCCAGGACAGCTAAAGATACAGAGAAACCCTGTCTCAAAAAAAAAGTGTTTGCCACCAATCTCCACTTTTGATCCAGGCTGGCCTCACTCAAATTCAGAGGTCCAATGTTTCTTAAATTTCTAAACACACACACACACTGGGAGGGGTGACATTTGTTTATAACCCCAGCACTCTGGATGATCAGGAATTTGAGGCCATTCTACATTATATAGCTATCTGGAAGCTAGCTGTGTTGCGTGAGACCCTAACTGGACAGAATTAAGGACAATACAGGGAAATGTGGGAGGTTAGGTAATGTTAGACACTGGTTTGGCTGAGTTTGATGGCCCATGGCTCCAACCCCTGCCCTTGGAAGTAAAGAGGAGGTCAATGAAGAGGCCAGCCTGGGCTACTTAGTGGGGTGGTAGTGCTGCAGTTTACCTGTTTAGCTAAACTCTTTAGGAGAACCGAACTATTACCTCCCCCCATACACAAACAGTAACTGTAGAGATAGAGATAATTCTTAGTTTGGCAATCATTCTATCTTTTTTTTTTTTTGAGATAAGGGGCTCAAATTTGTGACCTTTGAACATAGTTCTTCCGATTTAGTTATAGCTCTATAAAGCTATGCAACAAAGAGAGAAAAAAGGGGGAGTGGGCGGGAAGCCCTGTTTTGTGTCTTGTATGAAAGAGAGGAACTTTGTTGAAAGAAAGAACTCAAGCTTGTCTGGTAGTTGGGGCCAATGGACACATGAAGTGTCTGTGATAGAAAAAATAACTAGTGTGTAAGACAGTTTTAGGACCCCAGTGGGTAGTGGCGTATGCCTTTAATCCCAGCACTTGGGAGGTAGAGTCAGGTGGATCTTTGAGCTCAAGGCCAGCCTGGTTTAAACAGCAAGTTCCAGGGCAGTCAAGACTACAGAGAAAGCCAGTTTCAAGGAAGCAGCAAAACTAACATTCAAAAAAGCCAACCAACCAAGTTTTGGGTTTGACTGGTATCACACATACACACAAAACTAAAAGTGAAAAGATGACTGTCCTTTGTTGTGTGAACATTGGGTACCCACCAATAAAAAAGGGGTCATGAAGTAGGAAAGGAAGCTGCCCCTTCCAAGCTATATAGGACCCCTCAGCAAGCGAAGGACTCCCACTGGCATCAAACCTGGTTGACAGGCAGAGGACAGTGGCCCCAAAGCTCCTCTGGACCTCAGTGCCTCTTTCTCCATTACCAAGAGACAAGGCCAAGCCACATGCTCACCAACTGGCTCTCCCTACTGGCATTGGCTCAGGAAACAGCAGGCTATGGGGAGAGCTTGGCCTAGCCCCCCTCCCTGGGAGCCAGCAGCCCCAAGGACAGAGTGGGTAAGAGGGTGTTGGGCTCCCCAACTCTGACTCTCCTCCTACCCCAAGAAGCCCTTTCAAAGGATTTCCTGGCAAAGTGCAAAGCTTCAATTCATTCCATTGCTTGGCCCCAGGCCCAGGATGTGGGCATGCTGGGAAGGCCCCAAACCTCACCTTAACTGCCCCCAGTTTCCTGGGACCCCAGCTGGCAAGGCTCCCACTGGCCTCTTCATCTAGGAGCAGCCACCCCCTTCCCCGTGGAACCCAGGCACCCCAATCCTTCCCTGGGGAGCAGATGGCCACTCCAGAGGCTCAGGTTTGCTAAATCAGACATTTAAATCCCATAATCCTCTGTGAGAGGCTGCTGGGAGGACAGCAGCTGCCCAATACTAGAAGTAGGGGTGGGTGAAGACCGCGCCAGCCCTGGCAGGAGGGAGGAGGGACAGTTGGTTCCCAAGTTATGAATGGAGTCACCCCTCTCCCTTGTTGTCATGCAGCCCACAGACTGACCCAGTCCCCAGCTTTGTTCCTCTCCTGGAACCCCAGAACTCCATCCCTGACTCCAACACTGTCTGGACTCAGATGGCAGCCGCCCAAATCCATCCCTGTAACCTGGGGGGGCCCAGGCAGCCTAGGCTGGTGTCAAACCCTCAAAAAAACGTACAAGTGATAACAAAATTTTATTGTAAAATAAGAAATCGGTATATAAAAGGGGGTATGGTATAAAAAGGGAGGGGGATGATAAATGCAGAAAGGCAGAGTTCAAATAAACTGATCCTGAGCGCAAGGTGGAAAGAAAATGGGTCGTGGTGGATATGGACCCTATGAGAGCCCAAGATAGAATCTTACAGGGTGTAGGGTGGGGTGAAATTTCATTTTAGGTGCCAGGGTCCAACAAGTGTCGGGATAAGATTTCGCTGGGCCAGCAGAGACCTGGCAACTACCAACCCATTCCTCCAACAGGGGCCAGGAACCAGCACCCCTGTTGTAGAGGGGGCTGGGTCCAGGCCACAGGTAATAAAAGGTATGGAGGGGATAAGTATCACAACAAACCCTGAGAGGCAGGTATGCTCATTTGCATTTTACAGCTATTCAAGTCAGGAGAAAGTAAACTCAGATGGCTTTCTTAGAGAATTGGGCGGGGCCTCACCATGGCACAGGCCAATTGCAAATTCCTATTGAGGATTTTCTTCCTCTCCTCGGGAGTCAGAATCCTAAAAGCAGAGGGAGCTGGTGTAGCTCACCACCCTCCCCAGACACCAGAGATGACAGATCAACCCAAGCCGGAGTTCAAGCACCCAGTGACAAAATGGTGGGAAAGGAGGGGGGTGGGTGGCTGCTGATGGGGGACAGGAGGCAGAGGAAGGAAGTCAGTCTGAGTCAGGCCCCTCTCTCTTGATCATTGGTTTTTTAAGACGGGAGGCAGACGGGCCCTTCTTGGACTTCAGGTAGCTGTAGGAAGACAGGGAAGAGATGGTGTGATAGGGGCCAGCAGTCGGGCTTTTCTCCTTGATCAAGTCTGGAAGGCTCTAGGACGGAAGCTGGAAAAAAGGGAATTTAAGATGGTCTCTACCATGGGTAGGCGTATTCACAGAAAGCGTTGAAGTACTTCTGCAAATCAGTTTATCTCCCCTGCAGCCTCCATCACCTGAGACAGGGCTTGCTACATAGCTCTAGCTGGCCTGGAATTATATATATGAAGCCTTCAAACAAGCAAACAAACATTTATTTATTTGGTGAAGGCTTCGAACTTCCAGTATCTTCCTGCCTCTGCCTTCCTTACTGAAGAGATTACAAGATTGTGACACCATACCTTGTGGTCCCTCACCCCACTTTATGAGGAAACCAAGGCTGAAGTGGGGGATAAGCAGACCTCACAGGGCCTATCAGCACTTGGCAGGGTAGATTAACCTCAGAACCCCAAAGTCACTCATCAAGCCGAATGGGTCTCCTGGCTTCTGCCACAAGTCAGAGTTGGAGAAAGGTCTGGGTAGGGGTACCACAGCTGGGAGCTGCCCCAGGCCACTCACCTGGAGTGAGCATCACT
This sequence comes from Phodopus roborovskii, assembly GCF_943737965.1. Classification (NCBI taxonomy): domain Eukaryota; kingdom Metazoa; phylum Chordata; class Mammalia; order Rodentia; family Cricetidae; genus Phodopus; species Phodopus roborovskii. The sequence continues at coordinate 11,895,823 of NW_026126407.1, forward strand.
GTCCTCTGACCCCTTTGAAGCCTGAGCATCCTTCAATTCCAAGGCCTCATTCAGCTCTTGGAACATCCTGAAGCGTTCATGACCGCGGATCTGCAATAAGGGCAGAGGGGACAGGAGCACTGGACAAAGTCACAGAACCACTTTGGTGCTTTTAACAACTTTCCTTCTCAAAGCTGGTCTCTAACTTAAGATGGCATGACTTACAATTGGGGGGGGGGTTTATGATAGTGTAAAAGGAACAGGCATTCAGTAGCAAGTGTTTATCAAATTTGGGTCTTTTTCAGTTATCAATAACATAGTAGGAAGCTCTGCTGATGCTGGTGAGAGACAGCAAGCCACCACAGCTCTCAACAGCACATGCTGACCATGAGGTGAAATTCAGTCTGGGAGATGCACTATGTCGCTGAGCTGGAGTCAGGTAGGTTAGGTGGGTTAAATGCACCATGCCTGCCACCGGGATCCCACCCAGGGCCTGGTGCATGCTAGGCAAGTATTCTGAAACAGCTTTGTCCCTCAACCCAAATGCCCTCTTTTTTTTTTTTTTAAAGATTTATTTATATGTATACAGTATTTTGTATGTGTTCCTGAGGGCCAGAAGAGGGCACCAGATCTTATTACAGAGGGTTGTGAGCCACCAAGTGGTTGCTAGAATTGAACTCAGAACCTCTGGAAGAGCAGCCAGTGGCTCTTAACCACTGAGCAATCTCACCAGCCCAAATGCCCTCTTTTTAATTATTTTTTCTTGCAAGCTTCAATTTGTAGCAACCTTCCTCAGTTCTGAGGATATGTGTCTGTCAGCCACGCCTGGCTCCACACACATTTTTTGACAAATGGCATTTTTAACTTATGAGTTTGCTGGGACATGTTCCCATTTTATGTAGGAGAGCACCTGTATTACGGTCTAAGTTGGTGTTCTCAAGTTCGTTATAACCAAGAGCAGCTGTCTCTGAGGCACTCGCTGCCCACTGAGCGTGAGCGGACACCAATGCCACAGGCAGAGACAAAGCAGCTGAAAGCTGTGTTTTGTGAACTTAGAACTTTAACCTGGCAATAGTACTAGCTTGATACATGGAAGAGACATCAATAAAGGCAATAGCGGACACATCCTATCTTCGATATGCGACTCTCCCAACCTTGATACCTTCAGGGTGAAATATTCTCCATCAAGTGTTTTTCTCTTTGGCTGGGGAGAGGAGCTTGTGTTGGCAGGCAATGCTGTGAAAAAGGAAAGCAGAGGTAAGAGAGTAAATCTGGGGTGACGCTGGACCTCCTCCTCCACCTTCTTTGCCCTGCCTGCTTACCTCGTTTAGCACTCTTTGGGGGCAGCTCTGGGCAAGGTTCTCCCTTTTTTTGGAAATTTTTTTCCTCTGTACGGCGGTCTCTCCCAGGACAGGCACAAACACGAACCTCAAAGCTGTTCCGTCCCAGCAGGTTCCCACTACCGGGGATGAGAAGGAAAGCACAGACAGTAAGAAAGCTATTCCTATTCCAAATGTTAGTTGTTAGTAAACCAAAGACTTCATTTATGCAAATATGGCAAGAGCTAAAAAGGGCCAGGCATGTGATTGTGGGTGGAACCATGGAGCAGACAGAGGCTGGGGAGGAACATGCTAAGTTGACAAGACCCCTACCTGGGGTCTTCTAGTGTGATGATGGTAAGGATAGGCCGCCGGTTCATGCCCCCCATGCAGGAGCTATTACACATGTAGTTGTAGTGGATGGTGGTACAGTCAGAGCCAACCTGGGGGAGGACATAGGACCCAAGTGAAGCCACTCCCAATCCCACCACAGGGACCCTATAGCAATCAGGAAGGTCTATAGCCCCTAGAAAGTCTCAGTTTTAGTTATAGAGTAGGGATATCCCGCCGGTTCTGCACACCTCCCGGAGAAGCAGGGTGCTAGATGAGAGGCAATGGGCTGGAGATAGGGAGCAACACTTGTTTAGCATGTGTGAGGCTCTGGGTTGCATTCTAAGCACAGTGATAAGGGGACAGGACTCAGCCTCTCTACCTCCCACCTGAGTGGCCAGTGACAATCACCTCTGGCTCCCCCCACCCCCAGATCCTCTTGTTAAAGCAAACCTCAGGCTGGGCACAGTGGTTCACACCTATAAGCCTGAGGCAGGAGAGTTGCTGCAAGGTCAAAATTAGTCTGGGGTAGAGCAAATCAAACTCTGTCTTCAAACCAAACCAAAAGAACAGACCTCAGGTGGCTCATATGGTACCACCACACTGTGCCGAAAAGTCTGCCTGTCGTCCAGGTATTCGGCATGCAAATTTCCTTCCACTCGGATAAGATGCTGAGGAGGAGCCAAACCTAAGAGCAATCAGGAATGTCAGAGGCTGGGGAGACCATAAGCAACTAGTTCTAATCCCACAGCCAGGCCACAGTGCTAACCATCGCTTTCGGAGGACCGCTCATGGTGAGGGCAGCGTCTTACAACTTCGGTCATGTATTGTGACTTCTTGTAGATGGCCATGGCACGGACACGGGTGCCAGGTGGAGGTGTGGCGTTGACCCACAGCTGCACAGGGCATGTTTTTGCCAGCTGGCAGAATAGCTTATTGAGGGAAGGGGAGTACTGTAAAAGAGAAGAAACAATGGAAGGTCAGGGGGCAAGCCAACTAGTGAACCAGGGTCAGAGCGGGAATCTGAGAAAAACACCAGCATCTGGATGCCAAGCATCGTGGGAATGCGCAGCCAGCAATGACAGAATTGGGAGCTACACAACAGAAGGCTTAATTTTTTTCCTTTCTTTTTCTCTTGTGTTTTTTTTCGAGACAGGGTTTCTCTACATAGCTTTGGCTGTCTCTGTAAACCAGGAGGGTGTCCTTGAACTCAGAGATCTACCCGCCCCTGCCTCCCAAGTGCTGGGATTAAAAGCCTGCATTGGTCTCTCCCTTTTTTCCTTGAGAGGGGAGGCCTTGAACCTTTGCCTAGGCTCCCCAGTGCTGAAGTTATAGGTGTATGTCACCCCACTGAGCTCTATTTTTGTTTTGTTTTGTTTTTTGAGAGTCAGGTCTTGTTATGCTGCCCAGGCTGGCCTTAAGCAATCCTGCCTCAACCTCCCAAACAGCTGGGACCACATCATTCATATGCCACTGAGCCTGGCTTCAGAAGATTATTTTCAAAAGCCAAGAAAGGAATGTGAGGAAAGAAAGTTCTATGTCCCCTGGAGAGATGCAGAGAACAGAAGGATAAAAGGCAAAAGTTCAGGGGGAAATTAAACTCTGCGACATACATCAAAGTCCATTGGCTAAAGAGGAACCCCAAAACCTAGACAGAAAAAACAGACATTGAAAGGTCACGTGAAAGTCAACATCTCTGAGCCACTGACCGTGCACGTGACAGATTTGGCTGTCCCCGACTGCAGGAAGCCCAGACGGAAACCATAGTGGCCGTGGTAGGTTTTATAGGACGGGACGGAAGATGAAAGGGGCCAGGGGGTGGCTGGTGCCGGGGCCACTGGTGCAGGAGTCTCGGTTACAGGGTCCTCTGCTGCTGTTGCTGCCCTTTGGAGCGTCTCACTTGGGTCTTCTAACCAGTCTGCGACATTCTCAGACATCTCAGACAGGAACAGTTCTTCAATGGAATCCGATGACGGCAAGGTGGGCTACGGAACGACCAAAGAAGAAACTCAAAGCTGTGTTCCCAGTCTCCTACCAGAGCAGCCACCAAACCCTCAGTCCCTTTGTGCCCTGGTCCTTACCAGAACATTGTTTGGAGGAAGTCTGCAAAACAAGACAAGAGCGGAGAGCAGAGTTAGCACTACTGATCACTTAAGCCAGGCTGCCCTCGAACTTGCTATGTAGTTGAAGATGATCTCAAACTTTGGATTCCCCTGCCTCTACCTCCCAAATACAGCGATTCAAGACACCCACACCCATCACTATACCTTGTTTTAGCTTCTCATAGGCCTTTGTTATCAGATAGGGTGTTTGGATTGGGGGAGGATGTATACAGTGTGTGCGCGTGTGCGCGAGCGGCACCTTAGGGGCCCCATAAGTGCACTCACAGTTTCCACAGGTCTGAAAATGTCTCCTGACTTAGAGGGAGCTCGATGCTGAGATCTGACTGCGACTCGTCCATGGCAGCACCCGAGAAGTCAGCCAGGCTTCTGTGAGGAGAAAAGTGAGAACCGGATGTGAGACAGTCTGTGAGGCACCACTTCTGGGGGGAGCAGGAATTGGGCAGCTCTTCTGTCTTTCCTCAGGTTGTCTGCCTCTTAGCAGAGCCTCTAACCATATACCATCTTAAGGGAAAGGTAGCCACAGAGGCGCTTCCCACCCCCACAACTCTACCCTTCCCCTTTGGAGGAGGGCACCTTCCTGACTCCCCCATCACTCATCTCACACAGGGCTGCATGTTTCAAACCCTCTTCGTGGTAAATCCCCAAGGATGACCATCAGTGCCCCACCTGTTCCCTCGGGACAGGTCCCCACAGCCCTCTCTGCTGGTTCCTTCTAGAAGAGAGGTTCCTGTTTCTATTCTCCCTATGGCTATGAGGCAGGCTCTTCTTTCTCTTGTGTGCTATAGCTCCTCAGGAATGCTCAACCGTACCAGCTAGTCTCCATCCAGCCATTCCATCATGGTCTTCGCAGCGTTAAGGTATGTGGCCATGTAGCTATTATCTATTATTTCACTTCCTCCCAGACCAGCTTTCAAGTGGCCCCACTAGGACAGCTTTAAAAAACAGAAAAATTATGTCCTCATGTAAACATTTAGTTATTTGTTGTAAGTGAACTTGTGTATGTGCCAAGTCATGAGTGTGGAGATCAGACGACCACTTGTAGATTTTAGGTTTCCCCTTCCACAGTGTGGGTTCTGGGGATTAAATTCAGGTGTTAGCCCCCTGGGACATCACTCATCCCCTCCAGGACCACGGCTGTTAATACTGATTACTTCCTCCTCATTTATTTAGGGTTTTGAGAAATCTCTTCATATGGCTTATCTTATTTGTCTTGACTGGTGGCCTGAAAAGGACACACAGAAGGCAGTTGAGTGAGCTTTTATCAAAGATGGCTCCCGAAACCCAGGTCAACACAGGCTCACTCTGCATAGCTTCCCTGCAGTCAGTGAAGGCAAAGGACCCCTTCATTCTGAGTTCCAAGGAAGCCATGGAAAAGGGTGAGGGAGGCCCAGCGCCTCTTCAGATTAATAACTAAAACTGCAGACACTTGATCCCACCTATCTGAAACGGCTACATGTTGGTCATTTCATTTACTTGAGATTTGGCCTGAGGTGGAGCTCAGACGTAGACTATTTACGAGCTTGTGAAGCCCTGGGTTCAGCACTCCCTCACCCCCCCCCCCAGTACCACATGCACACACACACATACACATATAAATGGAGACATGTGTGCACACATGTAAATGGAGAAAGTACCTGACACAGCGCAAGAGCCCAGCAACGTTAATATGACCTGCCTCATTTGTTCTGTGAGCTAGTGGGGTGTCTGTGCTATTAACTGCTCCCCATTAATGCAAATTCACCTTGCCAGGGAACTCTGTGATATGCATGTACTGGGTGGTCGCCAAACGTCTCAGTCTTCCTTGGAGATCGCCACGTAGACGCAGGAGGTCTCCCTGCTCTATCACCCAAGTCACTAATAGTAATTATGTTTTCAGTGTTTCCTTAAAAAGAGCAGTTGCCACCTGGTGGCGGCGGCGCACGCCTTTACTACCAGCACTCTGGAGGCAGAGGTATACGGATCTCTGTGAGTTTAAGGCCAGTCTGGTCTAAAAATCGAGTTCCAGGACAGCCAGGACTGTTGCCAAATGGTCAGGGAGGCCGGATGCTTAGGCAAATGTTGGGTGGGAAGGAAATAAACCTGGAAGACGCCTGTGCTACTTTCTGGGGCTCGGCTCACTTGATCCTCTGAGAAAGCTAGGCAGGTAGCCAATGACAGATGGAGGAAGTGTTAAGGGAATTACAGCACTTATCCAGGATTTTCAAGCTTGTACTGACACCTGCCATCCCTGAATTCAGAAGGCCGAGGCAGGAAGGCCACAAGGACCCACCGCTTGTCTATGGCAACTTTCCGACCTACCAAACCAAAGCAAACAACCACCACTAGCGCCACCGCCACCAAAGGAAGGGAGCCAGGGAAGTTGGAAGCCACACCCTACTCCGAACAAAATTCTAATGTTTCATTCAGAGTTTAATATAAAAATCTTCTGGAACTGGCTGGGTAGCTGGGTAGCAGAGTTCTTGCTTACTATGTTCGCGGCCCTGGGTTCAACTCCCACCACTGGAAAAAAAAAGGGCGGTGACATATTGTTGGTTCTAAAAAGTAACAAGGCAGAGTCTGGGATAGCTTAAATAAAGCACACATCTCACTACTCAGCAAAACCACTTTGAGGTACACTTCCTAGAAGTGTACAGCAGGAGGTTTGCACCAAAAAGCACTGTCAGCATTACTCTGGACATGGAGCTAGGAGAAATCACAATGGAATCCATTGGTAGGGAATGCACAAATAAAAATGTCTTTCAAAAAATGCTTCAGAAACCTACTGGGCAAAAAATGCAAAATACTTCATATAAATCAGAAAATGCATGGGTCTATGACTGGAAAAGGCACTTGCTACCAAGACCAATCACCCCACAAACTCGTACACACACACACACCAGCTGAATAATACAAGCAGACCATTATTTTTTATTTACTTTTGTTTTTTATTTGAGACAGTCTCTGTAGCCTGGCTACATGGCAATTCATCTGCTGCAATTTCGTAAGTGTTGAGATTTTAGGTGTGAGCCTCTACATCTGTGTTAGGAGTCTCCTTCCTTCCTTGTTTTTCAAGACAGGGTTTCTCTGTGCAACCTTTGTTGTCCTAAAATTTGCATTTGGTTTAGGTGGTTTTTTTTTTTTGTTGTTGTTTTTTTTTTTGAGACAGGGTTTCTCTGTATTGCTTTAGAACTTGCTCTGTAGTCCTGGCTGGCTTCAAACTCACAAATATCTGCCTGCCTCTGCCTCCCGAGTGCTGGGATTAAAGTCGTGCACCACCACTGTCCAGCAAGACAAGGAACTCTGTTCCTGAGACTATGTCTGACCACCAGAGAAGGCTTTAGCTTCATTAAACAAGAGGGTGGGGGTAGAGAGTGTTCATACATTGTTTATATAACTAAAATGTGGAAACAAGAGAGAATGTTAAGTATTTGTTTGGTAAATTTTCAAACAGCCGTGTGTAACTCTCTCCTGCACTAAGACTAAGATACTTGGTTCATTCTACCAGCCAAAGACAAAAAATAAGCAACAAAACAAAGGAACAACCCAAAACCAAACCAACACAACGTAAAGATAGGTGTCTGCTGTTACCTTCCCTCCTAAACATTTACCAACCTTGTTTAGGTCTGGAAGGAGTCAAAGTGACTTTCTCTAGTGAGTGACCACTTTAGCACCTTGGAATATATTGCTCTTGGAATTTATTCTGCCGAGACAGTCTTGGTGCATTGCTGACTGGCCTTAGCTGCCATAGTGCTCGACTCTAGGCACTTAGTTTGCAGTAAGGCTTGTCCCACACCCTATCTCTTGTTGAAGGGCTCACAGAACTTTAACAGGAATAACAAAGATTACTATTTGATTCCAATATAGCAGTCCTTCAACAAATCACATTTGGTCAAAATGGATTGATTTATCCTTTGTTTTTATGGTTCTGGGGTTTAAACTCAGGGCTTCAGTATGTTAGGTGAAATACTGGACCACATATATCTCCAGCTCTTTTTTCCTCCCTGAGACAAGGAGGTCTTGTCATGTAGCCCAGGATGATTTTCAACTCCTGGCAATCCTCTTGCCTCTGCACCCTGGGAGTTCTAGAACTACAGCCTGCAGTGACCCTTTCATCCCCTTAGGTCTGATTTGCTAACATATGCTAATTTCTGCACTCTGAACTTGAACTTCAGTTCCTACTTCTCAAGTGTTTTGTACTGCTCAGGCTGATCTTGAACTCCCTGTGTCTGGAACTTGAGATCCTCTTGCTTCCAAACTGCTGCCAGCATGTAATGTAGTCCTGTGTCTGTGCTGAGTGAGTATCAACACATTCAGCTCCTCTTTTTGAGACAGAGTACCCATCCTCCACTCCAATCTCTGGCACTAAATTATTCAGAGACACTGAAGAACTTTGTAAATAAAGGATGCTCTCAAAGTTGTCTTTTTGTAAAAAGGTGAACAGAATTTACATATATCTCCATTTGTAATCAGGGGGCAGGGCACCCTGTTTTGCTTTAGATTGGGATCTTTTTACATCCTGGAGATTCTGAAGTCAAGCCCAGTCAAGAGATTACAGGGGCTGGGTGGGGGGTTATCAGCATAACAAAACGATCCTGGACTACTGGGACCGTGTGGACTAACCTTCACCTCCTTGTGTTCCCTTCAGGTCTAAAACTTCAAGGGCAGTCATTTGTGTACTTCTCTGTAAACTTGAATTTCTAGTCTTCCTCTGAGTTTACCTGAAGCCACGAAAAAGAAACTTTTTTCCTACCTATTATTCACTTATTCTTTAGACTAAAATCACTAAACCTTCAGAGGGACCGAAAGACATGCACTCCCCCTTCTCAAGTGCTGTGTGGAAACACTACTTTTACCAAAAAAACAAAAAAGACATGCACTATGTCTGGTGCTCGACAAGCAACTGCAATACAAGGACCCACTCTACAGATGGAAGATCCAAGAGCAGGGAGTACCAGGGAATACATACATCCTGGCAGTCTGGCCACCTCTCCCTAGAACCGTCCTACACTGGTCGGCTGCACTTAGGACCTCCCGGCGCCCCTGACCAAGACCCTCCCCTTCCGCTTTCAGGACGTGAGGAATGCGTTCTGCGAGGGAATGGCTCACCCCAAGACCGGATACTCGGTAATTTGTTTTTCCGGCACGAGCAAATGACTTATCTTCACACTCTATTAAATAAACACCTCCTTTGCAAAAGTAATAACCAAGTAATCCAGGAAAATGCGATGATCGAGGGTAGCAGTTTCCCTCCTCAAGCACCAGTACCAGCCAGGAATACATTTTTACTCGTTTCTACTCCCCTCTTGTCGAGTGAGCGGTGAGCTGCTCCGAAAAAAAGAAACCGGAAATGCTCCTGCAGGCGGCAGAAATGCAAACAATAACAGGGTCGGCGGGCCTTTCAGACCGAGACAATTCGGTCGGGCCACGAACGTAAACAATTCTCACTGGCGAGACTGACAATTTTTCTTCGGCTAGCAGGGTTGGGGTGCGGCTGGGGGAAAAAAATTCACTCCAGGAACAAAGGTCCGGAAGTTGCGGGACCTTAGCAGAAAAGCTTCCCGGATCACCCCGATTTAATTAAGGAATGGAGCCCGAGATTTCATTAGGATGCTATGGGCTCTAAAGTCTTAAACTGTGAATCTTGAAAGATCCCACATCACAGTGCTTTGTGCATGTTATTTCTAGGGCTTCCACCAGCCAGCAGCGAGTCGATAAGTGCATATATTGGGTGACGAGAGAAAACCGCCGTCTCAGTGGTCCCCAAATTCTTTATGTATTTCTCAGGTGTTTGGCTGGTTGGTCCTAGCATCACCATTATCTACATCATATTCAACATTGCATTCCTGTTCATCTCGCCCGCCAAGTTTCCATTCCCCCATCTCGTCCAACCTGAGTACCTCCACTGCCCCACCCCCAAAACCCCACGATTCTCTCTAGCCTCATATTATGCGAACCGAGAGCTGGTGATTCAGAGAGGACTCATCAGGCTCACTCAGTGACTTACCAGGTCTTCAGGGGTGCGTGTGACCCTGCTGGGAAGTAGGTTCCGGACCCGGACGCCAGGTGCCCCCTGATACCAATAGCTACCTGCAGCCAGGATGGTAGACTCCAGCACAAAACTTTTAGTCAGTAGGAGCACATGGGAGGGGAAAGTCCCTATCCCAGCATTCCTCGCGAGACTGCTGGCACAAAGCTGGATATTCGCCATGACAAGTAAGGGCAAGTCATTCTGTGGGTGGAGGGCAAGAAATGGAAGGGAGGGGCAGTTGCAGTCAGGATTCTCTCTGCGTTGTTGCTATCCACAAGAACGCTTTGTGAAAAGTACTCTAAGATGGAGCTGTAAGCACAAAATTGGTGGCAACCGTTTCGGGAGAGCGCTGAACACTGCTCTTTCCTATCTAGCTGTATAGATAGAACCGTCTTCTTTTTGGCTTTTTGAAACAAGGTCTTTATAGCCAGGCTGGGCTCGAACTGCGGCAATCCAACAGCTTTAGCCTCCCACGTACAAGGAAGGATGAGCCAACACGGGCAGCTGTTTTTTTTTTTTTTTTTTTGTTTTTTTGTTTTTTTCTTACCAGCTAAAATGTCACCTTAGAAAGGCTTTTCTTAATATTTCAATATAACGTGTTTTCCAAGATACTTCATAGCACACCATTTTCTTTAATTTCCTGCACAGTCCTTATCACTATCCGTGAAGATTGTTTTCACAGCCTTCAATTGCACAGCAACGACAATTTTATGGGGATAGAGAATTTACGAACTTTTTTCCAGTTCTTCGTACACTGCTGGGTAGGAAGTGAGAACATGAAAATAAATGTTTAAAGAAAGAAGGGAGGGAGGGGGAAGGGAGGTCGATGGGATGGGCAGGAAAGGAGAATGAAGAAAGGGAAGATAAAGAGGGAGAAAGGAAATCTTTGAGATTGCCTGACTCAAAACGATAGTCAAGAGGGGCAAGACTGTAGAAATTAAGCGCCCTCTGCAGGCCAGGGAGGGATGATAGTTTAAGAATTACCCCAGCGGACGGTAGGGGGAGCGCGTGTACTTTTCGCCAAGTCCAAGAATGAAGACTACAACTCCCAGAATCCTCTAAGAATTCTCCCGTGCTCGAGGGCTGGGTCAACTTGTCCCGCCTCGCCGCCCAGAAGCTAATCAGGATGCAGAGAACCAATCGGGACGTGGCCCGACTCCCGCGAGAGCAAGAAGCACAAGTGGCGCGTAGCGACCCCAGGTGCTTTGCTCTCTGCTTTGGTTTCCCGGTGTTTACCCTCGTTTGCGGGGTTCGGCTTACTCTTCCCGGAAGAGGAAGGCAGGCACGGTGGGGCTGTGCAGTTCTCCACCCGGATCCCTTGGAACTTTAATGCAGTGTGGCCTCAGCAGCTGATAACCGGTGCAACGAGGCTTGCCCGGCCCCTGTCCTAGCTTGCTCTACAGAATGAAGACGTCGGAAGAGCGACTCTTAGCCCCGGACAGCCTCCCTCCTCACCAGGCCCCAGCTCCAGTGCCCCAAGGTTCCCCTGTGAATGAAAATACAGACTCTGAACCGGTGCCACCGCCATGCGGTGGAGATGACCAATCTCAGGTAGCTACAGATTCTGTGGCTGGCTCGGGTGTGTTCCAGGATCCGCAACAAGGGGACGCAGTTCCTCTCTCCGCTCCCCTGGAAGTAGAGTTTAATATTCCCGGTGAGTTCAGTCCTCGAACCGAGGAGAAAGGACTTTCTGAAAACGCGAGCCTTCCTGTAGAAGGAACGAATCAGCCTGAGTTGGAGTCAGGAGAAGCGGTGGAAGGCGTGTCTGAGGAACCCGGTCCAGTGGATGAGGGAGACACGTAAGTGATTCTGGAATCCGAGGAGCCTGGACGTGTGAAATCGACTGCCACCCGTCCTCAGCTCCGTCCCAGGCCCATTTTGCTCTGACGACCCGTTTGTTGTTTCTCCATCTCCTTTCCAGCTTTTGGAGCTACAGCTTCTCTCAGGTACCCCGATACCTCAGTGGTTCCTGGTCCGACTTCAGCAACCACTCCGAGAACTTCTTGAAAGGTTGTAAGTGGTAAGTACAACGGCCAGGGAGACGGCCACCTTCAGGATTTTCATCTTAAAACCCACCCGTATTTGGCTCGTCGTGGTTGGACAGCCCTGTAATCTCAACATCTTGGAAATAGGGAGGATTGGGGTTGGAGGCCTGCCTTGCCCATAGAGTGAGACACCCTGTCTTAAAGTAAAAACAGAATGTAATCTGGGGGGGGGGAGTGGCATGCGCCACTAGGCAGAGGCAGAAAGATCTCTGAGTTCAGAGGCCAGCTTGGTCAACAGAGCGAGTTCCAGGACAGCCAAGGCTACACAGAAAAACCCAGTCTCAGGAAGGAAAAAAACAAAACAAAACAAAACAAAAAAACCCAAAAAACCAAACTCAGAAAAACAAAAACCATACTTATCTGGAGGTGGTTAAAGAATAATAGAATGGTGGTGAGTACTGAGATTAAAGATTTTTTTTCTTTGCCCTGTCTATCTTTCCTTTCATTTCTAATACTGTGGATTTAACCTTAAGGTGTCCACCATGTTAGCCTGAACCTCACCACTAAGGTACATCCTAGCCTAGCCTTTTTGCCTTTTTTTTGGGGGGGGGCATTGCTTTATTTTGAGATAAGGTCTTGCCAAGTTGCCCAGGCTAGCCTGGAACTTGATTGAGGCCCTCTGCCTCAGCCTCTCAAGTAGCTGGGGTCCCTGCATGAGCTTAAGTTTTACCCAGGACTGGTTGGTGTCTTCTCAAGAGCATATGTACTAGACCTACAGCTGGAAACCATAGGTCTGTTCAGTTTTTAATTTTCCTATATTTTTAGGGCTCCCGATGGTTCCTGTATCTTGACCAATAGTGCTGATAACACCCTGCGGATTTACAACCTGCCCCCAGAGCTATACAGTGAGGAAGAGCAGCTGGACTATGCAGAAATGGTAAGGGTGGTTGCTGACTCTGTCCCTATGCCAGCCCTACACGTTAGAGCCCTGCCTGCAAATGAGGACAGCGTGTCAGTGCGTTACCTGTTCACAGACAGCACGTTCCTTCACCATGGATGATCTTCTGCCTGGAATTCTAAAGTCATTTAGAGAGAAGTCAGTCCCTTCCTTAGTCAGGAGTCTATTTTCTGTAGTCAAGCAATGGATGTCTGTGACACGTGTGTCTAAGTGTTTATCAGATGACTTCCCACATGCATGGGGAGGTGGCTCAGTTCATAGGTGTTTGCCCAGCCTCATGCACAAAGCCTGTGTTCAAGCCTCCATACTGCAGAGCTGGGTGTGCTGGCTCACTCTTGTAATCTCAGTACTCTGGAGGTGAGGCAGGAGGATGAATTCAAGGTCATCCTTAACTGCGTTGTGGGTTCTAGGCCACTGTTTGGGCCTGGCTCTTAGGGACCTGAACAATATATTTTTTTGTGTAGTGTATAAATGCATATCGGTATACCGGATCACATTAAAACAAGTGCTCTTAAAGGCTCATGCAGAAACTTACTTCAGCGTGGGAGCCACAGTGCATCCTAGGCAGCAGGCAGCATTGCGAGACTTTGTGTCTCTTTCTTTCTCTCCTTTTAAGATTTATTTTTAATTTTTGTTTGTCTGTTTTGGCTTTTTGAGGTAGGGTTTCTCTGTGTAGTTCTGGCTGTCCTGGAACTTGCTATGTAGACCAGCTGGCCTCTGCCTCCTGATTGCTGGGTTTAAAGCTGTGCCCTATGATAATGAATGTAAGGGTCTTGTAAACTATAAGGTGTCTCTGGTCCTTGTGGGAGGTTGGGGAGCCCCTGCCTGTTAAGGGTCATTTAGACTACTAGGTATTTCCGGTTCTGGTGGTAGGAACTTCAGATGGCCTGATCCATCAGATAACACAGTTGGCAGATCACTAGGCTACTCATCACCTCCAGTTCCTGCGTTCTGGATGGAAGAACGTCCTATGTGCTTAACATTCCAGATTTCTCTGGCGATGTGGTGGAGCAAGGACCTTTATGCTCTCCCAGCACAGCAAGCTGGAATTACAGGTAGATGTCAGCCATCTGTCACAGGTGTTAAGAAGCGAATGTGGGTCCTCTGCAAGAATGGCAAGCTCTCTTAACCTCTAAGCCATCTTCCTAGCTACCTCTCTTCCTTTTGAGACAGCAGGGGCTACAAAGTGAGACCCTGCTCCAAAAACAAACTTAGCAACAACAGTCCCACCCCCCCCCCAAAAAAAAAGGGGTGGGAGCTTGGGTCCTCTGGAAGAGTAGTAACTGCCGCCCCCCCCCCTTTATTTTGTTTTTGGTTGGCTTTCCCTGTGTAGCTCTGACTGTCCTGGGTGTCTCTCTGTAGACCAGGCTGACCTCGGACTCACAGAGATCCACCTGCCTCTGCCTCCAGAGTACTGGGATTAAAGGTAAGCACCACCACTGCCCAGCCATCTACCTACACTTTGCCACTGAGACTTCTTTCCAGCCCAGAGAGAACAGTGTCTGATACACGGGTGAAGGGTCATGGCTAATGGTGCTGCGAGATGGAGTTAGGTGACTTTAGTGTGTGACCGCTTGTGACCCAGACAAGAACACTCTGAGAGGAGAGATGGAGGCAGAAGTCAGTTACAGTGGGTAAGGGAAAAGGAATTGTGCTGTTGAAAAGGGAGCCAAGAGACCCATCAGTGGTGAGGGGAATGCGGGGCCAAGAAAGGGCGTGTTAGGAGTGGTGTGTGTCAGGGGTGACCCAGCAGAGAGGGAGGAGCAACTGAGCCTGTCACTACAAAGAAAAGATGCAGCTGCACGAGCTGGTCCATGTTCTATGGCCCCAGTATTAGGGAGCCTGCCTAGTCTAGTCACATAGTGCGTTCTGGTGGTACCTTCCGTTAACTAACACCCTGTCCCAGACAACTGAAAGAAGGAAGACGTCTCCCTGGGCCTTGTGGGCTCCTGTAATTCCAACATTTGGGAGGCTGAGGGAGGAGGATTGGGAGTTCAGGATGTCATAGGCTCTATGCCGAGACTCTGTCTTAAAACCAAGGGCTGTGTGTCACAGCTCACTGGAGGTAACACTTGATTAGTGCACACAGGCCCTGGGTTTGACTCCCAGCACTGTCAGGAAAGCTGCATTCTCTTCTCACAGTTTTAGAGATAGAAAGTCTGAGATTGAGGCATGGCATAGCAGGACGGTAGAAAGAGTCTCCTCCATCCCCATCCCCCTCGTCAAGCCAACTGCTAGTCCCTTCCTTGTACTGTATAGCCACAGTCTTATCAGGGTACCCCAAACTCATGACCTCATTCAATCCTTTTTTCTTTTCTTTTTGGAGACGGGATCTTACTATGTAGCCTTGGCTAGCCTGAAACTTTGTAGACCATGTAATATACGTGGATGTTTTGCTTATATGTATGTGTGCCTGGTGCCTGTGCAGGCCAGAAGAGAGCATTGGGACTGGTTACAGATGGTTCTGATTTGCCATGTGGGTATTGGGATTCTAACCTAGGCCCTCAAGTGCTCTTGACCACTCAGTCATCTCTGTAGCCCATATATGTATGTATGTAATAGTTTATTCTAATTTTATGTACATTAGTGTTTTGTCTACATGTATGTCTATGTGAGGGTGTCACATTTTGAAGTTACAGACAGTTCTTAGCCACCATGTGGTGCTGGGAACTGAACCTGGGTCCTCTGGAAGAACCGTCAATGCTCTCAGCCACTGAGCCATCTTTCCAGCCCCACTGTTTTGTATTTTTGACACAGGTTCTTATTATGGAGCCCTGGCTGGAACTCACTCTGTAGACCACATTAGCCTCAACTCACAGAGATCCTCCTGTGTCTGCCTCTAGATTGTCAGTCACCCCCCACCCCCAGATAAAATCATATCCTTAGACTGGCCTTGAACTTCCATAAGTAGCTGAGTAGACCTTGAACTCCTTATTTTCATGTTTATATCCTGATTGTAACTGTGGGTTTTAAAACTTTTCTGGGGCTGGAGAGATAGCTCATTGGTTAAGAGTACTGACTGCTCCTTCAGAGGATTGGGGTTCGATTCCCAGCACCCACTTGGCAGCTCACACACTGTAACTCCAGTTCCAGGGGATCTGGCTCCCTCACACAGACATACATGTAGGTAAACACCAATGCACATTAAAAAAAAGAAAGAAAGGAAGGAAGGAAGAAAAGCCTGTGTGTGTGTGTGTGTGTGTGTGTGTATGTGTGTATGTGTGTATGTGCATATGTGCATATGTGCATGTGTGTGGCACATGTATTTTGGGGCATGCAGAGGTCAGAAAACAACCCTGGACATTGGGTCTTGCTTTTCATTTGAGGCAGGGTCTCTTGCTGACTGCTACATGTAGCCTCCAGGCTTCTGGGCATTGTCTTGTTTCTACTTTGTATCTTGTCCTAGTAGTTCTGAGATTTCAGGCAGGAGCTACTGCATCTGACTGAGTGGGCTGGAGGAGTTTGACCTTTGCCCAGGCCATCTCCCCACCTTATAACTGTTTTTCATGAAACTGAATGACTGTAGAACTTGATAGTTAGAGATAATAAAACCAACTTGGTGACTGGAAGCAAGTGGCAGATGCAAACTGAGGGGATGGCTCCAGCTGCTGAGGAAGTAAATGGCATGAGACAGGCCCACATGTGGCTGAACCCCTTGCTTCTTTTCAGCATCAGTTTGCTCGGTACTTTTGTCTGTCTGTCTGTCTGTCTGTCTGGCACGTGTTAGGTAGGTACTTAACCATAGCACTGCAGCCCTGGTCCTCGTCTTTATGGCATTTGTGGTTGCTTTGTTTTTCAGTTTTAGAGACATTTGAGTTACCCTGATGTTAGCCACTTGGGGGGGAGAGGAGCTTCAGTGAGTGAAAAGGCTCAGGACCATTCATTCCCAAGAACGGTCTGACCGGTATCTGACAGACAGAGCAGAAGGAAAGGGAAAGTCACATCTTTCTCAGTCTTGACTTGGGCTGCACAGAAGCTTGTGGTGACGCACAGGGACTTCTTTTTTGTGGCAGTGTCTTACCACATTGCCCAGGCTGGCCTCCAAGCCATGCGTGTGGTGCGCACCTTTAATCCTAGCATTCCAGAGGCTGAGGCAGGCAGATCTCTGTGAGTTCCAGGATAGCCAGGGCTGTCATACAGAGAAACCCTATCTTGGAGAAAAAGAAAAGAAAAGCCAACCAGACAAAACCCTGCTTCATCTTCTCAGTGACTATGGCTGTAGGTATGTGTCACTGTGCCTAACTGTTTCAGTGCATTTGTGTTGCACATTCTGTAAACAGGCCACATTTTATGTCCTGAGGAGTAGTCAGGCACAAAACAGACCTTAGTCCTTGTCCTTATGAAGCTTATGTTTTGTGGGGAGAAATAGGTACTACAGAGTCAGCAAAGTAAAATATCACCTGACAGATGTCACAGGAAAATAAAGCAGGGAAGAGCGTTTGGAGCCTAAGCTATAGCTCTCAAATGGGTGATTATTAGGTCAGGCATGGTGGTGTGTGCCTTTATTTATTGGTGTATTTCATAATATTCATGGTGTTTGCCTGTGTGTGTGTGTATGTGCCATTTGCATGTCTGGTGCTCACAGATGCTGGAAGAGGACATCAGATCCTCTGGGACTGGAGCTACAGATGGTTGTGAGCCACCACATGGATGGTGAGAATCTAACCCCAGTCTTCTGGAAGGGAGCTGTGTGTGTTCTTAACTGCGGGGTCACTTCTCCAACCCCAGCGCACACCTTTGATCCCAGCACAGGAGGCAGAGGCAAGTGGATCTCTGAGTCCAAGGTCAATCAGGGCTACACAGTGAAACTCTGTTTAAAAACAATAAAAACACAAAGAAACCCTGTCTTGAAAAACAAAACAATAAAAAGAGTGTTTGAGGACGACCTCACTGTTGAAGATGACACTTAAAGCAGAGACGGGGTGGGGGGGTTTGGGGGTGTGAGTGACAGTGGTATCTGCAAGAAGACAGGACCGCGAATTTCTGGATATGGAAGGAAGTTCAAGAATGAGTGAAGGGAGGGCTGGAGAGATGACTCAGCAGTTAAGAGCACTGGCTGTTCTTCTGGAGGACCCTGGTTCAATTCCCCAAACTTAGGTGGCAGCTCATGCTAGTCTATACACTCCAGTTTGAGGGGATCCAAAGCCCTTTTTGGGGGTAGCAGGCACACTTGTGGTGCGAAGACATACGTGCAGCCAATAAAACCCCCCAAAACCCATTACTTTTTTTTCCTGATAAAGTATTTCTCTGTGTAGCCCTGGCTGTCTTGGAACTCTCTCTGTAGACCAGGCTGGCCTTGAACTCACAGAAATATGCCTGCCTCTGCTTCCTGAGTCCTGAGAGTAAAGACTGGCACCACCATGACCAGCTTTTTTTGTTTTGTTTTGTTTTTTTGTTTGTCTGGGTTTTTTGTTTGTTTGTTTTTTGAGACAGATTTCTCTGTGGTTTTGGAGGCTGTCCTGGAACTAGCTCTTGTAGACCAGGCTGGTCTTGAACTCATAGAGATCCACCTGTCTTTGCCTCCCGAGTGCTGGGTGGGTGCCACCAAAGCCCAGCCTATTTTTTTTATTTTTGTTGTGTGTATCCCTGTGTATGTGCATTTGAATGCAGGTGCTCACAGAGGCCAGGAGGAGGTGTTGGGTCTCTGGAGCTGGACTTCAGGGAGTTGTGAGCTGCCTGGCAGCGTGGGTACTGGAACAGAGCTTAGGTCATGTGCAGGAGAGTTGGTCTCTGTATCCTTGGCTGGCTTGGAACTTACGATGTACCAGATCACGCAGCAGTGTCAGTCAGGTGATGATCCTGTTTTGCCTCATGTGTGCTCAGACTGCAATGCATGTGACATCTTGACTGGCTAATGTTTCTGTGAGTCTTCATGGCTTCCAGAAAGAAGGGTGGCCTGGTGCTAAATGGCTACCTAGATGAGAGGTTGCAAATATGTGACTTCTGGGAGAAGGTCAAAAGCTCTGTTTCCCAAACAGACACTGCAAGTGTCTCGAGACCAGGGCTGTGGTATATTATAGAGGTTGTATCTGGCAGGGATGATTAGAAGACACTGGAGTTGTACAGACTGGATTATGGAGAAACAAGGACACTGAAGTGTGGTTATTTTTCTCATTGGTGTGACGAAGGAAGAGTTAATTTTGTTTACAGTCTGAGGGTACAGTCTATAGTTAGAGGGAAATCGTGGCAGCATCCCCTGTCCTCAGGCAGGGAGCACAGAGGTGTGGAAAGCTGGTACCCCACCTACTTTTTTCCTTTTTTCCCAGCCCAGGAGGACCCAAGTCTGTAGAATGGGGCCTCTCGCATTTAGGGTGGGTCCTGCGACACCAGGTAATCCAGTCTAGAAATGCCCTCGCAGACAGGACAGGTTCATCTCATAGGTGATTGTAGATCCTAGATCAGCATTAACTATCACAGTAGAGGCACTTGGTGTGCCAGCCTGGTGACATGAGTTCAACCCCCCCCCCCCCAGAATTCACATAAAGCTGGGAGGAGCAAACCAGCTCCACAGATTTGTCCTCTGACTGCCATGTGCACTTGTGACATGTGTGCCTGTGTACTCACACACAATAATATTTAAAAACATTAACCTTCACCACTCATTGGGAATGTAGCTCCATGGCAGTCATGCGTGAGTCCTTGTGCACACACTCACTGAGACATGGGAAGGAGACAGGATCATGCCCAAAATCTCAGTGCTGGGAATACTGCAACAGAAGAATCTGTGTGAGATCATTGTTGCCTACCAGTAACAAAATTCAGCACTTGAGATTTATTTCTGTTGTTTCTGAAAGCTGTCCCAAGTATTTATGTGCTTTTAACGCTGTAGTACATGGTTTTGCTTCCTGCTTTTTCCTTTTTCAATAATTATATGCTAAATGTTTTTCACAGTGGTCCAGGCTTCCTACTTCCTTTGTCTAATGATTTGTGTTGAGTGTTTTTGATAGGTTTTATTTTAAGAAAAACAAAACAAAACAAAACCTTTTCTTCCCTTTTGGACATTTGTGTTTCTAGGATTTTCGTAGCATGCGTTAATCAGATAGCCATGTATGGGTATGGTGGCTAATGCCTGTATAGTCTTTTTGTTGTTGTTTGTTTTTCGAGACGGGGTTTTTCTGTATTGCTTTGGAGTTTGCCCTGGAACTAGCTCTGTAGACCAGGCTGGCCTCGAACTCACAGAGATCCACCTGCCTCTGCCTCCCAAGTGCTGGGATTAAAGGTGTGAGCCACCAATGCCTGGCTCTGTGTAGTCTAAGCATTCAGGAGGCTGAGGCAGGAAGATTGAGAAGTCAGAGCATCCTGGCCTGCACGGCAGCTGCTAAGTAAGCGGGTCTTCTCCCTCCCCTCCTCTCTCTGTTGTGTTTCAGGAGAGCCCCTTTGTTTGCCTGTCCTCTCCTCTTCTCTGCTTGTCTGTTTTCTGTGGTGTTTTGTTTTGTTTTTGAGACATGGTCTCACTTTGTAGCACTTGCTGGCATGGAACTCAAGAGATGGGCCTGCCTCTGCCTCCCTAGTATTGGGATTAAAGAGAAGATCTGTCATGCAGCTGGGCAGTGGTCTCGCACATCTTTAATCCCAGCACTCAGGAGGCAGAGGCAGGTGGATCTTTGTGAGTTCAAGGTCAGCCTGGTCTACAGAGGGAGTTCCAGGACAGCTAGAGCTACACAGAGAAACCTGGTCTCAGAAAACTAGAGAGAGAGAGAGAGAGAGAGAGAGAGAGAGAGAGAGAGAGAGAGAGAGAGAGATATCTGTGATGCCCAACAGAATCAGGTTCTCACATGTGTGAGAATTACCTGCACTCCAACAGTCTCTGTGTATGTGGACATATCTCTCTGTAGATATTTCAGTATATATCAGTGGTTTATGATATAGAGAATTGCTTTCAAATATTTCTTATGCATTTTTTTCTTGCTTTCACCGATATATGGGTGAACTTGTTTCGTTGAATCTTCACTCCTTAAGTATTCTCTTTAGCTTTCCCCCACCCCAGTTTTGGGGTTTAAACCCTTGGTCTTACACATGATTATTTGGCAGAGCTATGTCTTCATCTCCTCCCCCTTTATTAGGCTGGGTCTTAGTATCCTAAGCTTGCAGCTGTGATCATCCTGCCTCCGTCTCCCAAGCGTGGGATTACAGGGTTGTGCCATTAGTTCTAGCTAAGTGATCTCACTGAAAACGATGGAACCCACATAACTAGGTGTAGCTCTGGGGTAGCATGCTTGCCTAGTATATGAAGACAGAATTGGATGTGGTTGGTCCTCTGCCCATGCCTCAGGTATCTGTACAGCTGCAGGTTCAAAGTATTTGATAAAAACAGGGAGTCTGGGGCAGTGGGGAAGCTGTGGCTAGGATCTAAAATCGATGAATAAATAAAAACCAGGAAGTCTGTACGGAACATGTGTGGAACTTTTCTTCCCATATTATTACATTTCCTAGACCATACAATATAGCAACTGCCTATGTGTCATTTACATTATATTAGTAATTAAAAGTAACCTAGAGATTGAAGCATATGAGAAGGTGTATATAAGGTGTATATAAGCTTTCTGCTTATAATAAAATATGAGACTGGCCATTAAACAGATTTTGCTGTGTTGTGGGGGAGTGTCCTGGAATCAATGCCTCTTGGGTATTGAGAGATGACTGAATTCCCATATACCTGTGGGGACTAGGTCCTCCTTCCTAAGTAGTTTTCCCTCTCTCCTTCTCCATCTTTCACAGAGCTTTCTAGAACTCAGTTCCCCAGCCTGTTTCCTGGCTTGTTGTCCTCTGTGGTTCTTGCTGCCACTCTGGCCCTCTCCAGAGACTTTGCATCTTTCATGCCCCTTTGCAAATGGGGATGGAGCTGTCACATCCCCCAGAGCCAGAGCTAGGCAGCTCTCAGAAAGCCTGCCTAAGCTTTCTAATCACCCCCGTCAGCCCTTTGACTTTAATTCAAGATCTAATAATTTTGGGTGTTGTGTTCCTGCCACAGTGTCGCTGTCCCCATTTGTTCATGAAGACATTACTTAGGGACCGGGGAGGTCACTCGGTGGCCAATAGCACTTGTTGATCTTGCAGAGTATCCATCCAGGTTCAGTTCTCAGCACACACATGGTGGCTCCTAACCACCTGTAATTCCAGCTCTCCTGACTTCTGAGGGCAGTAGGCACATGTGGTACATATACACACATGCAGGCATGGCATTCATACATGTAAGGTGAAAGTAAACAAATGTGCAAATCCTAAATGTCCAGAGGACAGTGATGAGCAGACAGGACTCTCTTGCTCTTAGAAATGACAGTGGGGAGCATAGAGGGGTTGGGAACAGGAAGCAGGGAGGGCAAGAGGGTCTGGAAAGCTTTTCAGGGGAGCAAGCACCTAGGACTGGAGTGATTTAGTCTATCAGGGGGAGTTACAGGGGAGGGGAAGGAAAACTTCCAAACAGACCAGTCTGGGAAGCCCACGGCTGGGAATATGTGGAGTTGCTATCTCATGGGCCTGAGAACCAAAGTGGTGGAAATCGTGATTTGTAAGGAAGTGGGGTAGAGACGAGCCTTGATAGCTGAGTTGCAGGTAGGAGCATTTAACAGAAATCTTCATAAGGGAAAGGGCGACACGGATCCTCTAACGTATTTTAGCAGGAGAACGGTGCTGTGCAGAGTGGATGGGTGGGTTTGAGAGTAGTGCTGGAGGTAGAACACTCAGGATGTTGCAGAAGTACTGGCAAGGAGGCAGTGGCTTGTAATGGACTCAGGAGAGGGACGGAGGTGGGGAGACAGACTCCAGGGGACCCTGGAGGAACATTGTCAAACGTGTGTGGGGCCAGACCAGGAGTAGAAAGGGTGATGGTTGAGGACGGGGTTTATCCTAGTTTGCTTTTCTGCTATGAGTAGACACCAAAGAGCAACACTACCTGCTTTCTGGCTGCTCCCAAGCTCACGGTCAGCTATCTTACATAGTCTAGGCTCATGTGCCCAGGGATGGCACCACCCACAGGAGGCTGGACTCTTCGTCAACCAGCATCAAGAAATGCCCACAGACATACCTACAGGGCAATCTGATCGACGTAACCCCTCGACTGAGGGTACCTCTTCCTTGGTGACTCTGGATGTCTGTCAGGTTGACAGACTAGACTTCCAAACCAGTGTGGGCCCTGGTGCTGGGTCTCTCCCTGATCAATAGTCTGAGGTGCCTGCAGGGATCTAAGTGGAGCTGCCCCCAGGTGGTCAACTGTAGGATTCAGGCAAATGAAGTCATGGTTGGTGATTTTCAATAAATAGCTTACAAAGGGTTGGTATCCATACGGTTTAAATGTTCTACAAATTGTGAAGAACAGAACAACTTAGTAAGAAAAAGGGCAATAATCATGGAACGATGTGCCTAAATACAGACAAAATTAAACACGTGTGTAAATCCAGAGCCTGGGAAACAAAGATAAGAGACCCAGTAGTTCAGGGCCAGCCTTGAGAGCTACATAGTGAATTTGAGGCCAGTTTGGACTAAAGGAAACCCTATAACAAGCAAAAAACAATAACAGGGCAAACTGTCTTATCTTCATTTTACAACTTTACAGTATGGATGGAAATACCAATTTATGCCGTAACAGAACACCATATCACAGCCAGCAAACAGGACAATTTTAGCAGGGCCTGGGTGACACCTGCTTGTGACCCCTCCTCCACCTGGGAGGCTGAGGCCAGAGTATGACCGGCCTGGCCTGGCCTGCGGCTTTGTGAGATGTCAGCTTTTCCCAGAGCGCTCAGCTCTGTTTACTCTCAGCAGCAACATCTGAGTGCCAGTGCTCCTTGTCTTCCTGGCATTCCTGGCATCGCCTGTATCCGTTTTGTTTTTGTTCTGGTGAGGATCAAAGCCAAGGCTTGGAGCTACACTCCAGCACACTGTCAAAACTGTGTTTTTTTTTTTTTTTGTTGTTTTTTTTTTTTTTTATTGCTGTTGTTTCATTAGTGTGTGTGGGTGATGTGTAGGTATGGGCGCAGGTACGCTATGGCCCTCATGGAAATCAGCTGACAGGTTTGTGTTCTCTCCTTTCATCTTTATGTGGGTCCCAGAGATCAAACTGAGGTTGCCGGGTCTGCACAGCACACACCTTTCCCCACTGAGGCATCTCAACACCCCACCCCCACCCCTGTTTTTCTCTGTTTTTTTGTTTGTTTGTTTGTTTGTTTGTTTTGGAGACAGGCTTTTGAGTAGCCCTGTCTGGCTTTGAACTCCTTACCTTTTTACCTCTATCTCTGAAGTGCTGAGATTCCAGGATTCCAGGCATGAGCCATTTATGCCTGGTCAAGCCCAGGGTTTTGTGATAGCTAGGCGCTCACCCTACAACTCAGCCATGGTGCTGGCCCCTTGCATTTTGGCTTTTGAGGCAGTGTCTTCCTATGTAGCTTAGCCTGGCCTGTAACTTTTTTAAAAAATAATTTATTTGCTTTTATTTCATTTGCGTTGGTATTTTGCCTGGAGCATGTCTGTGTGAAGGTGTCAGATCTTGGAGTTAGAGGAAATTATTAGCTGCCATGTGGGTGCTGGAGTTGAACCTGAGTCCTCTGGAAGAACAGTCAGTGAGTGCTCTTAACTTCTAAGTCATCTCTCCAGCCCCTTTTCTTTTCTTTTAACCTTATTATTATTGCTGAACATAGTGGCCCACACCTTTAATCCCACAGGCAGAGGTAGGTGGATCTCTGGGAGTTCTAGGTCAGCCTGGTCTACAGAGCAAGTTCCAGGACAGGCTCTGAAGTTACACGGAAACCGTCTTGAAGGACGTAGGTCAAGGCTGGCCTTGATTCTCAGCAAGTGCCTTTATCCAGTAGGCCACCTTGCCATTTCTGGCCTGGAATTCCTTAAGTATTCCGGGTTGGCCTTCAACTCACAACTCCTCCTGTCTCAGTTCAAGTGCTGGGGTTACAGGCAAGAGACACTACACTCTTTCCTCAACTGAGTAGAAAGGTCATATGTTTGTGGTAGTAAAGCTTGAACCCAGGGCCTCACGCCTGCCAGGCAAGTGTTCTACCACTGATGTATGTCCACAGCCCTTATTTTGCTGTTTACATTTGTCTGGGAATGCAGCCTGGTTGGTAGAGTACATGCATAAATGCCTAGGTTCCTTCCCCAGCCAGCCATACACCGGGTGTGATAGGTAACACACCTGCAACCCTGCCCTCTAGAGGTGGAAGCAGGAAGATCAGAAGTTCAAGGCCAGCCTGGGTTCTGTGATGAAACCCTGGGGGTGGGGGCAGGGCAGAAATCAGGAATGGCCCTGCAAGTAAAGATCTGGGTTAGATTTGTAGGACCCGCCTGTGGGAAGGAGAGAACCTGCTCGCTTCCCGTTGTCTTCTGACTTCCACATGTGTTCAGTTCGATGTGTGAGCACACACATACACAGTATTTTAAGAAGTCTTTGTAGTTTTGGATTTTATTTATTTTTGCATTGCTGGGGATCAAACTCGGCCTTGTAAATGGCAGGCAATCAACTTTGCCACTGAGCTAAATCCCTAAGGCCTGATAATCTCTTTAAAGGGTAAAACCTGTTTGGTTCTTTGTCTGTAGATTAGGATCTTCTGTAAGTGTTTAAAAGAATTATGGTTGGGTGGTGGTTGTGCACACCTTTAATCCCAGCACTTGGGAGGCAGGCAGGTGGATCTCTGAGTTCGAGGCCAGCCTGGGAGAGATGGACCTTGGCCTGAGCCTGACGTTAGAGCTGGAATTAAATACTTGGACAGTGAAGATTCTGTTGTTTATGCCCAGTCTGCTTCCTTCTCCCTGGTTAGTCTCCCACTGTGCCATAACACCCTGGGGGGGGCAAGTTCTGTGACCCCAGCATTCCCACATCTCTGTCTAGGTTCCTGTCCTTCGAATGGTGGAGGGTGACACCATCTATGATTACTGCTGGTATTCTCTGATGTCCTCCAGCCAGCCAGACACCTCCTAGTAAGTGATAAGCGATGTCCTTCCCTGTGCCCTTCATCGTGTGTTCCCCATCATTTCCTTACCCAGCCGCCGCCCCCCCCCCCCCGTACCCTTCTGATGGAAGCTTCGAGGGCTGGGCACTTGGCTTCCTTCCCTTCCTTTGACAGTCGGTGCCAGGCCTCAGCGCCCGTGTTTCTCTCAGTGTGGCCAGCAGCAGCCGGGAGAACCCAATTCACATCTGGGACGCATTCACTGGAGAGCTCCGGGCTTCCTTTCGCGCTTACAACCACCTGGTACTGACTTCCCTGTCCAGCCCTGTGCTCCCTGGGTCCTAGCCCTCCTTTTTGGAAGACAGCCGAAGCTTTGCAGGCCTGTTTCCAGCCTTCTTCTGCCCCTAGGATGAATTGACAGCAGCTCACTCACTCTGCTTCTCCCCGGATGGTTCCCAACTCTTCTGTGGCTTCAACCGGACTGTGCGCGTCTTTTCCACATCCAGGCCTGGCAGAGACTGCGAGGTGCGAGCCACATTTGGTGAGCCTCCGAGGGGGAGGGGATGAAAGAACAGCACTGGCCATGGGGCCTTGTGTGAACTGGGGCCACCTGTGGGTCTCTCATCGTCCTCAGTGCAGCCCTGGGTGGCACTTGCCAGCCACAGAAGAGACCCCGACTCTGGGCATGGAGGAAACTCCCATGGTCAACCAGTTGACCAGAAAGCGGGGTTAACGCCTAACCTGTCAATTGTGTACTTATGGTCTCTCAAAACCTTGGTTGTAGCTAGAAATTTTTTTATTATACTCTTTTCTTGCAGTGCATGGGTTTGAACCCAAGTTCTTGTGTTAGGCAAGCACTGTACCTGTAGGTCTGTAGCTCTCCATCCCTTCCAGGAAAACCCGGGCTATGAGCAGGGAGAGGGAGAGTAGGTTCTTTAGGGGAACTGAATGACCTGGAAAGTATCTGAGAACTTCAGATTGCTTGTGACAAACGGTGGGGGAATAAGTCCCTGCATGTCAGTACTAGGGCAGGGAAGAGAGGGACGAGGCTAATGTCTGTCCTGTGCTAATTGCTCTCGCTTTGTTTCTAGCAAAGAAGCAGGGCCAGAGTGGTATCATCTCCTGTATAGCCTTTAGTCCATCCCAGCCCCTCTACGCCTGTGGCTCCTACGGCCGTACCCTAGGCCTGTATGCCTGGGATGATGGTTCTCCTCTTGCCTTGCTGGGAGGCCACCAAGGGGGAGTCACCCACCTTTGCTTTCACCCCAATGGCAACCTCTTCTTCTCAGGAGCCCGAAAGGTAATGGCCAGAGCCCAGGGCATGTGGGTGGCAGGAGTGGGGATGGCATCTGCAATGGGTTGAAACCAAGTTTTTAGGACTTGGGGATGCTGAGGTGGAGGCAGGCGAGGCAGAGAATGGGGGTGGGTACACTTCAGACCCCTGTACTTGTCTTCAGGATGCCGAACTTCTGTGCTGGGATCTCCGGCAGCCTGGCCACCTCCTGTGGTCTTTGAGTCGGGAAGTGACCACCAATCAGCGTATCTACTTTGACCTGGATCCGTAAGTGGCGGTGGCCCCTTCCAGGTTCAAGGTTCAAGTCTGGCTGCATCCTCGGCCCCAGGATTGGAATGGCTTCAACCTCCCCCCCCAGAGTGATGCCCATCTGCCCACGAATTCCCTTCTTTCCCAGGAGTGGGCAGTTCCTAGTGAGTGGCAACACCAATGGAATGGTGTCTGTGTGGGACATCAGTGGAGCTTTCTGTGACAGCAAGCTGGAGCCTGTGATGACTTTTCTGCCCCAGAAGGACTGCACCAATGGAGTGAGGTCCTCAGTTCACTGAAGGAGCTTGGGGCGGGGGCTGGGGAGGAAGGTGGATCTTCTGCTACCATGCTGACAGCCTGCTCTCTTCTCCAGCCTTCACCCTAGCTTGCCTCTACTGGCCACTACTTCTGGCCAGCGCATGTTTCCAGAGCCCACCAACAGTGGAGACGAAGGCGAGCCAGAGGGGGACCTTCCCCTGCTCTCCCTGTGCCACGCCCATCCTGAATGGAGGCTTCAGCTCTGGTGGTGTGGAGGGGGACCAGACCCCAGTAGCCCTAACGAGAAGGGACAAGGAGGGACAGAGGGCTGTGGGGATGAGTTAATATAAAGATTTTGTATAATACTGCGTCCTTGTGTCTGTTTGGGGTGGCACATGACTGGTGGGAGCATTAGCAGATTCCTTTGTCCAGCTTCTGTGGGGTCTGGCATATTGTTCCCAAAACCAGGGTTTGAGAGGTGGGGCCAGGCAGGAGCCAATGAGGTGCTGAGCACCGTGTGAAGTCAAGCAGGTGGGGGTGGGGCCTCATGCCATTGACTAGATGGTTGCTAGGCAACTTGGTAAACTGAGGAGCAAACCTGTTTGAAATCTCACTCCTGAGATGACTGTGTTAGGGGTCAGGGTGAGCTGGCCTGAACAGGGGTGGCAGGAGCTTGGTGGCAGACGGTTGAGTGTGACTGTGTGAGACTAAGCAGACAGTGACAGACAAGTCAGCGCCGATGGGGGCACACTGCACTGTTTACCATCATCCAGCCGCAGAGGGGAAGGGGAAGGGTGCAAGAACACCGTGCCCCACCGCACCCCAGCAGGCAGAGTCAAGGATACTCAAGGAAGGAGTAATTGGAAAAACAGGTCCTTACATTGGTCTGTGGATGCTTCGCCAGAGCAAGGGCTTGCTACTTCCTTCAGCAGCGGTGCTCTTCGCGCTTGCCCATCTCCCCTCTCTCCCCCTCCTCACACACCTTGTCAAACACCCAGATGGGAGATGCTGTCATCGGGGCCTTGGTGGGGACCTCAGTCAAAGGGAAAGGAGCTGCCTGTGGAGGACTGGGCAGGAAGGAGAGGAATGCCCCCCCTGCCGGGAGGTGCTGAAAACCTTGCTTCTTACACCCAAGAAGGCAGCTCCTCCCTTCCCCCAGGATAATTGGAAACAGCCCTTCCTGTGGAGTGCAGCTTTGGGGGTTATAGGTACCCCCTTTCCCCCCCCCCCCAGCCTCACTTCTCTCCATGAGCTCCTACGAAGGGTCGAAATCTACTCCCTAGTCCCCACCTAATCCACAGAAAGCAGCAAAGGGTCAGAGAAGCAGGGACAAAAGGGACCCCGGGAAAGGGGAGTTCAGCATCCTAGGTTGTATTTTCGCTTTTTCCTAAACTGCCCGTGTGACCTTGGACAAGTCACGGGGTCCTCTCTCAACCGGGGTAGCTCTGCACCCTCCCACTTCGCACAGGTAGACCATCAACTTAGCCACACTCCCGTGCAGTGCCTCCTCGCCTTCAAGGTTATCATTACCCTCTCCCGGCCGCGGTGTTGTTTTGGGATGGAAGAGGAACAGGCTACGGGAGCAAAGGGGGAAGATTTTTCGGGGCGGATAGGGCAAGAGCCTTTCTAGATGCTAGCTAGTGAGGAAGATTCCACCCGCTCGGGCAGTCGGAGGGCAGGAAGGAAGGCAAGCAGAAACTCAGCCAGAGACGGACACTGCGAGAGACAAAGGGGGCGTGAGAGACCGCGCCGGGCAGCGAGGCGGGGTGGCGGACGGGAGGTGCGCGAGGTGAGGGAGGTGTGGGGGGCGTGGGCCGCGGGATGCGACGCCCGCTCCGACTGAGCTCCAGCTCCGGTTTTTCCCTCCACCATGCTCTCCCCCTCCCCGCCTCTCCTTTAACTCCCCCCTCCTGGGCTCGGGACTGGTTTCCTCCCTTAGCCTGCTGCCCTCAATCCCGGCGAGGCTGGGGCTCCGATTCGGTGTCCCCTTCCTCGCTGCCTTGCCCGGCGCCCCATGCTGCCCCCGCCCGGTCCTCGGCTCCCCATGTCCCCCACGTAGCCGGGTGCACAAATCCCGAGGTGCTGGCGCGTGGGCCGGGGGCGCGTAGGGCGCCTGCAGACGGCCCCTGCAAGGGTTCTTGTGGAGCTGAGCGCTCTGGAGCCCGGGAGCAGGCACCGCAGAAAAAAGGGTCCTTGTGGGAGCTGGGGGTGATTAGCCACCCACCGGGGTGACTGGGGCTCCACAGCGTGGTAGCCACCCCTGGCGGGTGAGAGACTTTGGGGGAGTTGGTGCCCCGCCCCCAGGCCTTGGTAGGGTCATGGGGGCCCCCCATTTTGGGCCAGGGGGTGTGCAAATCGGGGCCCTACTGCTGCTAGGTTTTGCGGGGCTGGTGTCTGGACTCAGCCTGGAGCCTGTCTACTGGAACTCGGCGAATAAGAGGTGAGTGGCCTGGGACTGGGGAGACTCCAGTCCCGTGGGTAAGGGATATATATGGAAGCTTTGAGACTTCAGGGTTTGGATTCTGGGCTGGGAGGAGGCTGGCAAAGGGTGCTGTAGCAGGGTGAGGTGACAGGTTACAAGACAGCAATGATCTCAGGAGCCAGACTCTGAGTCTCACAGAGCTGGATGTGGGTGGTGATGCCATGTGTCAGGAGTTTGGAGACCTTAAAGGAGCAAAGATAAAAAGTTCACGGGCAGCGAGAGGGCAGTGGAGTGGCTATTTGGATCTGTAGGAGACCTGTGTCATCTGGGTTGAAGGGAGCCTGGTTAATGTCAGCTCTCAGGAGAGAGGTGCTGACTAGGTACTGCTGAAGCATTGAGGGGAAGGGCAGGGATGCCCAGCTCCCAGGAGGCACTCGGTGCTGGAGATGAGAGCAAAGTGGGTTCAGTTTGGGGTGAGGGACAGCTCACCGTCACAGCTTGTGTTCACAGCCAGAGGACTGAGCCTTTGGCCAAACAACTTGTCAGCTAGAATGCGTATTCCTGTCTTCCTGGTTTGATGGATTCTTTCTAGAGTGAGCCTTGAGCCCCTTTGCACCTCCCTTCTTTCCTCTTGCCATTGGAGTCCCGAGGGTGCCATTGCCCCCTCCTGTTCTCTGGGCTGCAAACTCTCCCATCAGGGACTCTTCCCCGACATGCTTGCTTTGGGTTGAAAAGGGGCCAGGGGTCAGTCACACAGGGCAGACAGAACCTATGGGAGGTCATCTAAGTGATTTGCCTCCATGGCATTTTCTACTACCATCAGCCCAAGAGTTTCCTTTCAGAAATTTCTTACTTCCCTGGGGAGGCTGTGAGAGGTCATGGGAGGGAGTGGACTTCAGAGCTCACCAGGTACTTGGTCTTAATCCTAGCTCTGCTGTTTGCAGCTATATAGCCTTAGCCACATCACTTAACATCTCTGAGTTTTTACCTTCAGTCCTTACAGCTGTTTGAGGATTGGAGGTAAGGTATTTGGAGACATATTATATGCTCATGAAAGGAGAGGTAGGGTTGTGTGTGTGTGTGTGTGTGTGTGTGTGTGTGTGTGTGTGTGTGTGTGTTTTGCTTTCTGGCCTCCCTGCCCTGTCCCAGTCCTGATACCCTGCTTCCTCCATCATCTTGGTATGGATAATCTCAGGCTCTCCTACCTGCCAGCAGCTCGTGGCTGCAGTTTTGAGTAGCAGGTGTAAAGTGAGAGTATAAATTGGGCTACCCTGACAGTGTTGAGAAAAGGCTTTAGGGTGTTCTGAGACTCTTTCGGATGTTGGGTGGGAGCCGGTCACTTGGAGTCTGGAAAGACCCTTGGGCAATATTCTCCTGGGACTCAGTTTCTCCTATGGATGCGTGGACAGGTCTTGCAGTGGCAAGCAAGTTGTGGCTGTTCTGGGCCCATGGATTCCCTGACTTCCTGGCCAAGGGTACATGCTGGGTTCTGTCAGTTGTGGTTACAAAAGTCAACTATTTCAACTCCAAAGCAGGAGAGCACTCTCCTCAGAAAGTTTAAGCCCCAAAGTAGGATGCAGGAAAGAGAATGATCTGGGTGGTCGGCCCTATACATTGGTTCTCATCAGCCCCATTTTGATCAATGCCAAGCTAGCATTTGCTTCATGTCTCATTAACTGGCTAACTTGGGAAACTGGTCCACATCATCCCCCACCCCCACCCCCAACCTCTACCTTGCCCCTTTTGCCCTGAAATTTGATGGTGGCCTGGAGGAGGGGGAGGTTCTACCCCCATGGTTGACTGCCATGGAATAGTGAAATCACCTGGGAGGGGTGGGCTGTGTGGTTCCAGAGAGGCCAGCTCCTTGGTAACTGGCATCCTGTTGCCATGGCAACGGCACTGGTGATGGAGCGGGAGATGGCAGTGTGCATGTGGTGAGGGCGGGCTGAAGAGTGCATTTGGGCACACCAAGGGGCAGGAGACCTCTGAGCCTGGCCTCCTGCTGCTTCTGATGTGAGCTAGCAGAGCCCTTGGTGCCTGCACTTACTGAACACAGGACTCAAACAAAGGCAATGGGTGGGAGCTGAGAATTGCTGCCCTGGAGGGTTGGGAGTGAGAGAGGGAAAGCTTTGGGCACCACACCCCTGACATTTCTTCCTTGTCCACCTTGTCTTCCCTATAGGTTCCAGGCAGAGGGTGGTTACGTGCTTTACCCTCAGATTGGGGACCGGCTAGATCTACTTTGCCCCCGGGCCCGGCCTCCTGGCCCCCACTCCTCTCCCAGTTATGAGTTCTACAAGCTGTACTTGGTAGGGGGTGCTCAGGGCCGGCGATGTGAGGCACCCCCTGCCCCAAACCTTCTGCTCACATGTGACCGGCCAGACCTGGACCTCCGTTTCACTATCAAGTTCCAGGAATACAGCCCTAACCTCTGGGGCCACGAGTTCCGATCCCACCACGATTACTACATAATTGGTACTGCCAGGCAGAGGGCAGGGGCAATAGAGTCTCCCTGGGATGAGGGTGAGGAAGGGAGGGCTGTTGGAATCCCACCTCTGTGCATTCAGTAGTGTTACCCCGGGTATGGGAAAAGAGGAGGGGATGAGACCTGGAGAGCTGACTTCTCCCACTGTTCTTATTTTCAGCAACATCAGATGGGACCCGGGAAGGCCTGGAGAGTTTGCAGGGAGGCGTGTGCCTAACCAGAGGCATGAAGGTGCTTCTGCGAGTGGGGCAAAGTGAGTAGGGCTTGGGGGAGGGGGAGGCGGGGACACCTGCTAGGAGCTGAGGGAGATTTTGGTAGTACAGTGCCTGCAAGTCAGGGACCGTTACCTCAGCCCCCATCTTTTGTGTCTTCCCGATCTTCAGGTCCCCGAGGAGGAGCTGTACCCCGAAAACCTGTGTCTGAAATGCCTCTGGAGAGAGACCGAGGAGCAGCTCACAGCCTGGAGCCCGGGAAGGACAGCCTACCAGGTAGGAGCCAGGAGCCAGTCAATGCCTCCTCTACTCTCAGACCCCAGCTGCCCTGCCAAGTCACCCCCTCCCGCCCTCCCTCTCCCGTTTTGGGGGCGGCGATACAGGAAAGAGAAGAGAGGATGGGAGGGTGGGAGGGAAGTGGAAGCCAAATGAGGAAAAGACTCAATTAGAACTAATTAGCCAAGTCAGGGCTTCAATCAGTGCTGTCAGAGAAGTGGGGGGGGGGGCTGCATGGCAGGGAGCGGTAGGCTGGACACCTGGATTTTGATCTGGGCCTGGGGGGGGAGGGAATGTGGGATACCTAAAGGGCCTGGGCACTGCTGGGGAAGCCGATCACGGGGACCTCTAGGGCTGGGTGTATCCAAATATCCAGATGGTTCCTTCAGCCCCTCCCCCTCTTTCCTCCTTCACCCCTTCCCTGCCAGGTGACCCCAACAGCAATGCAACCTCCCGGGGTGCTGAAGGCCCCCTGCCCCCTCCCAGCATGCCCGCAGTGGCTGGGGCAGCAGGGGGGCTGGCGCTGCTCTTGCTGGGCGTGGCAGGGGCTGGGGGTGCCATGTGTTGGCGGAGACGGCGGGCCAAGCCTTCGGAGAGTCGCCACCCTGGTCCTGGCTCCTTTGGGAGGGGAGGGTCTCTGGGCCTGGGTGGTGGAGGGGGGATGGGACCTCGGGAGGCTGAGCCTGG
Organism: Phodopus roborovskii; assembly: GCF_943737965.1. Lineage (NCBI taxonomy): Eukaryota > Metazoa > Chordata > Mammalia > Rodentia > Cricetidae > Phodopus > Phodopus roborovskii. The sequence continues at coordinate 11,929,297 of NW_026126407.1, forward strand.
GGAGCTAGGGATAGCCCTTCGGGGTGGTGGGGCTGCAGACCCCCCCTTCTGCCCTCACTATGAGAAGGTGAGTGGCGACTATGGACACCCCGTATATATTGTGCAGGATGGCCCTCCCCAGAGCCCTCCAAACATCTACTACAAGGTATGAGGGTTCCTCACTCTCGGCTTTCCTCAACCCAGCCCTCCATGGGGTGCTCTTCCAGTTTAATTCGTGGTTAAGGGACACCTGCGCCATAACCTTGGCCCCCTCTGCCCCGCCAGCTCCTTGGCTCCTCCTGGCTATAGCCTTTGTCTGCAATTTTAGGATCCCTTAAGACTGACTACACCTCTTCCTGCCCTCCCCCACCCTTGTTTGGCTGTGGGCACTCCTCTAGTCTCTGCTTCTTGGGGAAGGGGGCCAGGCTCAGCCTCCTTTAATCACGACACAGGTGTCCTTGTTTCCTCACCCACCCAGAGTAGTGGTGGGGACAGTCTGTCTTTTGGTTGGCACCTCTTTCTGCCTCTCACAGTTTTTCTCTTTCTCTATCTCTTATTCTCTTTCTCCTGTCTCTAGGTCTGTTCTCTCCCTTTCCCCTAACACCCTCCTCCTTACATCTCCTTTACCCTCTTGGCTTCTTGTCCTGTGCCTCTCACATGTGCCCTGGGTTGGGGGCATCAAAGCATCTCTCCCCTCAGCTCTTGGCCCTTCCCAACTTTTCATATCAATTGCTCCCTTCAGTCCGCCAAAAATGGGGGCTTTGGGGGGAAGATTCTGGCTCCGGGCTCCGGGCATGGGCACAGGGCCTGTTTCCCTGCCCTTCTGTGTACTTACTCCAGCCATTTGGGGTGGTTGAGCCACAACTACTACCATGAGAAGACGTGTCCTGTTGTGTCCAGTGGCTGATAGCAAGATTTGAACCAGTGGGGTCATGATGGACTTATTCTGATGCCCGAAGGTGGGCACCAGACGGGAAGTGACTCGCTCCACACAAGAAGTGCCCAGGCCTGGACAGAAATGACCTGGGAGGCGGTGGTACAGCAGGGACTGGAAGTGCCTTCATCCAGGACAGGAAGTCGCACTCCTGAAACAGGAAGTGGTCTGGCTGGAATTCCAAGTGGCTTAGTCTGGGGAGGTTGTGGGGGTGGGGATGGGCGCATGGGAAGTGGATGGTTCTTACCCTGTGGAGAAGGAGGGACTTCCTGTGTGAGGAGGCAGCTGGAACTTACCACTGTGAGAGGACAGAGATGGACTGAGAATTTTCTTAGCACTTCCCAGGGTCTCCCTTCCCTTGTGCTCTGTGCGACTTTTAGGACAGCTAAGATGACTGCCACCTGCTGTGGCAGGCCCAATTTGTCTTGTTCTCCCCTTACTGTATCCTAGTATAACCTCTGTTGATCAACAGGACTACCCCAAGAACCCACGTGTTCGCCCCAGTGGCCAGAGGGCTGTCTTGTTGATGCCTTCCTCCCTTCAAACCCAACACGGCACCCTTTTTAGTGACCGAGAGGTGGTCTACTGACTGGTCTAGCTGATGGCAATTATTAGCACTGGTTGCTGTTTCCATAGTGACAAGCCTGTACCTCTTCTTGCTCTTTAGTGCACAATGGGCTGCTGCCTCAGTTTCCTCCCGGCTCAGTTTTATTAGATCCAAGCTGCCCTTAGGCACCAAGTTGACCACCTCAATCACCAACCAAAATGGTTGCTTCATCCACCAGAGGTCAAGTCGTCTCTCTGGTGCTGTAGTTCCCAGCTCCTTCCAGGGAACAGGAAGTTGATATTGCCATGGGGGAGGTGGCGGGGTATGGCCGGCACCTCAATAGTTTTACTGTAAAAGGAAAATTTGAACAACTGAAAATAAGAAAAAAAAAAAAAGAATAAAAACTTTAAAAGTTGACGAGAAGGCTGGAGAGTGACTGCACATGAATCTGGGGGTCAGAATGGCTTTCAAGCTGAAGGTCAGCAGAGGGTTGGTCACAGCGAACCAAGGGGCCTGGGGAAAGAGGACACCGGTTGGAGTGGTGAAGTGGGCGGTATATGCAGAGGGGATCATGGCCTCAGAGGGCTAAGGGAGGCAACCACCTGTGGAGAGGGCCTGCTGGGACACTCAAACAACATCTGCCAATACAGTTAGCTGCCACCCCCTCCCAGGGTCCCTCTGACCTGGGGAGTTGCGCTGTTGGGAACTAATATGACTGATGGGTTAGAGCTGATGAGAAAACTGTGAGACCCCAGAGGCCCAGGCATCAGTGTGGCTGCTTATATACCAATACCCCAGACTCCTCTCCCCAAAAAGCCAGGTGCCCATCCCCCTAGACTCAACCCCATTCTCCAACAACCACAAAAGCCACAGTCAGGGGCATCACTGGAGCGCATCAGCGGGGGTCACAACCTCTGCCCTGGCTGCCCTTGCCTCACTTAAGGTTCCCTCCCACTGTCTCCCATCTGCCTGGAGGTCAAGGGGTCCCTCTTCTCCTCTCTTCCCAGAGACTCCATCTCCTCGAGGTATAGGTACTGAGGGAGGGGAGTTGAAAATTGGGAGACCAGGTACTGGGTTTTATGGAATTTCCTCTTGCCTTCTGAGCAAAGTGGGGAGGCTCGAGGGGGTTGGAAGGGCTGGTCCCTGGCCCTTAGTGGGGGTTGGTTGTCTTGGAAACATCCCCTTCTCCACACAATGGGAAGCCCCCCTCAGCCTCCCGCGTGGATGGAGCCGACAGCCCCATCGCTGGCTATCAGCCTCAGGGACTTGGCAACCGTCACTATGGCAACACAGAGCCCAGCAACAGGGCCCACTGAGAAAGGGAGGGGTCCAAGACTGGGGTAGGGCTGTGAGTGTGAGGGGACAAGGGCTCTGAGAGTTCCCTTGACACATCCAGAGGTACAGGTGGATACAAGAGGGAAGAGAAGTGGGGATAAACAGTCTCTGTGACAAACACCTCACCAAAGAGGCAAAGACATCGTAACATGCTGAGAGACAGGCAGACACCTGGGGACAGAGGCACAGCTGGGGAGAGAAACTACACACAACGCACATCGCCCTGGGACACACCCCCTCTGAGCACTGGCATCCACAGAACCCCTGCCAACCACCTGACATTCACAACACCTACAGCCTTTCACATGCACAGTGACTTGTGTGTCTTTTAAGCTATTTGAAAATGCTGGTGGCTTCCACATAGAACCACACATGCCATCTGTTGGCTTTCTGGATACAAGTACACAAACACACTCCCAGGGTAACAACTATGACAAGAATAGAAGGGCAGGAAGATACTCATTCGTCCATTTGTTCATTCAGTCACTCCACATCCTGGCTACTGTGTTCCAGGGGCCACTTCAGCACCGTGTGCTAAGGCAGAGTGCCCAATTTGTGAAGTCCCATTTTTTGTTTGTGTAATGTTTTTATGGCCCCTCCCCATATAGTGCTAGGGCCTTAAATATGCTTGGCAAGTATTATACCACTGAGCCACACCCCCAGCTCTGAAGCCCACGGTTTTGTTTAAATGTATTTAATTTGAATAGTTTTGTCTGTATGTATGTGAATCCTGTTAGTGTCTCATGCCCAAGGAGGTCATGAGGGCATCAGATACCCTAGACTGGAGTTACAGATAGTTGTTAAGTCTCGTGTAGATGCTGGGAACTAAGCCTGGGTCTTCTGCAAGATCAGTAAGTACTCGTAATCATGGAGACATCTCTCTAGCCTCTCTTCTTCCTTTATTTGAGATAACATCTCATTCTAGCTCAAGTTGGCCTAACACTGTTTTTGATCTGATTTTAAGACAGGGTCTTACTCAGGTAATGGTGGCACATGCCATTAATCCCTGCACTTGAGAGGGAGGGGCCCACCAGCCTGGAGTGAGTTCTAGGGCAGCTAGGGCCACACAGAGAAATCCCATCTTGAAAAACCTTAAAAACAAAACAAAACAATCCTCACACACAACAACAGGGTTATCATAGATCAGGATGGCCTGGAACTCAGAGGTCTGCCCACCTTTGCTTCCTGAGTGCTGGAATTAAAGGGGTTTGACTTCGTGCCTGGCCTGTGTTTAGCTTTTTTTTTTCTTTAAGGTGGGGTTTCTCTGTGGAACAGAGTCCTGGCTGTCCTGGAACTCACTTTGTAAACTAGACTGGCCTCCAACTCACAGAGATATGCCCACCTCCTGGGACTAAAGGTGTGTGCCACACCGGGCTTGAAGTCAACATTTCCCACATTTGGAAGGGGATGGGGAACATTTCAGTTCATGAAAACAGATATTGAGTCTGAGATAGAAGAGTTTGAGGGTGGGCAGCCTGGACTATAGAGTGGATGAGACAAACAAAACAAGACCAAACAAATAGTCAGAACCCAGAGTAACGGGGTTAATCTTTCAGATTTGGAAGGCAGAGGGTCCCTGTGAGTTATCCGGGAAAGGCCCGCCAGGAAGAGGGAAGAGCAGTCACAAACGGAGGAAAAATTTTGATGTGTTTGGTAATAACAAGGATATCTTCCTTATTTTTGCTCTAGATATTCCATAGCCCCATCATGAGGGACAGAAAGTCACTTCAAGAAGCTGGTCTAGTCAGGAATGGTGGCACATACCTTTAATCTCAGCACTCAGGAGGCAGAGGCAGGAGGATCTGTGAGTTTGAGGACAGCCTGGTCTACAGAATGAGGTCCAGGCCAGCCAGGGAAACATAGTGACAGCCTGTCTAAAGACAAAAGGGAAGCAGAGCGGCCCGTCTAGCTTGGTCTCCCATCTCCTCCCCTTTGTTTCCTGTGTGTTTGGACCAGTTCTCAAGGACCTGGGAAGACAGGATGATGCGGAGCTCATGACACAGAATCCTGAGCAGGAAGCAAAGAATGGAAAGAGTTTTCAATCCTAGCACTTGGAAAGTGGAGGAAGAGGCTTGAGTTTGAGGCCAGTGTGACCTATGGCATTAAATCCTAGCTCAGATAAGCAACAACAACAACAACAAAATAAAATAAAAATGAAATGAAAAGAGCCATGTCTAGAGTGGGCAAGCAGAGAAGAACTAAAAGAAGCCAGTAGTCTACAGACCTCGATGGGAAAGCTGCCTTTCCCAACAGCATAAGATCAAGGCTGTCCTGGGGGCTGAGCTGCAGAGGTGTAAGCTTTGCCATCCTTTGCAGCTTAAGGGATACAACTTCCACCCATCTCTAGTGGCTTGTTTTGGGGAGTGCTAACAATATGGAAATGGGGTGAGGAGTTGCAATAGAAATTTCTTTTTTAAGTGTGTGTGTGTGTGTGTGTGTGTGTGTGTGTGTGTGTGTGTGTGTGGTAGGGAGCATGTATGCCATAGTGTGTGTGGGGAGGGCAGAGGCCAAGCTGTGGGAGTTGGTTCTTTACTCCTGTCATGTGGGTCCCCAGCATGGAACTCCAGCCTTTGCAGCAAGGACCTTGGCTGCAATAGAAATATCTGATGGGGAATGTTTAATGTTACAGCTAAGATTTAAGTTAGAATGAAAGAAGGGGGTGGTCTTCCTGAAGGGAAAATGGGCGCTCATAGACGTAGGGCTCTCTTTTCCCTGGGAGAAGTTCAAGGGCTGCAGGCAGGTTGGGAAAGGAGCTACACAGTGGTTTGGAGGCAGGGTGCTGGCTTGCCTGCACTTAGAGTGGTAGGTAGGGGCCAGAAAAGACAGACAGGGTAGCAAGGGTCATGTGTGGCAGGGCAGATGAGGTGTGAAGGGAGTTCAAGGCCACCAGGTTCCAGCTACCCACGAATCTCAGGAGGGAATTCAAACAGTCTATTTCCTGGTTCTCCCTCTTCCCATCACCACCAGGAACTTAGGCATCAGCTCCCCCAGTGGCACTGACTGGTGGGGTGGGGGCCCCCACGAACAGCCTCAGGGGGCAGCAGCTGGTGAGTCGGGAGGAATCTGTGTACTCAGCAAACAGCAGCCTTAGTGCCCAAGGGCTGCCTCCTCCCTCATCAATCAGCCTCAGCCAAATGTCCCAGCATTCCCACCACCCCAAGGGGACTGGGGCTGGGCCAGGGTCCCCAGGGGAGTGAGGAGAGGATGGGTGTGGGGAGCTGGGGTGGGGCTTAGGTTTCCATCCATGGGCCTGTGTTTTCTTCTCTTTGGAAGCCCTCAGTCCTTCATGTCATGGAATGACTTTCCTGGCTCCTGCCACTGTTGGGGCATCAGCTACAAATCACCTGTGGGGGGCTGCTGGTGGAGAAAAGGTTAAGAGGGATGAGCCGGGGTTATAGAAGAGCCCCTTCTGGTTCTCATGGGACTGGTCCAGGGATGGTCAGCAGGGAGGCTGCTGATACAGAGGCCCTGTCTCCCAGACTGGTCTCTTTCTCCTGATGGATGATGCGCCGGTCAGCAAGTGGAGACCCTGAATTCCTGAACATCTGTCCTCCAACCTTCTCTTAGTCTAGCACCCAAACTTCAGGCCTTGCTTCCCACCAAGGTCTAGGGGTATGACACCCCACTTCACCCAAAATTTGCTATTGCCCACTAGGGATTGTGGCTTCTAGATCTTAGCCTCTGGCTCCCTCTCCTCTTCAGCCCTTACTCCCCTCAGGGACCCAGGCGTCCTGCCCACTCCCTTCACCATAGCAACTATTCTTCCTGGAGTTGCTTAAGACTTTAATATCATTTCATTAAGTCAGTAAGTTCCGAGAAGGTTGGGAGTACAAAGAGACTAGGGGTGGGCCAAAAAGGACCAAGGTGGGGGGGAAGAAGGGAAGAGGCCCCTCTTCTCCGTGGAGATGGCTCTGAGAAATCAAATATTGACAGTGAGAGAACAGATCTTATTAAATCTGGGACAGGGGTGTGTGTGGGTAGCTGTGGGAATGGCCGGATGCCTGGGTTCTAAGAGAGATGAAGGGTCTGGGAGGAAACAAAAGCCTATAGTTGGGAAAATGCACTCAAGCTAAGGGACTCCAAGGTATAACAGGTCAGTCCCTGTCCTTTGGGATGTGCTTAGGCTTGCCACTCTGGCTCTTTCTCAGCTGTCCCCTGAGTCCCTAGGGACAAGCCCCACATCACAGCTGTGGCTGCCCCCCCCTTCATCCTTTCCCTCTACCTCCACCTCTGTTGATGAGCTGCATCGTTTAATCGGATTGAGCAGTAATTAGCAAAGCACGATGTTTGATTACCTATTTAGCATAATGTGGGGGGCTGGGATCCCTAGGCACAGCCACAGTTGAGAGGGGACTCAGAAGAGAAAAAGGGGCTATGCAAAGTTCCTTTCCCTGAGGGATTTGTGAACCTGCCCTTGAGGCTCCACACCCTAAGCCTCCCCACAAATTTCCAGTCCTTTGGGACTTTTCTCTTGGGATTCTGACCAGCCACATCACCTCTCTCTGCCATGTGGTTGGAAGATTACCTATGTGTTCTAGCTCAGTCCTCGTGCTGTGCAGCTGGTTTTAGGGTGTGGCAAGGCCTCCTTCCTTCAATCCCTACTCTCTGCAGCAGGAGTTTGGGCTGGGCAGGAAGACCATACAAATCAGAGCCCAGACAGAAACCCATCTTCAGGATAATTGTGGTAGCCAGATGTGGTGGCACACCCCTGTAATTCCAGCACCCAGGAGGCAGAGGCAGGACTAAACGTTTGAGAATTGGAGGCCAGCTTGAGCTTCACGGCAAATGGTGAAGGTGGTGGTGGTGTGTGTGAGTGTATGGGAGGAATTGTCAATTATGGAATGATGGTGGGTTGTGTCAGGGAGTGGGTAAATACATTGGCCTTCAGGAGTACTAGGGACTGCCACTTCCGGCAGTACTAGACTGGCAAAATAAGACCTGTCAGGTGTGAAACTGGAGGAACCGAGGTGTCAGCTTCTCTTCCTATCCAGCAAAGAAAATGTCATCAATTTAGCTCCTCATGGAAATGTAATCAGTGGGCTTGCTGCTGGCTTTGTCTTAATTAGGCACTATTGATGGAAGCAGGGAGGGCGCCTCCCTATTCCCATGATTCTGCTTCCTCAAGGCATTTCCCACGTCTCCCTAAAGCGTCTTGCGACCCCGGGTCCAGCTGTTTTTTGCGCCTTCCAGCCACCAGGATGCGTAGCGCCCCCTAGCACCGGCTCAGGTCTGCCCCTCCAGCGCTTTCCAGGCTGTGGGACGCAGCCTTTGTTCCTATGGAGAGCAAAGCTCCTCCGGGCCGGGTCACCTTCCCCAGGGAGTCCCCGCCTCTCGTTCTCCCCCCAAACCAGCCACTCTTTTAAAAGCCAATCCTCAGATTTAAAAAAAAAAAAAAAAATCCAGTTCCAGCCTTCACCCGTTTCCCCCGCCCCGTGCCTCCCAGCAATCCTAGACCCCAATCCGGGCTAAGAAGCGGGAGCAGCAGGAGGGCAGGGGTGCTCCAGCCCCGGTTTTTCCCCTGGACCCAGCTGCAGCTGTGGCTGCCTGGAAATCCTGGAGAGCTTTCTAGAAGACGAACGAGCCTCGCAGGCGAGACCCCGAGCGCCACCTGCTGGACCCGTGCAGGCCGGAGTCCATATACACCTGGGGGCCGGGGTCGGGAGTTTGGGTCCCTCGTCTTTTCCACGTCCTGCAGGATGGTGTCGCATTGTTTTCAGTTCCAGTCCGTCCAGCTTAGTCCTCAAATTCCAGCCCGGAGCCGTATCCTTCACACTCGGACGCCAGATTTAGTAGCTGTCGAAACCCTGGGCCCCCTTGCCCTCTAGTCTCAGGTCCACGCGGGAAAGACTCTTGTGGGGTGTGGACCGCAGAGCAGTGCGCCTGCGCAGTGTCGGCAGGTTCCTCAGACCCGCCACTTACTCTCCCTGCCCCAGGTTGCCATGGCGACGCGTGCATGCAGGCGCGGGCTGAGGAGGGCCACGCGGCTGGGCAGCTTCTTGGTTGGTGTGACCCAACCGTCGGTCTAGGGAGGAAAGGGTCGGCGTTGTGAGGTGTGTGTCCCGGCAGAGGGAAGGAAAGGTGCTGGGGAGGAGCAGCAGCTGTGGAGGAAGCAGGAAATGGGGAGGAGAGGGGATGGAAAGGGACTTCTGGAGGGGAAGAAGGGCAGATAAGGGTGCAGTGAAGATGGGACAATTGTTACAGCTCTGTGGGCAAGAAATCGTGAGGGAAATATTGCCTACTGGTTTGAGGGCCCTGAGTCGTGCGCTGGGACAGTTAGTTCCTCATACCTGCAGTGTGGGCCCCACGACGATGTCTCCCGAGGCTCCAGTTTGAGGCTCAGCAGAGCTACATGTTTCCCTTGAGGCTGATGAAGGAAACCGCATTCTTGTAGTTGGTTTTATTGATTTGTTGGCCTAACAGAACGTTTTCCTTGGAGCAAAGTACAAATCCTTCAAGTTTGAAATTCATAACCCATGATCAATGCCTGTGGCAGCCTGTGGGGATGAGGAGAGAAAGCCACAGGTGGCTGCCAGCCTCTCGCTGAAGGAAGAGGGAGTGCCCAGCATTCTAACGTGTGTTCCTGGAGATTCTGTGTCCTGCCATGGGCCATTGCTGCTATCTACCTTTTTTTTTTTTTTTTTTTTTTTTTGAGGACCCACAGGGTCTTCCTCGTGCCGGCAATTGCTTGTCACCATTGCACAGATTGAAATTCATTGTTGGATGGCTTTTGTCCTTCTTGGTTCCAGGTTCTCAAGGACATTTGCAATCTAGTGACCTGCTGTTTTGTACTTGGTGTAGACTTAACTAACAGGGCTAAGAAACCGAAGTACACACAAAACAGGATCTCCTCCCCTTGGGAATTAAAAACTCAAGTGATTTGTGCAAATGTTGTTCTTTGTTTCAGGAGGTTGAGATTTTAGTGTGGATAGGAAGAGCATTTTTCTATTTAAGTAGGGAGGAAAGTCGTCTGGGTTTGAGTGGTGGAATCGTGGGGACTGAATTCCCCTTTGTGGGCCTTCTCTTATGCAGGGTTCTGTAGGGTAGTATGTCCTAGGGTTTGGCTTTCCCATACTCCTTAGTAGTGGGGTTTTGTTATCTTAAAAAAAAAAAAAAGATTTAGTATAGTTTATGTGTACACAAATGTATGCAAACGTGTGTGCAGGTACCCAGGGATTAAACTCAGGTCATCAATCTTGTTGGCAAGTACTCACTGAACCATTTTACCTGTCACAGGCTTTGTATTTTAGTCTGGTTCTCTGAAGAATTTGGGTTATCCCAGGGAAAAAAGTGAGGACTCCATGGCCTTCTCCCCTTTAGAATTCAGTGCCCAGAGTCTAACCCAGGCATTGCACATTCTAGGCAAGCACTTTACCATTGAGCTGTAGCCCAACTGCAAGGTTTCATTGGGTACAGGCCCTGAGTGCATAGCAGGGTGTCGGTTCCTCACCAACCAGCTCACCAGCAAAGGTGAGTATCTTGGGTGGCTCACTTGGTTTCTGAATCCAAAAGTGACTGTGTATTGGAGTCTGGGTTAGGGCGGATCTGGTGTTGGACCTCTGACACCCATGTACCTGCAGGTTTTGCCTTCAAGATGTCCAGCAAAGCTGAGAAGAAGCGAAAAGTGGGTGGCAGGGGAGGTGCCCGGGCGGGCCGAGCTGGCCGAGCTGCTCAGTCTGCTGTGGCTGCAGGAGGTGCTGATGCTTCTCTACTCTCTATTGACCAAGAGCCAGAGCCTGAGTCCACCAAGGATGAGTCTGGTGAGTATTTGCCAGAAGAGAAGGTACTTAGAAATGGAGGACAGGGAAAAACTTCTCCAGTGAGCTATTTTTGGTTTTTGGAGACAAGACTTCTTTGTGTAGCTCTGGGTGGTCTCAAATTGACACTGTAGACCAGGCAGAGCTGGACCTCAATAGGGATCTGCCTGCCTTTTGCCATACAAATCCTGGGATTAAACTTGAGAGCAACACCCTGCCCAGCTCAGGAGTGTCTTGGGGGCTGGGGAACCTGACCAAGAAGCAGGACCAATGTGACATGGTGTCCCCAAGACTTCAGCACAGCCTCTGTCCTAATCATTTTTGTTTTTTTGTTTTTTTCTTTTTATATGTGCACGTGTCCTCTTCCTGGCCAGCCTCCTATTTATTCTGTCTTAAAATTTCCCATCAATGTACCAGGAGTTCAGCAGCCATTGCTTTCTCTAGCCTCTTCCTTATTTCAAGTGTTCCTGGTTGTTCCCACCCCACTGTAGAGGGTTTGATCTCTTCCTTTTTCCTATTTTCACCCTGGGTGGCAAAACAAATAGTGTTTTTCTTCCATTAAGCCCATCACCATGGAGACCCAGCCTGCTCTGCCTCCCTTTGAATCCTCAGCCCGGCGGATGCTTTACACCATCTGGTGAAAGCTCCTGCGTTTTCTTCCTCGTCTTGGCAGAGGCTTGGTGGATTGTGGAGGTTCAGGTTCAGGGTGACAGGAAAAGAAGCCTACATGGAGGGAACAAAGAGCTTAAATAGGCTGCCTCTTGTGGATTTGATCCTGGAGCCAGCGTGGTAGGAGGGTGTGTGGGGGGCCCTGGTTGCTGCCAATCACCTTCCCTTTAGATCCATGTCCAATTGACATGAGCCAGTAAGCCAGGTGTAACCCTCACCTTTAAAATGGGGCTTGCTGATACTGCTAGCATCCTATAAAGATGAAGAGAACTAGAATCCTCTGCTGTTTTTTTACATTTACTTAATAATGATTATTATTATCGATTATTTTTATTTTATTATATGTATGCATGTCTTGCCTGTATGTCTGAGCACCACATGGATGTCTGGTGCCTGAGGAGGCCAGGGCATTGGATCCTCTGGAACTCGAATACAGATTGTGAGCCCCCACGTGGGTGCTGAAGCAACACCTAAGTTCTCGGGAAGAGCAGTCACTTGAGTAGTCTCTCCAGCCCCTCTTTAGTTATTTACTTACATGTTTAGTGTGCTGTGTGTGTGCCTGCACATATCATGGTGCATAGGTAGAGGTCAGAGGACAGCCTGTGAGAGTTGATTCTTCTCTTCCACAACGTGGATTCTAGGGATCAAACTCCAGTCCTCAGGTGTGGTGCTAAGCACCCTTATCTGGTGATCCATTCCCTAACCCCTTTTTTCCTTCAGTGTTTAGGGCTGAATCCAAGGCCTCATACATGTTAGGCAAGTGCTCTACCACTGAGCTAGAATCCTCCTGTATTGGGAATAGATTTAGGTCTGTGGCATGCTAGCTACACGCACACACATACATATTGAGATAGGAGTTTTCTTATGTAACCCAGCAGGGCTTTGAAGGGTTTTATTTTGGTTTGTTTGTTTTTTTGAGACAGGGTTTCTTTGCCCTGGATGTCCTGGAACTCCCTCTGTAGACCAGGCTGGCCTCAAACTCCCAGAGATCTGTACCTCTGCCTCCCGAGTGCTGGGATTAAAGGTGTATGTCACCACTGCCTGGTAGGGCTTTGAATTCTTGATCTTTCTTTTTCATTCTCCTAAATTCTGGGACTATAGACCTGAGCCACCATTCCTAGGTCCTTACTAATAGTCATATTAATGATTAAGAGATTAAGTGCAGGTCTAGGGAGAAGGTCCATGAATGGTCTAGTATTGTAGACAATGCAATGTTTTTTTTCTCTGATGTTTCATGTGCTCAGTTAAAGGCAGTTTAAAATTGACTCGATCTAAGAAGCCTGGTACCAGGGGGAGCCACGGAAGGCAGCAGGGAAGGTTTGGTTTGGAGAAATCTGAGAAACAAAGAGAAATGCTTCAAAATGGATGCATCAACCTGCAGATACCATGAAAAACTTCACTATTTAAAAAAAAAAAAAAACTTTTTTTCCCTTTCTTTTTAATGTTTATTTTGAAGCAGGGTCTCTGTATGTAGTTCTGCCGGTCCTGGAGCTTGCTGTGTAGACTAGGCTGGCCTTGAACTCACAGAGATCTGCCTGCTGGGATTAGAGGCATGCATCATCATACCTGGCTCTTAAAAGCTCTTAACTGTTAAAAAATTATTTTTTTTTAAAGGCATTAAGTGGTGTGTGTGTGTGTGTGTGTGTGTGCACATGAGTACAGTGTCAGAGGAAGCCAGAGAGGGTGTTGTATTCTCTGGAGTTGGCGTTATAAGTGGTTATAAGCCTCTTTATGTGGGTACTAGGAACTGTAAACCCGGGTCCTCTGTAAGAGCAGTGCGTTTTCTTACCCCCCCCCCCCAGCCATCTCTTTAGATCATCTTATAGATCATCTTATAGATTTGTGTGTGTGTGTGTGTGTGTGTGTGTGTGTGTGTGTGCATGGGAGGCCAGAGTTTGATAACATTGGGTATCTCAATCACCTTCTATTATTATTATTATTATTTTATTATTTTTGGTTTTCCAAGACAATGTTCCTCTATTAACAGTCCTGGCTGTCCTGGGACTTGCTCTGTAGACCAGACTGGCCTCGAACTCAAAGATATCCACCTGCCTCTGCCTCCTGGGATTAAAGGCATGCGCCACCAACAGACTATTATTATTATTTTAACAAGGCCTCTCAGTGAACTTGGAGCTTGCTGATTGGCTAGACAGGCTGTCTAGCAAGCCCTAGGGATACTTTTATCTCTGCTTTCCCAGCAGCAGGGTTATAAGAGTGTACACCTAGCTTTTTGCATGAGTTCTGAGGACCCAAACACAGGTTTGCACAGCAAGCACGTCACTGACCGAACCACCTCCCAGCTCCCAAACTGGGGGTGGGAGGGTAGGACTGAAGAGAAGGCTCAGCGGTTAAGAGCTTGTACTGACCTTGCAGAGGACCCAGGTTCAGTTCCTTGTACTTAAGTCATGTGGCTCCCAGCTGCCGGTAACTCTGGCTCCAGGGGATCAGATGCCCTGTTCTGGACAAGTATACCTACACTCTTGTGCACATGCATGCATGCATGCATGCATAATTAAAACATAATCAAAATCAATCTTAAAAAAATAAATTTCCTGGGGCTGGATAGATGGCTTGGCAGTTAAGAGAACTGGCTGTTCTTCCAGAGGACCTGGGTTTGATTCCCAGCATCCACACGATGGCTCATAACTGTAACTCCAGTTCAAGGGGATCTGATGTCTTCCTTCCCCCATGTGCACCAGGTACACAAGTGGTACACACATACATACATGCCGGAAAGATGCCCCCACACACAAAATGATAATAAATAAAATTTTAAAAAATTATCTCTTTTTGGTACTAGGAGTTGAACCCTGGGCCAGGAGCACACATGCTCTCTTTGAATCACACACTGAGCCCTCATATTCTTTTCCTTAAGTTTCCTTCCGTCACCATCGACAGAAAAACTCTAATCGGGTTTACAGTTCTTTTTCTGTTTTCTCAAAAGCTCTAACAAGGAGCAGGGAGGATGGCTAAAAGGTCAAAGCCTGATGACCTGAGTTCCATATTTGGGGCGCACAGGGTGGAAGTTAAGAACTGACTCCTACAAGCTGTCCTCTGAGTGCCATATGCCTTTGTGCCTGCCTCCATCCCTGCACAAATAATGTATTAAAAAAAATCTTCAAATAGCTGACTTGCAAATTCCCAACCCTGTAAAGTCTGGCATCTAAACTTATTTGGTGGTGAAACATAACCTAGACTGACATAAAGGTATTTATGATCTGTTTAAGCCACTTAGTATAAATATTCATATATTTTACTGCAGAATTCAGTAATAAAAAATCGGTTGTTAAATATTGTTCTGGAGCTCTCTGGAATGGGAGTCAGGGATTTCATACCAAACGATGTTACATTACCTCATGTGGGCCAACTTGGCCTTCAATCTCCTGTGTAGCTAAAGTTGACCTTCAACTTCTGATCCCCCTGCCTCCACCTTCTGAATGTTGGGATATAGACATGTGCCAACTGGAGACTAAACCCAGGCTTCATGCATGCTAGGCAGACCCTTTACCAATTTAGCTGCATGGTTACCAACCCCAATGTTACATATTACATTACAATTTCATTTATTTATTTATTTATTTATTTATTTATTTATTTAATTTTGGTTTTTGGAGACAGAGGTTCTCTGTCTCAAGGAGAATCAACCAGGACATGTTAGCTGTCCTTGAACTCACAGAGATGTGCCTACTTCTGCTACCCAAGTGCTGGGACTGAAGATGTATACCCCCCCATCCCCGGCAACATTATGATTATAGTTGTTATTTATTTGATGTATGTGCAGGGCCACTCAGCCTTCCCTCCAGTGTGGGCTCCTGGGACTGAACTCAGGTTGTTAGGCTCGATTGGTAAGTGCTGGGTTATCTTGCCAGCATCAGCCTTTTTTTTTTTTTTTTTTTTTTTTGATTTATTTTATTTTTAATGGCTTATATGTAAATGTGAGTGTGTCTGAGTGTAGGTATTGTGCATGTGCATGCATATGCTTGAGGAGACCTGAGGCACAGATTGTCCCTAAAGCAGGGTTACAGGCAGCTGTGAGCCATCTGACATGGGTGCTGGACATCAAACTCTGCAAGAGCAGTATGTGTTCTTTTATTTATTTATATAGCTATTTTGAGGCAGGGTCTCACTATGTGGCCCTGGCTGGTTTGGAACTCACTATATAGACCAGGCTGGCCTTGAACTCATAGAAGCTTACCTGTCCTTGCCTCCTGAGTGCCATTTTAAGACTACCTTATGTAGTTCAAGCTGGCCTTGAGCTATTCTCTTACCTCTGCTCTCTTTCCATTGGGAATATGTAAATATGTATATCACCATTCCTGGATTTCAAACAGCAATTTAAAAAATCAAACATGTTAATACAACGCAAGCCAAAGACACCCTAAATTGATGCTTGCATGCTGAGGATTGATGCCAGGAAAATATTAAGGGCTTTGTTTTCCATAATTAAACCATTGTGTTTCTACAAGAACAGAAACTTGGTGTGTAGAGTAAAAACCCTGCAATTCATAACATTCAATAGTCTCCAATCTGAGCTGAGGTGTTTCATGCAGTGTTTGTTGGCAATATGTTGGTGGTGCGTGCAGCATGGTTGGTGTGTGTGTGTGTGTGTGTGACATGTTTAGTATCAAGGCTGCAGTGAATTGTAGGGTACAGTATGGGAAGTGGGTGACTGCTGCCAGACATACCTTGGGTTCATTATGTGCTTGATTTTCTAGTTTTTTTTTTTTTAAAGAACACATTGTGGTATATTTTTGTTTATTTAATCTCTTTGTGTCATGTGGTCTGCGTGTGCCACAGTGCTTGAGCAAGGTCACAGAGCAACTTGTTGGAGTCTGTTCTCTGCTTCCACTATGTAGCGCCCAGAGATCAAGCCAGCACCAGGCTGGTAGCATGTGCCTGTTCCCACTGAGCCCTCTTGTTGGCCCTTTAGATTAAATTTGATCAGAAACTTCTTACAATTGCCCCATGTTCTGTTATGCAACCCCATATGGGGTGCAACCCACAGTCAAGAAGCTGGACCCTAAAGCATACAACCCACTGGTTTTTGACATATTTAAAAATGGTACAACCATCAATACTATCCAATTTTAGAATATTTTCATCCTCCCAAAAGAAAGCCACTTTAAGCACCTTGACAAATTGGTTCCAGATGACTCCTGAATCTTTTTTTCTTGCGAGCGTATGTGTGTTTGTGCACATGCTTGTGTATGTATATTCAACGTGTGTGTGTGTGCATTTATTTAAGTATATGTGTATATGTGTGTGTCTTGGCTTGATTTTTATTGCTGTGATAAAACATTGACCGAAACCAACCTAGGGAGGGAAGGGCCCATTTGGCTTACACGTCCTGATCACAATCCATCACTGAGAGAGGCCAAGCAGGAGCTCAAGGAGGGCGGGAACCTGGAGGCAGGGACCAGAGCACAGACCATGGAGGAATGATTTTAGATTTATTTTTTAATGTGTAGAGGTTTTCCTTGCATGTATGTCTGTGTACTACACAGGGGTCAGAACAAAGTGTCACCCTGGAACTAGAGTTACAGATGAGTGTTAGCCACAATGTGGGTGCTGGGAATCAAACTTGGGTCCTCTGGAAGAGCAGCCAGTGCTCTTAATACTGAACTATCACTCTAGCCTCTTGGTTTGCTTTTTTTTTTTTTTTTTTTTTTAAATACAACCAGAAGTACCTGTCCATGCATGGCCATGCACACTTCCAGCATCAATTATTAATCATGAAAATTCCCCCCAGACTTGCTTATAGGCCAGTTTGATGGGGGCATTTTCTCAATTGAGATTCTGTCTCCTCAGTGACTCTTGCTTGTGTGACCAATGCAGTGTGTGTATGCATGCATGTGTCTATGTATGTGGGTGGGTGTACAGGTGTTTGGGTATGTGAGTGCCATGGATACATGCCATAGTGAGCTATGGTGGTCAGAGGGCGGCGACCTCACGTGCTCGTCCTTGTCTTCCACCTTGTTTGAGACGAGGTTTCATTGTTGTTTTTCTGCTGCACACACCAGCCTAACTGGTCCACAAAGAGCCAGAGGGATGCTCCTGTCTGTGTCCCATTTCCCTGTAAAGAAGCTGGGATTACAGAAGCTTGCCCTCCTTCATTCTGCTTTTATGTGGTTCCCGAGATTCCTATTTATGTCTTCATGCTTGCATGACAAGCACTCACTGTGCCATCTCCTCAACTCCCTTCTTTATTTTATTCAGTTAATTAATTATTTTTTGAGACAAGGTCTCACCCCGTGCTTGAGTTTGTGCCATCCTCTTGACTCTTGTCTTCCAGGGGTTGGATTACATGACCCACTGTGCCCTGCTAGTTTATCGTGAGACAGGGACTTACTTTGTAGTCCAGATTTGCTCAGAACTCAGGGCAGTCCTCCTCATTACCAGCATGAGCCACCATATCTGGGTGAAATGACTAATTCATGGGTTCATTCTTTTTTGGTTGCTGGGAATGAAATGCAGAGCCTTGTCCATGCTAGGAAAGAGCTCACCCTGCACTCAGAACCTGAATGTTAGCAGCTTTCTCTCAGATCCTGAATGTCACTAATCTATATTCTCGCTATAGATTTTTTTTTGTTTTAGTTTTTTGAGACAGGGATTCTCTGTGTATCCCTGGCTGTCCAGGAACTCCCTCTGTAGACCATGCTGGCCTTGAACTCACAGAGATCCACCTGTCTCCATCTTCCAAGAACTGGGTCCAAGAGACTATCACTGCCCAGGCCTTTATATATTTACTGGACATTTCATATAAATGGAATCACACAATAGTGTGCATTGATATATCTGACTTCTTTTACCTAGCATAAAGTTTTTGAGGTTCAACTATGTTGTAGCATGAATCTTACATATATATATATATATATATATATATATATATATATATATATCTCCACTGTAGATGTATACCGCATTTTGTTATTTGGCTATAGCTTTAATGGACACTTGGGCTGTTCTCTCCTTCCCCCTTACTCCCTCTCTTCTCCCTTCTCCTTTCTCCTCAGTCCTAGGGATGGAACCCAGGGCCTCATGTGTGCTACACAACCAAGGGACTACTGAGCTACAGTCCTTGCGCATTTCTAACCTCCCCCATTGTGAATAATGCTGCTGCTGCAGACATTAACAAGCTGGTCAAGTTCTGCTCTGAAGTGCTTTTGGTTGGTTTTTGTTTTTCAAGACAGGGTTTCTCTGTATTGCTTAGGAGCCTGTCCTGTAGACCAGGCTGGCCTCCAACTCACAGAGATCCGCTTGCCTCTACCTCCCAAGTGCTGAGATTGAAGATGGGCACCACCACTGCCCAGCATTCTCTGAAACCTTTTGGGAACTGTCTAGAAGTGGGATTTCTGGGTAATAATGGTTCCTATGTTTGACATCACTTTTGTATCTTCATTTTCCCCAGAGCTACTACTAGTGGAACCTGAAGTACGTAAAGAACTGGATACTTCGATGGATGTGGTAGGTTTTCCTCTCCCCCAAGGATCATAATCCTCCCAATAATGGAGGAATTGAAGACTCAGTGGTGCGGCAGTGTTGGAGGAATTCTTTGTAGTTTGCCACGTCCTCCCACTCTACTCGCTGGTGACCTGCTCACTACAAAGCCAGTTCATGAGTAGAGGACTAGATGATCTGACACCACTTCCTTAGGCTTGAGGAGGAACTGACACCACTTCCTTAGGCTTGAGGAGGAACTGGTTTCTTAGCTGTTCTCTCTTGTTCCCCTGCTTGGGTCAACCCTGACGAGCCTTATGAGTGGACATCTAAAGAACTTGAACGATTGAGTGGAGATGGTCCTCCTTGGCTAGTAATTTCTAAGACACCCTCTTCCCTGCTCTTCTGCAGTTTCTTTTCACGGAGGAGTTGATAGAGTCTGCCCTAGTGGTATCAGGCAGTAGCTTTTCTTCCAAGCAAAACGTAGCCTTGCCTGCAATTTCATAGGTGAGATGAAGAGTATGGCAACCTTACATTCTTTTAAAAGGGTAAAAGAGACTAATAACTACACACCGAAAAGCTTGATGCCAGCTGAGGTGGCATACATTTGCAATCCCTGCCCTTGGGATGCTGAAGCAGGATTATATGGATAAAACCAGCTTGGGCTAGGCATCAAGATTCTGTTTCAAACAACCAAAAAAGAAAAAAAGAAAAAAGAAAAGAAAAGAAAAAAGAAAAACAAACAGATAAAGAGAAACTAAATAGCATAAACAATAAATGCACAAGTCAAGCCAATTATATCCCCTTCTGCAGCAGTGCTGGACCTGCACCCAGACTGTACAGGAGCAGCACCGTTCCTTGCTTTTTTTTATTTTTTAGTTTTTGGTTGTTTGTTTGAAACAGCCTGTAGCCTATGCTAGCCTCAAACTCCCTATATAGTTCCACCTGATCTCACACTTGGTATCTTCTTGCCTGATTCCCAAGGGCTAGGATGACAAGTGTGTGTCCCACACCCAAGGGCTTGTAGTTCTCATCTTTTTGAGACAGGGTTCTACTACATAGCTTAGTTGGCCTTTAATTTTTAATCCTCTTGCTTCTGTCTCCCAAATGCTATTTCTAGTAGCCATATGGTATCCCATTAGACACATGTCCTGTAGTTAAACCATCATTCTTGGTTATATTGTTGTTTGCAATAGTGACACTGTAATAAATGCCATAAAGCTCACACTTGAGGTACTAAGTATTTCCTCAAGGCAGATCTCTATACATGGAGTTACTAAACATTGATAAGAACACTGAGTGAGACTGGAGAGATGGCTCAGTAGTTAAGAGCATTGACTGTTCTTCCAGAGGACCAGGGTTTGATTCCCAGCACCCACATGGCAGCTCACAACCATCTGTAACTCCAGTTTGAAGGGATCTGACACCCTCTTTTGACCTTCTTGGGTACCAGGCATGTAGGTGGTGCACAAACATACATGTGGGCAAAAACACTTACACATAAAATAAAAATGAGAAATTAAATAAAAAAGAATGATAAGAGTAAAGAACAGCTGGGCGGTGGTGGTACACGCCTTTAATCCCAGCACTCAGGAGGCAGAGGCAGGTGGATCTCTGTGAGTTGGAGGCCAGCCTGGTCTACATAGTTACACAGAGAAATCCTGTCTTGAAAACAAACAAAACAAAATAACAACAAAAAGAGTAAATAACATTGTTCATATTTCTAACACACAAGATGAAGTTTTCCCAACTAGATGGCAATATGCCCTTATATTAGCAAAAAAGCTAATTCTAAACTAAGAATTAGTCTAGTTTAGTATTAACAAAAATATACAATAAATGATGTCTATTTTTATTTATATTCTTTGATTTCAAGTAAAACAGCACATTTTTTTCATGATTGCATTTTTTTTGAAAATGATGTGACCTGTCTGTCTTTTGGTCTTTTATTTTTTGGGCTCTTGGTGTTTTCTCATTGATTCACCCATATCCTGTGCAGGAAGGCATTTATTTGCTTTTCTTTGGAACTTTGTGACTCCTCCTCATCTTCCAGGAATGCTGGAAGAAGGATAGGATGGCGTTTCCAGTCTGCAGCACTGCACCTTCACATTGCCCGGCTATTAGAGTTCTAAAGGGTTACTGTTTGCCCTAATTTATTCTCCATGTAATCAGTTTGTTCATTAGTGTTTTTCCGTTTCTCACACTGGGCACCCAGAAGTTTGCTTCACAAGGAAACTGTTGTGGCCCTCATCCCTTTCCCGCCCTGTCATCTCCTTGCTCCTAATTCCTTGATCTGGGTTGCTATGCTCCTTGCTCCCTTATTTCACCTTTCCCTTTGAGGTTAAAAATGCATTTTCACAGCACAGGCAGAAGTGAAATATTTTGGGAAGATAATATCCCATCGTTTGCCTCTGTGACACATTCTGTTTTCATTCCCAGAGGCAGGGGAGTCTATTGTCTCCTTCCTTCAAATGCTTGGCACCTGTCATTCAGTCATCCTCGGCTTTCTGGCATGTCCCCTCATCTCCAGAGTCGGGTGTGCAGCTGTGGATGTGAGGATGGCTCATCCTCACAGCGCTGATGGCGTGTCTCTCTGCTCTCTGCAGAAGCCACTTTTCCTCTCACGAGCTATGTTGACCGGCCTGGCGGATGCAGTGTGGAAAGAGGAGCATAAGGCCGTTCTGGAACAGTTTGTCCAGGACCCCACACAACCTGTCCTCACCTTCTTCATTGACCCCATTTTTGGGTTGAAATTGGAGCTGGGCATGCCTGTGCAGGTGGGTACCCCACTTTCCATGGGATCCTCCAGGGAGCTGAAGGTGCTGCATGTCCTTATGATCCTGAGTCACGCTTTCTTCTGTGCCCAAGGCCCATGAAATCCCATTGTGTTGCTGGACACTCTATGGGAAAGCAGACGCGCAGAGCAAGATGATGAGGTGGGACAACCCTGGATAGGAAAAGGCAAATAAAGGCAGCAGAGTAAAAAGTGCATAGTGGAATCTGGGTGGTGGTGATCACTCTTGTACAATTCTTTTAACTAAAAACTTCCCTTTATTTATTTATCCATTTATTTATTTAGTGATGCCTGCGTGCATGTGTGTGTGTGCGCGCGTGCACGTGTATGACTTAGCATATTTGTGGAGGTCAGAGGACAACTTGTGAGGGTCATTTCTCTCCATGCATTCCATGGGTTTCCAGGCTAGAACGCAGGTCTCGAGGCATAGTGGCCGGCACCTTTAACTACTGAGTCATCTCACTGGCTCTGATTCTTTTATTTTCTTCTGTATATTTGAAATATTTAAAAATAAAATGTTTGGAAAAGTCTATTGCTTTGCTCTTGTAGGATCACTTATGTGAAAGTGGAAAGGTAATATTTAACATTCCACATCGAACCAAGACAAAGGAAGCTTTTACTTACGGATTGATGAGGCTCAGATGAAACATGATGAAAAAGCTTTTTGTTTTCAAAAGAAAAAATGTGGGCTGAGCAATGGTCATAGCACTCGAGAGGCAGATGCAGGCAGATCTCTGAGTTCCAGGCCAGCCTGGTGTATAGAGTGAGTTCCAGGACAGTCAGGGCTACATAGAGAAACCCTGTCTTGAAAAACAAAAACCAAACAAAAACCTGGACTATCCACAGGGCCGGGGGGGGTGGGGGTGAGCAGCTATGGGTTAGTCCTTTTAGCCCGTGTAAGCGTGTGAGGTCCTACATTCAGTCCCCAGCACAGAAAGGGGAAAGAAGATTCATTCTTCTCTGCATCTTGATTTTAGACACCATTTGATTGTCCATGTTCCCTCTGCCTGGCCTGTGTCCCTACTGTGATGGGCTGTATCCTCTTACTGTTAGCCAAGATATATCCTTCTTCACCCCCCCAATCCATCACATGGAAACAAAGCCACGTATGATCCTCCATGTATGCTACAGAAAAAAGGCGTAATCGAATCTAGTGAATTTTAAAATGTGAACATTAAGGGGTGACCAGTGGAGCGCCAAGGCAGAGTCCCTTCTTGCCTGCACTTGGATGGAGGGAACCTTCAGAATCTCCTAAAAGGTTTTTGTGTTTTAACAACAATTTGCCATTGCCTTAAATTAGCCTTAACCACTCGCCCTCCTCACACAGGTCTCTGGGGCTACAAAAAAGTGTATAAAATATAAAATACCTAATCCTTTTGCCTTAACTTCAAGAGGCAAAATAAACTGGCCTCTCACAGTGGGACATCAAGAAGTCACCCACAGTGTGCTAGAGCCAAAAGAGTGAATCGACAAAGCTGCTCAGGCATGAGCAGAATGGGGCGAAATTGCATGGCAACGGCGAGCATATTATATCAAGGACAAAGGGGGAAAAAAAGAACAAAGCCAGTACAGGAGGAAGAGAAGGAGACTCCTCACAACAGCATTGTATGACAGTGCAACTTGATATGAACATGAATGCCATCTTTTGAAAAAGCGGGCGAAATGATAAAAGGTGACAATGAGATGAAAGGGAGAGTATGGATTTTAGGAAATGAATAAAGCAGCATGTTACAAAACCAGAAGATGAAGAATGGCGACGAACTGAATCGCTGTGGTTGAAAATCTGTCACCGACAGAGTGGAAGGCTGAGGCAGCCACAGTTCATGCAAGAGAAAAGGCCGAAGACATTACCGCAATTAGAGAGAAGCGAATAGACTTGCGGGTTGGGCCTAACAGAAGTGGAGGAGGAGAGAGCCGACACAGTGTGGATTTAGAAAGAACACACAAAGACTTTCCCTGGAGTGAGAAAGGAACTGCACCTGGGAATCAAAAGGACACGCTGATGTTGTTTACTGTTTGTTACTCACGTTTAACGCCAGCTTGTATTTTAGTTACAGCACTAAAATTTAAAGATACCAAATTTTTGGGAACATTAACTGTATGGTTTTCTACAAAGAACATTTAACTTCAATCTAATAAAAAGTAATCAGATAAATCCAAATTAAGAGACATTTTGGAAAAAGTCTGGCTTGATTCTTAGAATGGCTGATATTACAACATAAAAAGAAAGAAAAAGCTGGACATGATGGCACATGCTTTTGATCCCATCACCTGAGAGGCTAAAACAGGACTATTGAGAGTTCAGTAAGATTGCCTCAACACGCGCGCACACAGACACACACATAGACACACACAGACACACACACACAGACACACAAACATACACACACAGACACACACACACAGACACAGACACACACACACACAGACACACACACAGACACACCCACAAACACACACACACAGACATACACACAGACAGATACACAGACAGACACACACACACAGACACACACACACACAGATACACACACACACACACAGACACACACAGACACAGACACACACAGTCATACACACACAGACACACACAAAGACACACACAGACACACACACACAAGACATACATACACAGACACAGACACACAAAGACACACACACACACAGAGACACACACACAGATACACACACAGACACACACACACAGACACAGACACACACAGTCATACACACACAGACACACAAAGACACACACAGACACACACACACAAGACATACATACACAGACACAGACACACAAAGACACACACAGACACACACACACAGACACACACACAGATACACACACACAGACATACACACACACACAGATACACACACAGACACAGACACAGACACACAGACAGACACACAGACACACACACACAGACACACACACACACACACACAGACACACACAGACACACAGAGGCACAAGATAGCAAAGGATGGGGAATTGTTGAACTGAAAGGAAGGTGTGGTAGACAAAGACAGGAGTATTAGGAGTTCAAGGCTAGCCTTGGCCATAGAGAGAATCCTAGGCCAGTCTGAATATGAAACAAAAACCCAATTCTACCCCAAACATGTTCAAACACACACACACACACACACACACACACACACACACACACACGATGCTAGACATGGTGATGCATACCTTTCATCATTTGGGAGGCAGAGGGATCCCTGTGAGTTGAAGGCTATTCTAGTTATGTAGCAATGTATTCCAGGCCAGCCAGGACTATATAGTGAGACCCTATTTCAAAACAAACAAAAGCAAAATAGTAGCAACAACAAAATAAGACATGACTGTGTATGATCCTCAACTGGATATGGATGGGAATCAATCCAGCTATAAATGACATTATTTGGACTACTGGAGAAAGTTAAATATGGACATGTATTGTATTGTATTAGGTTAATTTTTTTCTAGTGCAATAATTACAGTGTTAGGTATTTTTAGAAGATACAGGCCAAAAATTAAGGGTGTGGTGCCTGGATGCTTGCAGTTAACAAAGGTTCAGGTGTAAAGAGAGGAGGCAAATATGCAAAGTGTTGACAGTGAATCTAGGCAAAAAGGATATTTTATTAATTTTATTCTCTTGAGATCTTCTATGAATTGGGAGTTTTTGGAATTAAAGACTGAGAAAGCTGGGAGTGGTGGCACATGTCTGCAGCCCTAGCAGTTGGAAAGCTGAAGCAGGGGAATTCCTGCAGGCTTGAGGCCAGCCTGGGCTACATAGTGAGTTCTAGGTCATGGCTTCACAGCAGAGACCTTGTCTTTAAAAAAAAAAAAAAGCAAACACACACATGCACACACGCACACTTGCACATACGCACACTTGCACAATGCACACATGCATACACGCACACTCGCACATTTGCACACATGCACACTTGCACAATGCACACGTACATACATGCACACATGCACACTTGCATACACACAACTGAAGGCCAGGGATATGGCCCAGCAGATCATGATGTTTTCCACATAAACCTGATACCTGGAGTCTGATCCCATGAATCCACAAAAGAAGGAAAGAAAGAATTGACTCTCCAAAGCTGTCCTCTCAGCTCCACATGTGCTGTGACAAAATGTGCACGCACTTGCTTGTGCCCTCTCTCTTGTGTGCACGCGTGTGTGACACACATATACATACAATAAAATAATAGTAATATAAAATAAACAGGGGAAATTGGGCAGGGATGTAGTTTGAGGTCCAGTAATCCGTTCCCAGACCTAGAAAAATAAAGGGTCATTTTGAGACATCTCTGGGTGAAGAGACATTTATTCGAATCTTAACAGTCCTTGTACCAACTTCAGTTTCTCTTTATTCTATCAAATTCAAAATTAGATATAATACCTTTAAAAATAGCAGAATTCTACTTTATCTCTCTTTGTGTGTTGGCCTAACTTTTTCATCTCTGTGACAAATACTGGAGCGAACCTTTTTTTGGTTTTGTTTTATAACTAAGAAAAGCTACATACTTCTGAATGTAGGCCACAGCAGAACCTCACCATAGGTAAAACTGAATGCTAAAGGAAAAACTGGGAAAGGGAATATGCAAGCCAAAGCCTGGTGTGAGTCACACACCTGTAATTCCTGCACTCAAGAGGTAGAGGTAGGTGACCTCAGTTCAAGGTTCCCTCAG
This sequence comes from Phodopus roborovskii, assembly GCF_943737965.1. NCBI lineage: Eukaryota > Metazoa > Chordata > Mammalia > Rodentia > Cricetidae > Phodopus > Phodopus roborovskii. The sequence continues at coordinate 11,955,441 of NW_026126407.1, forward strand.
CTGCTCCAGGCCAATCTGAGACCTGAAAAAAAAAAAAAAAAAAAAAAAGCAACTGAAACAAGAAATTCTAGATAATTTTTTATTTTTTAATTTTTTTTGTGTAGCCTTGGCTGTCCCAGAACTCATTCTGTAGACCAGGCCAGTTTTGAATTCAGAGCTCTGCCTGTCTCTGCCTCCTGAATGCTGGGATTCAAGGTGTGCCCACCCACTGATAATTATTTCTTGCTTGCAGTCTTCCTCCTTGATCTTTTATTTCTCCTTGCTTTTCCCATGGCTGGAAAAAAAAATACTCTATCCTGTCCACCTACCCATTTGCTCAATAAACACTTAGTGTGTTAGAGTCTGGTTCAAGTTGAACAAAATAATTTGTACCCTCAAGGCATGTCTTATTCATTTCCTTCCCACATCTTCAGGTGTGGAGGTACTTGGTGGCTTAGGTAGAGACACTGACAAAGAGCTCAGCCTGGCTTTCACCAGGAGAGCCTCAGATTTCTTTGGATATCTTGGTGGCTCCCGGAGCCTGAGCCCTGATCTACTCTTTCCTACAGACCCAGAATCAGATTGTGTACTTCATCCGGCAAGCACCAGTTCCCATCACCCCAGAGAACTTCGACGCAACTGTGCAGTTTGGGACAGTGCGGGGTGCCTACATCCCAGCTTTGCTTCGGCTTCTCAGTGGCGTCTATGTCCCTCAGATTTTCATGAATACGACTTGGCCCGAGAGCATCCGAAATCATTTTGTCTCACATCTGCATAGGTTTTTGGCCTGCCTGACAGGTAACCAAAAGCTGGAGCAGCTGGCTTCTCCATGGTGGAGTTATGAGGCAGCTGGGAGATTCACCTCATTAGCCTTTTAATTTCTTTTTCTTTTTCTTCCTTCCTTTCTTCCTTCCCTCCTTCCTTTTTTTTGTCCTTCTTTTCTTCCTCCCTTTCATTTTTTGGTGACAGAGCTAAGGATTACACTTGGGACCTCACATATGCTAATCACACACTACCATCGATCCACACCACCGACCCTGTTATTAATATTCATATTCAAATCAATATCAAAAGAATGCCTTTTCAGCACTGAGGACCAAACCCAGGGCTTGATGTATGCTAGCTAAGTGCTTGTGGCACCATGAAATTATATTCCCAGCCTTTAAAAGCTTCCTTGAAATGAAACCATACCGGGTAGACTATCCACACGCATGTGGTACCCAAGTGCTTAAATGTGTGCACACACAAAAGCACAAGCACATTGCTTCCACGTATCCTGATTTGGGCTGGGAATGTAGCTCAGTTGCTAGAGTGCTCGTCTAGCATGCACAAAACCATGAGTTTGACCCCTACATTTTGCAACTTAGGGATGGTGCACATATTTGTCATCCCAGCACTTGGGAGAATCAGAAATTCAAAGTTATTCCCTGCTACATAGTGAGCTTGAGACTAGCCTAAGATACATGAGTCCAGAAGAGCAGCAAAAAGAGTAGAGCCAGGCAAGGTAGCAGAGGAAGAAGGATCAAGGTGATGTTGGATCACACGGAATCCCTTCTCAGAACAAAAACAAATCTGACTTAAAGACTTGAGTTTCAGTGGCATACTAGGGGAAGCTGAGGAAGGAGGATACTGAGCACAAAGCCAGTATGGGTTACATAGAGAGACCCTGTCTTAAAAAACAGAACAAGGAAGCTGGGCACATTGGTGCACACCTTTAATCCCAGTGCTCTATAGGCAGAGGCAGGTGGATCTTTGTGGGTGCAAGATCAACCTGGTCTACATAGTGAGTTCTAGGACAGCCAGAGCTACATAGTAAGACTCTGCATCAAAACACCAACCAACCAACAACCAACCAAAAACAACAAAAGAAGAGCTGGAGAGATGGCTCAGTGGTTAAGAACAGTGGTTGGTCTTGCAGAGTCCCCAGATTTTATGTCCAGCACTCACATAGTACTCATAACTGTCTGTAACTACTGTTCCAGGAATCTAATAGCCTCTTTGCTGACCTCCATGGGCACATACACGGTACACAGACATACCTGCAAGCAAAGCATTCACACACATTAAATAAATAAGCCTAAAAAGTATTAAAAACGGAACAAGGTATTTCTTTCAGTGTCTAGTCTTTTTTTTCAGGGGGTTGTGTTTTATTTTGTTTGTTGTTTTGTTTTTGAGACAGGATTTCACTGTTTAGCCCTGGTTGTACTGGAACCCACTGAATAGACCAGGCTGGCCTCAAACTCACAGAGATCCACCTGCCTCTACCTCCTGAGGGCTGGGATTAAAGGCGTGGGCTACCACCGCCTGACCTAGGGTCTGTCTATTCTTGTGTTTGGGGTATCATATAAAATACTGTCACAGATTCCTTTTCACGTAAATGTCATAATGTAAAGCATTTCCTATTAATAAAACCTCATCAGAGGGCTGGGTGTGATGGTTCTAAGGCGGAGGTGGGTGGATTGAGCTCTCTCTTTCTGTGAGTTTCAGTCCAGGCTCAAAGAAAAGAGAACAACAAAACCCAAAACAACAATGAAGAAAAGAGTATTTTGAGTATCACTGAATAATAAAGGCTAGTCACACAATGGGGGCTCAGAGGTAGAGTGTTTGCTTGACATGTCTGAGGTCTTAGGCTTGATTCTCGGCTCTGCTAAACAAAGCCTTGGTCAATGCTGAATATGGTATTGCTGCAAAAATTGCCTCCTAATTTAGATACACTTTTCTAACATGGGACTTGTTCAGACCTGCTTGAACTGGAGCTGGAGATTGCTCTGAGTACATGAAGCATAAGGAGACACATAGGCGGTGGGAGGGGCAGTTGGGGACTTGTGTGTATTGTGGAGGACATGGTGCAGATAGTGAAATTATTTTATGGTAATTTCTTAACAGACCTCCTGGAGCTTTGCCACTGGCTTCCGTTACTTCTGCTCTCTATACCAAAGAAGTCTGAGTCATAGTTACTCCTGTCTGTTCTCCTAAAATGCATATGCTGTCTTTGGTATCATAGGGAATTGCTTTTAGATACTCCACTCTGTGGATGTTCAAGCCTCTTAGAAAATGGTGTGGTAATTGTATTAACCTACATGTATCTTCCCATGCACTTTAAATAATCTCTAGGTTATTCATAGCACCTAATACAAGTGTCATATTGCTCAGGGTACGGTGAACAAAGGGCACATCCAATACAGACGGGGTAGTCTGTAAAAAACTTTTAAGGGACAGGTGAGATGACTCAGTGGGTAAAGGTATTTGCCACTAAGTCTGACAGCCAGAGTCCCAACCCCAGGCCCCAGGGTTGAGGGGGAGAACCAGTTCCTGCACATTAACCTCTGATTCCCACAGTCCCATGCCTTCGGGTACATGAGACCCTGTCTAACAACACCGATAACAGTGGAGCTCTTTTTGAGTTGTAGACATGAAGCCTATGGATACATAGAGTTGACTGTACTTCCTGGCCTCCTCATTGAGTATCAGTTATAATTTATACAGAGGCAGCAAAGCTCACTCTTGGAATTTTCCTGGTCCTTTTCTAGATACTCGGTACAAACTGGAGGGTCACACCGTCCTGTACATCCCTGCAGAGGCCATAAACATGGACCCTGAGGTGGTGGTAAAGGACAAAGAGCTGGTACAGCGCCTGGAGAGTGAGTGGCTGGCATTGCCAGTGTCTGGGCTGTGGAGGTGGGCAAGGCAGCTCCAGCAGCTGACAGAGGAGCTGGTGAGAAGGGCTGGGTAGCATTGAGGGCACGACTCGGGAGCAGAAACTGTTCCCCTTACTCGGCAGCCTCCATGATTCACTGGACCCGGCAGATCAAGGAAGTGCTGAGCGCACAGGAATCTGTGGAAACAGGAGAGAATCTAGGTCCTTTGGAAGAAATCGAGTTCTGGCACAACCGCTGCATGGACCTGTCTGGCATCAGCAAGCAGCTCGTGAAGAAGGGGGTGAAACACATCGAGTCCATCCTGCTCCTCTCGAAGTCATCCTACTTAGCACCCTTCATGAAACTGGCCCAGCAGATCCAGGTCGAGGGGATCAGAGACTGGGACCTTAGTGGGCAGTGGCTGGGGTGGGGGTGAGGAGCAGGAGGCAGGCAACTAACCAGAACTCACAGACTGACACAGCACTGTGGACTTGCAGAAGACATGAGTAGCATGAAAGTCCCGGAGACTATTATCCGTGTTGTTAGACAGGGTCTCCTGTACCTTAAGGCACGCCACTGTGGAAATCAGAGGCCAACCTGCAGGGGCTGGTTCTCCCTTCAACCTCGGGGGTCTGAGGCTGGAACTCGGTTTGTCAGACTTAGTGTCATCTCACCTGCCTCCTAAAAGTGTTTTGCAGACTACGTCTGTTTTGAATGTGCCCCTTTGTCATCATCCCCTAAATAACACCACACTTGTTTAGGTAGGAAGCCATCCAGTTGGTCAGCAAGGAAATGTCGATCCCCCTCAGTGAGCCCAGCATTCCAATGCAGCTGAGAAAATAGAACTTACATAAAAGCGGATTAGTGGTAGCATGGAACCAAGGATAAGCCTGTGTAGTTCAGGCATGAGAGTTTCAAACATGTAAAAACTAAATTTCCTATGACAAGCTGATCATGTTGGCGCTGGGTCTTCTGGGAGGTGGGTGAGTGATGGGTGAAGAAGACCTTTCTACCCAGGTGAAAATCGCAACCAGACATTGAGGGAACTGGGCTGTAATGATCAGAAGTTTAAGACCCTCATTGAGAACAGGACCATAAGGGGACTGGGTGATCATAGAGGATGTGGCGGGGGGGGGGGGGGGTGATGCTCAGGCCGTTCACCAACAGCTCCGAACATCCACTTTGTACGGAGTTCTTAATTCAATTGGAACAGATTCCAGACTTGGGCTTGGGGAGTTCCCAGTCTGAAGCTTTCATAAGAAATAGCACTTGAAGGGCTGGGGCTATTGCTCAGGGGGTTCAGTGCTTGCCTCGCATGCATGAAACTCTAGGGCCAGTTGCCAGCACTGAATAAACTGGGCGTGGTGGTTTACATCTGTAATCCTAGCTATCTTAGGGTTTCTATTGCTGTGAAGAGACACCATGACCGTGGCAATTCTTATAAAGGAAAATATTTAATTGGGGTGGCTTACAGTTTCAGAGGTTTATTCCATTATCATCATGGTGGGACATGGCAGTATGCAGGCAGACACAGTGCTGGAGAAGGAGCTGAGAATTCTACATCTTGATCCACAGGCAGCAGGAAGTAAACCGTGACACTGGGTGTAGCTTGAGCATAGGAGACCTCAAAGCCCACCTCCAAAGTGAAGTGACATCTTCCTCTAACAAGGCCACACCTATTCTATTCCATCAAGGCCACACACACCTCCTAAGGCAATTTCGTTTGTGGGACATTTTCTCCTAAACCACCAGACCTAGCACTTTGAGGTGGAGGCAGGACGGTCAGAAAATCAAGGTCACCCTTGGCTATGTAGTAAGTCTGAAGCCAGCCTGGACTATGTGAGACCCTGTTTCATAAAAAAGGAAGTGAGGGCTAGATCGATGGCTCAGAGGTTAAGAATGTTAGATGTTCTTATAGAGGACCCGGGTTCAGCTTCCAGAACTCACATGGCAGCTCACAGCCATCTGTTACTCCAGTTCCAGGGGATCCAGGGTCCTTTCTAGCCTCCAAAGGCACAGGGTGTGCACATTGTACATAGGCATTCATTCAGACAAAAGACTCAGTCACATAAAAATAAATATGTAAAAAAAAAAAAGCAAGTGAATATTCAAACCCTGGTCTTGAAATAAACTTAGAGAGAGCTTCTTGGGAGGGCTGCCTAGAGAATAGTGATCGAGATGGGTGGAAAGTGAATCTGGTGTGTGTGTGTGTGTGTGTGTGGTCTATACACATGTTCATGTGAGGGTGTGCACGTGTGTGTGTGTGTGTGTGTGTGCATGTGGAGGCCAGAGGGATTCACTGGTTATCACCCTCAATTGTTCTTTATTTTTTAAAAGTTATATTTGTTTATATTATTTCATGTGCATGGATGTTTTGCCTGCGTGCATGTCTATCTACTACCTGCATGCAGTGCCCTAGGAAGCCAGAAGAGGGCACCTGACCCTCTGGAATTGGAGTTACAAATAGAGTTAGCTGTCACTGTGGGTGGTGGGAACAGAACCCATAGGTCCTCTGTAATAGCAGCAAGTGCTCCTAACTGCTGAACAGTCTCTCCAGCCCCATATAATTTTCTGCACAGGTCTCTCACTGACATGGAGCTCACCTGTTGGCTAGTGTGACTAGCCAGCAAGCTCCAAGGACCTGCCTGTCTTTTCCTGCCAAGCCCCTGCTGGGATTACAGACCACTGTGCCCAGCTTTTATATGGATGCTGGGAATCTAGACTCCGAATCTCATGTTTGCACAGCAGCAAGCACTTTACCGACTGAGCTGTCTCTCCAGGCCCTTAATCTGTCTCCCTGTGTGGATAAGAGAACTCCTGGTTTCTCTTTTTAGGATGGCTCTCGCCAAGCTCAGTCAAACCTGACTTTCTTGTCAATCCTGAGGGAACCCTACCAGGAGCTGGCCTTCATGAAGCCTAAGGACATCTCTGACAAGCTTCCGAAGCTGATAAGTCTCATTCGCATCATCTGGGTCAACTCCCCCCACTACAACACCCGGGAAAGGCTGACCTCTCTGTTCCGGAAGGTGTGTGGCTGCCAAGCACAGGGGTGAGGCGGGTGCCGTGGGCATGTAAGCAGGGTTGATTCTCTGGCAGATGTGTGGTGGAAATGCACCAATGGGAGCTGGGCCTGGCTCCTGCTTCTCACTGAAGTAGCTGAAGCAGGGCGGGAGAGCTTTGAGAGGTGACAGTGAGCCAAGGAAAAGACAGAAGGATAGACTCGGGGCTGAACCGTGCAGAGGGAAGACCCTGTCTCCTTTTTCAAGATCCAGTTTGCAGTGGGGTCTGGGGAGGTTGATTCAGGAAGGAATTCAGTTCCTGAGCAGGAATAATCCTGACAGAGCTTTTAGGGGGGAGACAAAGTGACAGAGGAGTTACTAAAGATGGTCAGAGCAGTGTAACTGCAGAGCTGGGCTGAGGGCAGAGCAACAATTATGCCAAGGCGTGCGACACACACGGAGTGTTCAGGAGCCAGGAGCCCAAGACCTGAGGCATAATTATGGAGAGCCCGGAAAGGGAGTGGTGGGGAGGAGGCTGAGAACTGAGGCTTTTGGGCTCCCTCTGCAGATGAGCAACGAGATCATCCGCCTGTGCTGTCACTCCATCTCTCTGGACCGTATCTTTGAGGGCTATGTCTCTTCCAGCAAGGAGGACCTGCAAGGCTGCATTTCCTGTTGTCATTCGTGGAAAGATCACTACCTGCGTGCCGTCCAGATGCACACCCAGTACGATGGGTCCCCTAACATCCATGCATATCCTTGACACTCCCACAGAATTAAGGCAGATGCTTCTCATGTACTCTTCTTTTATGGAGCCTCTACGCCAAGCTAAGGTTCTACTTGAGGGTAGACATTCTGGCTCCTAGCCCCGAGGTCTCCTTATAGTCCATTCAGGAGCCTCAAGTGGCCTTCCCTCCTCCCACGACCACACAGACTGAAAGGCCACTTTCTAGAACTTGAGGCTGTGTCCTCTGTGCTTCTGGCTCACCTTGGGCCTCTTCTCTCAGGGTTGAGGGCAACTGTTCCTCAGGGTCTCCTTTCTGAACCCAGGCGCGCACAGGCCAGTATTGCATGGACAGACGCATCTGTCCGCTTCTGCTTCAGGTTCAGCCCATCTTCTCTCACACAGGTTCTCCAGTCGGGGCTGGGTTCTAGACCAGACCAGCATATTTGCTCAGGTAGATGCCTTTGTGCAGCGCTGCAAGGACCTTATTGAGGTAGGGAGACTGCCGGGGTGGGGAACAGCAGACCCTGAGTGCCCCGCAAGGGGCCAAGCAGGTGGGGCCAAGGCTCCACTTAAGAGTCTAAACCTGAGCCAGGCAGAGGTGGCTCACAACTTTGATCCCAGCACTCGGGAGGCAGAAGCAGGTGGAGCTCTGTGAGTTCGAGGCCAGCCTGATCTACAGAGCGAGTTCCAGGACAGTCAGGACTGTTAACACAGAGAACCCCCCCCCAAAAAAATGTCTAAACCTGGAACTTGGCATGTTGGCTCTTTCTGCACGATTGTGTGACCTCCTCCTATCACCTTTCTTCATGGCTTTGCCTGAGCATCTCATAGTTCATCCTTTAGCCAAACTTCACCACAGTGTCCTAGTTCAGAGACAGCTGAAGGCAAACCAAAGGACTCAGGACGCCTGGGTTCAGAAGAGAAAGAAGGCTCACACGATTCTCTTTTTAGGTATGCGAATGTCAGTACCACTTTGCCCGGTGGGAAGATGGCAAGCAGGGTCCCCTTCCCTGCTTCTTTGGTGCCCAGGGGCCACAGATCACACGGAACTTGCTAGAAATCGAGGACATCTTTCATAGGAATCTGCAGACGCTGCGAGCCGTCCGCGGGGGCATCCTAGATGTTAAGAACACCTCTTGGCACGAAGACTATAATAAGTGAGGGCCAGGGCTCAGACTATAACAGTCTGAGGCCAGGGCTGCGCAAGCGGGTGGGAAACAGGAGGCTCGGTGTGCAAAGGTCCCAGGATCTGGGTGGCACAGGCAGGAAGGTTGAAAGCTGAAGGCTGTGGTAACAGCTTAAGGCTGGGAAGGCAAGAGGAGAGAGAGGTAGTTAGTTGGTGGGGTTCTAGGTTCGAGCGTACCTTCAGGACATTGAACATATGTCCTGAAAATCCACACTGGCAGATGCCTGAGCCTCTGTAAAGAAGGCTAAGGAAGGTCTCGTAGCATTGTCTAGAGTGAAACAGCTTCCTGGCATAAAGCAGGCAGTCGTGTGGCTAACACAAGGGCTGATGGGCAGCACTTGGTGTTAGTACTCAGGCACCTGTTCCGGCCTGCCCTTAGGGTCCTGACAGGAACCATTCTCAGCTGCAGCCACTAAGAGCAAGCACCTCGTGTGCACGCTCACTTACAAAAGGCGGGCCCTTTGCACCTCCGGTCACTCTTCCACTACTCTTGTCCCCAGGGACCGGGTCTCTGCTCCCCCACCCCCTTCTCTGCCCCTTCTCTCTCTTCTTCCAATAAACCTCCTTCCTATGTGAGCCCTGTTGTATGGCATGACTTCTCTTCCCACCACTGTAAACAAAGTCGAACACTTGGGATGTAGCCTGGGCACTCAGGCTTGTCTGCGTCTGACCTTGCAGATTCCGTGCTGGCGTCAAGGATCTGGAGGTAATGACCCAGAACTTGATCACCTCAGCCTTTGAGCTGGTTCGGGACGTAGAGCACGGAGTGCTGCTTCTGGACACCTTCCACAGGCTGGCCACTCGCGAGGTGCGAGCCCCCGCCCCGCCCCCACCTCGAGGGCCTGCCTCTCGCTCTCAGTTCTGCCAGACTCTGTCCTGCCTGTACATGTGCCCTAACCCCGCTTGTTCAGTTGGGGTTTTCCCTCTGTTCCATCTTTCTGCTTCCGCGTGCGGCTGCCTCCCCGATGAGGGACGAAGGGCACCCACCTCCATGGAGCATGGCGTCTTGTTCCCCAGGCTGTCATGCGGACCTATGAGAAGAAGGCTGTCGACCTCTACATGCTGTTCAACAGCGAATTAGCCCTGGTGAACCGCGAGCTGAACAAGAAATGGCCCTACCTGGAGCCTTACATGGCTCAGTACTCTGGACAGGCGCACTGGATGCGGATCCTGCGGCGGCGCATCGACAGAGTCATGAATGTGAGTGTCCGGCCTCTTATAGCCTGTGTTCAGGGAGCCCGCAGTGCGTGCGTGCGTGCGTGCGTGCGTGCGTGCATACGTGTGCGTATGTGCATGTGTGTCCATCCATCCAGAGTCCTTAGAGGAGGGGGGTTAGACTCGATTACCTTGGTAAGCCATGGTTTGGCTTGCAGAGGTGGCAGGCGTGGCTAGTGGAACAGAGGTCATTTTTAGCATTTTGTATGAAGGTGGGGAGGAGACATAAGGCCAACATCTGGGAAGTTAGAGTAACACCTGGCGACTCAGAGACCTGGGCAGCAAGAAACTGCTCTCTCTGGGAGAACAGGGACAAAGCGGCAACAAGTGGGAATGGTTTTCAAAAAATTTTTTTATTTTTATTTTGTTCTAGGTATGGTGGGATATGCTTGTAATCCTAGCACTTGGGGAGCTGAGGCAGGGGGACTGTGAGTCTAGTCCAGCCTGAGTTATACAGTGAGAACCTGTGCCCTTCTATTTAGAAACAAACTTTTGGGGTGTCTTAGGATTTCTATTGCTGTGACAAAACACCATGACCAAAAAGCAAGTTGGGGAGGGAAGGATTTATTTGTCTTACACTTCAGCATTGCTATTTATCACTGAAGGAAGTCAGGACAGGAACTCAAGCAGGGCAGGATCCTAGAGGCAGGAACTGATGCAGAGGCCATGGAGGGTGCTGTTCACTGGCTTGCTCATCATGGCTTGCTTAGAGTACATTCTTATGGAATCCAAGACCGGCAGCTCAGGGGCGGTGTCCCCCACCACGGGATAGTGTGCTTTGCTTCCTCTCTGTTTGACCCTGTCCTTCCTGTAGCTCACCAGCCTCAGTCTCCTTGGGAGGCCAAGGCGTGTGCGTGTGTAAATAAACGCCCTTGTATGGCGGCTCTGGGTAAACGGGCTTCCCATCTGTTCTTCCCTCAGTGCCTTTCTGGTGCCCATTTCCTCCCCCATATTGGGACTGGAGAGGAGAGTGTCCACACCTATCAGCAGATGGTCCAAGCCATTGATGAACTGGTTCGAAAAACCTTCCAAGAGTGGACAGCAACACTGGACAAGGACTGCATTCGACGACTGGACATGCCACTCTTACGAATTAGCCAGGAGAAAGCGGGCATGCTGGATGTCAACTTTGACAAGTACAGGACCCACCCTAGCACCTTCCCCTGTCCTTGGTGCAAGTCTCCTCTCATTCTCCCAAGAACTTAACTCCTATCTTGCCCCCCCCCCCACCTCCCATCCACGGCTGTCTGCTGTATGTTTTTATTGAGGCTGGTTTTCTCTATGCAGTTCAGTCTGGCTTTGAACTTGTGATCCCTTGACCTTAGTATGGTACTGGAGTCACAGCTGTGCTCCACCAGGCTCAGCTGCTGTCGATCCCTCCTCTGACCTCAACAGGGTTTCTTTGCTTAGCTCTGGCTGTCCTGGAACTTGCTATATAGACCAGGCTGCCTCCGCCTCCCAAGTGCTGGGAGTAAAGGCTTCCTACCACGTCTTAATTTTAGTTTTACCTAGGTTGGGATTGAGTTCTTAGGTTCAATCTTCAGTACTGAAAAACAGAAAAAAAAAAAAGAAATTGGCTTTGCAGATTACTTAACCTAAGAAGCAAACAGACAACAACCAACCATGATTTTAACACTTCATTAATGTACTAAACTAGCGATGTCAGTGTTCTGCCACTAGATGGCTGTGACAGCCCAGCTAAGTTATCCAAACACTGATCCCTAGCCTGGCTTTTCCTAAGATCCTACTATGTCCTAAGCTTCAAAACAACAACATCTTCATACTTTCATTTAAAAAAAAAAGTAACTAGTTCATTAACTACTAAGAATATGAAGTGAGGTCCAGGTGTGGTGGCTTAATCCCAGTACAGAAAGCTGAGGCAGGAGAGTCTCAGGTTGAAGGCCAGCCTGGGCTGCACTCAAAAACAAAACAAAACAAAACAAAACCAAAAAGGAAAAACAAAAAAACAAAACAAAACCAAAAAGGAAAAACAAAAAAACAAAACAAAACAAAACCCCAAAACCCCGTAAGATCCCCAAACCAGACAAACTGAGCACTGTGTGCATGCTAGGAAATGTTTCAAAAAACAAAAACAAACAAGAAAGCAGGAACTGCTCTCAGAGACTGAACTTTGTGGTGACGGTTTTTTTCCTAATCAGAAGAGACAGATTTTGACTGGATTGGTTGGGCTTTCTCTTGCCATCCCTGTGCCTTGTGGTGAGAGCCAACTCCCACGCTCCTAGGCGGTGGTTCTGGTGTTGGCTTCAGCTCTAACATCCATATGTGTTGGACAAAAATGTAGAAGGGAAAGGGAGGTCCGGGGACAAGCAGGGCTGTGTCTCTCCTGGACAGCTAGCTGAAGGGGCCTGACGAGGGAGAGTCGATACCCAGGAAGGAGGTGAGAGAATGGAGCTGGAGAGACAGCACGAGAAGGGAGGTGCGGCCATCAGCTGGGGAACGGACATCAGAGGCCACATGGATGAGGAAGAGTTAGGGAGCACAGTCTGAGGAAGAAGACCGAGGTCTGGGATAAGTGTTTGGCCAATGATAGGTGTTGGACATCTGCTCTGGTGAGGTTCTCGGTTTTGTAGCTTTGGCATAAGGTAGAGACAAAAAGCACCATAAAAAAAAAAAAATGCCTGCAGTGGCTTTAGTAAAGGACCTGGGTTCGGTTCCCAGCACCCTCTTCTGTTCTCTGTTGGCACCAGGCACTCATGTGATCTGAATGCATACATGCAGGCAGACACTCACACACATAAAATAAATAAACCTTGCCTGGCGTTGGGTGCACACCTCTAATCCCAACACCTGGGAGGCAGAAGTACGTGTATCTCTATGAGTTCCAGGTCTAAGTAGGGAGTTCCAGGCCAGGCAACTCATATAGCAAGATCTCATCTCAAAACAACAATAACCCTCCCCAACACTTAAAGTTTTAAATTGTCTCTTACATCAATTTGAGATTCTGAAAAGAAGGAACATTGGGTCAGGGTTATATCATAACTGGATATCTACGTACTATATAAACCAATTTATAACTAGTTACACATTTATATAAACAAGCAGTTATAACTGGTTCTAATATTTGCAGGCACAAGATATATTCTCTGTTAGGCTGGACACCCCCAAAGGTGCTATGCTAGAGAGTCTCCCTAATGGACAAGTATGGGCTAATATGGGTGTGAACATACTTGCCTACTATTTGTGTTTTTTCCATAAAATATTGGAGCATAGGGCCAGTGAGGCAGCCCCAGAGCTAAAGGTACTTGCTGCCAGCACGGTAACCGTAGCTCCATCTCTTGGTGGACAGAGAGGGTTGATTCCCACAAGTTGTCTTGTGACCTCTGAACACACACACACACACACACACACACACACACACACACACACACTAAATCAATCTATAAATCTGAAAAATTACATTCATGATGCCACCAAAACTTAAAAACATTAAGGGATTATGTTCCAATCACAACATTTTCTCGTCTTAAATTGTTCATGTCAAGAGATTTAGTCCCGAGCTGTGAAGTCAGTTCCTTCTCTCCTCAGTGGTCAGCTAGCTTTTCTTTTCTTGTTGTCTTAGACAGGGTTTCTCTGTGTATCCTTGAGTGTCCTGGAACTATGCTGTAGACCAGGCTGACCTCAAACTCACAGAGATCCACCTGCCTCTGCCTCCCAAGTGCTGGAATTAGAGGCGTGCGCCACCACCTCCCAGCCGGTGCTTGGCCCGTGTGGTTAGGATAGATGCCTGCTGCAGTCATGTGCCTGGGACAGTTGTGCCCCACACTGCATTTTGTTGTTTGTTTGTTTGTTTGTATGTGGAGCACGTGTGAAGGTCCAGGACAGCTTGTGGGAGGGAGTCGGTGCTCTCCTCTAACCTGTGAGTCTCAGGGTTCTAAGTCTGTGGTCAGGCTTGGTGGTGGGCCCTTTACAACTGATCCATCTCCTTGGTCCCACCAGAAATGCCTTTTGCATTCTCTTCTTTATATTAGTGTTTCACACGCTCAAGCACACACACACACACACACACACACCCCAAAACTGTGGAACATTATTTACCACCTAGATTTATCTGAAACCCAGACAACAGCTAAACATTCCTTCTAGATAGAAGAAGTCTGTCCTTGGGCAGTTGTTTTCTAGAGAAATATATGGTACCTTGCAATAAGTTTTGTGATTTTTAGGGTAAAATTGCCTCAACTCAGTAAATAATGGATAAGAAAGAAAAGTTTGAGTTGACTAGACCCATAAAGAAATTGGAGGCAGTTTTAGCTCCCAAACTTAGTAGTACCCCTCAGGAGTGCAGACAGCCTTATCAGGCTTGCCCTTGGAGTTAGGTCTGCTTCCAGCATTGCAATAAGCACACTTCTGAAGTGTCCCTGACAGTTCTCAGAATTACCTACCTGTTAAGTCCTGGGAACCATCCACTCACTAATAGCGTTTATGTGACCCTACCAGGGCCTTTCCCACCTTATATCCCAAATATTTGAACTCTGCGACCCAAATGGGCTTTTACCACATTTTATGGCCAGACAGCTTCACGGATGCACTTAATGCTAACGTGTTCCAGATGTCCTTGGTGCCCTGGTTGAAAGAGCCGTGTTATCGCCCTGTGGAAAGGAGGGTGGACAGGGCGGGGCTGCCTGCTGCCTTTGTTCCCATTGTATCTCTCTCCTCCTGCTCCACCCCTGTTTTTACTGTGTCTGTTCATTCTGGGCTATCAGCACTGCCCTCAGCTGGCCTCACTTTGCCACGTGTATTACACGTTTGGGGATTCATTACAAAATAGTTACAGGAAAAAAAAAAAAAAAAGTAATTCCCAAATGGATTTTGAAAGAAGTTATATTTGTCAATCAAATAAAATTTGTGCTCTTGAATTTTATTGATAAAATTCTGTCAAGGCTGAACATCATTCTAAATTTTTTGTTGTTGTTGTTTTGTTTTGTTTTTAATAGGCTCGTTAGAGCAACCTCAGGAATTATTGTCCAATTTCATTCTGCTGAATGACAACATTTGATAATTTGCCTTCAAGTTATTTTTTGTAATCCTGTCAAGATGAGAACATTGAAGAGCTATTTTGGTGTGTTATTTGCCAGTATACTTGCCCCAGTGAGCTTGTCCTGATGTTTATGAATAGAGATAAATTCAACCACTCCAGTTTGGAAGCATAGGAGAAAGAATATATTTAGACTACCAGAAATGTCCCATCATATACTCACGCCCTCCACCCTCCCTCCTAGCTGTAACAGTCTTGATGCAATTGACTTTTCAGCATTGGTGACTGTATTGCTAGCCGCGAAGCCATGTCCATGTCCTTCTCCTCAACTGTAGTCAGAAATACTTGTTTTGATTCAAGAGAAAGAATCTTCTCTTAGCTTTTACCATAGCATATTGTTATAATTATCCTGTTGATCTCTTACTGTGTTTAATTACTTTCTTTTTCCTTTTGAGCCATCCTCTCACTCTGTAGCCTAGGCTGGCCTAGAACTTGGTGGCAAGCCTCCTGCCTCAACCTCCTTAGTGTTGGGATTACAGTCATGTGCTCCCAAACCTGGCTGCACACAAGTCTTTTGTTTGTTTATTTATTTATTTGTTTTCAAGACAGGGTTTCTCTGTGTAGCTTTGTAGACCAGGCTGGCCTCAAACTCACAGAGACCCACCTGCCTCTGCCTCCTGAGTGCTGGGATTAAAGATATGTGCCACCACTGCCTGGCCACGCCTAATTCTGAAATCTAACTTTTCATTGGTATGGATTTATAAGAAAAAAAAATACCACCCATGGTTTCAGGCTTCTATCAGAGGCCTTGAAACTGCTGCACCTGGATAAGGGGCCTGAGGTAGCTCTTTACTGGCTTGCATAATGTTTTGTCGTTAATAATTAATATTTATTTTTGCTAGCACACTGTTTATTGCCACTTATACCTACAAACTGACTAATAAAGTGCCTTCAAATAGTATTTCCCCAACCCTCTGACATGCTACATACACCATGGGCCTCAAAGTTCCTCAAGCTGCTTTATCAGTCAATGCGTTGTGCCTGGGAGACACTGAACTACCGCCTCAGCCCTCTCATTATTTATTTCTCTATTCATTTCCTCCACCTTCCTCCTTGTTGGTTCATATCTTTGTTTTGGTAACTTTTCAACAAATGATGCATGGTTTTAAGGTTTTGAGTTCTTGCATGATTGGCAGGAGCTATTTTCTGCTTTCGTATTTGTACATTTGCCTGGGGTTTTAGTATGGTTGAAAACAGTTTTCCCTGATTTTTGGCCTTTTCTCTTACCTCAAAGACAGTCATTAAATGTTAGTGACCCCCCCTTGCTCGCCCCCCCCCCCGTTGATTTGTGTTTCAGCAAGGCATTCATTTTGAATACATTTGAACAGCTTCATAAATAATAGCTATGTTAATGGAGATTTTCTGTGTTTAAAACACAAAAACAGAAACAAACTAGGATTTTAGTTTCCATGGTCTCACAAATAAATGGGCATTTGGAAAGACTTTTATTTTTTAATTACTCTCCTTTTAAGGTGAAAATAGAATTCTCTGGAAAGTTTAAGATGTGATATTTTGTATTATTCCTTGACTGTAAAACAGACAAAAAAGTGGTGTGTGTGTGTGTGTGTGTGTGTGTGTGTGTGTGTGTGTGAGAGAGAGAGAGAGAGAGAGAGAGCGCTAGTCCAGAAAGAGAAGGAACTCTGCAGTCATAAATATACAGGGAACCTTGATGGGACAGGTGAGTTCACATATTGTACTGCAGGAGGCAGATGGAGTTCTCGCCTGATGGCTTTACACTAGGGAGGGACCAGCTTAGGGAAGAGTGTGATTTCGGGTAGTGCCTTGAAGAGACAGATAATTGTTAGAGACTTTCCCCCACTCTGTAGGCTGCAGTTTTGCTCAAATGATGGTGTCTTTCTGTATGGAAAATTTTTGTCTTCTGGAGATCCCAATTATTAAATTGTTATCTCAGCGTCATTGCTGTTGGCATCCTGGTTCAAAAAGCCTTTCTTGACTTCAAGCCTATCCCCTATTCTGCCAGATTCAGAGTGTCTGGTCTTACAGTGAGGTCTGTGATCCACTTGGAGTTGAGTTTTATGCACTGTGGTAGAATGGCTGTTTTCATTCTTCTACATGTGACTATCCAGTTTGACAGCAATGTTTGTTGAAGATGCTTTCCTTTCTTTTCTCCAGTGTGGTTTTACCAGCTGTCAGGCATGGTGGCAACACTCTTTTAATCCCAGCACCCAGGAGGCAAAGTCTGGTAGATCTCTATGAGTTCGAGGCCAGCCTTATCTACTTAGTGAGTTCCAGGACAATCAGGGTTACAAAGAGAAACTCTCTCAGAAAACATACTAGAAAATAAGTTATCTGTAGGTGTCTGGAGTATGTCCAGGTCTTCAGTTTTATTCCAATGGTCAACATATCTGTTTCCACGGCGATACCTCAGTGGTTTTGCTGCTGTTGTTGTTACTGTCCTTCGCAATACAACTTGAAATCTGGATGAAGAGAGTGAGAGAGCAAACTGGGAATGACACAGGATATACGAAGCCTGGAGAGCCCTGACAGGCCTCAGGGCAGAATTCAGAGTGAGGCTGAACTAATCTGTGATTTTCATCAGCGTTGCTCAACTCACGTGTTCACATGGCTTAGCCTGGAGGATAATAGATTTCACCTACTCCCACCCCCCATAGGGAACTTGAAATGTCCGTAGGCCAGGCTAGTGTCCAACTTGCAGCGATCTGCCTATCTTTGCCTCCCAAATGCTGAGATTAAAGGCGTGCAAAAACATGGCTGGCTTGTGTTGGGGTTTTTGTGAGCCGTTTAGACTCAAGGATGAGAGTGAAGGCTTGGGATGGACTGTAAGTCAGTGGAGATGAGAGAGGGACCGTGCTCAGCATGGACCAGACTCTGAAACGTTGCCTCCATTCCCGGCACAGACAACAAATAAAAAACACAAAATAAAGGACAGCAGGGTCTATGGAGGGGGTGAACAAGGGAGGGAAGTAAAATCCATGGCCCAGAGGTTTTCCTGAGGCTGCCTGGATAAACTTGAAGCAAGCGCTGGTGAGGCAGAGAGAGAAAGCGGGCTCAGGCAGTGAAGGCTGCCTCCGGAGGAGCTGTGAGGGCCCCTGGGTGTGGCAGGGACGGCAGGCAGAATGGGAAGGGGGTCTCGGCAGATCAGGGGCAAAGGACACTTGGGACTGAGGCTCTCGTTAGCAAGTAAAATTCAATTTTATATTCAACATAGAATTCCCTCTAACACAACATAAAATTATCAGTAGGGTATTTTCTATTTTTTCTCCATAGAAGGTCTTCTCCATCTTATACCTCTGTGTCCTCTTTCCCCTGTTTTCTGAGAGGTTTCTGTTAATTTTCCTTTTTCCTTATTTGGATTTTTGAGTGCTTCTGCCGTCATTTTGAACTTTGTGAGTACCAAGGGTGGCAGTCTAAACAAGCAAGCAACCAGAGGAGACCGAAAGGTCTGCTAGCTTAGCCATGAGCGAGCAACAACAAAACGGCTCGTAGCTGGCCATGTGTATGCTGCAATATCAGTACTTGGGAGACACAGGCAGGAATAATAGGAGTTCAGGGTCACCCTCTGTGAGTTCAAGGCCAACCTGGGTAGCAAAATACAAAAGCAAGCAAACAACAGCTCTTGCAAATCAGAAAAAGAATAGATGTGAGTTCAAGGCCAGCCTGGTCTACAGAGCTAGTTCCAGGACAGGCTGCAAAGAGAAACCCTATCTTGAAAAACAAAAAAAGAAAAAAAGAAAAAAAAAAAAGAAAAAAGAAAAGAAAAAAGAAACCTGCCCCCCCCCCCTATTCTCACTGTAGGAAAGGACTGGAAACTGATGGAAGCGCTGGGGGGCGGAGGAGTGAGTTGAGGGGGTTCGTCAGCTCTTTGAGGAGTGTTCCCAAAGTCGTCATTATTAGATATTTCCTCCCACGCTGATCAGAGACCGCAGAAAAGAATGGGGTCCTTTCCTGGTGTACCGCACGTCCTGGAATACGTCCGGTCTACTGGCCGGAGTGTGGGTTTCTCAGCTCAGCAAGCGAGCAGAGCGAGGGCTGGGGTCTGAGCACTGAGCTGGTGCACGCCTGCTCACTCTCTTCCAGGCAAGGTCACCTTCTGCTCGTCTCAGCCAACCCGGCTGCCAGCACTCTACAGAGTCTGGGAAGTTTCCCACTGGCCTCACTTTCAAAACCCCTTCTAGAAGTTTCCTTGAAGCCGCAGTCCCTGGGGTTTTTAGAGAACTAGGTAGTTTCCTACTCTCCAACTTCCAGGACTTCTTGTTGTCCCCTGTACCCGTGTGGGTGTTCGCCCCAGACACCCAGAGATCGCTGCTGCTGCTCTCACGCTTTGGGGAAGTAGCGAAAACGCTGTCCTGTCTGCCTCGGTTACCTGGAAGGCCTACTTCACTTCTGTCACAAAATTCCTTCGGTGCTCCCGTGTGCTCCCACTCCGCACTCCAAGTGGCTGTCCTCCAGCAGTGCCCTCAGCAGCTCTGCTTTCTCTGCAGGACGCTACTGGTTCTCTTTGTGGAGATTGACTACTGGGAGCGGCTGCTGTTTGAGACGCCCCACTATGTGATGAACGTGGCAGAACGCGCTGAGGACCTGCGCATTCTCCGGGAGAACCTGCTCCTGGTTGCTCGAGACTACAATAGGTTGGCACCCGTCCTCCGTCCTCCTCACAGCCTTGGGTTTACTGTAGCCACCAGAGCATGCTGTCTGTTCCTCCAGGTTCCCGTACATCACGGTTCTTACATCCTGAAAAATGATTTCCCATTTCCCACTCTTACGGCCGTGTAGTTAATTCTATCCCTTAGTGGGAGAGAGCAAAAGTAACCAGTCCAGGGCACTCAAAACCATGACATTGAGATTTTGGGCATGAAATAATACCAGGGACACTGAAGCCAGGCCATGCTCCCCTCTAGGCCCATCCCTTCCCAGCCTTTGACTTGCTGGAACCCATCTCTGGGGTGAGATTTGGTCTTGGTTAGGAGCTGTTCCGGCTTCAGTAACAAGTATCACCACGGACTGGTGGCTTGGAAATAACCAAATTCATTGCTCACAGTTCTGGAAGCTTGGAAGGTTCACAATCAAGATAGGGGTAGATTCAGTGTCAGGTGGAGTTTTTTTTACCTCCTGTGTTTGTTTGTTTGCTTGCTTCATTTGTTGATTTTTGTTTGTTTTTGTTTTCCAAGACAGGGTTTCCCTGTGTAACTCTGGAGCCTGTCCTGGAACTCGCTCTTGTAGACCAAGCTGGTCACAGACTCACAAAAGATCTGTCTGCCTCTGCTTTCCAAGTGCAGGGATTAAAGGTGTTCAATACCACCACCTAGCTACCTCCTGGTTTCTAAATGGCCACCTTGCAGTGCCTTTCCATGGTAGAATGAGATAGGAGTTGTATTTGGTCTCTTACTCAAGATGCCAAGCCCACTCAGGACAGCTTCAGCCTTCATGTACGAAGCAGTTCCCAAGGCCTAGTAATACCACAGCAGGAGGGAAGGTTTTGACAGGGAGGTTTCAGGAAGACACACTCTTACAGACCTTTTTCATGGCAGTGAAAGTCCAAGGGGATGGAATAAATTGTCTGGAAAGGAAACATTCATTGTGGTAGCCTTCAGCTGTATGTACCTATTTCCATTTAAATTACTGATTTTAAAAATTCTCTTGGGCGCTGGATGGTAATGAACAACTTTAATCCCAGCAGTTGGGAGGCAGAGGCGGGCGGATCTCAGTGAGTTTGAGGCTAGCCTGGTCTACCGAGTGAGTTTCAGGACAGCCAGGAGTGTTACACAGGGAAATTCTGTCTCAAAAAACAAAAACAACAAAACTTCCCCTGGCCTAGGCCACATTTCAAGCTACATATGACCAGTGTTAGACATTTTACACTTTATTTATTACATTTATTAAATAACATGTATGGTGTTTTCTCTGTATACCACATACAGGCCTGGTGCCCAAGGAGGCCAGATCCCCTGGTATCAGATCCCCTGGGACTAGAGTTACAAATGATAGCAAATCCTCATGTAGGGACTGGGAATTGAACCAGAGTCCCAAAATCAAGCACTCTTAACTTCTGAGCCATCTCTCTGGTCCTGCTGTACATGTAGCGATCAGAGGATGACTTGTGGGAGTCAGTTCCCTCCTTCCACTGTGTGGGTCCCAGGAATTGAACTCAGGTCTTCAGACGGTGTGGCAAGTGCCTCTAACCACTGAGCCCTCTCACCAGCCCTCTGTGTATACCATTTTCATGATTGCAGTTTCTTTGGGGAGCCCTAGGCTAGAATGTAAGTTTCAGCAACTGCCAAGTTTTCTGGCAGGAGGAGAGGCCTTCACAGTTTTCTCTACCAGCTACCAGTCTTCTGTTTCTCATACACAGGATTATTGCCATGTTGTCCCCGGATGAGCAGGCCCTGTTCAAAGAGCGGATCCGATTCCTGGATAAGAAGATCCACCCAGGGCTGAAGAAGCTGCATTGGGCCCTGAAAGGGGCCAGTGCCTTCTTCATCACAGAGTGCCGCATCCACGCCAGCAAGGTAGGCTGCAGCCGCTGGACACTAATGTCTATAAGGCTGCTGGAAAGGCTGACATATCAGTCATCAACACCTGCACCTTTGGTGATGGAGAAGACCCTGGGAGGCATTATAAAGTAAATTAAATATGCTGGGGGGGGGGAGAATTCCCTCCTCCCCAAAATTTGGTGCTAGGAGTTAACCCCAAGGTCTTACGTATATTTTAGCAAGAAAGGGAAGGATTTTTTTTTTTTTTTTTTTAACATGTCAGAAATTCTGACAGGAGGCTAAGTGGAAGCAGAATCAGGTCCAGAGGGCCTCAACCCAATCCCGGGGAGGAATATGCAAGGTGCCTGCAGAGTTGGAGGGCATGTGTATCTCAGGTGTCACCTTGACTCATGCATGGCCTGACCCCAGGTGCAGATGATCGTAAATGACTTCAAGGCCTCCACTCTGACCATTGGCTGGAAGGCTCAGGAGATGTCAGAAATGCTGCTGGTGCGCATCACTGGCAAACGGGTGTACAGAGACCTGGAGTTTGAGGAGGCCCAGAAGGAACACCGGATAGCTGTACAACAGAGATTGGTGGACCTGCACCAGGATGTGGTGGACATCATGACCAACTCCTACGAAGTATTCAAGAATGATGGCCCCGAGGTAGGCACCCTGTGACTAGGGTTGTGGTAGGGAACCCACACACCCTCCCACCACACTACAGCTCTCGGGTTCTTTCACCGGTGTGTGTGTTTCAAATATCCTACCCTGGTCCAAATGCAGCTCGCTTTTGGTGTTTGGAGTCTCCTCTGGCAGCATTCAGGAT
Source organism: Phodopus roborovskii (assembly GCF_943737965.1). NCBI lineage: Eukaryota > Metazoa > Chordata > Mammalia > Rodentia > Cricetidae > Phodopus > Phodopus roborovskii. The sequence goes on from NW_026126407.1 coordinate 11,977,522, forward strand.
CTTGCCTCTGCGTCTTTGAAGATTTATTCTTAAGTTTATGAGTCTTTCTGCCTGCATGCTTGTGTACCACATGTGTGCCTGCAGCACTTGGAGGCTGAAAGAGGGCGTCAGGCTGTGAGCTGCCATGTGCCTGTTGGGAACTGAACCAGGGTCTCTGCAAGAGCAGCCAGTGCTCTTAACAGCTGAGCTGTTTCCAGCCCCCCAGGGCCCTGCATTTCTGTAGCTGTCTTGCTTGTCTCCCATCAGCTGGTGCTCATTCCCCAGGCCCGGAGCTGGTTTCTCTAGAAGAACCACTTCCACCCTCCCCCTCCCCCAGATTCAGCAGCAGTGGATGCACTACACCATACGGTTGGATCGCATGATGGAAGACGCCCTGCGCCTGAATGTGAAGTGGTCACTGCTGGAACTTTCCAAGGCCATCAATGGGGATGGGAAGACCACTCCAAACCCACTTTTCCGAGTCCTTGTCATTTTACAGAATGATGTGCAAGGAAGTGTGGCACAGGTAAGGGCCTCTGAGCCTCCAACGCCTCAAAACCATCACACCTTTGTCCTCAGCTCCTTCTAATTCTTTCTTACACTTTTAATTTTTAAAAATGAAAATACAATCACATCATCTCCCCACTAATCTCCTCCTCCAACACCTTCCGTGTCCCCCGACCTTGCTCCCTCTCAAATTTATGGCCCCTTTTCTTTATATATAAATATAACCCCCTGAGTCTGGGTAGTGTATATGTATCAGCTTATATGTGTGTGCTTTTGGAGATGACCACTTGGTATCAGATAACCAATTAGGGAGCTCCTTCTTTTATTTATTTATTTATTTATTTATTTATTTGAGACGGGATTTCTCTGTGTAAAAGTCCTGGCTGTCCTGAGACTCGCTTTGTATACCAGGCTGGCTTCGAACTCACGGAGACCCATCAGCCTCTGCCTCCTGAGTGCTGGGATTAAAGGCCTGTGCCAGCACCACCCGGCTAGGGGCCCCCTTCTTGGGGAAGACTAATTCTCGGACTCTCAGCATTCTTTAGTTGTAGCAGTTTGTAGTCTGTTTTCTGGGGATGAGACCCCATGAGATTTCACCCTACCACTTCACATGCCTATCGGTATTGTCCTTGTCCTTGTCTGGCTTAGGCAGCCACATTGCTGAGGAATCGTGGGTGAATCTTTCTGCCATTTCTAGGAGACACAGTCTCACAGCAGACTTGCTGGTCTTCCTGCCCTTTCTTCTGTGATGTTCCCTAACTCTTAGGTTGCAGGAGTTGTGTGGCAGATGTATCTGTTCCGGCTTGGCACCCCACATCAATCGTTATTTTCTCCCAATTTTTTTTTCTTATATGTATGGGTGTTTTGCCTGCATGTATGTCTGTGTACTAGATGTGTGCCTGATGTCTGCAGAGGCCAGAAGAGGGTAATGAATCCCTTAGAACTGGAGTTACAGACTGTTGTGAGCCACTCTATGGGGGCTAGGTATTGAACCCAGGTCCTCTGGAAGAGCAGCCAATGCTCTTAACTACTTAACTACTGAGCCATCTCTCCAGTCCTGCCCTCTTCTCTCTTAGACTTCATCCTGGACCTTGAGTTTCTCTTGTGCCTCCAGGCCTAGCTCTGAGGTGTTCAGCCTTAGAGGCTTTGAGGCCTGTATCTCCCCAGGAGTTCCCTAAGCTGCCCTGTGCATCCCCACAGGTGGAATTCTCCCCCACACTGCAGACTCTGGCGAGCGTAGTGAATGACATCGCCAGCCACCTCTTCTCCACCATATCGGTCTTCCGCCACCTCCCGGATATCCTCATCAAACGGAAGATGAATCGAGAACCCATCCATGTGCTTGTGGGTGAGTGGGTGATGGGGAGGGCATTGGGGAGGACACACAGTGGGCACACAGTGGGCACCTGTGGGTGAGTGGGCATTGGGGTGGCCATTGGGGAGGACACACAGTGGGCACGCAGTGGGTGGGTGGCCGTTGGGGAGGACACACAGTAGGCACGCAGTGGGTGAGTAGGCGTTGGGGAGGACACACAGTAGGCACGCAGTGGGTGGGTGGCCGTTGGGGAGGACACACAGTGGGCACACAGTGGGTGGGTGGCCGTTGGGGAGGACACACAGTGGGCACTTGTGGGTGGGTTGGGTGTTGGGGAGGACACACAGTAGGCACGCAGTGGGTGAGTAGGCGTTGGGGAGGACACACAGTAGGCACGCAGTGGGTGGGTGGCCGTTGGGGAGGACACACAGTGGGCACACAGTGGGTGGGTGGCCGTTGGGGAGGACACACAGTGGGCATGCAGTGGGTGGGTGGCCGTTGGGGAGGACACACAGTGGGCACACAGTGGGTGAGTAGGCGTTGGGGAGGACACACAGTGGGCACGCAGTGGGTGGGTGGCTGTTGGGGAGGACACACAGTGGGCACACAGTGGGTGGGTGGCCGTTGGGGAGGACACACAGTAGGCACGCAGTGGGTGGGTGGCCGTTGGGGAGGACACACAGTAGGCACGCAGTGGGTGGGTGGCCGTTGGGGAGGACACACAGTGGGCACGCAGTGGGTGAGTAGGCATTGGGGAGGACACACGGTGGGCACGCAGTGGGTGAGTAGGCGTTGGGGAGGACACACAGTGGGCACGCAGTGGGTGAGTAGGCGTTGGGGAGGACACACAGTAGGCACGCAGTGGGTGGGTGGCCGTTGGGGAGGACACACAGTGGGCACACAGTGGGTGGGTGGCCGTTGGGGAGGACACACAGTGGGCACACAGTGGGTGGGTGGCCATTGGGGAGGACACACAGTGGGCACTTTTGGGTGGGTTGGCTGTTGGGGAGGACACACAGTAGGCACGCAGTGGGTGGGTGGCCGTTGGGGAGGACACACAGTGGGCACTTGTGGGTGGGTTGTGTGTTGGGGAGGACACACAGTGGGCACACAGTGGGTGGGTGGCCATTGGGGAGGACACACAGTGGGCACTTGTGGGTGGGTTGGGTGTTGGGGAGGACACACAGTGGGCACTTGTGGGTGGGTTGGGTGTTGGGGAGGACACACAGTGGGCACTTTTGGGTGAGTGGGCATTGGGGAGGACACACAGTAGGCACACAGGCCAGGCAGAGCTAGGAGGAGAGATGAGGGTACCTCAGTCCCACTGGCCAGGCATCTCTGTGGCTGGTGGGATGGTAGGAAGCCACACCAAGGACCCAGCTGGTGAAGGAGCAGAGGGCTTGTGGTTAGGTGACCCATCCCTGTGGGCTGTGAGAACTGGGCAGGCTGGCAGAGGAGCAAGGTATAAGTTTGAGACTGTTGGACTAGAAGAGGCCTTGATTCCCACCGAGGGGGGGGGGAGTCAGATTGCACTGCCGCCGCCTCTGTTTTCTGTTCTGTTTTGAAGAGTCATTCCTTATTCTTTTATGTATTTGGGCATTTTTCTTGAATGTTTATTATGTGCCAAGTAAGTATCTCCTGGCATTGAAGTTGCAGATGGTGGTAAGCCTCCATGTAGGTGCGGGGAATAGAACCCGGGTCCTCTTAGCCACGAGCCATCCCTCTAGCTCCCATCTATTTTCTTTTAAGATTTATTTATTTTATGTATATGAGTGCTCTGTCCTCATGTATACCAGAGGAGGGAATCAGAGCCCCTTACAGATGGATGTGAGCCACCATGTGCTGGGAATTGAATGCAGGACCTTTGGAAGCAGCCAGTGCTCACAGTCTCTGAGCCATCTCTTCAGCCTCCGCTGTGTTTTTGAAAGCTCATGTTTGAGTACCTTTCAGTGGGGAAACTGGGATGGGAAAGCCCAGGGCAGTATGGGAGTTGGGGGATGGGGGTGGGAGGTGGGAGGTGGGAGAGAGTGGGGACAGGAGGGCAGGCTGGAGCTGGGACACAGGTGCCTGGTAGTGAGAAGCATCTTTCCCCACCCTTGAAGAGCGAGATGAGGAAATCAGGAAGGTCCAGGCCCAGATCAGCAGTGGTATGACTAACAACGCAAGCCTGCTGCAGAATTACCTCAAGACCTGGGACATGTATCGGGAGATCTGGGAGATCAACAAGGACTCCTTTATTCGTCGCTACCAGCGCCTCAACCCCCCTGTCTCTTCCTTTGATGCTGACATTGCCCGGTGAGTGAAGATTGGAGGTTGGAGGTGGGATTGTCTAACAGTATAGCACTCACTGAGGAGGTGGTGGGCGGGCTGGGACGCTGTGTGCCCGGCTCCAGGAGAAGAGCTCTGGATGGACCTTCGCTTCTTGAGGGCAGAGATCCAGAAAGAGGCTGGGCAAGGTTTGGGGAAGGTAGCAGGGTCAGTCAGGAAGGAGGAAATGGTATAGACAGAAAAGGCCGGAAGAGCTGGGTGTCCTGGCACCGGTCTGCAATCCCAGCGAGAGGGAGCTGCCACTGGAGCAGTGGGGGTGTGGCTTGAGGGTGGGGGAGGAGAAAAGAGGGATGAGGAGGGACAGTGGGCGAGAAGGGGAGGAATAGAGGAGGAAGAAGGGGCTCAGAGAGGGAAAACCTTTCACTCTGACAACTCTTAAGGTGGTGAGATGGAGCTAAATGGAAGAAGATTCTTAAGTTTTGACCATAAAGTAACTGCCATCTTTCCATGGTCCTTTGGCCATGGCCATTCATTCATGTTGTCCTGTGGGCCATGAAGAATTTTTTTCCAGACAGGGTTTCTCCGTGGCTTTGAAAGTTGTCTGGAACTCTCTCTGTAGATCAGGCTGACCTTGAACTCACATGAAGGATTTTTAAAAGAAAAGAAATCTACAGGCCTTTCTCCTCAGGGGCAATAGTGCAGTGAGCATGGTTGAGAGGAGTGGGGGCCGTGGCATGCGAGGAAGGCCTGGATTGGCTCTATCTCTGACTGGCGATGCAGTCTCAGGCATCTTTGGATGCCCCAGGCCTCAGTTTCCTGTGAAACAGATATTCTGCAGCCAGCAGTAGGATTCTGCGAGGCTATTCGATGTATTAAGGCACTCTGTGAACCCTGAAAGCTCCTAAGGCACTTGGTGTGACTGCACCAGCCCCACGCATTTGTACTATGAGTATGCATGCAAGGGGCAGGAGCCAGCTCACTAGATGTGCCAGGCAGTGTCCGTTACTGTAAAAAAAAAAAAAAAAAAAAAAAAAAAAAAAAATACCTGAAGAAATCAAGCTGTCCAGAAAGGAGGTTTGATTTTGTTCACAGTCGGGGGAAATTTTAGCCCATGACCAGTTGACTCCATTGCTATGGGCTTGTAGATGGACACTCTAGTGGATGCAAAGCCATAACCCTAATGTAGAATAAAAGAGAGGCAGAGTGGGGCGGGGGCAGGGCTCTGCCATTCCTCCAAGGCATGGTACCAGCGATGGGAAGACTTCCTCCTTGTTTCACCTCTTCCCGCCGTCTCCCAGTAGAGCCAAGCTGCAGACCGGGACTTACAGCACAGGCCTTTGGGAAATTTTGAAATCCTCAGTAATACAGAAAGAAAGGATTTCCAGCCAGAGGCACCAGGAAAGGTTTCCTGAAGATGATGCATTGTGCAGGGAGGGGCTGTGCGTTCTAACAGGGGTGGGGTTTCATCAGGCAGAGGTGGGTTGCACAGGAGGACACAGCATAGAGCGAGGTACAGATGGGAACCCATTAGGGTGTTCCCCACAAAGAGAACAGACCAAGGTGTGGACACAGGGAAGGAGGCAGACAAAGGGGCTTCCATGCAGCAGTATAGTCCCTGAGGCCGCCTGTGGCCACCACTGTGTGTGGATGAGGAAATGAAGGCTCAGGATCGTCAAACATGTAAGGAGCCAGGCAGTGGTGGTGCACACCTTTAATCTCAGTACTTGGCAGGCAGATCTCTGTGAGTTCGAGGTCAGCCTGGTCTACATAGTGGGTTCCAGGACAGCCAGGACTATTACACAGAGAAACCCCGTCTAGAACTGCAGGTTTGTGCGGAAGGAAATGAGAGCATGAGAGTTGGGGGGGTGCCGGGGGTCACCCATGAAGGAACAGAACCCTCTAAGCACACCTGGGGCTCTTGCAGCTACACGGAGGTGGCTAACAATGTGCAGAAGGAGGAGACGGTCCTCAACATCCAGTTCGTTCTGCTGGACTGTTCACACCTCAAGTTCTCACTGGTGCAGCATTGCAACGAGTGGCAGAATAAGTTTACCACCCTGCTCAAGGAGATGGCTGCTGGGCGCCTGATGGACCTGCACACCTATCTAAAAGACAATGCTGAGAAGTAAGGCTTGGCTTGTGCATGCGTGCTTGCGTGCGTGCGTGCGTGTGTGTGTGTGTGTGTGTGTGTATGTGTGTGTGCACATGTGAGTGTGTCTGGGATGTGCTTCCCACCACCACCACTCTCTGTGCTGACTTTTAGAATCAGCCGCCCTCCCCAAACACTGGAGGAACTAGGGGTCAGTTTGCAGCTCATGGACACCCTGCAGCATGATTTACCCAGCCTGGAGACTCAGATCCCTCCCATTCATGAGCAGTTTACCATTCTGGAGAAGTACGAGGTGCCGGTTCCAGACAGTGTAAGTTCCCACAGTGTTTGGTCCACCCGAGTCAAGCGCATGTCAGTGGCAACAGACTGTGGAGGGTTTTGTACCATCAGGGGCCACGCAGAGAAGTGAGGTTCAGAACTCCTGAGGACCAAAGCTAACTCAGTTTATGGACTTCTTTAGGCCCAGCCACTAGAGAGTGGTTTCTTAGGCATCCATCAGACATGAACTGTTTGTGAACTCTGGTCTGGAGGGGCAGAAGCCACTAACTGATGGAGAGCTGGGGGAGTGGCTCATAGGAAGAGTGTTGCCCAGCACATGTGACACCCTGGGGGCCTAGTCTTGGAAAGGATAGGTCTCCTGCATGCGGGTCACTCTGCCCTCTGTTCCCCCCCAGGTCCTGGAGATGCTGGAGAGTCTCAGTGGGGAGTGGATCACCTTCCAACAAATACTGCTGGACAGTGAGCAAATGCTGAAGAGACACAAGGAGAAGTTCAAGACGGGACTTATCCACGCTGCTGATGACTTCAAGAAGAAGGCTCATAACCTTCTAGACGATTTTGAGATCAAAGGTCTTCCTTATGCTGCCTCCTTCCCTCCTTTACACTCAGCATGTTGTCCGGGGAAGGGGAACACAGATGGGAGAGTGTGGCATGGGGAGAGGTGATGGACAGCACCGGAAAAGGAAGGAGCATTGAGGGGACAGAGGACGAGCTCACTTGGAGCCATGGGGCCAGCAACCTCTCCAGGGTTCCTTTTGTTGAAGTTTGTTTTTGTTTTTGAGACAAGGTTTCTCTGTGGCTTTGGAGTCTGTCCTGGAATTTGATCTGTAGACTAGACTGGCCTTGAACTCACACCTGCCTGTGCCCCTCCCCACCAATGCTGGGTTTAAAGGCATACACCACCAATGCCAGGCTCTCTCCAGTGTTTACGCTGACTTCCTATCCTTCACCCCATCAGACTCTGGAGTTGAGTTTAGTGATCTTTGCTAAGACAACCCATTATTCTCTCCATGCACCCCTCTCCTCCTTCCCTTTCCTGTCACGTAACCGCAGCAGTGGGATTTGCCCACTGAGATAAGAGAGCCACAGACTCACAGACTGGCCTTTCAAGAGGCCATGGACCCCCCCAGTGGGGGCTGAGTCACACCTTGACTTCCCACAGGGCCATTTACCAGCAACGTGGGCCACACGTCGGCTCTGGAACAGATTGCACAGGTTCGTGCCATGCTGATGGCTATGAGGGAAGAGGAGAACAACCTCCGCTCCAACCTGGGCATCTTCAAGATTGAACAGCCAATCTCCAAGGACCTCCAGAACCTGGAGAAGGTGCTGTGCTGAGCTGGGCCCCGTGGAGACCAGGGATAAGTTTCTGAGGACCTGGGAATGGCTGGGACCATGCAGATGACTTCATTGGCAGCTTTGTGGATTGTGTGTGTGTGTATGTTTTAACTGAGGTAAAAATTCACACACACACACACACTCTCTCTCTTTCTCTCTCTCTCAATGCTCTCTCTCACACACACACTGAGAGATGGCTTGGTGGTTAAGAATATTAGTTGAGAGTTATATTGCTGTGAAGAAATGCCATGACCAGGGAAACTTTTATAAAATAAAGCATTTATTTGGGGCTTGCTCACAGTTTTAGAGGTTTAGTTCATTATTATCTAGGTGGGGGGGTGGTGGAGCACAGCAGCATGAAGGCAAGCATGGTACTGGAGAAAGAACTAAGAGTTCTACATCCACAGGCATCAGGAAGAGAGGAAGCCATTGGGCCTGGCTTGGGCTTTTGAAATCTTAAAGCTCACCCCCCTGCCACTGACCCACTTCTTCCAACAAGTCTATACTATTCCCTAATCCTTTTCAAGTAGTGTCACCTGTGATGACTGAGCAGTCAAATAGATGAGCCTGTGGGGGCCATTCTCATTCAAACCATCACATTCCACTCTCTGGCCCCCATAGACTTGTAGCCATATTATAATGCAGAAATGCATTCAAAAGTCCCAGTAGTATATGACATGTTTAAAAGTTCTGAGCCTCAGCAGTGTCTTAACTGTAACCCCCAGTAAAATCGAAATCAACATGTGAATCACATACTTCCAACAAATAATGGCATAAAATATATGTTACTGTTCTAAAAGGGAGGAAGGGAGGGTAGTGAGGAAATACTGGACCAAAGCAAGACTGGAAACCAGCTGGGAAAGTCCAGACTCTGCATCTCCATGTCTGATGTCAAATGCTCTTCAGATCCCCAGATCCTTTCTCCTTTTGGGCGGGGTCCACACCTGGTCAGCTTCACCTTAACTTTCATCGCTTCCCACAGTGGCCTCTCTGACTCTAAAGTCAGAACCATCCGGCTGAAGCTGCCAAGTTCTGCTGTTTGTTAGGGCAGGAACTTGGTCCCCTCATTCAATTACGTCTGCATCAGCTTTGTGTTGTTGATGGTTTCCTTTACTATTTCAGCATTTGTTTAATCCAGTCCCACAGATGGCAAGCTTAGCTGGGTGGGGGTCTTGCCTTGAGGTCACCATTCCCTTTATCCCATTTAGCATCGGGCTTTTAAAGTTTTTCTGTCTTTGAGCACTGGACTTTGCTCTGTTACACCTCCTGGTTTTCCTTTTCTCCTCAGACTGTACATTTGTATTTTTCCTTGCTCAGTTTTCTCCTTTTCATTATAGGTTTGTGTAAGAGTGACCACTATTAACCACACAACAAAGTCAATACTGGGTTGTCTTTAAATCTCCTCCGCCAACACCAGTTTAATCCAAAACTCTTCAATTTAGCTTTGGGCAGATTTTTTTTTTGGACAAGGGAAGAAGGTAGACACATTCTTGTTCAAAATATCAAACACATTCTCTAGGCCACTTACTAATATTCTTCTCCTCTGAAACCTCTTCAGCTGGCTCCCACATCCCACATCATCCTCAGTACCAGTGGTCCATGCTTTTGCTAGGATGGTACATTAAGCTTGAGCATCTAACTGCTTTTCTAGTCCACAGTTCCAGTCTTCCAAATTCCTCAAAACAAAAGCATGGGTCAGGCCTATCATAGCAATACCTCAGTCCCTAGTACCACCTTTTAATCCTTCTCAAGGAGTATCACTCCCTGATGACTAAGCATTCAAATATATGAGCTATGAGGGCCATTCTCATTCAGACCGCCTCAGCTGCTCTTCCAGAGGGTCTGGGTTTGATTCCCAGCATCTACATGGAGACTCACGTGGTCTGTAATTCCACTTTTGGGGGATCCAATGTCCTTTTCTGGACCCTATGACACTACATGCCCATGGTGCAGAGACATACATGCAGGCAAGACCTATACTCATAACGTAAAAAAACAAATCTTTAGCTGGGCAGCAGTGGCACACACCTTTAATCCCGGCACACGGGAAGAAGAGGAAGGCAGATTGCTGTGAGTTCAAGGCCAGCCTGGTCTACAGAGCAAGTTCCAGGACAGTCTCCAAAGCTACAGAGAAACCCTGTCTTGAAAAACCACATAAACACACAAATAAAAAAAAAAATGAATCTTTAGATATAAGATATTCTAAAATTGATTTTAAAACCCCAAGCAAAAACTTCCATTACCACAAGAGGAAGTCATGTTCCTATCATTCCCTCTCTCCCCCAGCCCCCACCAACTATTAACCTATTGTCTAAGTGTATAGATTGGCCCAGCCTGGGTATTTCGTACCAATGGAACAGTGCAGCCTTTTGTCTCTGATTCCTTTCATTCACACGGTGTTTTCACAGCTCATGTATGTTGCAGCATGTTTTAGTGTTCCACTCCTTTTCATTACTCTCTAATATCCCATTGTTTGTTGGCCCATCTACCAGCTGATGGTTGTTTCTGCTCTTTCACTGTAGTAAGTAGGGTTTCAATGAGTGTGCATGTATGTTCTTGTATTTGTTTGGACACCTGTTCCTAATTGTTGTGGGTGTAAGCCTAGCAATAAAATTGCCAGATCATATAGCAATTCTCTATTTAAGTTTTTGAGGCACAGCCAAGTGATTTTTCCACAGCAGCCATGCCATTTTACATTCCCACTAGCAAATGGGTGAGAATGCCTATTTTTTTTTTTCTTGGTGTCCTTGCCAACAAGTATTTTCCTTTACAGTTTTTTTTTTTTCTAGCCATAATGGGTGTGAAGTGGTATCATATTAAGGTTTTAATTTGCATTTTCCTAAGGCTCAATGCTGAGGAGCATCTCATATGCTTAGCATTTGATGGGCCCTTGAGGCAAGAGAGTGGAGGGAAATATGAACTTGGAGGCAGCATTATCGTCAGATGGACAAGTGTCGGGGGCGGGAGGGAAGGGGCTGCTTTGCCTAAAGCTCTCTGTCCATCTTCCTGTTCCCCACAGGAGCTTGATGCACTCCAGCAAGTGTGGGAGATCACTCGGGACTGGGAGGAGAGCTGGAACCAGTGGAAGACGGGTTGCTTCCTGACCCTGCAGACCGAGGCCATGGAGTCCATGGCCCATGGGCTGTTTCGCCGCCTTACAAGACTAGCCAAAGAGTATAAGGTACACGGGACAGGATGGGAGACAAGATGGCCCTACCCCAGCTGAAGAAGTGGGAAGCTCCAGTGCTGTGGGTCTTCTGATTTCTCCCATTTTTGTTCAGGACCGAAACTGGGAAATTATTGAAACCACTCGCTCCAAAATAGAGCAGTTCAAGAGGACCATGCCCCTCATCTCAGACCTGCGGAACCCAGCCCTCAGAGAGAGGTGAGGCTGCCCGTGCCCAGCTCTGCCCTCTCTAGTCTCTGCCCTCTCTTGGATCTTTCGATTTCTCCAAGTAATTAATTTCATTAATTTCACTTATTTCTTTTTCTTTTTTGCATGTGTGTGCATGTGTGTGGCATGTGCATGCTGGGTTTGCATGCCCATGTGCTAAAGTTAACATTGGCTGTCCTTTTCCATCACTCTCCACTTTATTTAGTGAGGCAGAATCTGAACCCAGAGCTTCCTGATTCCTGCTAGTCTAGTTAGCCATCCTTCCCTGAGGAGCCTCTGTCCCTGCCTCCTAAGGGCTAAGATAATGGGCAACTGCCAAGCCTGTTCTTGGGTTCTGTGGATCTGAACCCTGGTCCTCATTCTTGTACAGCAAGCACTTTTATCCAGGGTGCCATCTCCCTGGCCCCAGTTTATTTCACTTCTAGGGAGTGAACCCAGGGCTTGTGAATGCTGGCACTATATGGCTATGCCATAGCACTAGCCCAAATTGACCTAAAACTTTTAAATTACATTTATTTATTATTTATCGTGTGTGTGTGTGTGTGTGTGTGTGTGTGTGTGTGTGTGTGTGTCACAGCTCCAGTGTGGAGGTCAGAGGACAGCTTGTGGGACTTGGTTCTCTCTCCACTGGATGGGCCCTAGGGATCAAGCTTGGTAGCGAGTACCTTTCCCTACTGACCCACCTCGGTGGCCCCAAATTTGCTTTTTAATTGAAAAAAGGCATGCATTTATAATGTATAGAATGATGTCTTGAAGGATATATACATTGTGGGAGTGCTACACTGAAGTGGTTAGCCTGTTATCAGCTCGAATACTTGTTTCTTTTACTTTTGTGGAGAGAATATTAGAAATTTACTTTTTGGGGGTATATGCTCATCTGTGTGTGTGGAGGGGTGCCTGTGCCTGTGCCTGTGTCTGTGTATATGTGTGTGGAGGCTTCCTACTCCTGATCCCCAAGTACTGGAGTTACAGACACACTTGGTCATGGCTAGCCTTTTATAGGGCTGCTGGGATCTGAACTCAGGGCCTCATGCTTGCACAGAACTGCTTTTCCCACGGAGCATCCCCCCAACCCTTAATATTTATTCTTAGACTGGGTGTGGAGGTGCAACCAGCTCCAACATGCCCCCTTTTTATTGAGGAACAATTATGATGTAAGAACCTTTGTCAGGGCTGGAGAGATGGCTCAGCAGTTACAAGCACTTGTTCTTGCACAGGACTGGGTTCAATTCCCAGCACCTACATGGCAGTTGGGAACCAGTTGTAATTACTGTTCCAGAGGATTCAGTATCTTCTTCTGACCCCATTGGTCACCAATCAAAACATTCACACATAAAGTAAAATTAATGGTGATGGCACATACCTTTAATACCAGCACATGGGAGGCACAGGCAGGTGGATCCCAGTGAGTTCAAAGCCAGCCTGGTCTACATAGTGAGTTCCAGGACAGCCAGGACTGTTACACAGAGAATCCCTGTCTCAACAAAACAGAAAACAAAGCAACAACAACAACAACAACAAAAAGCTCAACCTGTTTCAAAGTTACAAGCATATTTGCTCATTTGTCTTCTGACACCAAGTTTTCCAAGTTTAATCCCTTTACTATACCAAGAATTTAATAGAAGGTGGGGGATTACAGTAAGCAGGGGGGACAGAATAAATAGTTTGGTAAGTCGTGTTTAGATCAGTATGCGTTCCTTTTGGTTTTGCATACCTTTAGTGTAGTGTTTTTGGCCATGTTTTATCCCTAGGTGTAATGTGGGTAAATCTAACTGTAACCTCTCAGTTTATAAGTTATGTCAGCTCTCTAAGCCTAACTTTCCTCATCCATGAATGGGATAATAGCACTTCCGGTATGGAGTGTTTGTGACAATTACAGAGTTGCACATGAAGCACTTAGCCCAGCATATGATCCGTCGCAGACCAGCACTATTGTATTGAGTGTTTGTATGCACACCTGCTTTAACTCCTTCTCCAGAGAATTGACTCCTGGAAAGTGACACATCAATCTCTATATTCCCCATGGTGTCTAAGATTGCACCTTAGAGCCTCTTTAGCAAGATCTGTTGAATCATGAGTTAACAAATAGCCAGAATTATAATGTTCCAATGGGAGGGAGCAAGAGGAGTGGTTTGGTTTTGTTTTTTGTTTTTGTTTTTAAGCAGCACTGGGTATAGAATGCTGAGCCTCACACGAGCTAAGCAGGGACTTGACTGAGTCACACTGGCAGCCCTAAGGATTGATTGACACTTGCTAGTAGGCCATGGAGCTGGCCTCCAGGTCTGACTTCCTGTTCTTGGCTACAGGCACTGGGACCAGGTCAAAGATGAAGTCCAGCGGGAGTTTGATCAGGAGTCGGAGAGCTTCACCTTGGAACAGATTGTGCTCCTGGGGATGGATCAGCACGTGGAGAAAATAGGGGAGATCTCTGCCTCTGCAACCAAAGAGCTGGCCATAGAAGTGGTATGATGGCCAGCTGGCACAGGCCTTTAATCCCGGCACTTGGGAGGCAGGGGCAGGTGGATCTCAGTGAGTTGGAGGCCAGCCTGATCCACAAAGTGAGTTCCAGGACAGCCAGGACTACACAGAGAAATTCTGTCTTGAAAAATAAAACCAATGTAAAACAAAAAAAGAAGTGGTATGATGACACCCATGCCCCCAGCACCCTGTGTGCACGCCCCCAGCACCCTGTGTGCACGCCCCCAGCACCCTGTGTGCACGCCCCCAGCTGTGGCCCCGCCTAGGCTCCCCCCACCTTTGTAGATAGTATACATGGTTACTCTGTCCTCCAACTTCTCTTCACAGGGATTACAAAACATTGCCAGAACTTGGGATGTGACTCAGCTAGACATAGTACCCTACAAGGACAAAGGCCATCACCGGCTCAGGTAGGGAGAGCTCCAGATGAGGTTGGCACATGTGTCCTGAGCTGCAGAGTGATGGTAAGGTATTGGCAGATGGGGGCGGACAGTGACTTGTGACCCCTGTGCCCCAGGGGTACAGAAGAAGTATTCCAGGCACTGGAAGACAACCAGGTGGCTTTGTCAACCATGAAGGCCTCTCGGTTCGTGAAGGCGTTTGAGAAGGATGTAGACCACTGGGAGCGCTGCCTCTCCCTCATTCTAGAAGTCATTGAGATGGTACTCACAGTCCAGCGCCAGTGGATGTACCTAGAGGTCAGAGTCCATCGTGCCTGGACTCTCTGTACCCAGCTCTTCTGTGTGCCTGGAGCCTGTCAGTGTCACTTTCTCACCTCTGAGGCTCAGCCCGCTGACTTGTGTGTGTGTGTAGCTTCCGTTCCCTCCCGGGCAAGCCTTTGTTCTTCTGCCAGGTTCCCATTTTCCTCTTGAGCTGTGTCCTGGATTCCCAATCCCAACTTGACTTCTAGACCTTGGGCATCTCACCATGGTTTCTACTGGTCTGACTCTTCTACTCAACTGTCATCCCTGTCTGGGAGTAGAGTGTGGAGGATGTGATAAATGGCCCCTCATCTCAACTCTATGCCCCTCAGAATATCTTCCTTGGAGAAGACATCCGAAAGCAGCTACCCAATGAGTCAGCCCTATTTGACCAGGTCAACAACAACTGGAAAGCCATCATGGACCGGATGAGTAAAGACAATAATGCTCTCCGGAGCACCCACTACCCAGGTGAGAGCTCCACAGGCAATTGCTCCAACAGCCATCATTGTTTCTATTCATTTGTGACCATGGCCACGTGTTCCGACCTTAAAAATGATTACATCATCACTATCATTAGTAGTCATGTTTAATACCATTGCTACCGTGAGCAACATTTGCTAATATTAGTCATAAATACCATTACTAATTATTTTTACTTTTACAGTAAATCAAGGTAAGTTGATACTTAGTGGCATGTCATATAATGCTTTAGAGAATGGGCTACAGAGTTAGCCTTGGGTTTAAAACCCACCGCAGGCTTTACTGGTCTTGTGCACTTGGCAGCTTGCTCCCTGCCCAGGGCAATGTCCTCATGTGTCCTGGGAGTTTTTGGAAGGACCCTAAAGGAGCAGTGACACTGACAGTACGGTAGAGGGTGCTGGAGTTACAGCCCTGGTCTCTGCAGTGCTGACTGAAAACTGCTATTCTCAGGCCGAGCCACAGCGGACAGCCAGCACTGAAGTGACCTTGGTAAACGGACTGACTCACAAAACCACGAAAACCACTATCTCACCGTTGAATATATGCAGCAAACATCTGGCCCATGGTTTCTGAGTCTTTTTGTGGCCTCCAGGGGGTCACCTGACTCCAATAGGCTGCAGACACTGTATGTGCTGGAAGGCATGGGGAGTGTTGCAGGGCTCACACTCACAATCACTGGTGTTTTCTTCCGAAGAACAGAACCCGGGATGACGTGGGGAAAACCCCAAGGACTATGGATAAAGACTGGGAGGAAGCTGAGACTTCTGGGAGTTTACAGATGTGAACACATCGTGTTTAAAAATCTCAAATTGACCTTTGTGGTAGATCTTTTTCTTTCTTTCTTCCTTCCTTTCTTTTTCTTTCTTTCTTTCTTTTTTTTTTTTTTTTTTTTTTTGGTTTTTCAAGATGGGGTTTCTCTGTGGCTTTGTAGCCTGTCTTTGAACTCATTCTGTAGACCAAGCTGGCCTTGAACCCTGCCTGTGCCTCCGCTGGGATTAAAGGCCATGTGCCACCACCACCCAGCTCTTTTCTTTTTAAGATAGTCAAAGGGATGTGTTTACTTCAAGAACACAACCTTGAGTTTGGACTCTGTGTGGATTTGTGTAGTATTGTGTTTTGTGTACACATATGGATGTGTGCATGTGTATGCCAGAGGGTGCGGAGGCCAGTAGTTGACTTTGGGTGTCTTCTTCTATCACTTTACCTTATTTCTTTATTTTATCTTTTTAGACTTATTTATTTAATATATATAAAGAGTTCCGTCTGCATGTATCCCTGCAGGCCAGAAGAGGGCACCAGATCTCATTATAGATGGTAGTGACCTATCATGTTGTTGCTGGGAATTGAACTCCAGACCTCTGGAAGAGCTGCCAGTGCCCTTAAGCTCTGAACCATGTCTCCAGCCCCCCCCCCCTTTTTTTTTTTTTTACTCTTGCTATTGTAATGAAATTACAATATCTCTTTTTTTTTCCTTCCAAGCCCTCCCACCTAACTTTCCCTGCTTTACCTTAAATTCATGACCTCTTTTTTCACTGTCATTGCATGTGTGTTTGTATATACATATATGTTCCTAATTATAACCTGTTCCATCCACATAGTGTTTTCAGGGCTGACCATTTGGCTCTGGAGAACCAGTTGTGTTCTTCCCTGGGGAAGACCACCTCTCCCGTACCCAGTTTTCCTCAGTTGCCTGTAGTTCTTTGTGTAGGGTTGAAGCCTGGAGGGCTTTTCTCTATCCAGTTTGGCATGTTCATTGGCATCAACCTGTTTTTTTTTTTTTTTTAGCTCACTTTTGGACAGTCATGTTGGTGAGACTTTATGGGTGTAGCTTCTGATATTACTAGGGCATACAATCCCATGGCAAACTCCATGATCATCTGGGTCTTGCAGTCTTTCTGGCCTCTCTTCTGCAGTGTTCTCTAAGTCTTAGGTGGGGGAGTGTTTTGTAGCGGTACCCACAGGGACTGGGGTCCACAACTCTGCATTCTAAGTGGTTGTGTTTTTCTGTAGTGGTCTCCTTCTGTTTCCTTCATGACTTGTGAGGGTATAAGGACAAATGTTTATAGATTGTTGTTAGGGATTATGGTGCTTTACTAAATTAGTGGTTGTAGATTCTCTCCAATAACCACAACTTCACGGCAATGAGTAGTAGTTAGCTAGATTTCCAGAACCAGGCATGGTTTCCCTTTTGTTGAGTGGGTCTTAAGTCTAATTAGAGAGCGGTTGATTAGTGCCAAGGTATGCCTGCCACTTCTGCACTCTTAGGATTATCATGCCACGCTGGACATTGACATGGTTCATAGGTGTCATAGCTAGATAGGACTGTTGGTTGTCTCCCTCCTTTGGAAGCTTGCATACCTTCTGGTACCATGAAAGCTAGTCCTCAGGGCTTATTTGGATCAGTTCCAGCTCAGGGGTCTCTAGGCCCTGTTTCTGAAGTACATGGTGTGGTCAAAAACTTACCTTTCACCTCTGGGTGGGGGCAACAACAATAGGCTGCGTGTTTGGGAGTCTCTTGAGTAACTCTGACTTTGTGCCGGATCTTATTGCCATTTCACAGGCAAAGAGGTCAAAATTCAATGATGTTAATGAAAGTGCTGGCGAGCTAAAGACTGTCACCGTGGTGGCCTTTTGCCTCCTCGTTGAGTGCCCTCTGTACTGTGTCACAATTGCTTTCATTGTGTGCCTGTGATATGTCTTTAACCACTTGGCTTGTTGGACTGTGTAAAATGCAGAATCATTTTTAATTTTCAGAAACTCTTGAGTTGAACAGTGAAGCTCCAAGTTCCTAAATATAATAGGACTGTTGTTCTAAAGACCAGTGAGAAATGAGTCAACTCATATGATGCCTAATTAATAATGTATAAGTATAAGCTCTCCATATGTAGTAATATGTAGTGAATACATGAAGAGAATGGGATAAGAGAATGGCATAGGAACTGGGGATATTTCTCTGTCTCCAAAAGCCCTTATGGCAATCCCCACCTCTAGCTTAATTGCTGTAAGCAGAGCTGGGAATTCTAGATCTACTCAGGGCAACCGTGGGAAGGCTGCCCAGTGTTGTTCATCACCCTTCTCCCCAGACCTCCTGGAAACACTGATAGAAATGAACACAATTTTGGAGGACATTCAGAAGTCTCTGGACATGTACTTAGAGACCAAGCGCCATATATTTCCTCGATTCTACTTCTTGTCCAACGACGACCTGCTGGAGATTCTGGGCCAGTCCCGTAACCCGGAGGCTGTGCAGCCACATCTCAAAAAATGCTTTGACAACATCAAAATGCTGAGAATCCAAAAGGTCAACAGAGGGGCCATGATGGCAGTGGGGGCTGGGAAGGAATGGTGATGTCAAGCTATCTGGGGCTTTGGAGAGGACCACGTTCTCCTAGCAGGAGAGTGGCATTGCTTATGATTGTAGCTCCTCACATAGAACTTTGCAGAAATGGCAATGTTGAGAGGAGGGAAGAGAAAAAAAAAATCACCTTTAAAGGGCACAAGTACTTCTAGAACAGTATGGTTCTCAACTCCTTTGGAGTTGAATATCAGACATTTACATTACTATTCATAACAGTAGCAAAATTACACTTATGAAGTAGCAACAAATAACTTTATGGTTGGGGTCATCATAACACAAGGAACTATATTAAAGGGTTGCAGCACTGGGAAGGTTGAGAACCGCTGCTCAGGAAGGTTACCAAGAGTAAGGCGAGGGCATAGATGACTTGTCTCTTCAACAGGTTGGGGGCTCCAGCAGCAAATGGGAAGCAGTAGGAATGTTTTCAGGAGATGGCGAATACATTGATTTCCTCCACCCAGTACTTCTAGAAGGACCTGTAGAGGTGAGTGGTAGCAAAGGTCTTAGAAGCAAACTGTCTTTGTATTAGAAAGTTTGCTTGATCACGCCTTTAAGGCCCACACTCAGGAGTCAGAGGCAGGAGGATCTCTGAGTTTGAGGCCAGCCTGGTCTATAGAGCAAGTTCCAAAACAGCCAGGACTACACAGAGAAACCCTGTCTGGAAAAACCAAAGATAGAAAGCAAGTTTGCCTGGCTCCCTGAGGAGAGACCATTTCCATGAAGGGAGAGGAGTTTGCTGTGTAGTTTCTGTTGCCTCATCACACGGGTTCCTGGCATTTATCACCCCTCCTTAAACTTAAGTTTCTATCCGATGCTCCAACTCTCTGCCTCCTGCCTCCCGCCTCCATCCATATCTTTTGGAGACCCATGCCAGCTTTTGCCTAGCTATGCTTTTTCCTCGTGGGACCTAAGCCCCCTGCAGTCCTATTTCCCTTGTACCTTCTCTTGAGGAACCTCAGCCACTGGCACTTGGACTGAGCCCTGGTATTATTTTGCTCTCCCTAGTCCTGGCTTGGTGATGTGGAACGGGCCATGAGGATGACCCTGAGGGATTTGCTTCGGAACTGCCGAGTGGCCCTCAAGAAGTTCCTCAACAAGAGGGACAAATGGGTGAAGGAGTGGGCCGGCCAGGTGAGCTGGGGCTACACAAATGGGGAGCAGTGGAGCTGACGGACGGAACATCATGTGGAAAGTCAGACTCCAGAGCCTCACAAATGGGCTTCTGATCCTCCTTCTGGGCTTGGCTCTCAGACCCTACATAATGAGGCTCCTGACCCAAGGCCCAGTGCGCCATCCTTCAGGGCAGATCAGGCATAGTAACACTGGGTTCTGGAAGAGGCTGAAACTCAAGAAGGGGCTGTATAGGTGGCTAAAGGCAGGGCCTGGAAATCAGCTCTGTTCCCCCCACACACACACCCTCAGGTGGTGATTGCTGCTAGTCAGATCCAGTGGACAGCTGATGTTACCAAGTGCCTGATGACAGCTAAGGAGCGGTCAGACAAGAAAATCCTCAAGGTCATGAAGAAGAAGCAGGTGGGAAGCTCAAATGTGGGGCAGGCCGGAGTTGGAATTGGTGTGTAGGGAGTGACTAGAGTCAGGACTCGAAACACACTGGGCTGGACAGGCTGGAGCAGGGATGCTGTGTGACGGAAGTGCCGGGAATCACATGGTGTACAGCAGAGTTGGGCTCTCCTGTGTAGACGTTGGATCTAGGAATTACAGGGGATTGGCATGAGGTTGGAGGTGACATCATGACAGGGTATGGTGTCGTTCTTGGCCACATTGCTCTGTCTGTTCTTGCCTGTTGCCCCATTCCACAGGTGTCAATACTAAACAAGTATTCAGAAGCCATCAGGGGGAACTTGACCAAGATCATGAGGTTTAAAATTGTGGCTCTGGTAACGATAGAAATCCATGCCCGAGACGTGCTGGAGAAGCTATATAAGAGCGGCCTCATGGATGTCAACGCTTTTGACTGGCTTAGCCAGCTTCGCTTCTACTGGGAGAAGGTGTCAGATGGGTCAACTTGCTCCTTCCTCTCTTATTCCCAAACCGACCCATAATGCTTTTCATTCATGGATATGTGCTGTAGTCTAACCCAACCCTTTGTTCTTTCACGGTTTCTTCCTTGCAGGTTTTAGCTCAGTCTCACTCCCAATTCAGGAGTGGCAAATAGTTACTCCAGGCAATACTCCCTTATAGGTGCCACTTGAGGGTGACTCAGAGCAGGCAGTCATTTCCGTGGCTTAAGGGTGGGGGAAGACACGCAGTATGGAACCCGTTTTTTCTGTCTTGACCCTAAACCTTCTCTCCCTTTTAATTCTAAAACAGAACCCCTAATCTATCTGCTGCTCCCCCTCCACCTCTCTGAGCCTTACAGGTAGCCATTTCTAGCTCTGCTTGTCCCCTAAACCCAGGTCTGACTCGTTTTGTCCTGTTTTCCTAGGATGTTGATGACTGTATAATCCGCCAGACCAACACACAATTCCAGTATGGTTATGAGTATTTGGGGAACTCTGGTCGGCTGGTCATCACTCCCCTGACGGACAGGTCTGCTGTGGGGTTGAACAGGTGTTTGGGGGAGGGGCTGCAGAGACCACAGGGTCTTCCAGGAGTCTGACCCGAGTCATGTCTTAAATTCTCAGATGTTACATGACATTGACCACAGCACTGCACCTTCATCGAGGGGGCTCCCCTAAAGGCCCAGCAGGCACTGGAAAGACAGAAACAGTCAAGGACTTGGGCAAAGCGCTGGGTTTATATGTCATCGTAGTCAACTGCTCCGAGGGCCTGGACTATAAATCCATGGGCAGAATGTACTCAGGACTGGCCCAGGTCAGTACCCTGCCTCACCATCCTAAAGGGCCTTTACACAGCCTTGCCTCAGGCAATTCTTATAATCATAGTAAAGAACTGAAACTCCTTCAACTCCCTGAGTTTTGAATTTCATGTTTGCAAACCAAGATCATGTAAGGATTAAATAGATTATTACAGAAACTGCCTGGCACACAGGTGCTACTCAGCGCACCCAAGTTCCAGCCTATAGGTGTTCTAGCTACACCCTTGGCTATTTTCTGATGTAGAGCGCTGGCCAGAAGCTATGACACTGGTCCCCCAGCACCCCCTGTTTTGGAGGCCACCTTTCCTACCAGAGCATTTTCAGGAAGAATGAGTGTGTTCATTGTAGGTCTAGTGCCTCAGGACATCTTTATTGCTTCAGTAACTGTCTCTCTCCCTCCACAGACTGGAGCCTGGGGCTGCTTTGATGAATTTAACCGCATCAATATTGAGGTGTTGTCTGTGGTGGCCCAGCAGATCCTGTCCATCCTATCTGCCTTGACTGCCAACCTTACCCGTTTCCATTTTGAGGGTTTTGAGATAAATCTGGTGTGGTCTTGTGGGATCTTCATCACCATGAATCCTGGTAGGTGGCAGGAACGAAATGGTTGGGTTGGGGGAGGCGGGGGTGGGGGGTGGGGGTGACGACATGACTGGGTGTCTGGGATAAGTATTGTGTCCCTTTTGCTCTCTGTGCCAAACTGCTTAGCTATGAAATACATTAGCCAGCTTTCCATTTTCCATTGCTGTGACAAAATCCCCAAGGAAAATTTAGCTTAAGGCCAAAGGCTAGTTTTGGCTCCTCCATGATCTCAGCCCATGGATCTTCATTTCTGAGCATTTGGCGAGGGTGAAGTGGGATTGTCATGAAGGAAGTGTGTGATGGAGCAGGATTGCTCATTTCATGGTGACCAAAGAGAAGATAGGGAGGGGGAGGGAGGGAGAGAGAGGAAAGAAGAGGGAGAGAGACAGGAGAGATCTGTTGATCTGATTGACTTCTTTCATGCAGACCACACCTTTTAAAGTATCCATTAAAATAGCCATAAATCTGTGAAGAACAGCCAGCTCATTGATGAGGTCAGGCCCCTGTGATCTGGTCTAATCACTTCTAGAAGGCTCCGCTCAAAACCTGTTGTGTTAGGAACAAAGCCTTTGGGGACATTTCAGATCCAAATGATAGCAACAGAGGGGAAGGAGGAGCATAAGAACTTCCTCTTTCTGTTCTCCCAGGAGGGCTCCATAGCCATTACGTGTCTCCATGGAGCCCTAGTCTTCCCAATGGGCTAGCTCCTTCCTTTGCTGTGTATCCCTTTTGGAAAATGGAAGACTCCCCAATGGTGTAGGGTTTTCAGTTTCGTCAAGGTCCACTGGGAACAGCTCTGGGGGAAGGGTCTAGGAGAGACCATGCTCGGGGAAACTTCAGATCAGAGCCACAGCTGTGAGCACTATAGGGCTGAACTCAGCAGCTCTCTGGTTGCATTTGGAAACATCCATGTGGAAAGTGAGGAGCACCTAAGAGGAAAGAAGATGGGAGGAGGAGGAGCCAAGGCAGAGATGAGCAGGGATTGCAGCTTGGAGCTGGAGCCCTGGAGGGTGTTGAGGGTAGAGTAAAGGTTTGGGAGACCAAGCGAGGACAGGGAAATGTGTAAAGGTTTGGGAGACCAAGCGAGGACAGGGAAATGTGGTCAAAACAAAGAACTTTGTCCCCAGGCTATGCTGGCCGCACGGAGCTTCCAGAAAACCTAAAGTCCATGTTCCGCCCAATTGCCATGGTGGTGCCCGATTCTACGCTTATTGCTGAAATCATCCTTTTTGGGGAGGGCTTTGGCAACTGCAAGGTATTATGATAATCTATTCCTTCCAATCATTGTATTTCCCTTGCATAATTATTCCCTGGACAGAGGAGCCCCACCCCCACCCAAGGACTCACAATCCCTTTATCCTAACAGGAACTTAGAGTTCTGTCAGTAGATTGTGAAGCCGAGGAGTACGGAGGGGGCCGGGGTCTCCCTTCCATGATGTCCCTAACCATTAATAGCCCATCCACAGATCTCCTAGCATTGTCCAGAGCACCTTCTAGATGCCTCAAGACCCTCACCTAGGTTCTCGTGTGTGTAGCTGTTCCCAAATAAAAAGGGGACTTGTGGAAGCTGAGCCATCGTTTTCTCTGCACGGTTCCCAGATCCTGGCCAAGAAGGTGTACACACTGTACTCGCTGGCTGTGCAGCAGCTCTCCAGGCAGGATCATTACGACTTTGGCCTGCGGGCCCTCACCTCCCTCCTACGCTACGCTGGCAAGAAGCGGCGCCTACAGCCGGATCTGTCGGATGAAGAGGTAGGCCGGGCACATGGCCCTCGGACCTTCATCTCCGTTGTCACTGCGCTGATGGCGCCTCCATGACAGTTGTTCAGACTTTTTTTTCCTTCTTCAGATAGAGATATTCCATGAACACACGCCCGCCCTACCTGACCCGCCTCCCCATGCTTTGTCTCCTGTGTAGTTCCTGTTGCTTTGCTCAGGACCAGCTCTGGCATAGCCACTGTTGTTAGGACTCACCTTTCCCCACACAGGTTCTGCTGCTCTCCATGAGGGACATGAACATCGCCAAGCTGACGTCAGTGGATGTTCCATTGTTCAATGCCATTGTGCAGGACCTTTTCCCCAACATCGAGCTGCCATTCATAGACTATGGCAAGGTATTTGCGTATGTGTGCGCGCGCGCGTGTGTGTGTGCGTGTGTGTGTGTGTGTGTGTGTGCGCGTGTGCATGCGTGTGTGTATGCATGTGTGCATGTGTGTGTGTGCACGTGGGTGCGTGTATGGGTGTGGTCAGAGGACAACTTAGGAGGCAGATCTCTGCTTCCATCAAGTGGGTCCTGGCCCAGCATTTATTCTTCAGTAAGCTCTCTGACCTCATGAGTGACTGTGCATTTGGGAACAGGAAGTGTGATGTCCTGAACTTCTGTCATCCACTTGGTGTGACTGAATGACACAGCTGGCTCCTTCTTGGACATACACAAACAGCTTCCTCTCTGACTCATATCCTGCAAGCTTACCTGCTCACCTCCCCCACTTTATTGAGAACAGGGAGTTACTATGTAGCCCTGGCTGACCTGGTACTCCCCATATAGACCAGGCTGGCCTTATATTCTCAGAGGTTGACCTGCCTCTGCCTCCCTGTGGGTCACCGCATCAGGCTCAACTTACTTCTACTCAACAGATCCTTGAATTCACTGAAACCTCGGCTGTATTAGCTATATCCATTAGCCCTCTCCTGCTTCTCCTGTCCTCATGGTGGGGACCTTGAGGAGAGTCCCTGGGAGCTGTGCGGTATGTGCAAGGAGAGGAATGGAGGGGGTGCAGAAACTGCAAGAACTTTCCTCTCTGTGTTATGTTAGTATGTTAGTGCATGCGCCCTGAGGTATCTGAGGTATCCTTCACAGCTGAAGCTGCTAAAAGGTTGGATTAAAACATTTTTTAAAAAAAATCATCTTTTTAGTGCATTGCTAAATTGGCAAGAATTCCAGGGGCCTTGGTGCAGGGGCAGTGAATGAAGGAACTTTGAGAGGCAATTAAGTTCCAATACTGTTTTTTTTTTTTTTTCCTTGAGAATCTGTCAGTCTAAGGCACCCTGGATAGGAAGGGAAGCAACCCAAGTGTGGAGGCGGAACGGGAAGCCCCGAGCTATGGAAGAAGCCATGGAAGTCTCAGTCCACAGGGACACACCCTCAGTCAACAGGAAGCACAGAGAGGAGGAGAGGAGGGAGACAGACCAGCGTGCTTGTCTGAGCCCTGGCGATGGGAGAGAGGGCAAAGCTTCACAGAGATTTCTTCAGCTTGGCCTCACACTGTTTACCGTTATCATTTATCCTACTGTGTAATTTAAAACCTGAAGTTTAACATGGTGTCAGTGCCGCCAGCCAGGTGACTGGCAGAAGAAGCAGAGGGGAGGGATTTCTGGAGGAGTGGAGCCTCACTCAGCTCAGGCCCAGAAGAATGAACACCAAAGCAAATTCGCAACAAAGTTCAGAGGGAGGGCTGGGCAAACCCGGTGCGGGGAAGGAAGCTGGGAAACAGGCCCGCACAGTCTTCAGACAGTGGAACACAAGAGAACACTTTGATATATGTCCTCAAGGAAATAAGAGAGAAGCTATGAGCCAGGAACCAGAGACTAAGCAAACTGGATTGGACAAAGAGTGAGTGGAATTGTAGAAGCATTCAGGCATGTTTGTGCATGCCTATAATCTCAACACCCTCTGGAGGTGGTAGCAGGAAGTCAGGGAGTGTCAGACTAGCCAGATCCCCACAGGACTCAGCCAGCTTCAGTTCCCAGCACCCACAAATGCCTGCAACTCAAGTTCCAGAGGACGCCTAAGTTGTTCATAAACTCACTCAGACGCTTACATACACTTCAAAACAAAGAATCTTTGTTTCAAATGTAAAAGTTTAAAAGCCTCGGTGGAGAAACAGAGGACTTCCAGCTAAGGAAAGTCAGTTGTAATGCACAGCAACGGTGCTAAAGACTGACTTCTAAGGTGTGCTCACTGCATCCAGAGGGCACAGGAGGCTCTTAGCCCAGCCCTGAGAGGTCTGGAAGTGGGGCAAGCAGGGCGGGATTTCGGTTTGACATCTGTGGCGGCTCGGTAAGGGTGAACAGGGTAGCACAGGAGGCAAACTGTTTCAGTAGTTAGATGTCTGCCAGACGCGGAGGTGCACACCTGTAGTTCGGACATCAGAAGGTAGAGGCAGGAGGATCATCACAAGTTTGAGATTAGCCTGGTTTATCTATATTGGAAGTGTGAAGCCAATCAGATTTGTGTAACAGGACTCTGGGTGGAGTGGGGGAGGGAGGGAAGAAGGGAGGATGGGAGCAGTTGTATCTCTAAGATCTGGTGTCTTAATGACCCTGGGTGACTCTGCCTCCCCTGCTGGGTAGAGGGCTAGAAGATGAAAGAGTTTGTGTCAGGCCTGGAGAAAAGCAGGTAGAGTAGGAATGAGCTGAGCGGCATTAACTGAGGGGACTTTTGCAGATTGGATGCTCAGACCTTCTGCTTTCTTTATCTCTCAGCATAAACAACAGTGGCATCCAGACAGGAGAATTCTCTCTGGGGAATTCTTCTGACCCAAGAGGAATGACTAAAACCTGGCTAGAAGGCCCCAGATGTATTACCTGCAAGACTGCTCTGCTCACAGTCTACAAGCCCCACACCGACACTCAGACCTCCCTTTTTTTTCATCTTCTACACTCATAAACAGAACTTGGGAGTAGAGAAAGGAGAACCAGGAATTCAAGGCCAATCTTGGCTACATCGGGAATCTAAGGGCAGCGTGGGCCATACAATAACTCCCATATATAATAACATAGTTACATGTTATTATTATTACACACACACACACACACACACACACACACACACACACACACTGATGAGCAGAAAACCAAAGCTCACTAAACACCCGAGAGGAGGCTGTAGTATGAAAGATGTGAGGTGTTAGTAGTGGGAGGGAAGAGGTAAGAGGAAAGGAGTGGGGATTGAGTCAGATTCTTCAGACAAGAGAGTTTTTAAATGCAGGGCAGCAGGATAGTTGGGGTTCTGTAGGGAAGTGTCAGCCCTCAGAGAAGAAGCAAGGTGTCCATTTTTTGGTTTTTGAGACAGGGTTTCTCTGTGGCTTTGGAGCCTGTCCTGGCACTTGCCCTGTAGATCAGCCTGGCCTCAAACTCACAGAGATCCATCTGCCTCTGCCTCCTGAGTACTGACATTAAAGGCCTGCGTCACCACAGCCCAGCTGAGGTGACCACTTTTTAAGGGTCTCTGAGAAAAGGGTTGGTCTTGTATCGCAAGGATGCAGGCTTAGTCAATATGGGGTCTATGGTCCATGACAGAAGTAAGGGAGTGGGCATGCTATTGATGCCACATGGCAGGAGTCACTCTCTGGATAGGAGATTGGGGCTTAGTTAACGTATGACTCAGAGAAAGTGAAAATAGCCACACACACACACACACACACACACACACACACACACAGAGCAAAAGCACTGGGGGGGTGGTGGCAGGATTGGGGGAGTGGGAAGGGGGTGCATCCATGTCTGACTTGGTTACCTGGAGGGCCTGAGTTAAACAAACGGGAACTAGCCCATTGGAGAACGTAGATAGCCCAGGGGGAGGAAAGTACAGCAAACACAAAACACCATTCCTGGTTGTCTCAGCTGGGGAGCCATGAACACACCTGTAGACAAGGCACTCCAGAGGTCGAGAGAGGATGGTTATCTGTGTCTGCACATTCAAGTCAGCCTGGGATGCCAAGATCTCACCCAGACCAAAATGAACAACGGAGAATTCTCATAAATGTGGGCTAGGTCAATACTTATGATGGCTGCCATTGTGAAATTTTAAAACTCTAAACAAGGAGACTATTTCACAAGTTCCCAAAGAGGAAAAGAGAGTCAAGAGGCAAAAGATTAAAAACAACAACATAAGCCAGGCTGTTCTGTGTCTCAATAATAATAATAAGTACGTTACTAATGGAGCAGTCCTCAAAATTCCAGAGGCAAACAATTTCTGACTTTAAATTCTATGGCAGCCAACCGATCATATCCAAGGTTAGCTCAGCTACATGTTCAGTTATGCTGATTCAAAAACAAACCAACACAAAGCCTCTCAAAAGCTATATTGGGTGCTCTGTGAAAGGTCGGCAGGGAAGCAGATGCAGGAAGCATGAGTCATGCAAGGGAAACTTGACTAATGTTTGGGATGATGGTGAAGAGTGGTTGGTCTCGGGATGATGGTCACATGATGGACCGAGGAAGATGGCAATCCAGCTCAGATAAAATGCTATCAAACCGCTACAGAAAAGGAACCCTTCCTCTACTAAAAAAAAAAAAAAAAAAAAAAAAAATCAAAGGCTAGCCAGATGGCACACACTTTTAATCCCAGCACTCAGGAGGCAGGGGCAGGTGGATCTCTGTGAGTTTGAGGCCAGCCTGGTCTACAGAGCTAGTTCCAGGACAGCCTCCAAAACTACAAAGAAAAAAAACCCTGTCTCGGAAAAAACAAACAACAAAAAAAAGCCCCCAAACTAAAACATGACAAAGGATTCAGGAGTACTGTTTATAAAAAAGAAATTGATAACTGATATGGCAGGGTTTTTTTTGTTTGTTTGTTTGTTTGTTTTTGAGACAACTAGCAGAGTTTGGAGTCAGGTTAGTGATAAGCATCTTGAAAAAACAGGCCAGCAAAAGCCACATTAACTGTTAGAGCCCCTAGGGAAAACAAAAGAGTCTGGAAGAAGAGTCCACATCCTTAAGCTAATGTAGGAGACACACCCAAAGTCAAAGACCAGAGAATCCAAGAGATCTGCCAGCTAACTAACTTCTCATCAGGGGAAAGCTAGGTAACCGTGACAGACAACACAGCTTTTAAGGCAAAGGGCTTTACTGGAAATAGAGGGTCACTTCATGATAATAAAATTTCGATTCACCAGGAAGATATCACCAGGAAGATAAAACAGATCTAATTTGGATGTACTTAATGATAGACTCAAAAGAACTAAAGCTAAACTGGTTGAATTATAAGGAGAAACAGACAATCACATGACCATCTCAGCTTTTTCGAAAGTAGATCAGGCTGACTACAAATCACTGTCATGGAGGATTTGAACAACATAATGGACAACTTTGAATTAATCCACATCTAAAGAAATTTCACTCATGAGTCAAAGAATAACCATTACTTTTGAGCACACATAGAACACATAGGAATGCTAATGGTGTAAGGGCCATGAATCTGCCTCAAAATTTTTGAAGGAACTTATCCATCTTAAGTATTCTGATTACAGTGATAATTGCTGTTATTAGACAAAGCAAGTGATGGGCATGCATGCCAGAGCACTCGTGTGGAGGCCAGAGGACAGCTCTGTGGAATTGATTCTCTCCTTCCATATTTCCATGTGTTCTGGGGACCAAAAACTCAGGTCGCCATGCTGGCATTGCAAATGCTTTTAGCCTCTATACAGTCTTGCTATCCCAAAAGCAAACAACCTTTAGAAAGAAACAATATTAAAAAATAAAGAAGATGCCGGGTGTTGGCGGTGCATGCTTTAAATCCTAGTGCTCAGGAGGCAGAGGCAGGTAGATCTCTGTGAGTTCAAGGCCAGCCTAGTCTACAGAGTTAATTCCAGAACAGGCTGCAAAGCTACACAGAGAAACCCTGTCTCAAAAAGCCAAACAACAAACCCAAAAACAAAAACAAACAAACATAAAACAACAACAACAACAAAAGAAAAAGAAAAAGAAATAAAAGAAAAAGAGTTAAAGCAATGAAAAAGATCCCTGGGTATTGATTCCATGTTGCTTCTTTTTTGGAGAGCTCAGTTATATGGATGTTAGCACTGGAAGAATCTAGTTAAGGAGATGCACAAACTTGCAACTTTCTATAGTCTAAAAGTACTTCGTGTGATTCTTTTTTAACTTACCTTTGTGGGTGCCTGTCACAAAGACCAGAAGTGGAACTGTGGATGGTTGCGAGCTGCCATGTGGTTCTGGGAACTAAATCTAGGTCCTCTGGAAGATCTGCCAGTGCCCTTAACAACTGAGCCATCTCTCCAGCCCAGGACAGTGAGGTCTTCCTGCATGGTAAAATTATTCCCAACTGTACTTCCAGTACATAGCACGATGACATAGAGACTCAATAAATATTTGTTGAATAATGCTAAAAAATGTGTAGATCTACACTAAATACTGTAATATGAGGAGACTGAGTTCCCAAGAAGAGAAAAATTACTCAAAATTACATAGCTGAAAGCTAGGAAACCAGGCTGGCTGACTTTAGAGCCCGATGTCTTTTGTTCTCCCATGAGTATGTGCATATATGTGTGCATGCACGTGCATTCATATATGTGTGTGCATACATGCTGGCACATGCATGTATGTATGAGTACTGTATGTACATGGATATACGCACTCAGCAGCCATACGAGGACATAGGCTGGCCTGATCTGTCCCTCTTTGCCTTATTCCTTGGAGACAGGGTCTCTCTCTGACTCTAGAACATGACTGGTCACCAGCAAGCCCCAGTGAGCCTCTCGGGCACTCTGCCATAGCACTGGGGTTGCAAGTTCTTGTGCAGCCATGTCCAGATGTTTGTTTTGTTTTTCCAGACAGGGTCTCTCTGTGGCTTCATAGAGATCCTCTGCCTCCCAAGTGCTGGGGTTAAAGGTGTGCACCATCACCACCCGGCTGCCATGTCCAGATTTTTCTGTGGGTGCTGTGGGTCTAAACTCAGGACCCAATGCTCCAGCAACAAATGCTCTCACCCACTCTGCTGCCTCCGCAGCTCTAACGTAGTCAGCTTGCCTACCTGCCTTTTTCCTCCCTCCCTCCCTTCCTCCCTCCCTCCCTCCCTCCCTCCCTCCCTTCCATACTTAGGATCAAACCCTGGGCTTTTCATATTACTGACAAGCACCCTGCCCCTGAGCTATGCATCCTTAGTCCCCGTATCTTACCCCTTCCACTAGCAAGTTCTCAGTGAATTAGTTTGAGTGCAAAGGATCTTGGCATCCTTTGTTCTGGTTTGGATGTATCTTCCCCAGCTTGAAAGTTGCTGGGATGACCCATACATTTTCTTCTGCCTTTCTCAGCTTCGGGATACCATTGAGCAGGAGATCCGAGAAATGGGCCTGCAGGTCACACAATTCACCCTCACCAAGGTCCTCCAGTTGTATGAAACCAAGAACTCTCGCCACTCCACCATGATTGTGGGTGGCACTGGCAGCAGCAAGACCACCTCCTGGAAGATTCTCCAGGCCTCCCTGACGTCCCTGTGCCGTGCTGGAGAACCCAACTTCAACGTCGTTAGAGTACGCAGTGGGACACTGGCATGGCTAGCAGGTGCTGGGAGGGGCCAGACCTGAATCCAAGGAGGCCAGGAGGGATGAGCAAGCAAGGGACCAGCACAAGAGCCCGAGCCAGGGGCCTGGAGCAAGGGGCAGGGGTCGTGGGAGTTTGGGCTGCCAGAACCTCACAAGTCCCTTCGGGTGTCATTTTCAGGAGTTCCCTTTGAACCCAAAGGCATTGTCCTTAGGGGAGCTGTATGGAGAATATGACCTCAGCACCAATGAATGGACAGATGGCATCTTGTCTAGTGTCATGAGGGCTGCATGTGCAGGTATCCAGTGGTTAGGGTGGGTGAGCGAATTGTCAGCAGCTCCTGGGAACAGAAAGCACCTACAAGGGTGAAAGATCCCTGGAAAATGCCTAAGACAAGGGAGGGGGAGGGAAAGGGAGGGAGGGGGAGGGGAAGCCTGGGAGAGAGGTGTCCCTTGGTTTCCTTATCAACTGCCTGCCACTAAGATGAGAAGCCAGATGAAAAATGGATCCTTTTCGATGGCCCTGTGGACACGCTATGGATCGAGAGCATGAACTCTGTCATGGATGACAACAAAGTGCTAACCCTCATCAACGGAGAACGCATCTCAATGCCCGAGCAGGTTCTGGTGCCATCCGCGGTGGGGTGGGTGATCCCAGGGTCCTGTAGAAGGCAGTGGGTGGGGGGAGCTGAGGTAGAGGCTGGCGGCATACTCAGAGTGAATTCTCTGGGAGAGAGCGTGGAGGAAGATGTGGAGTCAGGGAAATCTGTACTTGAAGAAATGCTTTCCAGGCTGAAGGTGGGCTCAGTGGGAGAGCTTACCTGGCCTTAGCACTGGGCTCCACACCCAGCTCAGGAGACACCATTGCTACCATGGACCAATTGTACAGAAAGGACCTGGCGTCTAGAAATCACTGTATAGACTCAGGCTGACCTCCTTCATTTCCACCCAGGTTATGATCTCATGGGATGCCACACCTACCTTTTCCCTTTAATTTCTCCTCTCTCTCCCCCTCTCCATCCCTCCCTCTCTCCTTCCCCTCCCTTCTCTTTCTTTCATTTTAGACAGCATCTCATGTTAGCCCAGGCTGGCCTTGAATTTGCTAGGTAGCTAAGGGTAACCTTGACTCTTGACCCTCCTACCTCTGCCTCTACCTCCCAGATGCCATATTATAGGCACACACCGCCCACTCTTTTCTTCCGAGCAAGCCAGAGTGATTCCCCCCCCCCCAAGGATAAATCTGATTAAGCTCTAATTTCTTTTAGACAGTGTCTGAATCACTGTTCTATTGCTGTGAAGAGATACTAGGAACCGGGCAACTGTTATAAGAAAAAGCATTTAGCTGGGAGCTTGCTCAGTTTCAGAGGTTTAGCCGTCTTCATCATGGTAGAGCGTGGTGGTACACAGCCAGGAGGGGCCGGGGCTGCAGCTGAGAATACCACATCTTGATCCAAAGGTAGAGGGGTAGAGAGACTGGGTCTGGTGTGGGCTTTTGAAAGCCTCAAAGCCTATTTATTCCCAGTGATAACTTCCCTCAATGGGACCACAGCTGTTTCAACAAGGCCACACCTCCTAATCCTTCTCAAACAGTGTCACTCTCTGGTGACTAAGCACTCAAATATATGAACCCATGGGGTCCATTCGGATTCAAACCACCACAGAAAGCAGCCGTGTATAAACCTCTGGTCATTATTCTTCTTGCCTCATTTTCCTTGATGCAAGTATACCCTAAAGCATGAATTCTGGGGTGTTCTTATACTATGGATGTGGTGTAGATGATGAGGTTCTGACAAGTCTGTACCCTTAGGTGTCTCTCCTGTTTGAAGTGGAGAACCTGGCAGTGGCCTCTCCAGCCACAGTGTCCCGCTGTGGGATGGTCTACACTGACTATATTGACCTGGGCTGGAAGCCTTATGTTCAGTCATGGCTGGACAAGAGACCAAAGGTAAAAAGGGGACTGAGAAGTGACAAAGGTGACCCACAGTAAACAAGAGTAGACAAAGCCTTTCTTCTCGTTCACATTCAGACGGAAGTAGAGCCCCTTCAACGCATGTTTGAGAAGTTCATCAACAAGATTCTCAACTTCAAAAAGGAAAACTGCCACGAGTTGGTGCCTGTCCCTGAATACAGTGGCATCATCTCCCTCTGTAAGCTCTACTCAGTCCTGGCCACACCAGAGAATGGGGTAAGAAGAGGAGCCAGCCGGGTAGGGGCCAAAGGGAGGGCTCACAACCCTATCAGAAGGCCTTCAATTTGAGCAATGGGAACTTATCAAATGAAGAGGCTTCAGTCTAACTGTGTGGCTGGGGAGGTGTGTGTGTGTGTGTGTGTATGGGAGAGGCTTCAGCCTGACCATGGGGGACGGGATGGGTGTGTGTGAGCATGAATGAATGAATAGATACACATGTTTGAACATTTACTGAGATGAAAGTTCAGAGTAAGAATTCAGGCTAATAGTATAGCTCAGTGGCAGAGGACCTACCTGCCTCATATGCACAGGATAGAAAGAAAAGGAAGGAAGGGAGGGAGGGAGGGAGGAAGAGAAGGAGAGAGGGAGGAAGGGAGGAAGGATGAATGAACAGCCTAAGGGGGGGGTGTCTTCCTATAGTTTCCTACCCTTGTTTTTTTGTACTTTGAAAACACAGCTGAAGTTCTTTGGTATACCATTTCTGATGAGAAATTCTAGAAAATTCCAGATGAATTGGTATTTTATAAAAAGTTTGTTCCAGTTAGAATTGGGAGAGAAAAAAAATGTTGTTGTTGAGATTAAATCGTTGCCTTAGAAATAGTTTTCATTATTTTCAATGATGTTACCAGGTAACAAAACTATTAATATATAATGAACAGCAGTTAAGATCTCTGACAGTGTGAGTTATTTGTCATGGCCAGGAATAGTGGCACACACCTGTAATCACAACACTTAAAGGCATAAATAGGAAGATTTTGAATTCTAGGCCAGCCTTGTTTGTAAACCGAGTCCAAGAACAGCTCAAGCTACACAGTGAGACCCTAGCTCATTCTAATATGGAAGTGAGTTTTCTACTTTATAACCTTGGGTCTTAATTGTAATTCACTTCTGTGCCCAAATGCAGACACACACTCCCACCACCCTCAGTGCCGGCCATGTTGGAGCTATGACGTGGTGAGCTATGAGCTCTGTGGTCCTGTCTTACCCCTGAATGCTAATCAATTCCATGCACATATTATATTTGTTCATGTGTTTGTGGAAGAAACAGCTTTGTGTCTTCTGTGTTCCCACTTTAAATTTTTAAAGAGTGCTTTTAGCCCTTGAAAACAAAAAGTGTCTTGTTTTGTATGTAAGACCCTTTAGGTTTTGTTTTTGTTTTTCTAAGGAATAAACCAAGTACTAACCACAAAAGAAAAAACAAAAAAACAAAAATCACTTAAATAAGAATGAGTCAGGTGTGCTGATACATGACTTTAATCTCAGCACTCAGAAAACACATGTAGCTGGATCATTTATAGGGTCAAGGGTAGCCTTGTCTACATTGTGAATTCCAGGATAGCCAGGGCTATGGAAGAACGTAGAGAGGCCTTTTCTTGGGAAAAGGTTTGGCTGCCAATACCCTTTTCATGTCTCTTCCAACATGCAGCATGCCTACAAAATTTTTTTATCACTGCCTTCTAGTCACCACGGGTTGTGGCGGAGCAGGGGCCGGCTGACTGCTGCAGGCTCCTAGGGGAGCGCTGAAACCTCTCAGACTGCAGAGGAGAGCCCCTCCCTATGAATCCCTGGCTCATCTAACAGGCCAGAGATTCGCAACCAACTTTCTTGTCAATATTTTGATGATTAAGGATTGATACAAGGCCAAGTCTATCATTCCTCATTGGACAGATTCCTATAATCCTGTCTTTATATTAAATTCTCTGTGTAGTCCTGGCTGGTCTCAAACTCATGACACCTCTGCCTTCCAAGCATTGTGGTTATAGGCATGTGCCATGTGCTAAGATTTATCTGTAGTCATCAGCATCTCTGTCTGTCTGCTGTCAGTCGTCAGCATCTCTGTCTGTCTGCTGTCAGTCGTCAGCATCTCTGTCTGTCTGCTGTCAGTCATCAGCATCTCTGTCTGTCTGCTGTCAGTTATCAGCATCTCTGTCTGCTGTCAATCATCAGCATCTCTGTCTGCTGTCAGTCGTCAGCATCTCTCCCCAGGATCTGTTACCAAGGGCTCCCCAGCTGTGCCCTTGGCTGTGCCCCTGTGGTATGTCAGAGGTGGCGGGAAGGTGCCCAGTCAGTGGGCTGTTTCCCAGTGAAGCACAAAGAGCCAGGCAGCCCTCTGGGCTCCAGGAATACTCCCAGAACAACAGCATCTGCCATGTACCTCTCAAGCAGAGAAGAGAGAACACGAGCTCTAAATATGATGTGTCCTTTATTTGTTTTGAGACAGGGGCTTATCACGTAGCACTGACTGGCTTGGAGCCTTCTGACAAAGGTATATGCCACCATGCCTGGCTAAACTTAACATTTACTTAATTATTTTACTTGGCGTGTGTACATGTTCATGTGAATGTGTGTACATGTGTGGAGACTGGAAGTCAACCTCAGGTGTCTTAGTCTCCTTAGTCACTCTCTGTCCTATTTATCTTTATTTTTCTGAGACAAGACCTCTCACTGCACCTGGAACTTCCTGATTTGGCTAGACTGCCTGGTTAGCAGGCACCCTGACTCTGCCTCCCCAGTGCATGATTACCCATGGGACCAGTTACATATGGCTTTTTTTTTTTTTTTTGGAGACAGGGGTTTCTCTGTGTGTAGCTCCAGCTGTCCTGGAACTCTAAATGTAGATCAGGCTGGCCTTGAACTCACAAGAGATCCTCCTACCTGTGCCTCCTGAGTGCTGGGATTAAAAGTGTGGGCCACCACTGTCTGGCTGCACTTGACTTTTTAATTTTCATCTGGAGATTGAACTCAGTACATCGTGGTTGTGTGGAAAGCACTTTTCCAACTGAGCCATCCCATCAGCTCCTTAAAACTTATATGCTTTGCATGTGTATGTCTATGATGTGCCTATGTGCCCATTTTCACATGTGTGGTTACACATGTATGTGGGTCCAGCATGTCTAGAGGTCAGAGATTGATGTCAAGTGTCTTCCTCAATTACTCCCCACTTTTTAAACTTTAGTGAGATAAATAAGGTCTTTTGATTCAGCTAACCTAACTAGCCAGTTTACCTGGGAGATGTCCTGTCTTCTACGTGATAGGATTACCGGTGGGCTGCCACGCCCCGCTGGCGTTTCCATGGGTGCTGGGGATCCAAGCTGTGGTTCTCATGCTTATTGTGGTTTAATAAAGATCGGGGAAAACAGATAGGATGAATAGATGTTTATTCAGGGAGAAATCACTTACAACAGAGACAGATGAACTCCAGCAGGTTCCTGGTCCCAAGGATGCCTCCAGATGCTCTCTGACCCTGTCCAGCAAGCAAGAGAGAGCCCCAGCCTGTCCCCACACCTAGTTCCCCCAGGTCATGTCCACCCCTGTTCCCACCCCCAATGGGCGTGGTCAGTGCCATAGGTGCAGACAAAGTGAATATCTCACTGCACGTGGTTGTGAAGCAAGGCCTTGCCACGGAGCCACCCACCCAGCCCCAAAGCTAAGTTTTTGTTGTTGTTGTTGTTGGTTGATGGTGGTTTTTTGATTTTTTAAGACAGGGTTTCCCTGTGTAGCTTTGGAGCCTGTCTTGGAACTAGCTCTGTAGACCAGGCTGGCCTCGAATTCACAGAGATCTGCCTGCCTCTGCCTTTCAAGTGCTGGGATTAAAGGTGTGTGCCACCAACACCTAGCCAAAGCTAAGTTTTAATTGCATAAGTAATCATTGAATTTAGTTTTCTTTCTAAAAATTAGATATTTCTTTTCCTTTTACAGTTGGTTGTTTGTATCATTCTGGTGCATTAAAATTGCCCCAACCAAAGTTCGGTGGTGGTGGTGCATGCCTTTAATCCTAGCAGAAGCAGGCAGACCTCTGTGAGTTCAAAGCCAGTTATTTACATAGAGAATTCCAGGCTAGTTTGGGCTATACAGTGAGTGATGTTGACAGAAGTTTCTGTCCTACCTGGTCCCATAGCCTTTTAGTTCCTGTTTGGCCAATGACTCAGGCTTCTTATTGGCTAGCTCTCTCTTATTAACCCATTTCTATTAATCTATGTATCTCTATATAGTCTTGGTTTACCAATGATGCTCTTGTTTTCTTGGCAGCTACATGGTGTCTCATTGAGTCTGCCTACTATCTTTCTCTATCCCTATTTGGATTTCCTGCCTGGCTAAATTCTGCCTGTCCATTGGCTGAAACAGCTTTATTCATCAACCAATAATAGAAACATATATTCACAGCATACAGAAGAACATCCCCCATCACAGTGAGACCTTGTTTCAAAACAAAAACAAAAACACCAAACAAGTCCCCCAAAACAAAAAACAAACACCAAATCAAACAAACAAAAATGCTTGTTGACATAAAATCCCACAGGTATCCATAGATGTTGTCCTGTTTAGGAAATAGACTGTGGTGTGGCATGATGGTGCATGCCGTAAATCTCCGCTCTTAGGAGGCAGAGACAGGCGATCCTCTGTAAATTTGAGACCAGCCTGTTCTACATATTGAGTCCCAGGGCAGCTGGGGCTCAAAAACAAAAACAAAAACAAACAAACAAACAGCCAAAAAATAGATTGGGGTAGATGCAACTTGCTTTTCAAACCAAAACTATGATGTTGAATTGTGCATTGCCATGTGCAGACGCACTTAGTTGCTTTAGCTGCTGTGTACTATTCCATGGTAAATCCCTACATTTTAGTTTCCCTTCCTTTCCTGGTGGATGTTTCAGCCATTTCCAGTTTTCTTTTGCAGTTACAAACAAGTCACCACATATGCCTGTCTCCTTGAACACCCTTGAGTGTTCCTTCAGGGTAGGCCTGATGTGACCAGGTGACAATTGTGTTCTTATGACTTAGCCTAGAGGCAGCTCTCAGCAATTGCATTGATGTAAGGAGTCCCAGACTTATCTAAATCCGTGAGTAGAACATGTGAGTGGGAATTCGTGTAGGTGAACATGAATGGCATTTGGAAGACAGCCATGTGGTTTCCCACATGGAACCCAGAAAGAAGGTAGGTTCTCTGCCTCCGTGGCAATCTGCTGAAATAGATCCTTCTCTCTCTTACAGGTATGGCTCCTGTATCTTGGGAAATGAAGATTATTATTCTAAGGCAAGTTCAGCACTCTGGACTCCCGAACCTCTTCTCTTTTCTACCCAGGTGAACCCAGCTGATACTGAAAACTATGCCTTTATGGTAGAGATGACATTTGTATTCAGCATGATCTGGTCTGTGTGTGCCTCTGTGGATGAGGATGGACGCAAGAAGATTGACAGTTACCTTCGAGAAATTGAGGGCTCGTTTCCCAATAAGGTCAGAGCTCTTAAAGCTAGCTGCCCAGCACGTCCTATTTTTCAAGGACTTGCAGGGCATCTCTGGTCTTTAGACATTTTCTGACTTCAGACTCTCTGCCGCTCTCTTCTTCCCCTATCCGTCTTCAAACCCTGTCTCTGCCTAGTAAGAGCTGAAGGAAGGTTTGGTGACATGACCACCATACTTTTCTTAGGACACAGTATATGAATACTTCGTGAACCCCAAGATGCGGACTTGGACCTCATTTGAGGAGAAGCTCCCTAAAAGCTGGCGTTATCCTCCAAAGTGAGAGAGGGGCCTGGGCTTTGAAGGGCTCGATACTGCAGTAGGGGGCAGATAGAGCAAGAGCGATGGAAGCCAGGGTGAAACGGGAACGGGGAAAGCAGTTCGAGCGAAGAGGTGACTAGGTTTAGGAAGGGAGATCTAGAGGACTTGGGGCAGGGTCTTCAAGGAGAATGCCACACCTCCAGGACCTAGCGGGCAGGGGCTGGTGATTAGACCATGCTGACACCAGCAAAGAAAAATGCTAGGAGGAAGACAGAAGTGAGAGCTGAGCTGGGGTAGGCCAATGGTCCCTGAGACACCATTCCTTTCTTTCCTAGCGCCCCTTTCTATAAGATCATGGTACCTACTGTTGATACTGTCCGATACAACTACCTCGTGAGCACCTTGGTGGCCAACCAGAACCCTGTCTTACTGGTGGGCCCTGTAGGGACCGGGAAGACCTCCATAGCCCAGAGTGTTCTCCAGTCCTTGCCCTCCAGCCAGTGGTCGGTGCTCATTGTCAACATGTCTGCACAGGTATGTCAGGGGGCTTGGACTACCAGCTCTGCCACCTGCTCTCTCCCAGAACTCAAGTGCTCAGCTGCCACTCCTTCATGGTCCCACATTTATTTCCCTTGGGACTCCTCCCATCGGTCCTGTGCTCTGCCACCAGACTACGTCGAACAACGTGCAGAGCATCATTGAGAGCAGAGTGGAGAAGCGAACCAAGGGTGTGTACGTGCCATTCGGGGGCAAAAGCATGATCACCTTTATGGACGACCTAAACATGCCTGCTAAGGACTTGTTTGGGTCCCAGCCACCCCTGGAGCTGATACGCCTCTGGATCGACTATGGCTTCTGGTATGACCGAGTGAAGCAGAGCATCAAGCACATTCGGGTAGGCATCCCGAGCCTTTGCTCTCAGGCATCTGTTCTTGCCAGTGCTAGGTGGGCCTGTCCCTGCTCCGCTGGGCGTCTAGTCACCATATTATATAATCCTCTGCTCCTCCCCACACAGGAGCACACTGTTCCTTTCTGGGGACCCATCTATGTGGCCCCCGAGTTAGTGACTCCCCACTGAGCCTGTCTCATGCTTGGTGACCTGACCGTTTGTTCTTCCTGTCACCGGGCTCCAGGCCTCCTCTGCTCACACTCACGTGTACTCAGGGCCAGGTCCTCACTGCACACTCACAGACTCCTCCTTGCCCCATGCATGCTGCCCACTGTCCTCTCACAGGGTCTTGAGTACCTTGCTGGACTCTCTCTTCTCTTCCTCCCTTATCCTTTCTCTTTTTAAAGACGAGGTCTTTCTATGTTGTAGCTCTGGCTCTTCCGGAACTTGCCATGTAGACCAGAATGGTCTCTAGACACAGATCCTCCTGTTTCTGCCTCCTGAGTTCAGGGGTTCAAGACGTGTGCCACTGTGTTTAGCCAGCATGGTGTCTTAAAAGCATGCAGTATGACGTGGAATGATCAGATCAGGGTGACTGAAGTATCTACCACCCCAAACATGTACCGCTTCTGTCAGAAACATTCAGGGTCCTCTGGCCTAGCCAAGGTGAAGCATCATCACTCTCTACCTGTTTCTCTCCCTGCCTTTGTCTTTACTCTCTAGGACATGTTCCTGATGGCTGCCATGGGCCCTCCAGGGGGTGGACGGACTGTTATCTCCCCGAGGCTGCAGAGTCGATTCAACATTATCAACATGACCTTCCCCACTGTGAGGCCATGGGAGCTGGGGGTGGGGATTGTACAGGGAATGAAATCCCAGGCCGATCAAGCTAGGCAGCTAAGCCTTGAGTAGAGCTGCTTCCAGGGAGCTGTGACCCATAGAGGTGGGGTCCTCTGTGGGAGCCCTTGGCATCTTCTGAGCCAGGACAGCTGCAGGGTTAAAGTTTGGCCTGCTGGCTCTGGAATGTGGAGCCTGTGGTGGTCTCTGTGGACACAAACAAACTCAGAGAGGTGGACCTCACAAAGCTAACAGCCAAAAACATTGCCAAGGTTAGGGAGAGGTTAATGCAAGTTTGAGGGGACTAAAAAAGCCAAAGCCAAATAAAACACCATCAAGAGAAATACTCTTTTAGTTTTTGAGACAAAGTCTCACTAAAAGTAATACAAGGTGGCTTTAAAACTCACAATTCTTTTTACCTCAGCCTCCCAAATGCCAAGTTTACAGGTGTATATCACTAGTCTTGGCTCTTAATTAAATATTTTCTTTAAATTAAAATTAAGTCAAGCAGGTAAAGGCACCTGCCACCAATCCTTACAACCTGAGCCCTATCCCTGGGGTCTGCATGGTGCAACCATATACAGTTACATAGGATTAATTTTAAAAATAAAATTAATATAAAAAGGTCTCCATGCACAAGAAAACAACATCCTGTGTGTAAGATCAGTGCACTGCATTACTGAGCCGCAGGGAGGCTTGAGATGAGAGAGCCCCCAATGGCACCAACTTTATTTAGAATGTTTGTGTTTAGTGTGGACATTTTTCACAAAGTTTTTACTTTTAAGGATTATATTTCTGAGTGGGTTTTTTGTTTTTGTTTTTCCAATGGTTCCTCAATTCTGCCCCTGAGGGGAGCTGTGTTTGCCTCACACTGGCCCTGGCTCTGGCTGGCCCTGGCTACTGGCCCAGGAACCTTGGAAAGTGAGTTTGAAGTCTCTTTCTAGGAATCTCAGATCATCCGCATATTTGGCACCATGATCAACCAGAAGCTTCAAGACTTTGAAGAAGAGGTAAAGCCCATTGGGAACGTGGTGACAGAGGCTACCTTGGATGTTTACAATACGGTGGTGCAGCGCTTCCTGCCCACACCTGCTAAGATCCATTACCTCTTCAACCTCCGAGACATCTCCAAGGTAAGCATCGCTCTGGCCTCTCCATTTCCACCTGGCTCAGCCTATTCAGCTGAGCTGCTTCCTCCTTTTTGGTCTTCAAGACAGGGTTTCTCTGTGTAGCCTTGGCTGTCCAGGAACTTACTCTATAGACCAGGCTGGCCTCGAACTCACAGAGATCCACTCCATGCTGCCTCCCTAGTGCTGGGATTAAAGGTGTGCCCAAACACCTTTTCTTCTTAAAATAAGCCTTAGAACTCCATAGCAGAGGTTCAGTAGTTAAGAATACTGGCTGTTCTTGCAAAGAACTAGATTCAGTCCCTAGCAGCCACATGGTGACTCACAACAGTCTGTATCTACAGCTATTCTGGACTCTATAGGAACTGCATGCATATGGTACACAGACATACATGTAGACACACACTCATACAATAATACATAAAATTAGCAAGGGGCTGGGGAAGTGACTGGTCAGCCATTAAGAGTGCTTTCTGTTCTGCTTGCCTTTTTCTGTCGTTTTTGTTTTTTGTTTGTTTTGTTTGGGGTTTCACTATGTATCTCTGGCTGTCCTGAAACTCATTCTGTAGACCAGGCTGACCTCAGACTCAGAGCTCCCCCTGCCTCTGCCTCTTGAGTGCTGGGATTAAAGGGATGCACAGCCATGCCCACTGTGCTTTCAGCCCTTGCAGAGGCCTGAGTTTGGTCTGCGGTACCCACACTGAGTGCATAGCAGCCACCAGGAACTGCAGCCCTGGGGAACTCAATGCCTTTGTTCTGGCCCCTGTGGGCCCCTATACACACAGAGAAATGTACATACATATGCATAACTTTTTTGTCTATTTGTTTTTGGAGACAGGGTTTCTCTGTGGTTTTGGAGCCTGTCCTGGAACTCGCTCCCGAAGACCAGGCTGGTCTTGAACTCACAGAGATCCGCCTGCCTTTTCCTTGAGAGTGCTGGGGATCATAGGCATGTGCCACCACTGCCTGGCACATAATTAGTTTTTAATCCTTAAATAAAAAGGGAACTCAACGGCAGAGCGCATGCCTACAGTCTCCTCTATTCTAAAAAGCCATGCAGCCGTTCACTCTGCCCTTACCTCCCGATCTGCCAAGGATTGCTTTCCTCCCCTTACTCCAGCCATTGCTTCAACTTCCCCAGGTGTTCCAGGGCATGCTGAGAGCCAACAAGGACTTCCATGACACCAGATCCAGCATCACCAGACTCTGGATTCATGAATGTTTCAGGTGATGCGTCTGTCTGTCTGTCCAGACCCACCCCCACCCCGAACCCTCCCGCCTAGCTCCCAACCCCAGCCTTCACCTCTGGCCTGGCTTTCCCTTCCTCAGGACTGCCCTTCTCTCTAGCCCTAAGCCCCTCCACAACTATTTCCCAACAGAGTCTTCTCGGACAGACTGGTTGATGCAGCAGACATGGAAGCCTTCATGGGCATCCTAAGTGACAAACTCGGCACCTTCTTTGACCTCACATTTCATAATCTCTGCCCCAACAAACGTCCTCCTATCTTTGGTGAGCGGGGAGCTGGGTACAACTTTGGGCCTTGGGCAGTTGGGGTGAGAAGGCCAGGGCATGGATTCCTGATGCTAATGGCCCTAAGGGACTTCGGCATTGGGGACTCTGATGACCCTCTCCCATGGCCTAGGGGACTTCATGAAGGAGCCCAAGGT
The DNA here is from genome assembly GCF_943737965.1 of Phodopus roborovskii. NCBI lineage: Eukaryota > Metazoa > Chordata > Mammalia > Rodentia > Cricetidae > Phodopus > Phodopus roborovskii. Next base: position 12,020,646 of record NW_026126407.1, read on the forward strand.
CTATGAAGACCTGGTAGATCTGACGGTATTGAAGACGGCCATGGAGACAGCCCTGAATGAGTACAACCTTTCCCCTTCCGTCGTGCCAATGCAGCTAGTGCTCTTCCGAGAGGCCATCGAACACAGTGAGTGCTCACTTACTTCCGGCCCTTCCAACCTCCCACCTGCAGTTTCCCTTTGAAGGATACTCCCAAATCAAGTTCTAGAAGTTGTTTCCTTTCTAGTCCAACACATTCTTGTGCCAGTGGGGTTTGTCTATTTATTCATTTTTGTTTTGAGACAGGGTCTTCCTGTGTAGCCCTAGTTGCCTTGGAAATTGCTGTTTAGAGTAAGCTAGTCTTAAACTTGTGGTGACCCCCCCCATCTGCCTCTCTCAGGTACTACAGGCTGGCACTGCCACACCTGTGCTGTGCACAAGGATGTTTAGTGGGCAAGGTGAAGGTTCCTATTGATGGCATCAGAGCCTTGGGCACCCACCTCTTCCCCCTTGCTTGACTCCACATCTTCAGCCTCAGAGGCTTTGACTCCGGCCCAGGGCCTAGCAGTCAGCTGGAATTGCTCACCTAGTCCATTGCCCTCACCCCACTCCCCAGTCACACGGATCGTGCGGGTTATCGGGCAACCTCGAGGCAACATGCTCTTGGTGGGGATTGGTGGCAGTGGACGGCAGAGTCTGGCCCGCTTGGCGTCTTCCATCTGCGAGTACAACACGTTCCAGATCGAGGTCTCCAAACACTATCGTAAACAGGAATTCCGAGATGGTATGGCTGGGTTCCTGAACTAGAGGAGAGCAGAGGTTTTACAGTGAGAGATGGAACTGCTTGAGTGCTGAGAAGCCCTGGCCTGTGTGTGCCCCATAGGACGGTGGTGGGCCCTGTGTGTGCTTCATGGGCTGAGGGAGGGTCCTGAAGCACTGAGGTTGAGGATGGAGACTCTGAAGTACCTGTTTTCCTTTGTTCTTCACTTGATGGGCAGATATCAAGCGTCTGTATCGCCAGGCAGGGGTGGAGCTCAAGACCACGTCCTTCCTTTTTGTGGACACCCAGATCGCTGATGAGTCCTTCCTAGAAGACATCAACAATATCCTCAGTTCGGGTGAAGTTCCCAATCTCTACAAATCAGACGAATTTGAAGAGGTACAGTTCCTTTGGCTTTCGTAACAACTGCCTAAATTCAGATTACACGTCTGTTTCTGTAGCATCCCCAACCATCTGATCAGGCTCTGTGCGGCTGAAGGGCTGTTTCTCATCAATCATCCCCCAGAGCCCTCATGGGGCAGAGTTGCTTTAAATTCCAACCCAGTCTGTCAGCTTCATCTTTAGTCTGGCTCATACTGCTGTGAGAACTTCAGTCCTCTGACTCAGTCTGGCTTTTGTTCAGATCCAAAGCCATATCATAGACCAGGCCCGGGCAGAACAGGTTCCAGAATCTTCGGACAGCCTCTTTGCTTACCTCATTGAGCGAGTTCGGAACAACCTGCACATTGTGCTCTGCCTGAGTCCAGTGGGAGACCCCTTCAGGTGACGCTTCCTGGATTGTTCCTCTCCTCAATGGCCTCCCCTGTCTTTTGGCCTTCTGTTCCTTTGGAAGTTAGGGTGTTTCATGTGATTCCCTCCACAGTTCAGTAGTGTTAAGTATCCATCTCATTCTGCAACAACCCATGAGAGCCTTTTTATTTTCCCAGCCTCAAAGTCTTTACCCAGTAGAGCATAACTCCTTTCCCAGCTTCAAATTCCATCTCTGTGAATTTGATGACTTTGATGGCCTCATATAAGTGGAAGGGTATTCTTTGTCCTTTTGTGACTTAGTTATTTCACTTCTGTAATGTCCTCAAGTTTCACCCATATTGTATCATATGACAAGATTTTATCCTTTTTGATTAAAAGATGAATAGAATTACAGAGCAATGCATATGTAACAGAATTTTTTATCTATTCTTGGTATGACTCGATATCTCAGGACAATCAAAACTAGCAAGAACAGGTTGGGTGTGACAGTGCACATCTTATAGTCTCAGAACTTGGAAGCTGAAGCAAGAAGATTGCTGCAAATCTGAGACCAGCCTGAGTACCAGGGTAGCCAGAGCTATATGTGAGACCCTGCCTGAAAACAAACAAACAAAAAAATAAATGGGGCTGGAGAGACTGCTCCTCCACAGGACCCGGGTTCAATCCCCAGCACCCACCTGGCAGCTTGCTGCTGTCTATAACTCCTGTTCCAGTTGCACCCTCATACAGATATACACACAGGCAAAATACCAATGCACATAAAATAAAAATAAATAATTTTTAAAAATCAAACCAAAATAAACTTAGGAGGAGGACAAAGCAAACTGTGTTATCATTTTGCTTATGTTTTTAATTTATGGCATATGGTGCATTATCATGGGGGTGCCATGCTGAGCACTCTTCTTGGCTTACCTTATCAAATTCCCAACGACCTTAGCATACATTGTTAACCCCCTCTAGAGATGAGGAAACTGATGTTTGAGTATGTTAGATACTTGCTCAAGATTAGCATCTAGAGAATGTGGATCTGGCTCTTTTTGATCTGAGACCATTTCTTCTTCCTTCCTTCCTTCCTTCCTTCCTTCCTTCCTTCCTTCCTTCCTTCCTTCCTTTCCTTCTTTCTTTTTGAGACCATTTCTAAATGTTGTGCTGAGCTGCCTGTGGGGAGGTAAATCTATCTGCATGAGCAGATAGGAGGAGCAGGATGGGGCCCCTAGGCTTCTGTAAAGCAGATGGGCCCGTGTTAGGAGGCTAAGGGCATCTGTGAGGTAATGCCATCCACTTCTCTCCAGGAACTGGATCCGCCAGTACCCAGCCCTGGTGAACTGCACGACCATCAACTGGTTCTCAGAGTGGCCCCGGGAGGCCCTGCTGGAGGTGGCCGAGAAGTACCTCATAGGAGTAGACCTGGGGACACAGGAGAATGTGAGCCCTTCCCTCCTGACACTTCAGCCACACCCGCACCTCCCTTCTGTCCCCTGGTCCACACCCTCTGTCTTCCATCTTGTATTGTTGGCTTCAGATCCACAAGAAAGTGGCCCAGATCTTTGTCACCATGCACTGGTCTGTGGCTCAGTATTCCCAGAAGATGCTGCTGGAACTGCGGAGACACAACTATGTCACGCCTACAAACTACCTGGAGCTTGTGTCCGGATATAAGAAGTACGGAGACAAGGGTGGGGGAGGGAGGACATCTTTCAAAGGTGTTGACTGGTGAAATGATACCCAGGACCCGGCCAAGGGGACAGGCTGGGGGATGTGGGCACGAAGGAGGGATGGCAGAGTCACAGAGGGTCTGAGATGTTCCCTGGAAGTTAATGAGAGGAGGGACTTCTATCATGTCCCCTAGGCTCTAATGCCTCTTTATATCCTGTCTGTTCTTATTTACTGGGATGATGTTTTCTCTATATTTTTCAGACCACAACTTAGCTGGGAGTTTACCCTAATATTTGTAATCCTTCTGTCTCCCTCTAATGTCTCTTATACTGACCATTTGTATGAAATAGCTATGTGTAGAGATACATGCTTATAAATTCTCCACACTAGGAAGGCTGACATAGGAGGGTTATGAATTCCAGTACAGCATAGGCTGGGAGTGGTGGCGCCCACCTTTATACTCAGCTCTCAGAAGGCAGAGGCAGGTGGATCTCTGAGTTCAAGGCCAGTCTGGTCTATAGAGTGAGTTCCAAGACAACCATGGCTACAGAGCGAAACCCTGTTTTAAAAAATAAATCAAATTAAAAATATAGATCTGCATGTGTGTGCCTTAGCACACAAATATAACCAAAGCAAAATACAACTAAAACGGAAACAAAAAAAAAAAAAAGAAAGAAAAAAGAAAAAAAACCTCAGAAAAATTGAAGCGCTTTTTTACTCTCACGTCTGATCAATACTCTACTTTGAACATGAGATTTCCCCCCCACACACACAGCACACAGTGGCTGAGTGTCCAGCAGTTTAGCTCAATTCTACACTGTCCACCCGGGTTAGAGCAGGCCCTACAGGTGGCGGCCTCGGGCCCCACTTCAGCTGCGGAGACTGAGACCCATACTGTTTCACCTGGGTGTCTGACAGTCCTCTGCTTGGCTGAGCTAAGTGGTATAGAAGTCAGGGGAACACAGTTGCTGGTTTATTGTAGAGGATACTGTACCTTGTTTGACTTTTCCTGAGACAGAGTCACATACATCGCCAGTCTGGCTTTCAACTCACAGTGTAGCAGAGGACAGCCTCAATCATAGCAATCCCTTCTGCCTCAACCTTCCTAATGCTGGGATCACAAACATGGCCCACTACATTTACCTGGATTGAGTGTTTTCATCAAAGTTGGGAAAAAATTTTTGTAAGAATAATAGTAACATCAATTCACCCATTTACCATGTATTTTTTTAAAGCACCTACTATGTGCTAGGCATTATTTCAGAGTAATATACCAGTGAGCCCTATCTTTCTGGACATAGAGATCAACATTCTGCCTTTTTCTATTTGTCAATCCTTATTTTTTTTTTTTTGAAGTTTATTTTATGTGCATTGGTGTGAGGGTGTCAGATGCCCTGGAACTGGAGTTAGAGTTGTGAGCTGCCAACTGGGTACTGGGATTTGAACCTGGGTCCTCTGAAAGATTGGTACTCCTAACCACTGAGCAATCTCTGCAGCCCCACCAATCATTTTGATAAACCCTTTAGCCCAGGAAATATCCACATATTGCTTTTTTATTTTTTTTAATCTGAATTTCTAGCTTCTCTTTAAACAAAACTGTAGGAAGACTGGGTCCCCATTGGTTCCTACACACACATACACACAGAGAGAGAGAGAGAGAGAGAGAGAGAGAGAGGGAAGGAAGGAGGGATAGAGGGAGGGAGGTTAGTTGGAGTGGGGCTCCCTTGCTCCCTTTGGAGGAGGTTCATGTTCTCTGGACCACTGTGGTCCAGCTGCCTGCTTCATGGTGGGCAGTGGGAAATTCCCAGAGAGAGGTAGTAATATGTCAGAATGGTGTGGAGAACAAATGAAAGGGATTAGATGGCCCCTGAAGAATTTGTTGGAAATGACAAAGACCTGACCAGGCTGTATAAAGGCAAGAAACAGGCTGTATGTCTGCATGTGAGGGCAGAAAGGAACATTACATAGGGCGCCTCCTTCCTCCGAGCATCTCCACACATGCAACTTACCACAAGCTCCTCTGCAGGCTTCTGGCAGAAAAACGGCAGGAGCTGCTGGACCAAGCTAATAAGTTGCGGACTGGGTTGTTTAAGATTGATGAAACCAGGGAAAAAGTAGAAGTGATGTCTCTGGAGCTGGAGGATGCCAAGAAAAAGGTGGCCGAGTTCCAGAAACAGTGTGAAGAGTATCTGGTCATCATCGTGCAGCAGAAGCGAGAAGCAGACGAGCAGCAGAAGGTCGGTGGTCCCGCCCCGTGCCCACTCTGCCGGAGACCCAGCAGGAGGTTTCCCGGCCCCATCAGTTTCTCCATGCTCGCCTCCTCCTTGGTTTTCTATCCACCCTTCTCACCTACAAAGCCTTGTGTTGTCTTTCCATCTCCAGGCGGTCACGGCCAACAGTGAGAAGATTGCTATCGAGGAGGTCAAGTGTCAGGCACTGGCAGACAACGCCCAGAAGGATCTGGAGGAGGCACTGCCAGCCCTTGAAGAAGCCATGCGGGTACCAGAGGCTGGCAGTAGACGGTGCCGGGAGTGGGGATGGGACCAGCCTTCTTTGCCCTCGGAGTCTCTGGGGAAGTGGGCTGGGGAGGTGGCTCCTCAGTTGGCCCTGTGTCCACCAGGGACCCATCTTGCTATCTGAGCTGACTTTGGCTCAGTTCTCTCAGTTAATTCATTCATCTTCCCAGGCTCTGGAGTCTCTGAACAAGAAGGATATAGGTGAGATCAAGTCCTACGGAAGACCTCCTGCCCAGGTAGAGATGGTAATGCAGGCGGTCATGATTCTCCGAGGCAATGAGCCTACATGGGCAGAGGCAAAGCGGCAGCTAGGTAAGCAGAGGGCATTGTGGGAAGAGATTTCTATTTGTCCAGTGTTTATTGATCAAGTGTATACAGTTCGTCAGACCTTCTGCAAGGGCCACCTGAGGTACTGCAGAACCCCCACCCCCAGGCCTTCTGCAAGAGTCACCTGAGGTACTGCAGAGACCACCACCCCCAGGCCTTCTGCAAGGACTCCGTTAGGTACTGCAGAGGCACCCCCACCCCCAGGAACACAGAGATTAGGAGGGAAGAGAAGCCTTAGTACCCATTAAGATTCTTTAGGAGTATGGAGCAGAGACCAGCTCCTCTCACCACAACCAAAAGAAACTTGTTCAGAAGTGATGAGAATGTATGGCAAGAGCCAAGGACGAATAGAGACAAGAATAGAAAATGAGAAATTACTTCTTTTCTCTGTGTCTCCCTGTGTCTCTGTCTCACTTCCTTACCCTTTCTTTGTGTATACGTATCAGCATGTCCATGTGTGGGATGTGTGTGTGCGCGTGTGTGCGCATTGTGCATGTGTGTGCGTGTGCGTGTGTGTGTGAAGACCAAAAGTCAACCTTGGGTGTTGTTGCTCGGGAACCATTTCCCTGCGTAGTTTTTGGGACAGGATGCCTGACAGTGACCTGGGGTCACTAGTTATCTAGAGTGCTGGGCAGGGCACTCAGGAGACCCTCTGTCTCTGCCTCCCCAGTACTGGGGATGCAGATGCTTGCTACCATGCCTACCTTTTTACTTACATTTTTGGGGCTCAGACTCAGATCTTTGTGAGTTTGTTTCTGTCTAGCCTGGGGAAGCTATTTTCATTCTGTGGCTTTCTCTGTTTTGGGTTCCTGCAGCAGAATGTGACTATAGTTTGGCCAGTTTTTGTCCAGAAAGAATGCTGGGTTGGGTGATTTAGCAGGGTTTATTAAGGGAAGGGAGCAGGAGATGGCGCCAGCGAGTGAAAGGGGCAAGGTCAGAAGGAGTCATATATCCTGGCCTTGGAGCTGGGCAAGGAGAAAAGGATTTATTTGGCCCTCTGGCTGAGGTCTCAAAATGTCATGCCACAGGCGAACAGAACTTCATCAAGTCACTGATCAACTTTGATAAAGACAACATCTCAGATAAGGTGCTGAAGAAGATTGGAGCCTACTGTGCCCAGCCTGACTTCCAGCCTGATATCATTGGCAGGGTCTCCCTGGCCGCCAAGTCCCTCTGCATGTGGGTGCGGGCCATGGAGGTAGGTGGTGGCCAAAGTGAGTGGGAACCGAGAGGGGCAGTCGTGGATGAGCTGGGGGTGGCAGGCACAGATGACAAGGAAGGCGCTTAGTTGGTGGGTGATGGCGTCCCAAAGCCTGGCTGTCTTCCACAGCTGTACGGGCGTCTGTACCGAGTTGTAGAGCCCAAAAGGATCCGAATGAATGTCGCCATCGCCCAGCTTCAGGAGAAGCAAGCAGCTCTAGCTGAGGCCCAGGAAAAGCTGCGGGAGGTGAGCTTCACTCTGGAGCCCTTCCTTTCTCTGTCTGTCACTGTGTTCCCCACTTAATTCTGTGCCCACCTCTGCTGTCCTACAGTATTGAACTTGCTCCCCTGCTCCATGCCCTGTTCAGTCTGTCCAAAGCTTAGGAGATTGCACAGGGTGCACAAGGCCCCTAGGCTTTGTTGTCTTTGTGGGCCGCAGGGCACTGCTGCCCCAGAATCCAAGTTACCCCCGTCACAGCCTTGGAATAGGTTTTGGGATATTGACTGATGGCATGTGGGTATCAAGTCAGTCTTCGATGAGGGAATGGGTCAGTAGGGTCAAGATGGCAACTGTGGGCCTGGAACAGCGGGGGGTATCTGTACTTGGTGTGGCGGTAGAGCTTTCTAGAAGCTATAGGGGTTAGTTACTATGGGCAGAGTAGACAAGATAGATGACTTCCTACAGGATATGAGCGCAGTTGACCTTTAAACCATGAAAAACAGTCAAGTGCTGCTATCAAAAGAATTCAAAATTCTCTCTTTCATTTTATTTTATTTTTAAATCATAGGCTTAATAGATAACATGCTAGGTGTGGTGGCACATGTATTTAATCCCAGCTCTCAGGAGAAAAGGCAAGCAGATCCCTGTGAGTTGGAGGCCAGCCTGGCCTACAGAGTGAGTTCCAGGACAACCAGGGCTACACAGAGAGACCCTGTCTCAACAACAACAAAAGGATAATACACACAACTTCATCCCTAGATAATATACTCACATTGAAATGTGTTTGAAATTCAAAGACACAGAAGAATATTCAATAAGAAGTCTTCCCACCTTCTGCTCTGTAGCATCCAACTTCTCTCTGTGAAAGCAGCCAATCTGTACAAAATTCCTCCATCCTTCCGAAGATGAGCTGTGTTAATATCAGTGCTTGTGCACAGACACAAATACACACACATAAATACACACATATACATGCACACACATATACACACACAAATACATATATATACACATAAATACACACAAATACATAAATACATATATACACATAAATACACACAAATACACACATAAATAAATATACACACATACACATATATACACATATAAATACACACAGACATAAATACATGCATGCACACACATGATGAGCTATGTTAATATCAGTGCTTGTGCACAGACACAAATACGCACATATATACACAAAACACACATAAATACACATATACACACATACACATGCACACATACACACATAAATACATATAAATACACACAAATACACATATACACATATAAATACACACAGACACAAATACATGCATGCACACACATATACACAAAGATGAGCTATGTTAATATCAGTGCTTGTGAACAGACACAAATATACACATATATACACAAACACACACATAAATACACATATACACACATACACATGCACACATAAATACATATATATACACACAAATACACATATACACACATAAATACACACAGACACACACACATATACATACAGACACAAATATACGTACGCACACACATATACACAAATACACGAAGATGAGCTATGTTAATATGAGTGCTTGTGTGCATACACACAGACACAAATACACACACATATACAAATAAGCACACATAAATAAATACACACACACACACACACACACACACACACACACACACACTGACTTGTGATGGCTTGGATGAAATCGGTCCCCGCAGGCTCATGTATTTGAATGCTTAGTCACCAGGGAGTGGAATTCTTTGAAAGGATTAGAAGGGTTAGGAAGTGTGGCCATGTTGGAGGAATTGTGTCACTGGGGGCAGGCTTTGAGGTTTCAGAAGCCCATGCCAGGCAAGGCAATCTCTCTCTCTTTCTCTCTCCCTCTCTCCCTCTCCCTCTTCCTTTCCTTCTCTCTCCCCATGGATCAGGCTGTACAGCTCTCACCATGATTGTCTGCTGCTCACCATGATGATCGCAGATTAACCCTCTAAAAGTGTAGGCAAGCTCCCCATTAAATGCTTTCTTCTTTCGCTTGTCTTGGCCACAGTGTCTTTTCACAGCAGTAGAACATTGACTAAGACAATACAGAAACACACTTTTTTTTTTTTTTTTACATTGCACATGCTATTTGGTGCATTTTTAATTTACCTATAGGGTAATTACCAACAGAGCTGGGCTAGGCACCATGTTTGTGACTCTATGATGCCTTATCCATAGCTGGTCTCTGGCTTTTCCCATCACAGTCATTTTTACTGTCAGAAGTAGCAGATGTCCTCAAGGCCTCTTGTGGTTTGGCCTGTGCAGTGCAGACAACTCATCCAGGCTGGGAGAATAGGCTTCCGTGCACACATCTGCATCACTCCTCCATTCTGTGGTCATAACCCCCTCCTAACTCCCCCAAAGCTTTCTCTCTTACTGTCTCTTTTTCAGGAGGTCATAGCCACAGGTGAAGCAATCCACTTGGAAAGGTTCCTGCCCCAGATGAGTCATATCCTGGGCCAAGCACTTAAGTCGTCCCTTTATGTTTTAACAAGGGAACCTCTGGAGTTTGCTGCCAATGATTCATTCCTTGGACAAACATAGAGTTCACAATGTTAGGACTCTTAGTGGATGAGCCACATGTACCCAAGAACAGCAGACTGGTGAGAAGTGGACAGGAGAGCTATGTGCAGCAGCATCTCAGAGAGGGCTGCTCCCAGGTATTCAAGCCCGAGCAACACGATGTGGACCCTGTCTCAAAACAAAACAGTGAACAGATGAGGAAAACCAACATTTCCCCCTATATTGCTGACACATCTTGCAAAATGTAAGAGCCAAATGCATGCTTGTTTTATTTATTGAGGCAGAGTCTCCAGTAACCCAGGCTGGCCTTGAACTTGATGTACAGCCAATGATGACCTTGAACCCTCCTGATCCTCCTCCTTCGACTGCCAAATGCTGAGATTGTAGGCAGGTGCAGTGATGCCTGCTTTATTTGTTTCTGAGGATCAGACTCAAGGCTTTATGAGCTGTATTCCCAGCCCTCTAGCCCTTGATAAGTTTTTATTTTGACAGGTTCTCTATTACATTACCCAGGCTGGCCTTAAAGTCACTCTGTAGCCCTGAATCCTTGAAGTTGTCATTTTCCTTCCTCAGCCTCTCAAGTAATTTCCACGAGGTCTGGGCAGGAGCTTCAAACAAATAAACACACTCACGCACACAAACAAGCAGTGTTTGTGTGCATGTCTGTGGGCTTCGTAGGGGAATGCTAGTGCCCGAGGCTAGAGGTGTCAGATCTTTCTGGAGCCAGAGTTCCAGGTGGTTGTGAGCTCCCCTGCCATGGGTGCTGACAATCAATTTGAGTTCTCTACAAGAGCAGTCAGTGCTCTTAACCGCTGAGCTGTTTCTCCAGCCACTCTTTTCTTTTTAATTTACTCTCCCCCACGCCTCCCCCCGTGTGTGTGTGTGTGTGTGTGTGTGTGTGTGTGTGTGTGTGTGTGTGCATGCGTGTGCGTGCGTGGGAGCGTGTACATGTGGAGATCAGAGGACAGCTCACAAGAGTTGCTCCTTCCCTACCATCCTATGGGTTTGAAGGACTGAACTGGAGTTCAAGCATGTCATCAAGGGGCTTTAACTAGTGAGACATCTTGTTGGCCTGGGATGGCCAAGAAGCTACTATTGTTGCTGCCATTGCTTTTTTCTTCTCCTCCTCCCTCCTCCCTTCCCTCCTCCCCACCCTTATTTTTCCTGTTTTGAGGTAGTCCCACTGTATAGCCTAAGCTAGCCTGTAGCTCACTAGGTAGACTAGGCGGACCTTACTTGTGGAGATTAACCTGCCACCACCTCTTAAGATCTAGAGTTACAAGTAGCAGCCACCTTCATGGCAGAGCCTGGTTTTTAGGGGTGCTAATCTCATGCATCTCTTTTTGAGACCATTTTCACTTGTGTAACCCAGACTGGCCCGGAACTATCTATATATCTCTGGCTGGCCTTGAACTTGTGATCATTCTGCCTCAGCCACCCAAGTGCTGGATTTACAGGCCATCCCACCATGCTTGGCTTTCCCATCTTTAACTGGGAAACTTTCAAGAGTTCTGAATGGAAGTTGCTGTTGGTGCCACTGAGTTCAGTGTCCAGAAGTCTTGTGCAGAGCAAGCCGTGCCCGCTGTGTTCTTTGAGGCACACTGGTTTTCCACTGCACTGGAGGTTGAACCCAGGGCCTGGTCCATGCCCTTTAACACGGAGTTACTGTACATCACACCCCATGATGTGGTTCATCGTGCTTCATGAGGTCTCTGACTCCTGCCTAGACATGAGCTTTCACTAGTAGGTAGATTCTGGGCTCTAAGAGGAGGAAGGATAATGAAGCTTATCTGACATAATACGCATCCCTCACTCCTTGATACACTTATTTCTGGTAAGATTACTCTTATTTTATACACGAGGAAGCAGAGCCTAAAAAAAACATGAGCTGTGTGAGATGTTATGTGAGTGTGTACACAGCTCACTTCTGGAGGCCAGAGGACAGGCTTCTAGAGTCCAGGCCTCTTCTATCTGGTGAGGCAGCTAGCTTTAGAGCTTCCGGATGACTTCCTCTTCCTTCCTCCCATCTCTCCAGTAGGAGTGTTGGGATTCCAGATTTGCACCTCCACTCTGTGTGGTGTGTGTATGTGTGTGTGTGTGTGTGTGCACGCACGCGTGCGCGCGTGCACAGGCATCAACTTTACCAGCCCTCAAAGACATTAATTGCCCCAAGGGCAGGCAGCTTGGAGTGACAAGGTCAGAATTTGACACAAAACAATCAGTCCTTGAGCCTTGTGTGTGTTCTATCCCCCATGTGCCAATCATTCCTAGGTGGCAGAGAAACTGGAGATGCTGAAGAAACAATACGACGAGAAGCTGGCACAGAAGGAAGAGCTTCGCAAGAAATCTGAAGAGATGGAGCTGAAGCTGGAGAGAGCAGGAATGTTGGTGTCTGGGCTAGCTGGTGAAAAGGCCCGATGGGAGGAGACTGTGCAGGTGAGGTGGGCTCTAACAGTGGCTGTCCTCCCAAGCAGCCGCCTGATTCAAGAGGTCCATCCCCGTGCCCACTGAGAGGCAACAGTCATCAGAACTCCAAGAGTAGACAGCAGGAGTCTTTCCCTCCCCCTCTCACATTTGCTGAGAATGTACAAGGAACGGCATCCTGTCCACTAGGGCTGTGTTCCTGTTCCCTGAGGGAGCTGGAAGCAAGCACACTAGACCTTTTGCTACAGCTTGTCTTCCTGAGAGATGACAGACAGGGGCCGTCTTGTCTCTATCTCCCTGAGTTCCTGGCTCCATGAAAGGGTTAGATCTTATCAGTGGATAATCAGAGGTCTCCGAGAGCAGGGCTTTAGAAAGGAAGACTGGCTTTGATCCAGACCAGAATCAATCAAAGGAGATTATCTTGCAAAGCATTTCAACTATCTGCAAGGGTCTGCGGTCCCAGGCCCTTACACCTCCCTACTGTGTACCAGGGCCTGGAGGAGGATCTGGGCTACCTAGTGGGCGACTGTCTGCTCGCAGCTGCCTTCTTGTCCTACATGGGACCTTTTCTGACCAACTACCGGGATGAGATTGTCAATCAAATCTGGATCAAGAAGGTGAGATGAGTTCAGATGTGATAAGGGAGCACTGGGGTGAGCTCTGGAAGAGGTGTAAGCAAGAGGCCGAGCTGCTCAACTCCAGCTGAGTCTGGGAGTTCTTCTCTCCTCAGATCCGGGCCCTTCAGGTTCCCTGTTCACCTCGTTTTGCCATTGATAACTTCTTGTCCAATCCTACCAAAGTTCGGGACTGGAACATCCAGGGCTTGCCCTCCGATGCCTTTTCCACGGAGAATGGCATCATTGTCACCAGGGGCAACAGGTAAGAACAGTTAGGAGCGTGCGAGGCAGAGGTGGAGCGGGCTGTCTTCTGACTGAGGCTTTCTCTTTCTCTTCCAGGTGGGCCCTCATGATTGACCCTCAGGCCCAAGCCCTCAAGTGGATTAAGAACATGGAGGGAAACCAGGTACTAGGTGGGGTGGTGCTTTGGGTTGCGTCTGGAGTCCCCCAAGCCTAGATTCTTCTCAAGGCCCTGTTCTTAGCTATTGAGTTCCTCCAAGCTGCTTCCATCCATCCCCTTGCTCTCTAGGGCCTTAAGATCATTGACCTGCAGATGCACGATTACCTTCGAGTTCTAGAAAACGCCATCCAGTTTGGATTTCCAGTGCTACTTCAGAATGTGCAGGAGTATCTGGACCCTACACTCAACCCAGTGCTCAACAAATCTGTAGCTCGAATTGGTCAGAGCCTAGGCTTTTTGTGGGCTGGTCCTAAAGACTAACCAAGTAGGACACTAGGGTGGACGGGGGAGCTCATGGTCTGTGTCCCCCACGAATTAGGCCTCAGTGAAGCCTTTAGGGCAGGTTGAGTTACTGATCTAGATGTCAGTGGGGAATAGGTCAGCCCTAACCTGGTCATGTGAGATTCATGCCCTTGACCCTTGACCTTTTTGTGGGATGCAGGCGGTCGGCAGCTGATGCGCATTGGTGACAAGGAGGTAGAGTACAATCCCAATTTCCGTTTCTACCTTACCACCAAGCTCTCCAATCCCCACTACAGCCCTGAGACCTCAGCTAAGACCACCATTGTCAACTTTGCTGTTAAGGAACAGGTAGGCAAGGGCTGTTGCTAGCATGACGCTAGATAGGCTGCAGTCTGTAAGAAGCACAAGGAAAAAGCCTAGCTTGAGCTGGGCAATGGAGAAGGAGGAGGGTCTTGGGAGGTCTAAAAGGGTGGCAGGTGTAGAGGCCACAGGCATGGGACTCTCACTCTGAGTCTGGGCCTTCTCAGGGCCTGGAAGCCCAACTGCTAGGCATTGTGGTTCGGAAGGAGAGGCCCGAGCTCGAGGAACAGAAAGATTCGCTGGTCATCAACATCGCCGCCGGGAAGAGAAAGCTCAAAGAGCTTGAGGATGAGATCCTCCGGTGAGAATGTCATCCTCAGCCCCACCCACCACGCCAGCTCCCAATATGCATCCGGCCAGTCTACCCTAAGGGGCCAACAGGGGTCCTTTCCCTGCAGTCTTCCAAATGCCCTAATCCATGTGTCTCTTGGCTTCCTCCTAGTTTGTTGAATGAGGCCACAGGTTCTCTGCTAGATGATGTACAGCTGGTGAACACCCTTCAGACGTCCAAGGTGACAGCCACCGAGGTGACAGAGCAACTGGAGACCAGTGAGACCACAGAGATCAACATCGACTTGGCCAGAGAGGTGAACTCCTGCGCCCTCCAGCCCTGCCCCTGACCAGCTACCAAGAAGCAAGTTAGAGCATGTTGACTTGAGACCCTCTCCTTCCTGAGCTGTGGCCCTGACTCTTATGGACCCCTACAGGCTTACCGTCCATGCGCCCAGCGGGCATCCGTGCTGTTCTTCGTGCTCAATGATATGGGCCGCATTGATCCCATGTACCAGTTCTCGCTGGATGCCTACATCAGCCTCTTCATCCTAAGCATTGACAAGAGCCATCGCAGCAATAAGCTGGAGGACCGCATTGAATATCTGAATGACTACCACACCTATGCTGTCTACAGGTCTGATGTCCATGCACAAGGCCGGGGATCAAGTGGCTGGCTGAAGCCTCTCTGGTTCCATGTGACATAGTGGGAGTATTAAATACACATTGGGGGTGGGATGGGAAATAGCCTGGTAAGGAAATTGCTTGCTGTGAAGCATGAAGGCTTGAATTGAGATCCCAAGCACCCACATCAAAAGTTGGGTACAGTGGTCTGTGCCTGTACTCCCAGCACTTGGAGGTGAGACGAGGCAGCAGGTCTAGATGAGTTGGTGAGTTTTAGGTTGAGTGAAAGATCCTGCCTCAAAAAATGAAGTGGACAGCAGTTGCAGGAAGTCATTCACCCTGTTTCTCCACATGCATTATGCATACATGTCACACACTCATCCACACACGAGCATATACACAGACACAGACAGACACACACAGGTCCAGATTCAGGTTTGGGTTGGGTCTATGATTCTACATCTCTAATAAGCTTCTTGGGAGCTGTAGATCCTGATCTGTAGAATATCTTTTGTTTGATTGTTTTAAAATTTACATTCATGTATGAATTACTTTGTAGTGGATGGCATGCACGTGTATGCCATGGCAAGTCCGTGAAGATCAGAGGACAAATTACAAGAGTCCATTCTTTCCTTCCAGCTTATGGGGCTCCAGGGATCAAATTTGGCCACCAGACTTAGCAGCAAGCTCCTTTACCTGCTGAGTCATCATATCAGCCTATGGTTCACATTTTGAACAGCAAAACACCTGACTCCCCTACAGACCCCCCAAGTCCTGCTTGTTTCAGACCAACCTTGTGATCTACCCTCTCTGACGGGATCCTCATCTCTGAATGGCACACCCACCGACCCAGTCACTCACATCAGCACCTTGGAGTTACTCTTTATCCTCCCAGATCTGTGGGCTGCTGGGTTCTGCTCACATCTATTTCTGATTACTTCTCCTTCCCCATTCTGTCCTGACCACCAGGGCTGGGTCTTGGTGCATATTTTCACGAGTCAGACTTGCAGACATAAATCTTGTTGCTCCTGGCTTAACCTCTTCAGTGGTTATCATATCTTGAGTGATCCCCAAAGCCCATCTGCCCCCCCCTCCACCGCTTCATGCTTTCACTCCATGCCCTTTCCCCTGGCATCCCTGATGCTGTGTGTTGTCCCTGAAACACCCAATTCCCTCTTCTCCCTGAAACGCCCAATTCCCTCTTCTCCCTGAAACACCCAATTCCCTCTTCTCCCTGAAACACCCAATTCCCTCTTCTCCCATGCCTTTGGACAGTCCCCACACACCTCAAGGTACCTGCTCTCAAGATCTTTTTTTTTCTTTTTAATTTATTTTATGTGCATTTGTGTCTGTGTGAGGGTGTCAGGTTTCCCTGGAACTAGACTTATAGACAGTTACGAGCTGTCATATGGATGCTGGGAATCAAACCCGGGTCTTCTGAAAGGGCAATGAGCGCTTAACCATTGAGCCATCTTCCCGGCCCCTCTCAGGATCTTTGTAAAGGCATCAGGTGCAGCTGGACAACATGCCTTACATTCCCTTGATACCACGCCCACTGCTGTGTAGGACCCATTGTGGCTTATCTTGTCTTCCTCTAGGTCCCTATATCACAGCACATGTCCTTCCTGCCGGGCCATGACTTCCTCAAGGACAGAGACAATAGTTTACTTATCTGTGTCTTCAGGACTACAGAGTGTCCAGCAAGATAGGGAATAAATGATGCTCTGTTTTTTTTTTAAATGGAATCAAATGCCTAGTTACCAGTGAACTCCAGGAAAATTATGCC
Organism: Phodopus roborovskii; assembly: GCF_943737965.1. Classification (NCBI taxonomy): domain Eukaryota; kingdom Metazoa; phylum Chordata; class Mammalia; order Rodentia; family Cricetidae; genus Phodopus; species Phodopus roborovskii. The sequence goes on from NW_026126407.1 coordinate 12,037,429, forward strand.
AATCTCTGAAGGTCCCTGAGTCCTTGGTCATTTCCAAGAGGTTTGGGTTAGATGCTGGCTACAGTCCTTCTGAATGGGTTAGATGCTGGCTACAGTCCTTCTGTATAGGGCTCTTCACACAATGAGTGTTTGTGTTGGGCATCTCATCCCCGCCACTCACTCCACCTCCTTCATATTCTCTGTCCTTTTCTCCTAGGTATACCTGTCGCACGCTTTTTGAGCGCCACAAGCTACTGTTCAGTTTCCACATGTGTGCCAAAATACTGGAAACTTCTGGAAAGCTCAACATGGACGAGTACAATTTCTTTCTTCGTGGGGGTGTGGTGAGTTGGTCAGAGGGCTCTTCTCAGCATGGCGGCCAAAGGTGGTGGAAGCAGGTGTGATGAGGATCCAGACTCAGCACTGAGTCTAGGCTTCCTCAGTGATCTGAGGAAAAAGCTTGCTAGGAACGGATGCAGCCAGCAGCCTGGGGGTGTGGGGCTGACTTGATGTGTGATTCCTGGTACTCAATACAAGCTGGTCATTGGCACATCTCTTACTAGTGGCCCATAATAAATAAATAAAAAGTCAGGTGACAGCCAGACAGTGGTGGCACAGACAGATATCTGTGAATTTGAAGCTAGCCTGGTCTAGGACAACCAAGGCGATAACAAAAAAAAAAAAAAAAAAAAAGAAAAAGAAAGAAAGAAAGAAAGAAAGAAAAGTGTCAGGCGAGGCTGACATGTATTTGTAACCCAGCTTGGGGGTGAAAGGCGAAAGGGGTCCTGGGAGTTTACTATCCAGCCCTCCTAGCCTAATTGGTAAGCTTCCCATTCAGTGAGAGATGCTACCTCAAGGGAAGAGGAGGAGGATGCTAGAGGGGGACACCCAACATCATTCTCTGGCCTCCACATGCTTGCACACCCATGTGCATGCAGGGCAGTCACATACACCACACACATATGTGTGCATGCATACCAAAGAAAAAAGTTCCAAATTGTCATTTAAAAGAATGGTTACATGAACAGAATGGAGCAGTTTAGTGGTTTGGAGCTGTTTCTGCCACGAAACACCAGAGGGCACCAGCTTCCTAAACTTCAACTGTTATGGGCTCAGTAATACACCACCCCCACCCCCACTGATTCCTCAGTAAAGGTGGCTTCGCATCCATCTTGGATTCCTGTGTCCATCTCTTCATTCAGCATTCATTCTGTTTCTTACAAGGCCAACACTGGAGATACACAACACACACACACACAAAGGTTGGGGAGGAGAGAACTTTAAATATCATGTTTTATTTTTAATTAAAACACAGCAATTACACAGTTTTATTGGACATAGTGTGACCATTTTTTTTTTTTAATCTAAAAATTTAAGGTTCTTTTTATAGTTCAGGCTAGCCTAGAATTCATTCTACAGTCAGGCTGGCCTTGAATTCCTGGTAGTTCTTTTGTCTTGGTCTGGGTACTCTGGTGACAGGCATCATGCCTGCCTTACTATGAGGCATTCCAATACGTGTGTGTGTGTGTGTGTGTGTGTGTGTGTGTGTGTGTGTGTGTGTGTGTAAAATGGTAAGATCGGGGTAGTTGGCATGGCCATTACAACAAACATTTGCCATCTTTTTTGTTGTTTTGTTTTTGAGACAGGGTTTCTTTGTGTAGTCCTGGCTGCCCTGGGACTCACTTTGTAGACCAGGCTGGCCTTGAACTCACAGAGATCCACCTGCCTCTGCCTTCCAAGTGCTGGGACTAAAGGCGCGTGCTGCCACGGCCTGTTCAGTAACCCTTCTTTTGAGGGTTCCAGGCATCTCTTCGTTCTCTCTCCTTTCTGCAAGGTTTTGGATCGGGAAGGCCAAATGGACAACCCATGTACTAGCTGGCTGGCAGATGCCTACTGGGATAACATCACAGAGCTGGACAAACTGACCAACTTCCACGGACTCATGAACTCCTTTGAGCAGTACCCTCGGGACTGGCACCTGTGGTACACCAACGCTGCCCCCGAGAAGGCCATGCTGCCAGGTCCCAGCCTCCCGCCACCCCCTGCCCCCGCAGGCTGCCCAGCTCCCCTCCACAGTGCAGCCCTGGAAGCCTCCCTTTGCTCAGACTTTCTCCAGGCCCACTCTCAGGGCCTCGTTCTCTTCTCTCGTCTCCAGGTGAGTGGGAAAATGCGTGCAACGAGATGCAGCGGATGCTGATCGTCCGTTCCCTGCGCCAGGACCGAGTGGCGTTCTGTGTCACTTCTTTCATTGTTTCCAACCTTGGCTCTCGGTTCATTGAACCACCTGTGCTAAACATGAAATTGGTCAGTGGCTCTGCCTTCTTGCCCAACACCCTGCTGTGCTACCCGCCCCTCCTGCCCCTCTCTCTCTCTCTCTGAGACCTTTCTTGTGCTTCCAGGTGATGGAGGATTCTACCCCACGATCCCCTCTGGTATTCATCCTGTCTCCCGGTGTGGACCCCACCAGTGCTCTGCTTCAACTGGCAGAGCACACTGGCATGGCCCAGCGCTTCCATGCCCTGTCGCTGGGCCAGGGCCAGGCCCCCATTGCTGCTCGTCTCCTAAGAGATGGTGTGAGGCAGGGTTAGTAACTGTCTTAGTCCGGGTTAATATTGCTGTAGTAAAACACCATGACCAAAAACAACATGGGGAGGAAAGGGTTTATGTCATTCACAGTTCCATATCACAGTTCCTCATCAAAAGCAGGGAGGGCAGGAACTCAAGCAGGGCAGGGACCTGGAGGCAGGAGCTGATGCAGGGGTCATCTGGGGTGCTGCTTACTGGCTCGTTCAACCTTCTTTCTTACAGAACCCAGGACCACCAGCCTAGGGGTGGCCCCACCTACAATGGGGTGGGCCTTCCCCATCAATCATTAATTAAGAAAATTCCCTGCAGGCTTGCCTGTAGCCTGATCTTATTTTCTCAGCTGAGGCTCCCTTCTCTCTCTGATGACTCTAGCTTGTGTCAAGTTGGTATAAAACGAGCCAGCACAGTGTCCATCTCCTTTCATATCCACTCCTCAGCCCCAGTCATCTCCCCCAGAACCTCCAACTGTGATTGCCGTTCCGGTTTTCCAAACCCCAGAAGTAACACTTGACGTTTGACCCCGACCCCACTGCCGCCAAGGGCAAAGTGTGTGGGTCAGAAAGCTTGAGGAACTATGCCCGTTGACCCTGGCACCTCCTTGCAGGACACTGGGTGTTCCTGGCAAACTGCCACCTGTCACTGTCGTGGATGCCTAACCTGGACAAGCTTGTAGAGCAACTGCAAGTGGAGGACCCTCACCCTTCCTTCCGGCTCTGGCTCAGCTCTAGCCCTCACCCAGACTTCCCAATCTCCATCCTGCAGGCCAGCATCAAGATGACCACAGAGCCACCAAAGGTATGGTGGCTGCATATCCAGCATCACCTGTGGTGGCAGCTAAGCTTCACCCTGGCACCAAAGCCAGGCCCCAGCCTTGATGATGACACACCTTTCATTGACTTCAGTTGTTTTCAAAAAGACCCTCCACCTCTCGGTGTGGCAAACTTCCAGAAAGTTAACAATAACATTCTTGAGTGATCATTACATGCCAGCCTCCAGTCTAACACCTTTACATTTATCAACTCATTTCACACTCACACATCAGGTAAGAGCTGCTACTGCTTTACAGGTAGGATGCTGAGCCCCAAAGAGTAAGTAAGTACCCAGAGCCACACTCTGGGTATAAATTCGCATCCATCCCATCCCACCATGGGACCCCCCCAGCCCACAGCTTCCTCTTCTCAAGTTCATACCTGTGAGATTCTAACCCTCACTTTCCCTCCTTCCCTCCAGCCCTCTTGAGAATTTTATCTCTAATTTCACAAATTCACTGCTGAATCCAATGATACTGAATCCAACAACACTGATCCTTAAAGATCTGTTCTTGTCACAACATCCCCAGGACCCACAGACCCACCATGTAAGCTATTTAGAAGGGTGTGTTGTTTGTTGTAATAGAACTCAGGGCCTTGCAAGGCAATCGCTGCACTATTGAGCTACTGAGATACATGCCCAGTTGTTGGTTGGTTGAGACTGGGTTTTGCTGTGTAATCCAGGCTGGCCTCAAACTTGCTATCATCTTGCCTCTCACATATAGGTTGCTGGGATTACAGTTGGTTGAAGCTACTGCCATGCCTGGTTTGCTTATTTTGTTAGCTTTCTTTATTGCTCTTAGTTTGAGATCAAGACCCCTTTTCTTGCCAGTTTATAAAAAATCAGAGCCAGGGCTGAAGAAATGGCTCAGTGGTTAAGCACACCAACTGCTGGGTTCCCAGCACTCACATGGTGGCTCACAACCAGTCCTAGAGCATCCAGCGCCCTTTTCTGGCTTCCATAGGCACTGCATGCATGTGGTACACATACACACATGCAGGCAAACATACACATGAACATACACATAAAATAAAAGTAAGGGGCTGGCTGTGGCATTGCACACCTTTGATCCCAGCATACTGAGTGGGGTGGGGGATTCCACCCCTAGGCTAGGGAAGAAATAAAAAGTTCACACTTTCTTTTAAAGTGAGACAGGGTCAGCCAGGTGGTTGCACATGCCTTTAATCCCAACACTCCAGAGGAAGAAGCAAATGGATCTTGGTGAGTTCCAGGCTAGCCTGGTCTATGATGTGTGAGTTCCAGGACAGCCAGGGTTACACAGAAAAACCCTGTCTCACAAAACAGAAAGAGAGGGGAGAGAGAGAAGACTGAAAGAAAGAGACAGAAAGAGAGTCTCATATAGTCCAAGCTGGCCTTGAACTCACTATGTAACTAAAGATAACCCCTCCTGCCTCTGCCTCCCAAATGTGCTACCCTAGGCATGTGACCAGGAGTGTTTTAGGTTAGTTTTTTTATTTTTTATTTTTTTTTCTGCCATCAAAAGTATGGGGTTTTGTTTTCTTTTTCCTTTTCTTTTCTTTTCTTTTTTTTTTTGGTATTTTTGAGACAAGGTTTCTTTGTGTGGCCTTAGTTGTCTTGGAACTCTGGAACTTGCTTTGTAGACCAGGCTGGCCTCACTGAAATCTGCCTGCTTCTGCCTCCCAAGTGCTGGGATTAAAGGCATATGCCACCACTGTCTGGCCTGTACATAAATTTAAAATGTCAAATATTCTATAAATCTGTCGCCCATATAATAAAAATCCTGCCCTCCCTTTTTGAACAAGACTGGGAATTGAGCTCAGAACCAGAACATGCTAGATGCACACTCTACCACTGAGCTATCGACTTCAGTATCTTTTATTTTTAAACATTTATGTGTGTATGAAAGAGATGGGGGAGGGAGGGAGGGAGAATGCTTATGCTGTGGCATGAATTTTGGTGTCATAATGACAGGCTGGGCGGTAGTGGCACACGCCTTTCATCCCAGCACTCGGGAGGCAGAGGCAGGAGGATCTCTTTGAGTTTGAGGCCAGCCTGGTCTACAAGAGATAGTTCCTGGACAGGCTCCAAAGCCACAGAGAAGTCTTGAGGAAAAAAAAAGAAAAGATAATGACAGTGCAAAAGTCAGGTCATAGCTTGGTGCCAAGCACCTTTACCGACTGAACCATGCCTTCCTCTGCTTTTCTTTGAAAACTCATTTCTTGGGCCAGCTTCAGTGCTCAGCCTCCTTGCTGCAGATGTAGGTCCTCCCCGCCATCTGCTAAACCTAGTGAGAACAGTTGAAGGTTTATTTGTTAGACTTGGATTTCTTTACATGTGAGATGGGCTCAGTGGGGAAAGGCATTTGCTGCCAAACCTGGCAACCTAAATTTAATTCCCTGGGTCAACATGGTGGATGGGGGAAATCTGCTTCCTGAAACTGTCCTCTGACATCCACACCTCAGACACCCCTGTCTCTGAGATAACCTTGAACTCCCCACCTTACTGCGCGTTGCAGGCCTAGAGAATACCTATAATTTCTGCAAATTCAAGGCCAGCCTAAGTGACAGAAGAGGACTCTGTCTTAGCTGGGTGGTGGTGGTGCACACCTTTCATCCTAGTGCTCAGGAGGCACAAGCATGTGGATCTGTGAGTTTGAGCAGCCTAGCCTGGTCTATAGAGTGATTTCTAGGGTAGCCAGGACTACACAGAGAAACCCTGTCTCAAAAAAAAAAAAAAAAAAACCAAAAGCCCCAAACAAAACAAAAAAGACTCTATCTTAAAAAAACAAAAATAAAAAATAAAACATGAAGGGAAACTAGGGGACTGGAGAGATGGCTGAGCAGTTAAGAACACTTGCTGCTCTTCCAGAGGAGCTGGGTTCAGTTCTCATCACTTATGTGGTGGCTCACAGCCATCCTAATCCAGTGCCAGGAGAGCTGATGCCACTTCTGACCTCCACAGGTACCACGAATCGAATCTACGAATGGGTGTGGTGCACATATATACATGCAGGCAAAGCATTCACATATAAAATAAGCCTTTTAAAAATGGTGAATGTATATATATATATATATATATATATATATATATATATATATAGAGAGAGAGAGAGAGAGAGAGAGAGAGAAAGAGAACATTAGCTTTTTTTGGAACCATCATTTTAAAGTGTCTTTTCTCAATTTTGTTAGCTTCTCTCTAGACCCAGAAGCCATGATTTGAATAGTGTGTGTAATTTTCTTTATAATTTTAAGACACAATTCTGTGTGTTAAATACAACCATACAGTATGATTTCTTTTCCCACTTAATGTAGTGTGCTTGAATCTGTTCCATACTTCATACAGTCCAGATACTAATCTTTCTACTGACATGCCTTTGGGTTTGTCTTTTTTCCTTTCCTTCTTTCCTCCTTTTGCTGAGTAGCCCAGGCTGGCTTTGAGCTTGTGATCCTCCTACCTTGGTCTCCCAAGTGTACCCCCAAACTTGCAAACTTGCAGTTCCGTACGTTTCAAAAAAAATCTCAGTTGCAGTGGATTGACAGTACAGTTCAATGGTAGAATATTCTTCTGACTTGAACAAGGCTTTGACATTCAATCCCCAGCATTGAAATAAAACAAAACAAATACCAATGAAAAACTAACTGTAGGTATATACTTCTGTCTTTGTCCATGTTCTCTAGCGCTTGCAAATTGAATTGGCCCATTCCTGGAGGGCATCGTGGTTGAGAGACTCAAACATGGAGGCAGGGCTGGGTGTGGCACATATCTGTAATCCTAGCACCACAGAGGAGGAGGCAGGAGGGTATCTCTGCGTTCCAGGCCCACCTAATCTACATAGGAATTCCTGGCCAGCCAGAGCTACACAATGAGAACTTGTCTCCAAAAATGAGGAGGGAGTGGCTGAGGATGTACCCAGTGGCAGTGTGATTGCCTCAGGAGTTGAACTCCAAGGTTCAACATCCAGTACTGCCCCCTCCAATAAACAATGGTGTGTGGGAGAAGGTAGGGTTGCCATTGCATATGCAGCAGCTGCAGAATGCGTATGCATCTTAGCATGCAGACCAGAGGGTAGTGCTGGGCTTCCTTTCATTCCTTCAGCCAGGGCCCCTGTGCAGGGCCCCTTCCACAACTGCCCACGATGCTGCTAGTAGCAGAGGCAAGCACGACAAATGGCACCCTGTACTTTGCTGTCCTCAGGGTCTGAAGGCCAACATGACACGTCTGTATCAACTGATGACGGAAGCACAGTTTACTCGCTGCTCCAAACCTGCCAAGTATAAGAAGCTGCTCTTCGGCCTCTGCTTCTTCCACTCTATATTACTTGAACGCAAAAAGTTTTTACAGCTTGGCTGGAATATCATCTATGGCTTCAATGACTCTGACTTCGAGGTTTGTGCCAAGCAGGGGCCTCCCGTGGCAGCCCTTTCTTCTCATACTTCTTGCCCCCTGGCTCTTTTGTGGGAATGTTGGCTGCCAGAAAGCTGATGTTAGAGCCCCATTGGGAGAGTTCTTGCCATAACTATGTGGGACTGGGGGCTTGGGTTGGGACTACACACAGGTGTCAGAGAACCTGCTGAGCCTCTATTTGGATGAGTATGAGGAGACGCCCTGGGACGCACTCAAGTACCTCATTGCCGGTGTCAACTATGGCGGACATGTCACAGATGACTGGGATCGGCGCCTACTCACTACCTACATCAATGATTATTTCTGTGACCAGAGTCTAACAACTCCCTCCTACCGGTGAGGGAGGTAGCACTGAGGAAGGGGTAAAAGGAAATAAACAGACCAGGGGTCTGGACTGAGTGGTATGTGTGCGCACGCGTGTGTAGAGACTAGGAGGTTGAGAGAAGATGGAAACTGTGGAATTGGGAGGAGGAGCAAGAGCATGAGTTAGACAAGTGGGAAAACATTGAGACTGTGGTCTGGGCTTGACATGGAAGCCCTTCAGATCTCACAGTGTGGTAACACTCTGCTGTGGTTGCCCAGGTTGTCTGTACTGGATACTTATTTCATCCCGAAGGATGGGAGTTTGGCCTCTTACAAAGAATATATCAGCTTGCTGCCCAGCATGGACCCCCCTGAGGCCTTTGGCCAGCACCCCAATGCTGACGTGGCCTCCCAGATCACTGAGGCACGGACCCTCTTTGAGACTCTGCTTTCCCTGCAACCCCAAATCACACCCACCAGGATTGGTGGCCAGAGCCGGGAAGAGAAGGTAGGAACAAGGCTGCCCTGTGGGAGGGGAGATGCTGAGGGAGGGCCGGCCAGCACCAAGCTCCTGTCTCCTCAGGTCCTTGAGTTAGCTGCTGATGTGAAGCAGAAGATCCCTGAGATGATCGACTATGAGGGGACCCGAAAGTTACTGGCTCTTGACCCCTCCCCACTCAATGTGGTCCTCCTGCAGGAGATCCAGAGATACAACAAGCTGATGAGGACCATCCTGTAAGATGGAAGGAACACTGTAGAATATGGGAGGGGAAGGAGAAAGGGCCTCAGACTAGCGCCTCATCAATTCTCTGCGCATTTCATTGCACCCAGGTTATCCCTGACAGACCTAGAGAAGGGCATCCAGGGCCTCATCGTCATGTCAACAAGCCTGGAAGAGATTTTCAACTGCATCTTTGATGCCCATGTTCCTCCACTCTGGGGAAAGGCAAGATTCTGCCACGGTCAATCCTAATCTTGAACATCTTCACTTTATTCTCAAGAGGCATTTACAGAACCCAGGCTCCAATCTAGACAGGTTCAAGGTGCTGACATCAAGTGCAGCCATTCACTAACTGACTGCAGAACTTGTTCACGTACAGATGTATTTACACTAACTTCTATTTCAAAGACCTCCCCTTAGTACTGTACATGGTATTCAATAGGTACCTGCTTATTACAGAGCAAGCGTCCCTAATCCAAATATCGGAGTGGCAAACATGATGCTCAAAAGGTTTCAGTTATCAATTTTTGGATTAGGGATCCTTAACCAGTAGTCTATGCAAACATTCCATACACATCCCAGAAACCAGTGAGAAATCTGAAACATCTCTGACTCTGTGCATTTTGGGTAAAGGATAATCTGTACTGATACTGTTGTTATTAATGAGTAGTTGCTATTGTATGCTTTTCTCTTGGGAGTTAACTTTGGAATAGCTGCCCCGGGCGTTGTTAATGAGGATGTGAAAACATCATGGAATGATGCCTCCTCTCTCAGGCATATCCCTCCCAAAAGCCTTTGGCTTCATGGACCCGGGACCTGGCTGTGCGTGTGGAACAGTTTGAGCTGTGGGCCAGTCGAGCCCGCCCTCCTGTTATCTTCTGGCTGTCTGGCTTCACTTTTCCCACTGGCTTCCTCACTGCCGTGCTGCAGTCTTCGGCTCGACAAAACAATGTGAGCAGTCTGTTCGGTGGGGTGGGGATGGACGATAGGGACGTGTGGTTTTTTTTCTCCTGGGGGGCATCTCTCACTGTCACCTTCACCCCACAGATTTCAGTGGACTGCCTCTCTTGGGAGTTTATAGTTTCCACTGTGGATGACAGCAACCTGGTGTATCCACCCAAGGTGGGAGTCAGATGAGCTTGGGCATCTGAGCAAAACGTCAGGTGGAGGAGGATAATTGAAGAAAAAGTGGGAAGAGAAGGGTGTTAGCGAATAGAGGGGTTAGATCAAAACAGTCTATGTTTCTCCCAAATCTGTCTCCATCTCTCCTCAGGATGGTGTCTGGGTCCGGGGACTTTACCTGGAGGGTGCTGGCTGGGACCGAAAGAATTCTTGTTTAGTGGAGGCAGAGCCCATGCAGCTGGTCTGCCTCATGCCCACGATCCACTTCCGTCCAGCAGAGAGCCGCAAGAAAAGTGCCAAGGGTGGGAGACTGTCCCAGTCCCTTGTTCAGTTCTCAAATGTACCTGCCTTGAACTTCTGGGTTCTAGAGTCTGACCGCCCTTTCCTTTTCCCTAGGCATGTACTCTTGTCCCTGCTATTACTATCCCAACCGGGCAGGCAGTGCAGATCGGGCCTCCTTTGTCATAGGCATTGATCTCCGATCTGGAGCCATGACATCTGATCACTGGATTAAGAGGGGCACTGCTCTACTGATGAGCCTGGACAGCTGATGAGCGCCTCCCCGCCTCCTGCTTGAGAGGGTCGGGAGCCCTAAGACTGACCTAAAGCTGGATCTCAGGATCTTAGCTGAATCTTGCATATAATGGCTCCCTGAGGGTACCTAGTGACGCTAGCCATAAAGGTGGAAGACTTGTATTGGAGCTCATCACAGTAAAACACGTGCAAACCCAAGCTCCAAGTCTCTCAATGGAATGGTGGTGATTTCGTGTGTTGGGGTGGAGGAAACCGGAGGAGGGAAGCTGGGACTTACTCGTGAGAAAGAGCTGCTACGTCAACTACAGAGAGGGAAGTGGGTGGCCTCTAGCGGGAGGGAGGCGTGGCCTTGAACTACTCGCTTGCTTGGCCTAAAGGGGGTGTGACTAAGTCGGAGGGGGGAGGGCTTGAGCAGGCAGGGCGGAGATAGCTTTGAAAGGGCGCGGGATCCAAAAGGAATAGAGCTTTATCAGGTAAGGGTTGGGGATGGGCTCTGTACACTGCACCCTAAGCCTTGCAATCGTGACTCGGAATCCTTGCCTGACACCAGAGTTGAGGCGAGCAGGACTGAGGGCGGGGCGGAGCGGGAGAGATGTACTTAAGCGCAAAGGGCGGGACCGTGACTCGGGGGCGGGGTTGGGGAAAGGGGGGCGGGTACATCTGTCTGTGTTGGAAAATCAAACTGCGCCACGGGGTGGAGCGGCCCCCCCAGCCCCTATCTGGGAGAGGGGGGGGCCGCTCGACCCCCGGGAGGCCTTGCTGATCCTGAATATCTGGAACCCCCAGAACCAGGTAATGGGGACCCGCAGGGGCTTTTGGAAAGAGGGAAACCAATTCCGTGCAAGGGGGCGGGACGTCAGACTCTGGAAGGGGCCTGGCTAGGGATGGGCATTTGGGCAAAGTTGGGACGCAAGACATCCAGGTCCCCCAGAATTGAACAAGGCAAAGGTATCAGAAAAACTGGCCTTGGTTCCAAAGGTCAAGAGGGCCTGAAAGTACTCCCAGTCTCCGTTGGGATGGGGACTTACACTAGGGCGGGGCTCAGCAATCCTGAGGAACAGGACTGCTGGGCAGTTAGTTAGGTCTAAGGCTAGGCGCTGGCCAATTGAAATCAGATGTGATCAGGGATGGTGAGCCTCCAGTTACGGGCCTACTTGAAGGTTCCTTCCAGCTCTTTCCCTGGTGAGGTGTGTGTGTATTTTCAATCTTCACCACCCCACCAGGAACAGTAGCATTTCCCAGCTCACCCAACTCTGCCATACCTTCTGCTCTCGGCCTCGTCTGGTTAGTTCCCCTAGTCCCCTAAGCTGTTCCCACTTCACCGTGTTCAGTTCCCTAGCCTTCGCTGGGCTCTGGCCCTTTCTCTATGCTGAACCTTTCCCACGTAGCCACGAGATGGCGAAGATGAGACGCACACCAGACTCGCTGGTGGTGGTGGTGGTGGGGGGCGATGTAACTGTGACCCAGCCTGTGAGAAAGGTGCGCTGAGGTTCTTTGATTTCCTGTCCTCTGTTTGGCACCCACTCCCATCCCCACCCCTGTCCCAGGAAATTGTAAGCATATGGGTAAAGAGCTAGATTCTTGGTCTATGCTTTTTTGGCCTAGAATAAACAGTGGTAAAGGGGCATGCGGGTTGGTCCCTAAGCTGCAGATTCGTTCCGTCCTGTTGTTGCTGGTGACCGTGCCTCGGAGTGGGGGCTGGAGTGTGAGGAAGGTCGAAAGCAGAACACCTAGTTATAGGCGATGAGAACCTGAGACAAAGAAAGGGAAGCAATGAACTGAGATGCTATAGAAATGACTCCTTAGTCGCCCAGAGTAAGGCCGGACCCAGAAACTAGCTCAGGTCGGATCTCGGTCGCTTGCCTGGGTTGTTTGCTCAGTTGCCAGAGTAACAGGCCAACGAACGTCCACCGCCAGATTCCCAAACTCACTCTCCTGTCCAATCCACTGTAGCGGACGTCGCCTACGTCAGGGCTCTAGTGACCAATGGGGAGCTGGCATTATAGAGCGCTTTGGAAGAGGGAGAGAGAGCGAGAGGAGGTGGAAGGAGGGGAGGCGGTGGCTACCCTGGATCTGCACGTGCACTCCCACACGCATCGCTCCCAGTACACCCTCTTCCACCGCACGCGCCCAGGCTGTCCCTTGCGCCTGCGCGGCGTGTCGTTTTCCCCCCCTCCCCCTCGCCTTAGGTCTTCTGTCTGTGTTTGCAAACTAGTCCAGTGCTGCGTTTCTCAGCCCCTGCGGGCCCAGACGTCTGGGCGGGTTTGCGCTCTTTAGCCGGGTGTCGACTGTTTGTGTCAGTCTCTTGTGGGAAGGCCGGCTACCTGTGTTCCCAACCGCCACCCCCAGCTGGCGCCCCAAAGCTCCCAGGTGGGCTGGGCGGAGCTGTGGTTTCCGGCCCCCTAGGCTCAGTCGCGGCTTTCCCGAGCTCTAGCTTAGGTTGTTTCCACAAAAGAAAAGAGGGAGCGGGTACAAGCACCCATTCCCAAGGCTTCACCCGCCCAGGCCTAGCTGCGGTTAGTGGTCCAGCAGGATACTGTGAGAAGTCCCTGGTGGTCCAGGTGACTTTCTTGGGCAGAGGGTCGTCAAGTCCATTTGTTTTCCTTGTTAATTCCCGCTTTTTTGAACGAAATCTTTCTCTCCCTTCCCTAGCATTTCCTTCTAGCTCGCTCTTGTGGTTTTTTGCATCTCCCTTGGCTCCTTTCGGACTGTCTTGTCCGTCCCTGTCTCCACTTGTCCTCTGCTTCTCCAGAGGGTTATATAACTCTTCCTCTCGGCGTGTCCTGATTTCAACTCCACAGACTCCGCCCTGGAACAGCACGGGAGGGGCGGGAGAGTTGGGGACCCAGACAGATTCCGGCTGGCGGCCAGCTGGGGCACAGGGGATCCCAGAGATAGCAGACGGAGTCCCTCGGGACCGAGTGCCCTGTCCTTAGTCTCCTGCCCCTAACCAGGGATCAAGCCCTGAAGAAAGAAGGCACAGTATCTCTAAGGGGCGTGTCCGGACAGTCAGAAATGTGGGTTGGGAGGTCAAGGCTGGAGGCGGACAGGAGGAGGCAGGCGAATGACCGGATTCCCTAGGGTTAGTTCTGTTGGAGTTAATATAAATAAGGGCAGGACGCCTGAGTTCCCTTCGTCTACTTTTGGGGTTTCCAGAATTCCTATAGCTATTTTCCAGGAAACTTAGCCAGCCAGCGGCTTCTTCGCCCTGGTAGGAGTCAAAGGTCTGTGTTAGAGGTGGCCTGGGATGATGTCACCAGTGCACGTGCCCCGGGACGGTTGCCAGGCAATGCGATCTCCTCCCCTTTCCATTCCCTCCCACCTCTGCCCGGAGTCCCGTTCCATTCCCGTGCCATCTCTTTCCCCTTTCCTTTCCCTTGGCATTAGCATGCTGCAGGTGGGAAACCCTGGCCTGGAGTTTTGTGAGGGGGAGGGGCGCGGGTGTGGTGTGGCTTAAAAGACTTTGCTCCTTTGCTGGGTTGAGAGAATTCTGGGTCATTTTTTTCTAGATTGCCAGAGAAGGAGTTCCTCTTAAATTTTCTTTCCCTCCCCACCCCCGCACGCGCCCTTGGAAGAGTCTCCTAGAAGTCTTTTTACTTTCCCACCTGCTGCATGGCCCAGTGTCATGTTGCCCCTTTCCCATCTTAGCTGAAGTGGGTGTAGTTGCCAGACAGCTGCCCCTAAGAGAAGAGCTGTACGAGGGGGCAGCTTCACCTCCTCTCACCAAACTGAGGGAAGTGTTAGGCTGAAAAGTCGAGCTCTTTATCTGTGTAGGTAGGTGGATCAGCCTCGGGTATTGCCCTCTTTTGAGAGAGGAATTGAGTGTTATCTATGGCTGCCCTTCTCTGTTAAGTCTTGGAGTTGGTGATGGATGGTATTAGTGTCTCCTTGCATATGCCTTAGAACTTGGACTATCAGCTCAAACCTGGACTGTAATCCCAGCTCTGCTTCGATAAATGGGACTTGGAGAGGTCATTACCTCTCAGAGCCTCCTATCCTTAATCTGGGACATTTAAATACCTATCTTTTAGCCGATGGGAGGGGGTAGTTGAAATAATTTATGCAAAGCACTTAAGCACAGTGGTTGACATAAAATTAATACTGAATCAGTGTCATGAAATACGTATTATTAAATCGTATTAGTTATTATAGTGGGTGGATCTGTTCTAAAGTAGCCGTCACTAGAGACTGGGTAGAGAAGAGTGGACAGTTTTGCTAACTGTTGTGTGTTGTGTGTGTGTATGTGTGGGAGTGGGAAGTGTTAGGAATTAGCATCGACTACTTTATGTACCTTGTTTGACGTGGGCTTTAGTCAGGTTTGTATTTTTTTTAAGGTTATTTTTCCTCTCCTACAAAATAGCTAAGACTATTCCTTTGGCTGTTAAAATAATTATGTTGTGGCTTATGATTTTCAAGCGATACTCTGCTTCCCTCCCATGTTGCTCTCTGGAGCCTTTCGTTTTGCAAAGGGACTCCACAGTTTCCCTAGCGAGGACATTGCTAGGCCAAAGGGGTGTGTAAAAGGTTGGGGTGGGTGGGTGGAGAGAGACTAGTGGGGGGAGGCTGGGGGAGCGGGTAGTTAAAGGAAGAGACCGGAAGGGAGGAGGAGGGAGCCTGCTGGTGGGGAGGGAGGGGAGGAGGAGGAGGTGGAGGAGGAGGAGGAGGACGAGGAGGAGGAGGGAGGGAGGGGGTTGGGGAGAGCCTGCTACAGTTCTTTGTTTGACTCCGGGACTCAGGGACGGGGAGGAGGAGGGAGGGAGGCAGAGGCTGCAAGCGCCGGGGCAGGCCCAGGAGGCAGAGGAGGGCCCGTCTCCCCCGCCCCCCCAGCCCCCACTCCCCCCCTGCTGCTTCCCCCCTCCCTACCCGGACTCTGGGGGCACCGCCGGGGGACAGACACCCAGCAGGTAACCCCAGCCTGGCTCTCCCTCCCCCTGTCTTATTTTCTTCTACACCCCCTAGGACCCCTTTCTGTCTACCCGATTCCCCCGGCCTTGCCTTTTCCCCTAGCCTCCTTGTTCCATTTCCCCGAGTTGGGCTTGTCGCCCGCTGGCTCCGCCACCCTCTGTCTCGTGCATCCTGACTCCCTTCCCCCAACCCCACAGTGTGTGCTCCCCTGTTCTGCCCGAGGCACCTTTTGGGGTTCTGTCTCGCTGTTTCTCAGGCTGGCTGCTTCGGACCTGTCTCCCGGGGCTCTAAGGGAGGAGGGAGTCCTTACCCTTTAATGGCTCCCCCCCAGGCTCCCTTGACCCATTCTCCTTGTAGCAGTCTCTAGGGGTGAGAGAAAACCGGAATTTGGGGGGCCTTCTGGAAAGACAGGGGGCTATGTGTGTGAGGAGGGGGTAGGGATCTCTTAGAGACCAGGCTGCCTCTCTGATGTCCCTTTAAATGGCCCTTACATTTCTGGGGACTGGGGGGGTGGGGTGGGGAGGTGGCAAGCTGCCTGCCTGGGGGGTAGGGCCCTTGGTTTGTCCACACCGGCAGGGGTGGTAATGATTTAAAGGGACAGCCTTGGTGTGGCCACTGCCACCCTGTGCTGGCAGGAGGGGGAGCTGGCAGGCTGTGTCTACAGAGGCTTGGCTGGTGAGCAGGGCATTTGAGGATGTCTGGTACTGGGCCTGCAGGTCTGCTGGAAAGGTACAGGAAGAGGTTGACAGCCTGTCCTGAGGGTGCTGAGTCTGGGCTTTCTCCAGAACCCCATCTTTGAGTCCTTTGACTCCTTGATCAAGAATCTTTGAGTCCAAACTACAGAATCTGTGGAACACCAGGTGGGGGCCACGGGCCAGATCTGCAGGCCAGCAGGGCCACCTGAGCACTTGGGAGCTGGCCCTTTAGCTTCCCCTTTTGTTGTTTGGTTATCTGCACAAGTAGGCCTCAGCCCCTCCTCCTCATCCACATGCCCCCTACCCCCACCCCCACCCCAGCTGTTGGACAGATGAATTACAGCCTCCTGCTTGGGGCCAAGGCTGGTAAGGGATTAAAGTTCTGAGGTTGGCCCTTTAAATGGCTGGTGGCCCTCCCCCACTCTGGTGTCCAGACACCGGTCATACACCCTTCTGACCCTCTTGGCTGCCCATCACTCCTTGGCCAGCCTGAGGCCTCCCTTCTCCCACTAGGTTAGACCCTTTCCAGCATACCCCATCTCCACAAATGCTGTCAACTGCTGGGTAAGCGCCTTACTCCTGAATCTGCCTCCCTGTCCTGAAGGCTTGCAGCCTAAAGCATTTTTTTTTTTTTTTTCCAGCAGAATGGCTTTGCCAATCTGGTTTTCTCAGCCTGCAGCTGACCACTGCCCCTTAAGGGCCTTGCTTAGGTCAGAAATAACATCTCCCTGGGGGCAGTGTCATCAGCAGCTACAAAAGCTTGCAGTACATTGCATCATGGAGACTGGGGGCCAGAGGCCTAAGTCTCTGGAGCAGGGGGAAAGATGGGGGCTGGAAGGCCAGGGAATGGAGAGGCCAGGCAGAGAGCCTGTGTCTGGGTTCTGGGGCCAGGAGAATGGAAAACAGGTCCCTGAGGAGTGAGTCTGAGAGGAGGGTTGACTAGATCTGACCCCTGTATCAACACCTGATTCTTGGCCCTAGATGTGTCTATAGACCTGGCTCTTTGTATCTGAGGCCTGGAAGGGAAGGGGGTGGGCCTCTGTCACCTTCTTGGGCCACACAGAGGAAGGAGGTGATGGGGAAACAGGATATGGCCTTGGAGGTGACATGGAGGGAGCCTGCTGCAGAGCCTACTTCCCTGCTCAGGCCCAGAGTCACAGTTGTTGCAAAGAAGGCTCCTCCCAGTTGGGCCCGTTCATCTTGTCTGGCCACCTGTGCCACTTGCCAGGACCTGCCTATACCAGCCTAAGGGAACAGGAAGGGTCAGAGTCCAAAGGGTGGGGTTGACTCTCTAGTGTCTAGTTAAGGTTGGGGAGGAACTCCTGGCTTGGAGGAAGCAGGACTGAGGGCCTAGGGTCCACTTGCCCTGGGGTCAGAACTAAGGCTGGCTTGGCTATGGGTGTCTGCTGCTGTAACTGAGGCTGCTCTGGGTCCAGTCAGAAGCGGGATCATGGGTTGGTGTGCATTGTAGACTTACTTAGGTGCCACAGCATGCCCCCCACCACCACTACCTGAACCAGGCTGCCTCTTGAGGGGAAGGATGGAGGATGGCTTTTTTCCAGGTTGCCATGGAAACTGATTCTCTCATCTCATCTGACCTCTAGAGCCAGGTTTCTCCTCAGTGAGGGGGCAAGGAACACCAGGGAACTCCTCCATCATGAGCGACCCCACCTCTAACTGAAATTTTCTCTTTTAGGTTCCCCCAGGCACCATGCCAGCCCCATAGCATTATCCACACCACCATTTCTGCTGCACTGCACCCCACTGCTGGGGTGGTTGTTCCAATGTGACTGAACACTTCAGACTCCATCTGGTAAGCTTGGCTGCTGAGTGTCACCTCCTTCCCCCAAGTTCACCGCATGCTTGAAAATCTTTGCTGTGATCTGGTTCATGCCACTCATCAGAATGGTCCAGTCCAACTCTGAGTCTCCCCAACCTGCCATGCTTGAATGGTTCAGCCCTCCTGGTTTATGAAGCTCCCCTCTATCTCCTAGGAATGGTTTATCCCTGTACTTGATCTGCCTCTCTACTACCTGGAAACCTCTCACCTGACACCCCCAGTGCTACAACTCATTTGCTAACTGAAGAAAGCTAGGGTTTACAGGCTGAAAGTAGATGAGACCCCCTCCCCCGAAATTCCTTCCTGTGAAGGAGAAGGCTTTTTTTTCCATAGGAGAGAGGGGAATCGCCAAGCTTGTAAGAAGCGCTTGAGAACTGATGTGGGGATCACTACTATACAGCTAGCTCCTGCTTGTCATGGCCATCATGGAGCCTCACCTCTCTGCTCTCCTCTGGCCTATCCTTACCATAATACACTATACACTGCTTTGCATGCCTAACTCTTTAACTCCTGCTCTCCCCATACCTTCTACCCCCACCTCTTCTTGGGTCCTTCCTCGCCTTCCTTCCTCCCTGGTAGAAAGGACTTTTCCCTAAGCCGGACACTTGAGTTCTTTGGTTCTTCATTGCTTTTCCCCATCACTCACAGAGCTTCTTGAATAGTTGCGTATGATGCTTTGCACATTGGGTGCCTTTGTAGACTTGTGTTGAATGAATGTTTTAACTGGATGTACTGTTTCCCTGCCAAGAAACCTACGGCAGAGATCTGTTGTGGAGCCTCCTGCCCACACCTTCTCTAGAGGATGAGACATTTGGGGTAGTAACAGAGTGGAAGGCTGATTTAGGAGGCAGCCTTCCAGGATAAGTTGAGGGAGAACAGGTCAGGGCAGTATAGAAAATGGAGCTCCAGAATAAACCCAGCTTGTCTGCTTACTTGCAGAATGACCTTGGTTGAGGTAGTTCCCTTGCTTCTCGAGTCTGTTTCCTCATCTGCAACCCTGGTAGTCAAGTACCTCCCATGCCAGGTTTTGGGGAAGAATTAAGAGATGCAGGTAAAAGGTTTAGCATAGTGCCTACCATTTAATAAATGCTACCAGTTTTCATCATGGTTGCTGCAGGAAGCTGTGAGGATTAAGTGAGGAAGCTGAGGAATGGGGCTGAACTTGACTGAAGGCAGAGAGCCCTAAGTATTGACTAAACAGAAGGACCACTGACCCAGTTGGAAGTCAGGATTCAGGGGAGTTAAGACAGCCCCTCAAGCCTGCTCTGTTCGAGAACGTGAAGGCAAACACAGGGCATGTGCACAGACACACGTGATCACCACAGTGATGCAGAGGCAGACCCAGACAAAAGACTGAGACAGGAGCCAACCAGACACACAGACAGACAGCCTCGCGGAGTCATGTAGACAGGGATAATGACAGGAATGCGCCAGACACAGGCACTGAGGGAGACAAGATAAGCAGATCTGCAGGTGCACACAGACACCGAGACCCACACACAGCCGACCCTGTTAGACTGACTGGTGAACACAGAGCCCAGTCAGAGGCAGACACAACGCCCGCAGTGACACTTAGCGGGCCAGCCTGCCGGGGCCAGCACTGTCACACTTCTCGATGGGGGCGGGGAGGGGCCGGCGGCGGGGGAAGGCTGGGGAAGGGAATCCCGGGCGGGCGGCCTGCCCGGGTGGCTGAGTCACTGCGGAGCCTCAGCCCGCGGCCCTCCCTCTCCCGCCGGCTCTCCCAGGTGAGAAGCGAGCCGGTAACTTCATAGCTTCCGCCATGCCGAAAGAAGACAGCAAAAGAATGGGACTCCCGGGGGTCGGTCCTGGATCCGCCCCACCTTCGAGCCGGTGCGTGCCGGCTAAATGCATGCTCGGGAAAAACCGGTCTGCGGGGTCTGGTGTCTTTGGCCGTCCAGTGTCTGCTTGCAGATCGCAGGCCTCATGCCAAGCGTCCTTCTTACACCCCGCGTCCCGGGAGCTGCGCGGAGGGGCTCTCCTGCCCCAAGCCCAGAGAGAGTTAAGTGGGTGTGATTGATGGAGTGCTTCTCTCCTGGGACTCAAGGGGGGGAGGGGGTCGGTTAAAGTCCCAGAGTCCAGATCCCGGATGCAGGAGGCGGAGCTTGGCTTTGCCGGGAGTGCCCGGATGGAGAGGGCGTGGTTTAGACCCAAGTGGAATTAACCCTTTCTGGGCGGCTGGCTTTTGGGGCTGTAGGTCGGGTTGGGAAGGCTGGATTGTCAGCCACCCAAGTGTGTTGACCTCCCAGCCTGGCCCTGGACGTGTGCGTCTACCTTCCGTCTCTCGTCGAGGAGTCTATGGGTGTCTGTCTTTGTGCTTGCCCCTGGTTGCCCCCTCCCCTTGGTTAGTATGAGCACTGGGAGTCGGGGAGGGCCATTCCTGCCTCTAAGCGAGAGTGTAGGTGAGAGTGGACGGCGAGCCAGCCGGCGGCGGCGGCTGGGGAACAGGTGTGAGTGTGGCGGCCGGGCTGCCCAGCGCGGGTGGGGCCGTCCTGAGGGAGACAGGGGGAAATTCCGCGGGACCGGTGGTGAGCAGTGTGTGGGCTGAGGAGTTGTGTCTGCCTCTGACTGTGTGTCTGTGTGAGTGGAGGGAGGCGGGGGCTGAGTCAGTGGGAACAGGGGATGGTTTTCTGAGTGACTCACTCTCCCCCACCCCAAGCCTGATTCAGACCCAGAGAAAGGCTTTGTTCGTGGGGCGGATGGGAAGTCAGGCGCCTGCGTCCCTGGTGGGGACACAGATCCGTGGTGGTTGGCGAGATTATGCTTAGGGTACAGGAAGTTTTGTTCTGGAGCGCTCTGTATGTAGTCCACGGTGTCGTCGTGGGAGGTTGTGGATAAAGGCTGAAGATCAGGAGGGCTGGAGGGACGGAACTCGCTAGTTTAGGGAAAGCTGAGTCAGTTCCCCGTGGGAAAGGGGAAGTGGCAGAGGGGAAGTGTCATCATCGCAGAAGGGGAAGCTGCATTTCCTGGTAACTAGCAGCGTTCTGGGCACCACTTCCTTAGCAGGGTGTCTGCTTCTCTGACATCTGCTACCCCGAGCTGCCGTTTGTTCACGTCTGGTCCCTTGGTCCCCTCAAGGCTTGACTAGGGCAGCCAGTTTGGGCTTCACTTGACCACACTGGCGTTGTATGTGTCCCAGAGCTTGATAACTGACAGACTGCAGTCTCAGGGGATATCTGACTGGAGCTCCGCATGAGCTGAGGAGCCCGCGGAGCGCAAGGTCCCACTAGCGCTTGGACCGAGTAGCCTGCGGGACTCTGTGGGGTCCGAACACTCACGCACAGATGACCTTGCCCCAGCGGGAGGGAAGACTGTTTTCGCCAGAGACCTTTCTGCCTTTGTGGGCTGGGTGGAAATTTCCCCACAGTGCAGACTTCTCGGCCAAGGCGAACTTTCCAGCCGCCCCCAACCCCTCGCCGCGCGCTCTCCCCCGGCTTCCTGCCCGGCGCTTTCTCCAGCTGGAGCGCTGGCCCCGCCCCCGCGGCTTTGTACTCGACACTCGCCTCTCGCCGCTCTTTGTACTCTAGACTCTCAATGGACCGATCCCGGGAGCGGAGCCGGCTCTCTACCTGCCGGGACTTGGGGTATGCACAGGGAAGCTGCGCCTGGGCTCTGAGAGGCGAGAAGGGAAAGCCGGGACTAAAGGGAACGTGCCTGGCAGAGAGGAGTACTGTGGCCGTTGTGGGTCCAGTCAGCCTCAACGGGAAGGAGTAAGGGGGGGTGGCGTGAAGGAGGAAGTGAAACGGGTTCTGGGTTCTTTAAGGGAGTAGGCGGTGAGAGTGGGACAGGGGTGATGTCACTGCCTGTTGGGCCCCGCCCTCTTCTCTCCCTCCCGAAGGACCCCCCCCCCCGTACACACATCGCTTCCGCTGCGCAAGTAGCCACGTCACGGGCAACCCCCGAAATCCCCCCTCCCTTGGGGGGGGTGGGGGCCACGTGGGCCGTGGGGAACCGCGTGGCCCCGGCGGGGAAAGGGCATAGAGGATACAGGAGCCACGCGAGAGGGGCCACTCCACGGGGCGCAGCTTCCCAGAAGTTGGAGGGCTAGGGGGTACTGGCTTAGGGGGCCGACCGGTGCTGAAGACTCAGACCCAGGGAAAGTGGAGGAGCTGGAAGAACTTGGTATGAGACTGGGAACTTGACCATGAGTTAGGACCGGGTCGGCCGCTGGAAGTGGAGCGTTTCTGATAGAGGCGCGCGGGCGGGCCTGGGTACTGGATTTGCGGTGATTGCTAGACCTAAGCAGTTCCACCGGGCTGATCGAGTGGAGGGTCTGTCGCTGGGTGATAGGAAGTGAGGAGGGGGAGCGACGCCTTTGTCTGCGATTTGCATTGGTCTGCGGTCCGTCCTTGGGGTGGATAGACCGAGGACGACTTGAACAATCTGGTGGGGACCATTGCCAGTTAGGTGGATGTGTGAGGCTTGTCCTCAGGCCGGCTAGTGAATGATTTTCCCATCCTCACTAGCGTGCGTCTTAGCCAGCTTGAGGTTACTGCCCTGCGGGCCACAGGTTTCTGATCTGAGATGTGGACCCTAGGTGGGAGCCT
The DNA here is from genome assembly GCF_943737965.1 of Phodopus roborovskii. NCBI lineage: Eukaryota > Metazoa > Chordata > Mammalia > Rodentia > Cricetidae > Phodopus > Phodopus roborovskii. The sequence continues at coordinate 12,059,875 of NW_026126407.1, forward strand.
TGGGGTCACGTCGGGGTCACCCTAGGGCGAGCCTGTCTGACCGGCCCTGCCGCCCCTCCTCCGGTGGCCGCTGAGTGCTCGGCTCACCTCGCTCCTATTGGTTCCTGCCAGGCTGTTACTGAGGCGGAGACAAGGGTGATGATTGGCTTTCTGGGGAGAGAGACGTCTTGTGATTGGTTGAATTTCTGAAGCTTTTGAAGCTGTGAGAGGACGCTCCCACGGAGGCTGGGTAAGCAGCCGCGCGGTAGGTCGCCCTAGTGGCTCAGGATTGTAAGCCCGTCAGACCGTGCAGACGCTGGGTTGTACCTATTGCTGACTTCTTTCCCGCTACTTGTCCCATATTCCTGTTACTCCATTTGCGGCCTTCTAGGGGTTCCTTATGCCGGCGTCTTCTGCCCCGGCTCCTTGCCCTCTGTCTTCCTGCTCAAACAATTCAGACCAGCCTTTGGGCCCTGGCTCTGCTGGCAAGCTTAGTGTACTTTTCTCCTCTCTGTAGAATTGGTTGTGGAAGGCCAGAGACTGCCACCTGGAATCAGTGAGCACTCTCGTTAAGAGCAATTGGAGCTGGACCATCGTGCCAGAGAGCTGGGGCAGGGGGGCGTGCCCCATCTCCAGGGCTCCTGGGGCCACTGCTGACCTGGTAAGGAAGAGATTGGAGCTGGTTTAGCTGAATGTACAGCTGGATGTTTTGTCTCCCTGTTAGAGCATGATCTCTTGTCCCTGACTTAGGCTGGATGCATCGGGCAGTGGACCCTCCAGGGGCCCGCTCTGCACGGGAAGCCTTTGCCCTTGGGGGCTTGAGCTGTGCTGGGGCTTGGAGCTCCTGCCCACCCCATCCTCCTCCTCGAAGCTCATGGCTGCCTGGAGGCAGGTGAGAATTGGGCCATGAGTCCTGTCACCACGCATTTCTCTTCTGGTCTTCTCTATCCATTTCTGTCATTCTCCGCGAGTTTCTGTTACGCTGTGGGCTCAGACACCAGCCTCACCTGTTGATATTTTCTCTAACTCCTCCTTTCTAGGGAGCAGGATTACTTCTGGCAATACATAACAGACCCTTTCTCTTTACAGATGCTCTGCCAGCATTGGGCAGCCCCCACTCCCTGCTCCTTTACCACCTTCACACGGCAGTAGCTCTGGGCACCCAAACAAACCCTATTATGCACCTGGGTAAGTGGGGGATTTAAAGTTACGGGAGTGGAGGTAAAACTGGGGCCTTGAGATGCCCCCCTAAGCCTAAGCACCCCACTCTTTCCACTTTGTAGGACACCTGCCCCGAGACCCCTCCCCGGGAAGTTGGAATCCCTGCATGGCTGTGTGCAGGCACTGCTCCGGGAGCCAGCCCAGCCGGGGTTATGGGAACAGCTTGGGCAATTGTATGAGTCGGAGCATGACAGCGAGGAGGCCATATGCTGCTACCACAGGGCTCTTCGATATGGAGGAAGCTTCGCTGAGCTGGGGCCACGAATTGGCCGATTGCAGCAGGTGGGACGAGGCAGGACACAGGTGGCTGAGATTGTGCTATCTATCCCAGTGTTCCCAATTCATCTCAAGCTGTCCTTTCGTGCCCCCAGGCCCAGCTCTGGAATTTTCATGCTGGTTCCTGTCAGCATCGAGCCAAGGTCCTGCCCCCGCTGGAGCAAGTATGGAATTTGCTGCACCTTGAGGTGAGGCTGAAGCTCAGTGAATCAGGGAAGGGAGTTGTGGTAGGCTGGGGCCCATGCCATCATCGCTTTTGTTTTCAGCACAAACGGAACTATGGGGCTAAGCGAGGGGGTCCTCCAGTGAAGCGATCTGCTGAACCCCCAGTGGTACAGCCTATGCCCCCAGCAGTACTCTCAGGCCCCTCAGGAGAGGAGGGCCTCAGCCCTGGAGGAAAGCGCAGGAGAGGCTGCAGCTCTGAACAGGTGCGGTTGTAGGTCGGCCAGCGGGCAGAGAGGATGCAGGACTGGGGCCGGGAGTAGGATTGTCACACTCTCTTCTCTTCTAGGCTGGCCTTCCCCCAGGTCTGCCACTGCCTCCACCACCATTACCGCCGCCGCCGCCGCCACCCCCACCTCCACCCCCACCCCCACCACCGCTGCCTGGCCTGGCTATTAGCCCTCCATTTCAGCTGACTAAGCCAGGGCTGTGGAATACCCTGCATGGAGATGCTTGGGGCCCAGAGCGCAAGGGTTCAGCACCCCCAGAGCGCCAGGTGAGCCCCTGTTTACTACCTGTCAGCTTTTACCTCCTGGGAGCTCTGTCTCTTCCGCTCCTCACTGTGACCTCATTTATCTCTCATAGGAGCAGCGGCCTTCGCTGTCTCACCCATACCCATACCCAGCTCCTGCCTACACTGCTCATCCACCCAGCCACCGCTTGCTTCCAGCCACACCCCTTGGTCCAGGTCCCCGACCCCCAGGAGCAGAGAGCCATGGCTGCCTGCCTGCCACCCGTCCCCCCGGAAGTGACCTTAGAGAGAGCAGAGTTCAGAGGTCGCGGATGGACTCCAGCGTTTCACCAGCAGCATCTACCGCCTGCGTGCCTTACGCCCCTTCCCGGCCCCCTGGCCTCCTCGGCACCAGCAGCAGCAGCAGCAGCAGCAGTAACAACACTGGTCTTCGGGGTGTGGAGCCGAGCCCAGGCATTGTATGTGATGACCTTGTGCTGAAGGTGGGTGGAGGTGTCTGAAGGGGCTAGAACAGTACTCTGACCTTCTTACTCTATACTTCCAGCCTGGCGCTGACCATTACCAAACTCCTGCGCTGGAGATTTCCTCTCACCAGGCCCGCCTGGGGCCTTCGGCTCACAGCAGTCGGAAACCATTTTTGACAGCCCCCGCTGCCACACCCCACTTACCTGTACCACCTGGGACCCCATCATCCCCGCCAGCCCCCTGTCCTCGCCTCTCACGCCCTCCACCGCCCCCTGCTTGGATGAAGGGCCCAGCCTGCCGCTCGACCCGAGAGGATGGAGAGATCTTAGGGGAGCTCTTCTTTGGTGCTGAGGGACCACCCCGTCCTCCCCCGCCCCTTCCCCACCGTGGTGATGGCTTCTTGGGGCCTCCAACTCCCCGCTTTTCTGTGGGCACTCAGGATTCGCATACCCCTGCCACTCCCCCCACCACCGCCGCCGCCGCCACCAGCAGCAGCAGCAGCAGCAGCAACAACCACAGCAGTAGTCCTACTGGGCCCGTGGCCTTCCCTCCACCCCCCTATCTGGCCAGAAGTGTAGACCCCCTTCCCAGGCCATCTAGCCCAACCCTGAGCTCGCAGGACCCACCTCTTCCACCACTGACTCTTGCCCTGCCTCCAGCCCCTCCCTCCTCCTGCCACCAAAATACCTCAGGAAGCTTCAGGCGCTCGGAGAGCCCCCGGCCCAGGGTCTCCTTCCCAAAGACCCCCGAGGTGGGGCAGGGGCCACCCCCAGGCTCTCTGAGTAAAGCCCCCCAGCCTGTGCCACCTGGGGTTGGAGAGCTGCCTGCCCGAGGCCCGAGGCTCTTTGATTTTCCACCAACTCCACTGGAGGACCAGTTTGAAGAGCCCGCTGAATTCAAGATCCTACCTGATGGGCTAGCTAACATCATGAAGATGCTGGATGAATCCATTCGCAAGGAGGAGGAACAGCAGCAACAGGAGGCAGGCGTGGTTCCCCCGCCCCCACTCAAAGAGCCCTTTGCATCTCTACAGCCACCCTTTCCCAGTGACACAGCCCCAACCACCACCACCACTGCCGCCACCACCACCACCACCGCCGCCGCCACCACCACCACCACCACCACCACCACCCAAGAAGAGGAGAAGAAGCCACCACCAACCCTACCACCGCCTCCGCCTCTAGCCAAGTTTCCTCCACCCCCCCAGTCGCAGCCCCCACCACCTCCACCAGCCAGCCCAGCCAGCCTGCTCAAATCATTGGCCTCTGTTCTCGAGGGACAAAAGTACTGTTACCGGGGGACTGGAGCAGCTGTTTCAACCAGGCCCGGGTCCTTGCCCACCACTCAGTATTCCCCTAGTCCTGCATCAGGTGCTACCGCCCCACCACCCACTTCAACGGCCCCTAGCGCCCAGGGCTCCCCCAAGCCCTCTGTTTCCTCGTCATCTCAGTTCTCTACCTCAGGCGGGCCTTGGGCCCGGGAGCGCAGGGCGGGTGAAGAGCCAGCACCAGGCCCCGTGACCCCTGCCCAGCTGCCCCCACCTCTGCCGCTGCCCCCTGCTCGTTCTGAGTCTGAGGTGCTAGAAGAGATCAGTCGGGCTTGCGAGACCCTTGTGGAGCGGGTGGGCCGGAGTGCTGCCAGCCCAACAGACCCAGTGGCCATAGCAGACCCAGTGGACAGTGGGACGGACCCGCTCCTGCCTCCTGCACAGACTAAGGAGGAGAGTGGTGGGGTGACAGTGGCAGGAGCCGGCGCAGGTAGTGGCAAACGTCGGCAGAAGGAGCATCGGCGGCACAGACGGGCCTGTAGGGACAGTGTGGGTCGTCGGCCCCGTGAGGGGAGGGCCAAGGCCAAGGCCAAGGCTCCCAAAGAAAAGAGCCGAAGGGTGCTAGGGAACCTGGACTTGCAGAGTGAAGAAATCCAGGGCCGGGAGAAAGCCCGGTCTGATGTAGGCGGGGCTTCCAAAGTCAAGACCCCCACCGCTCCAACGCCCCCGCCTGCTCCTGCACCCTCTGCTCAGCCTACACCCCCATCTGCCCCCGTGCCTGGGAAGAAGACCCGAGAGGAAGCTCCAGGGCCCCCAGGTGTGAGCCGAGCAGACATGCTGAAGCTCCGGTCCCTTAGTGAGGGGCCTCCCAAGGAGCTGAAGATCAGGCTCATCAAGGTAGAGAGCGGTGACAAGGAAACCTTCATTGCTTCTGAGGTGGAAGAGCGGCGGCTTCGCATGGCAGACCTCACCATCAGCCACTGTGCTGCTGATGTCATGCGTGCCAGCAAGTGAGTGGGGGGGGCTGTAATTCACAAGGCTGCCCGCTTGTCTTGGGGGTGCTCCTGCTCATTACCCTACCTTTCTGATCTTACTCTGTGGTCCTCTCACAGGAATGCCAAGGTGAAAGGGAAATTTAGAGAGTCCTACCTTTCTCCTGCCCAGTCTGTGAAACCGAAGATCAACACTGAGGAGAAGCTGCCCCGGGAAAAACTGAACCCCCCTACTCCCAGCATCTATGTATGTATGCCCCCAGAACCGCCCTCCCCAAGGGCTGCATGGGTACTGAGCCCGGGGAGGCTCTGACCCAGTGTCTCCTGGTTGTCTTAGTTGGAGAGCAAACGGGATGCCTTCTCACCAGTCCTGCTGCAGTTCTGTACAGACCCTCGGAACCCCATCACCGTGATCAGGGGCCTGGCTGGCTCACTTAGGCTCAGTGAGTCTTGGGGGAAGCATGTGGACAGGGCTGTAAGAGCTGTGATATATGGGGCCCTTTGAGAGCCCCGCCCCGCCATGCCTGCAGACTTGCCACAGTGATTCCTAGGATCTTGTGTACTTGTTTGTGTACAGGTCATGTTTGAGAAAGGCTCTGTGTGGTGTGCCTGGAAATGCTCTCATCTGTCACTCTGTCCCCAGAAGTGGACACATGGGAAGATGGCTCTCAGGAGTGGTTGGAGTCAATTCTGATTCTCTTAGTGATTAAGAATGAAAAGAATGAGTCAGGCGGTGGCAGACACCTTTAATCCCAGTACTCTGGAGACAGAGGCAGGCGGGTCTCTTGGTCTATATAGTGAATTCCAGGACGGCTAGGGCTACACAGAGAAACCCTGTCTCCAAAAAAAAACAAAAATAAAGTGAATGAAAAGGATGGATCATAGACTACTTCTGATCCACGATTTGGCTTTTTTCTTTTTCCATTTTTTTATAGTGCAAAGTATTAAGCGGTATAAAACTAGGGACACTGTAGAAATTGTAAATGTCAGGCAGCCTTGTTTCCAATATACCCTTACATCTTTCTCTCCTCCCATTGAGTAATTTGAGGGACATTTAAAGCTTGACTGCGTCTTTCACTTGCTTGCGGTGGCCACTTGCCATTCATTGTTTGCCTACTAAGTGGCCATATGCAGTCTGAGAATTCTAGTTGAGAGACAGAGGCCTGCAGTTGAAGAAAGGGGCTGGGGAGGACCCAAAGAAGGCGGCCTTGACAGCTTGCAGGGGCTGGGATTCTTCTATGCCCACATCATCAGAGGCCTGGCCGATTGGGAGGAAAAGGGAGAGTTGGGCCAACTGTCCTGAGTGACACTCCGTTTGGCACTCCCTCACAGACTTAGGCCTTTTCTCCACCAAGACACTGGTGGAGGCAAGCGGGGAGCACGCAGTGGAGGTGCGCACCCAAGTACAGCAGCCCTCAGACGAGAACTGGGACCTGACAGGGACAAGGCAGATCTGGCCCTGTGAGAGCTCCCGTTCACACACCACCATCGCCAAGTACGCGCAGTACCAGGCATCGTCCTTCCAGGAGTCACTGCAGGTGAGGGTCATGGACAAGCAGTAGCGAGGGTTCTGGGGTCTGACTTCAGTGGCCCCAGGAGGCCACTGACCGAGACCTGCCTACCTGTCTGCCCAAGCAGGAAGAGAAGGAAAGTGAGGATGAGGAGTCAGAGGAACCAGATAGCACTACAGGAACCCCTCCCAGGTAAGGAATCATTTTGTCCCTCTGGCTTTGCTCGTTTGCTCCCCTTGGTTTGCCAACCAGCTCTGTGCGTTTGCCCCAGCAGCAGTGCACCGGACCCCAAGAACCATCATATCATCAAGTTTGGCACTAATATCGACCTGTCTGATGCCAAGAGGTCAGTGAGGCTGGACCAGTGAAGTTGGGACGAAACCCTGCTAGGTCCTGGTCTGGGATACCGCTTACTTTGTTGGCATTTCTGTGTTCACAGGTGGAAGCCCCAGCTACAAGAGCTGCTGAAGCTGCCTGCCTTCATGCGGGTAACATCCACAGGCAACATGCTCAGCCATGTGGGCCACACCATCCTGGGCATGAACACCGTGCAGCTATACATGAAGGTCCCTGGCAGCCGAACGCCAGGTGTGCTGCTCACCCTGAGCACGGTGCGGGGAAGTGCGCACTCAGTGCTTAGCTGTTAGCCAATGAGGGTGAAGGGCGGGGCTATCGCGGGTGCAGGCTTGCTCCAGACCATCCGTGACGGTCTGTCTCCCTCTACAGGCCACCAAGAGAATAACAACTTCTGCTCTGTCAATATCAACATTGGCCCCGGGGACTGCGAGTGGTTTGCAGTACATGAGCACTACTGGGAGACCATCAGCGCCTTCTGCGATCGGTGCGCACTGCCCCCTTGTTAGTCGCCCCATCATATCGGGTCCTTGGGTCTCTCACCTGACCCTGTGGCTGCCCACTCCACAGGCATGGTGTGGACTACTTGACTGGTTCCTGGTGGCCAATCTTGGATGACCTCTATGCGTCCAATATTCCTGTTTACCGCTTCGTGCAGCGCCCTGGAGACCTTGTGTGGATTAACGCAGGGACTGTGCATTGGGTGCAGGCTACTGGCTGGTGCAACAACATCGCCTGGAACGTGGGGCCCCTCACCGGTAAGAGGGTGGGGTTGGGCTGTCACGGTACAGTGAAGGGTATGGGGAGTGAGGCCTGTCGGGGAGAGGTGGGTGTGGACAGTCACAAGGTCTGAGGGAATAAGGGGCCGGGGGCTGTTTGAAAATCCTTAGTGACTTCCTCTGGCTTGCAGCCTATCAGTACCAGCTGGCGCTAGAGCGATACGAATGGAACGAGGTGAAGAACGTCAAATCCATTGTGCCCATGATTCATGTGTCCTGGAACGTAGCTCGCACGGTCAAAATCAGCGATCCTGACTTGTTCAAGATGATCAAGTGAGGCCCCTGTTTGGTTAGCACCCCACCTCGTCCTGACCTGTTTCCTACTTGTTCTTCCTGACTCCCCCTCCCTCATTCTCCACCCTAACATGTTCACAGAAGCTCCTGTGCTGAGGAGGATGACAAAACCGCTATTCTCATCTCATAGCCTTTGTTTCCTGTGGTGTGCGCGCGCGCACACACACGAAATGTCAAATGTGACATATTCAAGACAGGAAATGCAACTCAAATGAAAAGGGAGGGCTGTAAGGGAAGGCCATGGGGCTGCGGTCTTGGAGGCACGCACGGCCCCTGCCCCTCTGCCCCCAGCAGTCTTGGTGCATCTCCTTCTGGAGTCTTGTCTCAATACTGTCTTTGGCTCTTCCCCAGGTTCTGCCTCCTGCAGTCAATGAAGCATTGCCAGGTGCAGCGGGAGAGCCTGGTGCGGGCAGGGAAGAAAATCGCTTACCAAGGCCGCGTCAAGGATGAGCCTGCCTACTACTGCAACGAATGCGATGTAAGTTTGGAGTGTATGGGCTCTACCCTGTCCCGAAGGTTCCTGTGGTAGGCCTCCTTCTTGGTGACAGCCTCTTCCTCCTGCCTAGGTGGAGGTGTTCAACATCCTGTTCGTTACGAGTGAGAATGGCAGCCGAAACACGTACCTGGTGCACTGCGAGGGCTGTGCGCGCCGTCGCAGCGCGGGCCTGCAGGGCGTGGTGGTGCTAGAGCAGTACCGCACGGAGGAGCTGGCGCAGGCCTACGATGCCTTCACGCTGGTGAGAGCACCGGGCTCCTCCCGAGGGGGCTCGGGAGCGGCCGGGCCACACCCATCCACCACTGAAGCCCCCGCTCCCTCTCTTTCTTCCCGCAGGCTCCCGCCAGCACGTCGCGATGAGGCCGGACGCCCCGCTCGCCCGCCCACGCAGGGCGCGGCGGGGCCACCAGCACACGCCTGGGCTGGACCTAGGTCCCGCCTCTGGCCGGGAAGGGGGTCGGGCCCAGCCCTTCCACCCTTATTGGCAGCTCCCCTCACTTAATTTATTAAGAAAAACAATTTTTTAACAAATACGAGGAAAAAAAAGGAAAAAAAAAAGGGAGACGGGGAGGGGGCTGGCAGCCCCTCGCCCACCAGCGCCTCCCCTCACCGACTTTGGCCTTTCTAGCAACAGACACAAGGACCAGGCTCCGGCGGCGGCGGGGGTCACATACGGGTTCCCTCAAGCCTGCCCGCCGCGCGCCCGCCCGCCGCCCGCCGGCGCAGACGTTCGCGGCTCGTTGTGTACATAGACGTTCGGCAGCCGAGGTTTTTAATGAGATTCTTTCTATGGGCTTTACCCCTCCCCCAAGACCTCCTTTTTTTACTTCCAATGCTAGCTGTGATCCCTGTATATGTCTCTGTTTATTCACTTGGTTATGATTTGTATTTTTGTTCTTTTTTGTTTTTGGTTTTTAATTTATAACAGTCCCACTCACCTCTATTTATTCATTTTTTGGGGGAAAACCCGACCTCCTGACCCCCAAGCCATCCCTCCTGCCTCTTTGGGAGGCCCGCTCCTGGGCTCTCCTTGCGCCCCAGTATATGTCCGGGCTTGGCCCGTCTGTCTCCGCCCGCCCGCCCGCGGCTCCAGCCGGGCTCTCATGGTGCTCAAACCCGCTCCCCTCCCCTACGTCCTGCACTTTCTTGGACCAGTACCCCAACTCCCAACCCGACCCCGACCCCACCTGAGGGTGAGCGACTCCTGTACTGTAGGGGAAGAAGTGGGAACTGAAATGGTATTTTGTAAAAAAATAAATAAAATAAAAAAATAAAAGTTTTAAAGAAAGAACTATGAGGAAAAGGAACCCTGTCCTCCCCAGCCTCGGCCAATTTAAAAAGCGTTGAACACCTCTATCCCCTACCTCCCCCCCCCCTTTAAAAAAAAAAAAGGCGTGAAACAGCCCAGGGCAGGGCCTCACTGGGGCTGGGACACCCTGGGGTGAGTTTCTCTGGGGCTTTATTTTAATTTTCTTAGTTCGTTTTCTCCCGCTGGGGCTGCGGAGGGGTGGGGGGTTTACAGTCTCGCCCCCTCGCACTGCACTGTCTCTGCCCCAGGGGCAGAGAGGTCTTCCCTACCCTACCCTATTTTCGGTGATTTTTGTGTGAGAATATTAATATTAAAAATAAAAGCAGGAAAAAAAAAACAACCTTGTGTTTTGATGATGGTTGTAAAGAGCATTAGTTCAAGAGTCAGGAAGCTGATTGATTGGAGGGTAGTGCAGACCCTGGTGGTGGCGAGCCCCTCCCCGGAGGTGCCTGTGGAATGTCCAGACCCACGGTCTGCTCCTCGGGATGAGGATGCCTAATCCTAGAGCTGCATTCCAGGATAAGGTAGTTGGGGGTGGGGTGGGGAGAGGCTGTACCGGGGGAGGGGCAGGAAAGAGGGCTATAAGGGCAGCAGCCATGTGTGGCGGGAACCAGCCAGGCCATGGCGGAGGTCCCCGGAGCTCAACGCTCGGTTCTCGCTGGTGGCCCAGAACCCCGGGATCCCCTGGATTGCTGGGCCTGTGCAGTACTAGTAACGGCTCAGAATCTACTGGTGGCTGTCTTCAATCTTCTCTTGTTGGCACTAGTCCTGGGGACCATCTTGCTACCCGCTGTCACCATGTTGGGCTTTGGCTTTCTCTGCCACTCCCAGGTAAGCATGGGTCCCAAGGGGTATGCGTGTATGTGTGGTGTCTTTGAGCCAAAACCTCCTGACCTGGACCTGGTGGGTTAGAGTTTGATGTTTCTTATCTGCACAGTTCCTGCGCTCCCAGGCACCTCCTTGCACCGCCCATCTGCGGGACCCAGGCTTCACGGCCCTGTTGGTTATTGGATTCCTGCTGCTGGTGCCGCTACTTGTGCTTGCCTTGGCTACCTACCGCCGTCTCTGCCTGCGTCTCCGCCTGGCCGACTGCCTAGTACCCTACAGCCGAGCCCTCTACAGGCGCCGGCGCATCCCGCAGCCAAAGCAAATCCCGGCCTCACCAGGGTCCCGGGCTGTTCCCACACCAGGAAAGGTCTGGGTCTGAGGTGCATTGAATCAAGAATTCTGTCATTGTTGTGGTCATACAAGGACTTGAAGCAAGCCCAGGGGTATTCCTTCTGCCCTGTGTTGATCCTTAACCCTGCCCGAGTCAGGGTCCTGGCATCCCTTTAAAGGAACAGCATCGCCCGTGGACCCAGTGCTGACGAAAATGCCCTAGGAAATCTCACTTGAGCCCTGGACGTTCGGGCTGGACCCTGCACACCTTAGAAAACTGGACTTTGTGCCGTCCTTTATTGGTGCATCTCCTCTAATTAATTTACGGGACTGAAGGGCAGGCCTAGAGAAGAAACCATCACGAATAATAAAAGAATATGAAATGAATGTGCTCTGTAAATACAGGGGAGGCAAATATACACTCGTCCTTGCCCAGGGCTCAGAAGTAGGAAACGAATCCTGAGGCTACATACAAATGGGCAGAGCAGAGAATCCTTCAGCATCCTGCCTGTCTCTTATCGCATTAGCCCACTCTTCCTGGTCAGACCCCAGAGTTCTGACCCTGACCCCAAAGTCACTTCCCCATTAATAGCACAGAGGGGGGCTTGCTTTAGCTGCCTACCCAGCTCCCCTTGGGGACCCGAGCCCGTTCTCTGACCCCAGCTTAAAGGAACTAAGTGTTGCCAGGCCGGGGTGGGAAACAATAGGTCTTCCGGAGCAGGATGACACCCCCTCCCGCTACAATGTGAAGCAGCAGCGTGGGAGGGAAGATGGAGGGTCCCACCCTATGGCCTGTTGCCTTAAGGGAGGCTTTGGTACTCCTGAACATTAGGTAGAGGGGGCTGGTTGAGGAAGCGCCTGAACTCAGATAAACCTCTAAGGGTGGGGTGTGCTATCCCTGCCCTGACATCGGACCTACACACAGACACGGGCCACTTTGGTCATAGGGTTTAATGATCTCAAAAAGAAGTGCAATTGTGGTCAGAGATATGGGGCTCCCGCCAGGCTCTCCCTTTGGACTTCAATAGAGACGATGTGATGTCCTGGTACCATGGCCAGACCCAGCACACGGGGTTCCCCCGCAGAAAATGAATCTGGAAAAAAGGGTCAGAGCATCAGAACTGCAGACAAGCATCAGTCTCGCCCCGGAAAATAAGGGGTGCAATAGGGCCCGCAAGAGGAAATGCCTTGCGGTGAGTTTACGCCGCATTCCCGAGGAGGTGTGTATTCCTGGGGCACTGACCAGATGGCTTGAGGAACTCCTGCGCAGAGCCCAGGATGACATTACAGTCGCGATCGGTGCACAGGAAGCAGCCGACTAGTGTCCTTCCATCTGTCATACGAATGCGCATGGTCTTGTTGAGCAATGCCTCTAGTTGCTGCCGGGCACGCGCAGCCGGCGAGTCCTCCTGTTCCCCGTCAGAGTCCTGCCAGGGCAGGACAGGAATTCAGGCGAGCAGTTTCGGCTGCACGCCCGTAGAACCACAGTTCCCAGCAGCCCCCGGGCTTCAGGCGGTGACGCGCGGGCTGCTGGGAACCGCAGTTCTCTTTTCTATGCTCGCCACCCGCTTCGCTCCCCGCCCGAGGTCACTCCCCGGCTGCTCCTCCAGAACCCGAGCCCACGCTAACCCCGGTGCTGGAGCTGCTCTGACGCCGACTGCAACAGCCATTCTCCTCTCGTAGCAGCATGGTTGGCCCCGCTCCGGCCATTGGCCCTGGGACCTTCTCCGGGCCTTAAACTTCCCAAGAGCGTTTTGGGTCGGGTATTCAGATCTCGCGAGTGCTCCCAAGCTCTTCCCTTTCGTGAGATCACAACTCCTCCGGGTCTGCCACTTCAGAGATCTCGCGAGATTTTATTTCAGCCCGAGCTCTTAGATGCCTTCTAGGGTATTACAAGAATATCGCGAGAACTTTAATTGAAATTTCTTATACATCCTTTAGAAATACCTGAAATGTGAAAACCTTCTATTCTGGTCTCCCCACCATCTTTTCCTGTTACTCCTAAGTAACTCGTGTAGCCTAGACTCCGTTCTCAATCGGATCGGCTTCATTTTCTGTAAGAAGGGATTCAACAACACTACGATCGGTGCCGGAACCAAGAATATGTTTCCGGTGAACACAAGCAGCCCAAACCCCGCCCTATTTACGCAGTTTAACCTCAGTGGACGGTGGCCGGAAAAGGACAATGGTTTCCATGTTAGCGACAAACGCACTCTAGGTAGCTCTTGAGTCTGGTAGTATCAAGACTGCGGTGGAGCAAGAAAGTAGCCAAGGAAGCCGGTTCCCCTATAGGACAGGAGCCATGCCGCGTCGGGGCCTCGTGGCGGGGCCAGAGTTTGACTATTTTCACCGTCGGTATTTCACGCCGTCAGAAGTAGCGGAGCACAACCAGCCCGAAGACCTTTGGGTGTCTTACCTGGGATATGTGTACAATCTAACGCCGCTTGTGCAGGAGTTCAAAGGTAAGGGTCACACCTTAGGGGAGGAGCGGGGAGCTGGCTTTGGCTCTTGGGTGCCCGGCTTAACGGCCGCTGTTCCTTTTCAGGAGACCTACTGCTGAAACCCATTCTAGAAGTTGCAGGGCAGGACATTAGCCACTGGTTTGATCCAAAGACCAAAGACGTAAGTTCTGTTGGAATGTGGGGTTGGTGGAAGCGGCGTTGGAGAGCAGGGATGGGGAGGGACGGCTGGGAATGAATGAATAAATAGCCAGAACCCGACATAGTGAATGCTCTGTCCTCCACTCTTAAACACTTGCTTTTAAAGATTCGCAAGCACATAGATCCGTTGACTGGTTGCTTGAGGTACCGCACCCCGCGGGGCCGCTTCGTGCACGTCCCACCTCCCCTGCCTCGCTCTGACTGGGCCAATGACTTTGGGAAGCCCTGGTGGAAGGGGTCGAATTACCAGGTGGGGCGATTGTCTGCCAAGACCCGGAACATCCGTATCATTAACACTCTTACGTCGCAGGAGCACACGCTGCAGGTGAGATCTGGTGGCTGAGGACAGGCTAGTGGGAACCAGAAATCACGCTGGAAGCTCTGTTTTCTTCTTTTCACATTGTCATGACAGAGAAAAGCAAATGACCTAGGATTGGAAATTCTAGAAGTATGTTTGGATTACAGCCACCACAATCTCCTTCACAGGTCCAGGCCAGCATCTTAGTGATGGTGGTCCTTGGAAGAGCATCTGCTGTTTCAGACAGCAGTTGGACCCAGTGTCCCCAATTGCAGGTGAAGGGCACTGGCTTTGACTCTGTTGAGCCATTTTGTTGTTTAGGAGTGATAGGACTCTGATGTGTTTATTGTGTGCTGGAACTTCAACTTCTCTGGGAATATGGGGTGCCTGATGGGTACTGTCTGCTAATGGAGACACTCTGATTCAAGCTCTGTCATTTAGGGGAACTGATTCACTTCTGGTATTCTTCCCAGTTTCCTTAGAGCAAATCCTAAAGGAGCTAGCCATAAGGGTCCTTCTGGCCTTTGGGGAGTATGTGTGTATGTTCCATACAGAATTCTAGAGGTGAATACTTTTGTATTCTTTAGGTGGGAGCTCTGGAGTCAATGTGGGAAATCCTACACCGTTATCTCCCTTATAATGCACATGCTGCCAGCTACACATGGAAATATGATGGGAAGAATCTGAACATGGATCATACCCTGGAAGAAAATGGGATCCGAGATGAAGAAGAAGAGTTTGACTATCTTAATATGGATAGTACCCTTCATACACCTTCGATACTGCTCTACTTCAATGATGATCTCACAGAGCTGTAGGAAAGGACATGTATGTGCAAGTAGACTCAAGACATATTTGAGTTTGCCCCTTTCTTTGCCTTGAGGTAAAAAGGTGTGGGTCTGTAGGGCCTGGGCCTAGACCTTTGTTGCCCTCTGGAAACTGGCCTATGGTTCTTGTGCCTTTCTGAAATGTAAGGACCCTTATCCCTAGCTCCTCAATGGTTTGCTCAGAGAATATTAGTGGGGATACTACTAGGAGAGAATAAATCCTTATAAATGATAGGAAGAGACCTAGGGTATTTCAGTTTGGAATGTGTAGAGAAGGTAGAGTTCAGGCAGACCTCTGAAGGGATGGAAGAGATTTTTTTGGTAAAGATGAGAATGAGATGTTTGCAGGAAGATGGGATTTACAAAGACAGGACCCAGAAATCCCTATCACGAACTATGGTTGGTTGGCTGATTCCCTTTCTAAAGGTAGTTAGCAGGAAAAGTGAATGGCTATCAATCATTTCAGGATAGGATAGAAATCATGCTGAGAGTTTTATGCATCCTATCAGGTGAATGCTGGTAATACTATTTCACAGAAAGTTCCTTAGGAGTTTAGAAAGGTTCAGTAGCACAAAAGTACAGTAGTAACCTAAGAGCCACAGTGCAAATCCACAAGCCTGCCCAACTTTGAAAGTCAGGCTCTTTTCAGTGTAAAGGAACATTCTCAGTAGCTTCACTTAATGCTAACATTTCTGATGGCTGCTCCCAAACCATGTTTTTGCAATGTGAGCTTGTCTTAGGCTTGTTGCACAATGGGGAAATGTAACCTATTGTGTAGTCAATATTTACTCTATTGAAGGGAGTTAATTAGCAGAGCACTCTAGGGACAGAGGCAGGGAAGGCTGAATTTCAGCCAAGCATTAGCTAATGAGGCCCTTTCTTTGTTAATGTTATAGCAAGATTTCTGGGGGCAACAAGATAGATATTTACTGACTCCAGGAGAAACCAGAATGGAGAAATGGCCTGTAGGTCAGGATACCATAGTAAGGGACCCAAAAGGGGATACTTTCTTTTTCCTTTTCTCACACATATACAGAAGCAAGGAAGACGGTTGACTTTACAAGTTGGTGGCTCTAAAAGAGGAGGCTTGTTGGCTAGATTTGGTTCCCTTTATCCTTAGCAGAGGAGGGGAATTAAGAATAACTGATAAATTGAGCCAGGCATGTTGACTTTAATCCCAGCACTTGGGAGGCAGAGGCAGACAGATCTCTGTGAGTTTGAGGCTAGCCTGGTTAACAAAGATAGGTATAGAACAGCCAGGGCCGTTACACAGAGAAACCTTGTCTTGGGGATGCGGGGGTGGGGGGAGCAGAATGAAATGATAAGTGGACTTCCCCTGCAGCAGCAGCTAACAGGAATCAAGGAGCCCATCTTCCCAGCTGTGGCTTCCGGCTCCAGTGGAGGGGCAATGTGACCTCTGTGAGATGCTGGGTGGGCTGCATTGTTTTCTGAAGGTGACTGTGGGAAGCCTGAATAAAGGTGGGACCAACCCTGTTGATTTCAGAAGTTTCTGAATCCACTGATGCTAAGGACTTTCACATAGTCTCATGTAGCCTAAAAATCCATACATTGTTTGGGTCAATCAATCACGATGTTTAGTTATCTCTGAAATGACCTCATGTGTATTCTTTTTGTTGTTGTTTTTTGAGACAGGGTTTCTCTGTAGCTTTGGAGCCTGTCATGGAACTTGCTCTGTAGACCAGGCTGGCCTTGAATTCACAGAGACCCGCCTGCCTCTGTCTCCCAATTGCTGGGATTAAAGGCATGTGCCACCACTGCCTGGCAACCTTCCGTGTATTCTTGTTTGTTCTTCTAAGTCCTAAACTATTTGAGAACCAAAGCCATGTTGTTCCTCCCATGGCATCCTTAGGACATGCACTTCTGGGATGTACTTATTTTGCCCAACTTGTCTCCCTTCCGGAGCATGCTTTTCCTGGGGTGGGTTCTTACTCATAGAGATCCATCTGCCTACTTCAGAACTTCTTGTTAGAAACATACTCCTCTCCCTATATGCCCAACCTCTCATAAATTCTGTCCCTAAAATCTTTGGAATCTGTTGTTGTGTAATAAAATAACCATCTTTGTCTTAATTGCTAGGAAACTTCTGCTCTTTCCATTTCAACTTCTGCTTTCACTAACCTAAGCATCTTACCTTCTGCCTCAGATCCTCAGTAGGGTTTTCATGATTTTGGAATAAAGCTCTAAATTCAGGAAGCCTTGCATAAGTCGGGCCCTGCCTTCCTTGTACATGTCATTCCCTAGAGTCCTCTTTGTCCCGTGTCCTGCACATCCTGGGTGGCCTTCTGATCATGGTCTCTTCTTGCATGAGTTAACACAGAAACTGTCCTTCCAGCTTTACCATCATACCCTTCTACTTTCCACCTCCATTAACCTAAGTATACCTTCCGTTTTCCTTTTTGACCCCACCCTTCCCCTGGGTTAAGTTCTCTTAGCACTATGTGTGTTCCAGTGTTCTTATTATCGATATAAAATGAAAGCAAATGACTGTCTGGCTGCTAGATTGTAAGCTCGAAAGGGCAGAAATCTTATTCACTGCTGTATTCTCCTTACTGAGCACATAGCTGCTGCTCAATAAATGTGACCAAATGAACTCAGGTGTCAAGGAATTCATCTGTCTGTAATAACTAGTGGGTGTAACATTGTGTCCTGAAGACAAAGTGGGACTAAGAGAGTAAGATGCCTAGCCCTGTGCCTTGGTCTCCACCCATAGATTTTTTTGGTTGTTGTTATGGTCGTTTGTTTTTGTCTTCCACAGAGCCAAGACTCCAAATTACTCTGCAGACTCTGTGTGGCACCAGATAGTTGGAGTAATCCACCTGTGATTTCCCTTGTGACCACCAGGTGGCTCTAACGACTAACGAGTCAGGGAGAGAGGAGCTGTGAAACCCAACTTCAAAGAAGTTAGAATTGAGGCCAGTGGTAATGGACACATGCCTTTAATCCCAGCACTCAGGAGGCGGAGCAGGTGGATCTCTGAGAGGACAGCTTGGTCTACAGCCAAGACTGTTACACAGAGAAACCATGTCTTAAAAAATTGTTTTAGTAATAAAAATAAAAGAAGTCACTAATGAGGCAGATGACTCTGGGTAAGAACACGGACTGCTATTCTAAACAGTCAGAGTTCCATTCCCAGCACCCACACAGTGACTAACAACCATCGGTAACTCTAGTTCTGGGGCTTTGACACCTGTTCCTTCAGCTCTGCATGCATGTGTAGGCAAAGCATCTGTACACACACAAGAATCTCAAAAAGTCAGTTATGGGATAAGGTGAATAGTGGACTTGAGTGGGCGTGTGTGTGGCGCTTGGGATGTAGCTCAGTAGTAGAGCGTTTGTTGGGTCCGTGAGTATGGGGTGAGGTGTAGAATTTAGGAATGAGAAAGATATCACATCTTGTCTTGGGATGTGGCTAAATTTAGTCCCTTTTAACCCTCTCAGGGGAGGGGAGTAAGTAATAAGTGGACTTCCCTACAGCAACAGGCAAACAGGAATCAAGGAGTGCATCTTCCCAGCTGTGGCCTCAGGCTCCAGTGGAGGGATAATGAGACACTGGGTGGGCAGTTTTTGAGACGGTCTCACTATGCAAACCCAGGCTGGCATCAAACTCCCAATCCTGCCTCAGCCTCCTAAGTGCTGGGATTGCAGGAGTATGCCACTATACCCAGTGTCTGAGGTCTCTGTTGCTGTGATAAACACCATGACCACAGGCAACCTGGGGAGGAAAGGGTTTCTTTCAGCTCTCAGCTATGGTCCATCATGATGGGAAGCCAGGGCAGGAACTCAAGGCTAGAACCTGGAGATGGGAACTAAGCAGAAGCCATGGAGGCCTGCTGCTTACTTACTTACTCATGGCCTCTACATGGCTTATAAGCACTCCAACCCCCAGATAAGGTTTCTCTGTGTAGACCTGGCTGTCCTGGAACTAGCTCTTGTAGACCAAGCTGTTGTCCTGGAACTCAAAGAGATCTACCCGCCTGTAAGCCTGCTTTTTTTTTTTTTTTTTTTTTTTAAATACAACTCAGGACCACTGGCCCAGGAATGGCACTCCCAGTGGACTATGGCTTCCAACATCAGTCATTCATTTAAAACAATGCCCTACAGACTTTCCTGTGGCATTTCCTAAACTCAGGCTCCTCTTCCTAGATAGTTCTAGCTTGTGTCAAAATGATGAAAACAACCAGGACACCCAGCTAGGAGCTTTTACGGTATTAGAGGTTTACTAAAAAAAGTTGATGGTAGCTGGGCGTTGGTGGCACACAGCTTTAATCCCAGCACTCGGGAGTCAGAGGCAGGAGGATCTCTGTGAGTTTGAGGCCAGCCTGATCTACAGAGCTAGTTCCAGGACAGCCTCCAAAGCTACACAGAGAAACCCTGTCTCACAATAAATAAATAAATAAATAAATAAATAAATAAATAAATAAATAACAAAAACCAAGAAAGACAGGAGATACAGAATAAAAAGTTAAGGACGGAGATGGTGTAAAGGAAACCCTTGTCTCAGAGATGAAAACACATAAGAAAATCATCGGATATGGATATTTTAGGCGCATAGGAAACACTATAAAAACAAAGCTGTGTGGAGTAAGTGTGGGGAGACCATTTAAGTGGGGTAGGAATAAAGTAAACAGACAAGGAGCAAGGGTTAGTCTGTCAGCTCATGACTCTTCCTTACGCAGAGCAGCACCATCTAGTGCCCTCTGAGAGCTATTGCTTAGTGGGAACTTAGCTGCCACCTGTGTCCCCAGTAACCCCATAATGCCTGACATATAATTTTAACAAATAAATGCTTTTTTCAAGAACGAACAGTATGGGGATGGAGAGATGGCTTAGCAGTTTAGAGAACTTGTTGCTCTTGCAGAGGATCCAGGTTCAATTCCCAGTACCTGCATGGCAGCTCACAAGCATCCATAACTCCAGTTCCAGGGGACTTGATGCTCTCTTCTGGACTCTGAGGGGACTAGGCACACAGGTGGTGTACATACATGCAGGCAAAACACTCATACATACAAATAAAAAGCACAACTCCCACTTTTAAGTCCATGTGAACCCAAGTCAAGTGTCCCTGCCTAATCGTCTGCCACTGAGGTCTGGGCAGTAAGTGACTCGTGCACTGATAGACTGTCCTGACCCTTTTACTGAGCAGTGGGGAAGATGACATGCTTAGACTTGTCTGTCTACAGGGGTAAATATTAACCATAATGCACTATAGTATTTGGCTACATGTAACAAAGCTGGCTGTTCAAGTTAACCACAAAGATTTTATTTACCCACATAACCAGAGGTCTGCAATTAGCGAAACCATGATTCCATGAGATCATCAGAGTCACAAGTGTGTCCTCTGTCCCTTTAATCCCCAACCCATCAGGGTTTTGGCTATTCTGTTTTTAGCCTGTATTTCAGGCAATACAGGACAGAAGAAAGGACAGTGCTTTAACATTTTTAGCAAACCTATGGTTTGGAGTTTTGTCGTTTGTTTCCTTTCTTCTTTGTTTTTGAGACAGGGTCTCACTGTGCAGCTCTGGCTGGCCTGAACTCTCTATGTAGGCCAGCCTGGCCTTGACTCACAAGACCCTCTCAACTGTGCTTCCTGGATGTTGGAATTAAAGTCATGAGCCATGTAACCCAGCCATCGGACTAGGTTTTACTTATGGGAAATGAATTACATTTATAGGTGCAAAGGAATCTGGGACAGTATTTTATGATACCCCAGACAAAGAACAGACACTGGATAGGAACCAATGAAATCTTCCATTTACCAACAGTATACAATGTACTATGCATTGTTCATTAACAAAGTTAACTTGTACTCTATGCTTGGTTCCAGGTATTCAGTTATAACAATGAATGGGAAAACATTCCAACTTTACTTGGGTTTACACTCTAATGGAGTGAATAAGTAGAAAAGATCGTTTGTATTCTTTTAAAAAACTGCATTACATTCTTATTTATCTAGCTATAGATATGGGTTTGGACATGTTCAGGACAGAGGACACCTGCACATGGAGATCACAGCAGGGCCTCAGACTTGGCAGCATGTGCCTTTAATCCGGTAAGCCGCCTCACCTACCCACTGGATAGTCTGTTTGTTTGTTTTTAGAAGAGATAGGACTGTCTTAGAGTTCCTACTGCTGTGAAGAGATACCATGATCAAGGCAACTCTTTTTCTTTTCTTTGTTTAAATTTTATGTGCATTGGTGTGAGGGGTCAGATCCCCTGGAAATGGAGTTACAGACTGTTGGAGCTGCCATGTGGGTGCTGGGTATTGAACCCCGTCCTCTGGAAGAGCAGTCTGTGCTCTTAACTGCTGAGCCATCTTCTCCAGCACCCATGGCAACTCTTATATAGGAAAATATTTAATTAAGGACTGGCTTACGGTTCTGAGGTTTAGTCCATTATTGTCAAGGCCTATGGCAGCATGCACGCAGACATGGTGCTGGAGAGGTAGCCAAGAGTGCCACATCTGTATTTGCAAGCAGCAGAAAGAGTGATACTGGGCCTGGTTGAGCTTCTGAAACCTTAAACCTACCCCCAGTGACATATTTCCTCCAAAAAAGTCGCACCTACTTCTACAAGGCCATTCCTCCTAATAGTACAACTTCCTATGGGTCTATCGGAGTCATTTTCATTCAAACCACAATTATTGTGGCTTTCTGGAGAAATGTCATCCCAAGCTGAGACCTAGGTGTAAGCAGGCAGGTGGAGGGGAGGGAAGACTGCAGAGGCAAGAGCGAGAACGTACAAGTTCAGGAGCATCGGGCAGCGTATCGCAGCGTAGGGAGGGCAGAGGAGCCAGGCCAGGCCATGGGAGGCTCCTAAATTAGGCCACAGCTCCAGTTTGCTTTTACTTCTATTTATCTCAAGACAGCATTTTTCTGTGTAGCCATGGCTGTCCTAGAACTAGCTGTGTAGACAGGCCGGCCCCAAACTCTCAGAGATCCACCTGCCTCTGCCTCCCAAGTGCTGGGATTAAAGGCGTATGCCACCACCACCCAGCTCTATTTTGCTTTTATAAAGAACTGATATGGAATGTATGAATAATAAATTTTACCCCTTTAAAGTATATAATTAAGAGTTAAGAACTTTATAAGGGGAAGGACATTTTTAGATTTTCATTAAAATTATTTTTTACATTTAATTTTAAATTTAGTGTGTGTGTGTGTGTGTGTGTGTGTGTGTGTGTGTGTACTTGTGCACATGCTTGCCCTCACACATGCAGGTCAAAAGACAACTTATAGGAGTCAGTTCTTTCCTTCCACTGTGGGTTTTCTCCTACCCAGTGGGTCCCAGGAATCAAACTCAGATGTCCAGCTTGGATACCATGCAACTTTACCTGCTAGCCATCTGCAGGCCCCACATTTATTTGGGGGTTGTTTGTTTGTTTTTGAGATACTCTCACTATGTAGTCCTGGCTGGCCTGGAACTCTGGTGTAGACCAGAATGGCCTCAAACTCAGAGACTGGACTGATTGCCTTACCAGGGCTGGGGTTAAAGGTGTGCAACACCACATCGAGAATAGACTAGAGTAGGGGAAAGTGGTGGAGACTAAACTGGGAAAGCAAGGAGGGCAGCCAGGACCAGAAGAAGATAAAGTTACAGCATTTTACCTGGTAGATGTCAGAGGTAAAAAAGGAGACAGGAATGACGCCCAACGGTCTGTGTGGCCTGAGAGGCTGGAGGATGGTGAGTCCAATGGCAACAAGATGAGGGCTGGGAGAGGAGGGTAGTTAGCTGTCTGTGGTAACTTTGTGACATGAAAATATTTGGGACTGGAGCTCTGGGTCAGTTCAGCCAGGAATTCCTAGCCAGTAGTAGCTGTAGCCAAGTTAAGGATGAGTCACCTGGTGAGTAAAGAGATCTGAGCAGAGAGCCTGGCAGGATTCAGTGCTGGGGGGGCGGCACTGGTGGAGAAGTGCCAGAGGAGAGAGCTAGGTGGATGGTACGGACGGTGAGAGCGCACTTGAGGGAGTGGTCACAAGTGTGAAAGGTTGGGCAGAGGTCCAGGAATAAGATGATGATCTAATATCTGTGGATTTAGCAAGCAGCACCTGGATAGCGTCTGTTACAGAAGCCAGGCTGCAGCTGCACATGGAAAGCATGGGGTGTCAGAAAATATCCAGCTACTTCTTAGAAGGGAGAAGCGCTTTTGCTTAATAACTATGTACACAACACTCTCCTTAGATGCCATTTCTTCAGCCACAAGGGAGGGACAACAGACAGTGACAGCGAGGACTTCAGGCATAACCCTAGGAATGGCCTGGAATAGAAGCTCCTCATATGCAACTGAGATGGAGTAAGTTATGGAGAAACAGACACCGGTCATCCTGGAAGTCCTTAAAAACACCCAGCTGTCTTCAGTTTCTTTGTAGTTCTTTATGCTAGTCATTCTTTTGTAACAAATGTGTCCCTTGGAAATTCCTGAGATTTGGCAATATTTAGCATCCAGGAACATCTGTCATGATTAGGGAATTAGTAGACCATATCTGTAACTAACTTCTATTTCCAACCAAACAGTATTTGTGGCTGAGAATTACTGAGTCAAGTTAAATGTGGTTGTTTCATGTTCATGTCCTATGCAAAATGAAGCAGAGCAAGGGAATGGACCAATTCTTGGGAATAATAGTAACTGGAGTTCCTCTCTTGCACCTTAATAGTAGGGTGGGTTTTTTTTTTTTTTTTGATTTTTGTTTGTTTTGTTTTTGTTTTTATAACCAAGGTCACAAATCCTCTCACCCTGGAACCCTCTAAAAGGAATCGCTCTGAAGTGGGCATCGTCTTCTAGTGAATTGGATTACTTAGAACGAGCAATTCTAGTGTTCTCTCCTCCAGGTGGTGCTTTATGTCAGTCAGCTAGCTCACTTACTCCTCACTACAGCAGGAAGCCAGCTGGCATTAGCAGGTACTGGGATGCATCTAAAGCGTACAGTGCAGGGCAGCTGACCAGCTGGGAAAGGAGCCAGGTAATTCTGCTGGGACAGAGGGACCTGACAACAGAAGCCAGGCATTTCTAGATGGCCAGGCAACAGCAAACTTCAGGATATCCCTTTTCCCAAAAGCTTGGGACAAGCTGTGAGATTAGGGATGTTTTTGGATTGTGGAATATCTACATGTACATTATGAAAGATCTTGGGTATGGAATCATTCAAACCCAAGAGTCACTTATGTTTCATATTTCATAGACATAGCCTGAAGATAATTTTTTCATTTTTTAAATTAATTTTTTACATTACAACCCCAGTTCCCCCTCCCTCTTCTCCTCCCTCACTTTAATGCAATATTCATAGTGTGTAAACATTTTTGCTCAGACCCCCAACATGAGGGTATCATGTTGATATTCAAGTCTTTAGATTTTTGAAACATTTTAATTATCGTATTAGAGATGCTTAATCTGTATAATAGCTTATTTTATTAATAAATTATTTGTACATAAAGTACAACTCAACTTTGTATATAGGGCTAATCGGTTTCTTTTCTTTTTGGTTGTATGACAGTCCTGGATGTCCTGGAACTCACTCTGTAAACCAGGCTGGACTCAAACACACAGAGCTCCACCTGCCTCTGCCTCCTGAGTGCTGGAACTAAAGGACTGTGCCATCACTGGCTGGCTAACCAATTTCTATGCCAGTAGTCAGCCAATGCAGATCTTGAGGAGGTCCTTGAGTTTGGCTATAGAAAAGCCTACTTTACCTCTAAATAGCTCTGACCTTGGACAAACTATTTCACTTACCTTAGCCTTGGTTTCCTTATCTGTAAAATGGAGACTGTGAAGGTCATTGCTGTGTAAGGTTACTGGAAAGAGTGATGTACACCCTAAGACTTATTTAGGGAAGAGCCTAGACACAGAGTATAATCTCATTTCATCTATTGAACATAGTCTTGTAATTTTTCTAATGATCTTTTTGTTGTTATAGATTTCTATGAAGTCTTGAATTTTTAAAATTATATTTTGTTTATTAACTTGTGTGGAGGGGAGTGTTGCCACCACATGTATTTGTAGGATACTGGTTTTCCCCTTCTACTGAATGGGTCATGAGGATTGTGTCTTAACTTTATGAGCCATCCATCCCAATGCTGGCGGAGGTCAAGCGAACAGCTGGGCATGAAGTTGAATGGAGGCAGAGGCAGATGGATCTCTGTGAGTTCAAGGCTGGCCAATCCAGGTTTACAATAGTGAGACCCTATCTCAAAGAAGGAAGGAAGGAGGGAGGGAGGGGAGGGGAGGAAGAGAGAGAAAGGAAAGGAGGAAGGAAGCATTACAGCCAGGTGTGGGTGGTGTACACCTACAGCCCCCAATACTTAGGAAGCTGAAGCAGGAGGCTCCCCACAACTCTCAAGTTTGGAACACCCTAGGCTGTACAGTAAGACCCCATTTCTAAGCAAGCAGAGATAAGCTGCCCTCATAAATGTTCTTCCCACTTACTGAGTCCTGTCGTTTTACGCTGTTAGAGGGATTGTGGAGCCAGCTGCTGACCCTACAGCTCCCTGGCCACTGCAGAGACAGGAAGAGCTGGGCCAGCTCTGCATCGCGCTGCTTTCTCGACAAGTTGCTTGCTGCTATGATGCTTCTCTGGGCCCGGAAACAACTTTTGTGATTTCATCATTTCCTGGCAAAGTCTATTTTCTTCTTTTCTTTCTTTCCTCCCTGCCCACCCCTTACCCCCCAGACGTGTATCACTATGTAACCCTGGCTGTCATGGAAACTCACCCTGGCTGGCTTTGAACTCATAGATCTGCGTACCTCTGCCTCCCCAGTGCTGGGGTTAAAGGCAGGCATGACCACTGTAGATTTTAGTTTTATTCAGTTAAATGTGTAAGGATGCTCCTCTATGGCTTTGTTCATTGTGTGTAAATTCTTTTTCATACTCGAGGTCACAAAAAATATTTGCTGTATCTCATTCTTGTTCATTTAAAACTATTTTTTAAGTTTTATTTATTTACAGATATGGGTGTTTTGCCTACATGAATGTCTATGCAGTGCCCATGGGGGCTGGAAAGGGATGTGGATCCCTGGGGACCGGAGTTACAAAATGGGTTCTGGGAATGGAATCAAGTCTTCTGGAAGGACTGCTCTCAACCACAGAGCCACCTCTCCACCCTCTAAAAGTCTAGTTTTTATTTTTTAAAGACAGACTCTCACTTTGCAACCTTGGCTGGCCATGTAGATCAGGCTGGCCTCAAACTCTCTGAGATCTGTCTACCTCTGCTTCCTGAGTACACATATCACCATGCCTGGCTCGTTTATTTAAACATTTTTAATTATTAATAATAGCAGTTTAATCAGAAGAGGCTTTTTTGAAATACTAATGCCAAATGTACTTAAAAAAGTTCTTTTGGTTTTTTGAGACAGGGTTTTGCTATGGTTTTGGAGGCTGTCCTGGAACTAGCTCTTGTAGACCAGGCTGGTCTCAAACTCACAGAGACCGGCCTGCCTCTGCCTCCCGAGTTCTAGGATCAAAGGCGTGCACCATCACTGCCCGGCCATCCAAGCCTCCTTTCTAGAACAGGGTCTTGTATACTTTGGACAGGTTTTGGCTTTAGCGCCCTCTTGCCACAGTCTCCTGAAAAGAGGGTTTGGTTCCTGGCATTCACCTCTGTCCCTCCTAGTGCTTCCCTCCTCCTCTTCTATTTTTCAGGCCTTTCATTCCTGACCTTCCTGCTTCCACTTCCCAGTACAGGGACTACAGATGTACGCCACTCTGCCTGGACCCGTCCTCCTCCCTCACTCTCTCTCTGGGAGTGGACCAGACTTACTTTAAGGAATGGATTTGGGGATAGCCTTAAGGTCCTGTTGCGGCTGAGTGATCAGTACCACTTACTGCTGTGGCAGAGCACTCTGTTCCGTTCCCAGCATCCCCTGTCACTTCAACTCTCTAGCCCCAGAGTCTACAATGCCTCTGGGCTCTGCAGGCACCTGCACTAATGTGCACACAGACATACACATTATTAAAACTAAAACATTTTAAAAATAAAAATCAGAAAAGCCACCGAGGAGCACGTTGACTCACAAAGGAAAACTTTTGTGAGGAGGGGTTAGTCTGACGTCACTGTTGGACTGCAGCACTTAGTGCCTTGGTGGTAACACAGCGAGTGATACGAGGCTAGTGGTTTGCAGGAAGGTAAATGAGAACCCTGATAAAGAGTGGTTGAGACCATTTGCCATGGTGACAGGAAAGTGGGGCTAGTCAGGACTTAAAGCA
Organism: Phodopus roborovskii; assembly: GCF_943737965.1. Classification (NCBI taxonomy): domain Eukaryota; kingdom Metazoa; phylum Chordata; class Mammalia; order Rodentia; family Cricetidae; genus Phodopus; species Phodopus roborovskii. The sequence continues at coordinate 12,086,670 of NW_026126407.1, forward strand.
AAGCACCATTTCATGAGGCAAAGAACAGTGGGGGAAGGTACATGAGAAAGCAGGGGCAGAAAGCGAGTCTAAAGTGGGTGTCCTCTGTTTCACACTGCAGAAGACCGGGATCACCCCAAGTGTGACTGAGGAAGGTCCCTGGAAGCCATGGAGTCAGGTGACCCGAGGCAATGGCAGCATGGGGCCAGGGTTCAGTATCTGTGGTATAGATATGAATACTTTATGTTGCAATGGATTTTCATTTATTGATACAAATTTAAAGTCAATTTTGTGATATGTAGGTTTCTCCTCTTGTTTAGGTATTGTATAGAAATGTAATGTATAATTCAGTACATATTATAGTTACCTATAATAGTCAAAACTTATAGTTAAGTTACTTAGGATTTCTAGATATACAGAGATGTGTTTGGAGATAAATAGGCATTCTTCAACCCTTTCAAAGACCTACAGAATATGGCATTTAAAATGGTTTAGGGTTTTTCTTAACAATGAGACATAACTGCTCCTGGCAACACCATCTGTGTCAGAAAGAAGGATAGACATTAAAGAAACATGTTTGCCTCCAATATGGCAAGACTCGCCATTTGGACAAGATACTGCTCTTGCCTGGACTGCTTGACTTTATGCTGTATAAACTGGACATGCAGGACCCACAGAAAAGTGACTGCTGATTCAAGAGGGACATTGCTACAGAGTTCCTGCTTCATGGAAGAGTCTGACAGACAGTCTGCAGGACACAGAGAAAAGTGACTGACAAACTGCCAACACAGGAGACAGTTTAAACTTTCCTGCTTTGCTGAAGAGTCTGCCAGACACACTATGGCCCATGGGCTGAAGATGGAAGATTACAGAAGGACTTCGGGTGACTGACCAGGCAGTGAGTTGTCTCTGTCATTTCTAGAGTTTATATACTATCCTGTGGTCTTTGAAGAAGTTGAAGACAGATAGTTATGGTTATAGTTTTCCTTAGTTAGGATTAAAGATAAGTTACATATAGGACTTTAAACTCACAAAGATAGGATAGATGATGGAATATTTTCTTAAATCTTACTAATTGTTAATGGACTAAATATTGTTAACTGTGATTCTTATTTGATAACTGTTGTGTGATATATTTTGCTTCGTTAAGGTTAAAACCCTTCTTTTATTTAGACAGAAAAGAGGAGATGATGGGAGATGTCAGTCTGTAAATATGTTTCTCATACTGGTTAATGAATAAAGCACTGTTGGCCAATAGGAAAGTGGGACTAGGGGACAAGGAGGAAAGAATGTAGTAAGGAGGAGTCAGCATGGAGAGACTGGGGAGACCAGACGCCAGCCCCCATTCCCCGGTAAGATGAAACCACGTGGAAATACTTAGATTAACAGAAATGGGTTAATACTTAAGACAAAGCTAGCGGCGGATGGAAAAACATACTCCTTACAAGTATCCAGTGAATACGAGGAGTGATCAAGAGGTAAAAACTTGGTAATAAGGAGGTTATGAAAATGAATATTTTTTCTCATTTAAAATTATATTTATTTATGTATTTCATTTGTATATGTATGTATGTGTGTGCATATTATGAGTGCATACACCACAGCACACAATTGTTTCTCTCCTATAGTATGGATCCTGGGACCCAACTTAGGCCTTTAGGCTGCATGTACCCACTAAGAAATCTCACTGGCCCCTCAAAAACTAACCTCAAAGGGAGAGAAGTTAGGGATCTGAGCTAGATTTTGGGAGCCTTCAAGGAATGCAGGTTTTTAATACAAGGTTAGGGAATTTGGAAAGAATCCTGGTTCTAAAATTAGATTCTCCTAGGATGGAGCTGTAGCTCAGTGTAGTCAGTGGCTAGCATGCTGAAGACTCTGGGCTTAATCTCCAACACTGCATCCATGTAAAAACATCCTTCAGATATAGGATCTGGTCTAGCTTCCAGGCTTAGTCCCTATCTGAGATTACCAAATTTCATGACAAGTCAGTCTCTCTCTCTCTCTCCTTAGTTTTATATTCATCATAAATTTATACTCCAGAGAAAATTCCAGAGAAGTATATCATTATGATATTTATGAAAATTATGATTATATGAAAATCATTAACTTTTTAATTATTGTAACGATTTACTCATGGTTGGAATTATATTACATGCTCAGTTTAGTATTTAGTCACTTAGATTGGATCATAAGAATCTGTCCATTGTCTTAGTTAGGGCTTCCACATGTTTCCCATTGCTGTGATAAAAATGCCTGGAGAAGAAGGTTTATTTCAGCTTACAGTTTCACATCACAGTTCATCACTAAGGGAAGAAAGAGCAGGAACCCCAACAGGGCAGGAACGTGAGGCAGGAGCTGATGCAGAGGCCATGGCTTACTCCTTCCAGCCCAGGGGTGGCACAGCCCACTGTGAGTTGGGCCATCAATCATTAATTGAGAAAATGTACTACAGCCTAGCTCACAGGCCGCCTGGTGAGGGTGTTTTCTCAGCTGAGGTTTGCTTTTACCAAAAGACTCTAGCCTGTGTCAAGCTGGTATAAAATTAGCCAGCACACCGTCAATGAACAGAATATTAGCAATCAGTTAAGTCTATATGAGGGGTACATGAATACTGTATTCTTTCAGACTTTTATATAGACTAGAAATTTTTAAAAATTAAGAAGTTACAATGACAGGCTGGGCATTTGTGGCACACGCCACAAATCCCTGCAGTCAGGAGGCAGAGGCAGGAGGATCTCTATGAGTTCGAGTCCAGCCTGGTCTACAGAGTGAGTTCCAGGACAGGCTCCAAAACAATACAGAGAAATCCTGTCTTGAAAAACACAAACACAAAAACAAACAAAAAGAAGTTACAATGGATTATGAGATGGTTTGGTAGAGGAGCTTGTTGCCGAGCCTGATGAACTATAAATTCAATCCCAGGACCACTCATGGTAGAAAGAAAGAACTGAATTCTGCAAGTTGTCTTCTGGGTTCCACATATGTGCTAGAGCATGAGGATGCATGCATGTATGCATGCACACACACTAAATAATTTTTTTAAATGTTACAGATGTAAAGGAAAAGAAAAATTGTTTTTAATTTTTAAAATTATTTTATGTGTAGTGTTTTGACTGAATGCATGTCTGTGTTCCACATGTATGCCTGATATTCATAGAGACCAGAAGAAGGTGCTGCTGGGTCCCCTCAAACTGGAGTTACAGATGGTTTTGAATTACCATGTGGGTGCTGGGAACTGAACCCAGGACCTCTGGAAGCATAGCCAGTGCTCTTAACCACTGAGCCATCTCTCCAGCCCCCAAATAAGGAAATTTTAAGTACAAAATTTTGGTTGCCATGAAGGATGAGAATGTGCTAGAAACACACAAGGTTTTTCAATTTTATTTATTATTTTTTTATTTATGTGTATGTTTATATGTCTGTATGCACATATGAGTACTTCTTCTATGTAGCAGGTCAGGGAGGCTAGAAGAGGGCATTGGATCTTCTGGAACTGAAGTCATAGATAGTTATGAGCTGCCATGTTATATACTGGACAAAGAATCCAGGTCCTTTGCAAGGGCAGTAAGTAGTCTTAACTGCCAAGCTAATTCTCCAGCCCCTACATGAGGTTTTAAAGATATCAGTAATGTTTACTATGTTGAATGATGGATATATGTTCATTTTAATATTTATTGGTTTAGATAAAAATTATTATGACTATTGTATGTGTGTATTGTGTGAAATTATGCACACACATGTATGCTGCTGGTGCATGTGGAGGCCAGAGGCTGAGGTTTTCTGCCTACCTTATGTTTTGAGGTAGGGGTTCTCACTAGGACCTGGGACTTGCTAATCAGACCAAGGCAGTTAGCTGTCAAGTGCCAGGGTTTTCCCCATTCCCTGTCCCAGAGCTGAGACCACAAGTCTGCACAATAATGCTTGGCTTTTTATGTGGTGATGGAGATGCGTGCATCAAGTCCATGACTTAGGAAGAAGGGCAGGAGAGGCTGAGTCCCTGTGCAGTATTCTCACAGCTGTAACAGACATACAAGGATGCTCAAGTTTTGGTTGCATTTGTGAAAATTTGTGTGATTTTTCTGTGCTATACTAAATATGAATGACCAAATTAGGCCAGGTGTGGTGGCATTCACCATTATTCCCAGCACTTAGGACTCAGAGGCTGGTGGATTTTTGTGAAGCCACCCTGATGTGAGTGTGTATTATATAATTTTTTATATGATATATATATATGTACATATAATACACACACACACACACACACACACACACACTTTAATATATATAAAGTCTTAGTAAGGAAAAACTTTTCCAGGAAAGTACAATTTAGGAACCAATGACTTAGATAATCTCTCATGACTAAAACTTCATGGTTAGGTCTAGAATACCCTGGGCATCTGCCTGTCTTTCATTATTATTTGTAAGATTTACTTCAAAAGGTAATTAGGGATCGCTTTAATATCTTCTTGGATTAAAAATCATAGATACAAAAATGTCCATTATGTAGGTCCACAGGCTTATCTGTACTCTCTCACTAATATTCACTGGTTTCCTATATCAGGCTTTTCACTCGGAGTCACAGGCCTGAAAATCTCCCTTATGTTATGAACTCACATGATATCTTATGTAGATATACATACACACACATTGGCTTTTAAGTGGGTGCTGGAGACAGAACTCATGTCCCCATGCTTGTGCAGTGAGCAGTTTTCTGCCTGAGCTTTCTCCCCAGCACAGCACACAGAGGTCTGTGATGAAGTTTGTTTGCACAGAGCTGGCTCTGCTCTCCCCTTGAAAAGAGTGTCTGTCTTTTTTCTAGCAAAATACTTTATAACATTTTATAATCTGAAAGGTTTGTAACTATTGCTTTAGATACATTTCTTGTTTTTGCTTTAAATAATCTTATTATTGGCTTGGGAATCTCAATACCTTTCCTTGTTCTTTATTTTACAATGGGAAGGTCCATCAACTTCTAGTTTGCATTTGATAATTGCATATCTGTATATTCCTTGCTCTCCCCTGAACACTCTTCTAAATAAAAAACAAGTAATCTCCACCAGCTAGGTAGAAGGGATTCTAACCTTCTTATTTTCGGAAGTATACAGAGTGTTGCTGCCCACACTGAAATTGATACCAGTGGGACAGGCACCTAGAGACAGTGAAACATTCAGGCATAGATAAAAGGCTTAAGGACAGAGAGAACAAATAGGGGAAAGAAATATAGAGGAACCTGTATATGTGGGAGGAGTCAAGAACTGAGCAAAGAGGATGGCAGGAAAACAGACTAGCAAGGAAAAAGAAAAATGACCATGAGAAGTAGCAATATTACTAAGACAGATGCAGTCAAGCAAAGAGAGGAAGAGAGAATGAAGTAGAAGATAATGGAAGAAACAGGTAAGGAGGAAGACAGAGCAATGTCTTATGCAAACAGGGTGCCTCATAATTCACCAAGCACTGGAACATGCCTGACTGCAGGCAAATGGAGAATCCAACAGGGATGATGGAGGGCTATAGGCAGGCAGGCAGGGAGGTATCCAGTCAAGAAAGGTTAAACAGACAAAGACAGACAGACAGAGAAAATATAGAATCAAGAAGCGAGAGAGGCTAAAAAGAGTTTTAAAATCAGGAAGACAGGCCATTTAAGAAGCAAAATGAAAGAACATTGTGCATTGTATGGAGAAGTCTTACCGTCTTCTCAAAAACATAACTGGCTCCCACCCATCCTTGACTCTAAGACTCATGGGATAGAGCTAGAAGAAGGGGTATGAGGTAGGGTGGGGGAAAGAAGTTATAATAAAGAACAAATGTTTTAGATAAGGAAGGAGGCAAACTTCTTGACCTTAAGTCAATAACCCAAAAGGATCCAAGAGCACAGGCCTCTGAAAGAATTCATGTAGTATAGGCCTAAGCATGGGGTGCATGCCTACACATGATAGGCCTAGGCATGGTGGGTATATCCTTACAAATGTGCACTTAGGAGGTGCAGGAATATTTTCCAGTCAAAGCCAGCCCGAGCTACATAACTAAACTTGTCTTCCTAAAGGCAGAAAAGACAAAAACTGTACAGTCTAGACAAGAAAAGTACCTATTGCTGGGCAGTGGTGGTGTACACCTTTAATCCCAGCACTTGGAAGGCAGAGGTAGGTAGATCTCTGTGAGTTTGAGGCCAGCTTGGTCTGCAAAGCGAGTTCCAGGACTCACTTTGGATGTTCCAGGACAGGGATGTTACACAGTAAAACCCTGTCTCAAAAAACCAACCAAACAAACAAAAAACAAAACAAAACAAACAAAAAACAAAACAAAACAAAAAAAGAAAGGAAGGAAGGAAGAGAGGAAAGCAAAGCACGTACTTTACCTGCAAGAAAGCACAGTTTACACCCTGACCACACTTAACAGTCCACCTGTATTGTTGAAACAGTGCGGTCCTTCCAGTGCGGTCATGTCTGTTCATAACACACACAGTAGTGGATAGACTGACAAGGGTGTGATATCATCCAGATAACTCACCAGGTTGAATAGAATAGACAGCCGAGAGTAAGCCCTTCCTAAGCATTTTTTTGGTAGTAAAAGCAAGCAAAGAGCAACTAGTCAATTAAAAAGGCATCTGTTTCTGTCACACCTACCAACTATAATCAGAGGGGGTTGGAGAGACAACTCAGCAGTTAAGAGTACTGGCTGCTTTTCCAGAGGTCCTGAGTTCAATTCCCAGCAAGTGCTTGGTGGCTCACAACCATCTGTAATGGCGTGCAGGCGTCACATGCAGGAAGAACACTGTATACACAACAATAAGTAAATTTTTTTTAAAAGTAGAATCAGAAAGAGAAGAAGGAAGAGGTGGCAAGCCTAGTAAAGACAGGAAGTACTGACAAATGACAGAGTACCTAACAAACCTGGGAGAGAGGCGAGAAACACAAAGCGCGATTAGAGTATGTGTGTACAAGTGGCCTCTGAAAAAGGTAGTAGGGACTGACTTTTGGAAGAGGAATTCCTAGCCTGCAAAAAAGAAGAGTATATAGGAGGCTTACTTTTTTTCTTCATTAGTTTTATTTCAAAAAAGCATTTATTTATTTGATGTGTATGAGTGCTTTTGCTGTGTGCATGTATGTGCACCACATGTGTGCCTAGTGCTTTTGGTGGTCAGGAGTGGATGCTTAATTCCTTGGAACTGGAGTTACAGAAGGGTGACGTGAGCTGCCATGTGGGTGCTGGGAACCAAACCCAAGTCCTGTGGAAGGGCAACAAGTGGTTTTGACCACTAAGTCACCTCTCCAGCCCCTAATTTTTGTTTTTTATGTATATGGGTATTTTACCTCAGTGTATGCATATCATGTGTGCAGTGCTCACAGACACCAGAAGAGGGCGTTGTATTCCCTGAAACTGGAGTTACAGACGGTTGTCAGCCACTGTATGGGTAGTGGGAACCAAAACCTGGGTCCTCGGGAAGAGCAGCCAATGTTCTTAAACACTAAGTGGTCTCTCTAGCTCCTTAGACTGACTTTTTATAGTACAGGATTCATACTTTTAGAATTTTATATCATGTTTATGTCCATTTGAAAGTTGACTGGGGACAAATACCTAAAACAAACACATAGAAAGAGAAGCAAGCAGAGATGATGTGGACAGTCAGAAAGAACCTGCTAAGCAGACAGTGAGAAGCCACGAAAACAGAGACTGGGAAGCCAAGAAAAAGGCTGAGGCAGGCAGACTGCCTGTGAAGGCAGCAAGGGAGAAAGAGGCAATTAAAAAGGAGACAAGTGTGAAAGAAGAAGGCGGGGTAAGGCGCACACTATGAATGGAGATGAGACTTTAAGGCAAGGGAGGACCAGAAGGCCTGGGGAGAGAACTGACCCCACTGCTGGGCTGTTGACACCACCCTTGGAGAAAAAGCTGATAAGTAGAACGAAAAGACACAAACATTAAACGGTGGGAGCACAGAAGCTAGTGAGATAGACGGGCGAGAAGACACAGCTAAAAGGAGGTGGGGAAAAGCGATGAACTCAGCCGAGACACAGGCGCAGGGTCAAGCACAAGGTCAAGATGAGAGGCAAATCCTTAAGGGAAACTGTGGCAAGTCCTGGAAGGTAGACAATCCAAGAGATTCAGGCTTTAACCGTGACAGAGACAGGCAGGCGGGCAGACAGATGGCTAGAGAGAGAGAGAGAGAGTGGTGGGCAAACAGCCAGAGAAGCAGACAGACAACCAGGGAGAGAAAGAAGCTGCCAGCCAGTGAGGGAGGAACAGGCAGGCAGGCAGGCAGACAGGCAGACAGGCAGACAGACACCAAAACAGAAGCAAGCAGGTAGAGAGGCAGGCAGAACAAGGTGAGAAGACAAATCAGAGGTCACTAGCAAGCCAGTGCTGACGGGCAGAGGGGGTGGTGGAGAGAAGGGCAGACAAGCAAGTCCAGTGGTGAGGCGCCAAGGATGTAGGGCTGCACAGGGCGGGAGACACGTCGCCACCTTTGCACACCTGTGCCTGCTGAACACATGTGCTGACACATGTGGCAGGCAGGCAGAGGTGTCCAGCACAGGAGAGGGCACAAGAGACTGCTGCCACATGCTGTGCAATGTGGCCCACACACATGTAGGCACCCTTCTCAGTCTTAGGATGATGCATGCACACACATGTACTCGGGCCAGAAAAAGGGGGAATGAAGCATGTACCATGAAGAACCACGTGCATTCACAGGCAGGGAGAGAGGCCAACACAAGGCAGAGATGGGAAGTCACCAAAGAAACAACGGAGCCCTAGAGTCAAAGGTATGACACTAATAGTCTCAAGAGGAATCAGGCACACTTACAGAGGAGCCCATAAAGAGAGAGGATACCAACCCAAACTAGTAATGAGATTGAGACAGGAGGGGCTGGAATAAAATGGGACCATTCGCAAGAGAATTCCATATTAAAAAAGGACAGACGGACAGAAACCAATGTTCAATAAAGTGCCAGTGTGTGTGCTGGGGTGGGGGTCAGGGAGTAGAATGTTAATAAACATTTTAGCATTGTAAACAAAAACTTGTAGACTACTCTTTTGTTACCAATACTTTCTCAGTTGTTGCCTGACTCCTCCTCCTCAGGGTCTTTGTGAGCACTGCAAAGCTGAGGGGAGATGCTTTCCCCAGGCAAGGAAGGGATGGGAAGCAAAAAGTCAGATCAAAAGGGTGGGGGGAAAGTAGAGGAAGAAACGAGCAAAGAGCAAGGTGCACAGGGCTACCTGCCCTTCTTCCTTTGCTTCTTGGCGAGCTTTACTCTAGGCGCCGTCAAATCTCTGTAGGCAGAACTCACTTCCATCTGACCCCTTGGTGCAACTTTAAGATAAGCACTGGGATCCAGTTGGGAATTATGGGTCAGCCAGTTCCATGGAAAGGCCCGGCTACTGCCTCCCAGTGCCTCAGTTTCTTCCACTTTATCAGTGATGACGATGGTGGAGGAGGGCACGGTGGTCACTGAAACAGGAGAAAAGAGACAAGGATTTCACAATCTCCAGAGCTTACTCTTTCCTCTCACTCTAAAAATCTGTTCTATTCACCCCCAAATTAATTTCTCAAGTCAGACGATTTTACAAGCAGGCGCCTGGGGGAGGGGAAGAGGGAAAGAGTAGAGAAAATTTACAACAATTATAAAACCCTGCAAAGGCCAGGAGGAGGAGAGACTCAAACATGGACTCCTTTGAAAAAACTCAATCATCGTATCTATTCATATCTCTCCCCCAAGTCACTAGGATTTCTGTCACTTTTTTTAAGAAAGAAGGAAAAAAAAATCCAGTACTGCTTCTCATTTAAAAGATACGTACACAATTAAATGCATTTTGACTTCAATGAGGTATGTAGAGAGTTATATATAAACATATATTTCATCTTTTTCCCTTTCAATGCCTGAAGGGAAGAAAAAAAAAACCTTCACATCAAACCACTCCCTTCTGAAGTATTCAGAAAAAAAAAAAAAAAAAAAAGGCTTTTCTTTAGAGAAGGGAGGTGGGGGGAGGAACAAGACTAGTAAAGAAAAGGAAAATTCAATCTAGTTGGACTAGTATCTAACTAGTTAACCTTTAACAATTTATGCTGATGTCAGACTGAGCATGAGTACTGATTAATGCCCCCCCAAATATTTTTATAAGGGGGGGAGTTAAGTCACAGCAGCCATTTTTGTTTTATGCAGAAATCCTTCATGCCCCCCAACACACACACACACACACACACACACACACACACACACACACTCTCCCTCTCTCAATACACAAGGAAAATGTATTAATCTGTGCACTAATCAGTTATAAAAAAGGGAGAAATTAGTGGGTTTCTGAGTAGAAGCTTGGAGATGAGATGTAGCAGAGAGGGGGGGGTGCATGAAAAATGAAATATTAAGCCAGCCATTTTGTTTTAAAAGGGGATTTTACCCCCCTCTCTCTTTCTTTATAGAGGGGGTGGCGGTGCTGGAGGGGGGGTTGTTTTAAAAATAATTTCAAGGCGGCCATCTTAGTGCTTCAGCTCTGAGAAATATTTCTGAGCGCCCCCCTCAGAATTTAAATATATTTAAAGCAACCGAGGGGGGTAGAGAGAAGTCGAAAACTTTTATATACATATATATATATAATTTTTTTAAAAAACGATCTCCCTTTCTTGTTCTCTTGGGAGGAAAGAGAGAAGGGGGGAAAAGTCCTTAAATTTTTCCAAGAACATTTTTGGGGGTGGTGCGGCCCCCCTCCTCAGACGCCGGCCCCGGGGGTGGGTGTTCTGGAGGGGGGCGGCCCGGGGGCTTGGGGGGCTGGGGGAGGCGGTGAGGAGGAGGAGGACGCCGCCGCCGAGGAGGAGGAGGAGGTGGTGGTGGTAGCGGTGGGGGAGGCGGGCGGGCGGTGGGTGGGGGGGTGGTGGGGGGGCCAGAGCCACAGGATGGCTTCCCCTCTGAGGGACGAGGAGGAGGAGGAGGAGGAGATGGTGGTGTCGGAGGAGGAAGAAGAGGAGGAAGAAGAGGGCGACGAGGAGGAGGAGGTGGAGGCGGCCGACGAGGACGATGAGGAGGAGGACGAAGAGGGAGTCCTCGGGCGCGGGCCGGGCCACGACCGGGGCCGCGACCGCCACAGCCCCCCCAGCTGCCACCTCTTCCCGCCGCCGCCGCTCCCGCCGCCGCCGCCGCCGCCGCCCCCGCCGCCAGGTAAGCGTCCGCCCGGCTCCCCGGGCCCGAGCGCAGCCGCGGGCCCGGCACCTACGGTGCGGCCGAGCCGAGGCGAGTCCCGGGCCCCTGGCCGGTCCGCACGGGGCCAGGCCTCCTCCCCTCCCCGCGGCACCCCTCCCCCGCCGCCGCCGCCGCCACCGCGGCCGCCGCCGCCGCCCGGGCTGGAGAGCGCTGGGAGCGAGCTGCGCGCGCGGACCGGACCGGGCCACTTGGTCGCGGCTTTCGGGGGGAGGAGATCTTTTTTTTTTTTCACCCTCGGCGGGGAGGGGGCAGGCAGGAAACGGCCGCGGTGAAGCCAGGGCCCCCTCCCAGGCCGAGCGAGGGGCCGCCGAGACCCCGGCGACCGGACGGCGGCGTGGGGGGAGGGGCGCGTGGGGGAGGGGCGGCCGCGTGAGCGCCCCTCGGGCTCGGCCCCGGTGGGGTCGAGCTGCAGCCGAGTGGGCTTCCGTGTGTGCGGCTGGCGGCCACCCGACGCCCTGCGTTCGGGACTTGGGCAGGCAGAGGGGGGACGGTGGCCCGCGGGCCAGCCCCTCCACCTGCAGGGACTTTGGTGCCCGCCGAGTCGGGGGCGTGCGGTGGCACGCGGGGGAGGGGGCGTGTGAATGCTTGCAGCGGCTGATGGCTAGGGGCCACACTCCACGCAGACCACTTCCTGGAGTAAGGCTTGGACCTGCCCTCCACTACCCCCAGCTGTCTGTCGCGATCTCGGGTCACTTCAGATCAGGGGAGACAGGAGAGTGTCCGGGGAGCCAGATGCCCCCGGCCCCGCCCTCGTCATCTCTGCCCCGGGCTCTTTTGTGTCAAGTGCAGCCCCCTCCCCCCTCGTGACCCCGACAGTCTGGGGTGGCCGGACTGCCCAGCTGTGACTCTCACGTGGCTGCCATTCACTGTCACGCTTTTGATGAAACCACCCACACACCCTGACCACGCTGGGGGGCGTGAACTGCCCACCCAGCTGCTCTGTGCTTGACCGTCACTCAGCACCCTTCTCCGAGATGACAAGTCATCTGGCACTCTGAGCAGCACGTCCAGCTGTGCTGGGGACAGACCCTTATCTGGCACCAGTCGCCCTGCGGCCCCCGCCACCCCGACCACCCTCTTAGTGGAGCGATTTCTGTCCCCTTTAGGATAGGTGTCCGCAGCCTCCTCACCCCCAAGTAAACAGCACAAATGCACCAAACTTCAAGACGCTATTTGTAAAACTATCCTGTTGACCAGTGTGACTTTATGTCGCACATGTTGAGACAGCCTTTGGAGAGGGGGACATGTGTTTAATGCTTTACTGGGTAAAGCCCATTTTCCCTGCTAGGCTTACCCCCAAAAAATGGGGAAAGTTTAGAAAAAAGTTATTCCACCGAGCTCACAGAATTCTCTTGGAAGTGTGTGTGTGTGTGTGTGTGTGTGTGTGTGTGTGTGTGTGTGTGTGATAAAAGAGCCTGGGGAGAGGGCTGCCCTTAGGGCTGCCTGCGGCAAGGTGTGCAAAAGAGGGAAAAGAGGCTCGTCAGGTGACTTAGGGGGATCCATAACTCTCGCCTGACTGTTCTGAACTCGGGGTCTGGTTTTGATTCCAGGAACTGGGTGCTTGGAAGAGAGGAGAATGAACGAGTCTAAGGTCGACATGGGTCTTTGTGTGGAGCCCTCCCTCCCCCTTCTTTGCTTTCTGAATCCTTGAGAAGCGTCAAATGCGTTTAAATTTTTATATTTGAAACAAAATCTCACCTCCCTTGTCTCCCTGGGCAAGTTCATTCCCCTTCCAGCCCTTCACGGCAAATAAATGACCCAGATACACCCCCTCAGATGACTTTCTGAGGTAAAACTTTCGAAAAAATATTTTTAGCGTACTCATTATCCGTCTACCTAAGTGTGGGGAAAACAAGTCTCCTCTCAAGAGCTCTGTTCAGGCTGCCCGCCCTCGTCTCTTTTTGGAATATGAATTTGTACTCGTCAGAGCTTTCCATTGTTTTTCACTGCGACTGCTCTGATTCTCACCATTTTGTTTTACATTCTTACCCAAGACCAATTTTTATCCCTCCCCCTCGCTCCAGTCTCCTTACATTGTTAAACGTTTAAAATAATAGCATTCGTGTTGGTGGGGGAAGGGAGCAGGAAGCTAAAGAAAAACCTCATTTCTTCTCCCTCCCCCTTCTGGCTAGTCTAGAGAAATAATATAACATAATATATAGATGTGATTCCTTGGGGGGTGGGGATGGGGGTGGGGAAATGATTGTGGGTGGTGCGGAAAATTCTGGTAGTTTCTTTGCAAAAGGTCTGAAAATACAAACCCACCTCCTGCACTCAGTACGCATGTGCGGCAGACCTATTATGGAGGTTCGTTGTGGGGGAGGGAGGGGAATTTGAGAAAAAAATAAATATAAGTGTGAGAGATTGATGGCGAGATTAGGAGAGAGGGGCGGGAGGACGGCTCTTGCCCAGGCTCCTCCCACAGGCCCTCCCGCCAGACTCCGCCCTCGCCCTCCCCACCTTCCCGAGATCTGAGCCTGGATGTGGGAGAGTCTGGGCTCGCGGCCAGCATTGAGAGGCTGCTGAGACAGAGGTTGGGGCTTAGATTTGCTTTATTACCCTCCCTTGCCTCTCCTCGCCATTCTTCCCCTATGCTGGCCACCGACGTCGGCCTAAAATCGAGAACCTCCTGCTGGGCTGGGTGGGAAGTGGAGTTCACAGGCTTTCTCGCCCCACACACCCACGGTGACCCCGGCGGGGCATTTCCCTGATCCTTAGCCAGTTGGCGTAGCCTGGCCTGCCCTTGCCACTTGCCCCGCGGTCTTCGTTTCCATGTTCATGTTAACCCAAGTCCCTGGAGTTAAGGGGAGCCAGCTGCTGGGCATGACGTCTGACTTCCTATTAGAGCCCTGGATCATTTTTCACACACTGCCTCTGGGCAGGCAGCCTCTTTGCATGCACACACCCCATCTTAGAGTGTTTTTGCTCACGGAGATACAGGGTTGTGGAAGTAGAAGAAGGTAGCATCAGATCAGAAACCCAGGCCTGGGGTGTTAATTGTGGCCAATTTTTTCTTGGCTGTTGAGGGAAGGAGGATTGTGTGTCCTAGAGCAAGAGGCTGGGCCAAGCCCTGGCTTTCCCCTCTGGCTGCAGCTGCCTCTACTTGGACAAGACAGGTCTGGCTGGTTAGTCTAGTGATCGGTGGGGGGTGGTAGGTGAGCCAGGGCCCCATTTCTGTATGGCATCAGTTTGTGAGGCATAAGAGCTTACTTGGCAGGAAACAACTCTGGTCCCCAAGCTTCAGCAGACTGGCAGGGGTCAGGGACAATGGGGTGCTGGGATGTCAGGGAAGAACCTGTCCTGAGCCCTCTGACAGAGCCTTCTGGGGAGAGAGCCAGGGACATAGCTGTGCTGAAGCAGGTACAGACGGGCCTCTGTGTGTGTGTGTGTGTGTGTGTGTGTGTGTGTGTGTGTGTGTGTGTGAGTGTGAGTCAGCTTGTCTGGGAAAAATACAGAGGTGAAAGGTTAGGCTATGGGATAAAGGGTACAGCCTCTGGGAACAGATTTAGAGGCAGACTCCAGTCCTCTGGGAGACAGACTGTTTAGGGAATTGCACATTCTCCCTTTTGCTGACTTAGGATGTGAAGGGGCAGACACTGGCCCTGTGGCAAGAGGGTAGAATGACTAGCTGGGAATTTCTTTTGCTCCAGTGCTGTGTTGAGGTGATTATTCAAGAAAATGTAAATAGAGGCCTCCCTCTTGGCAAAAAGGATGTCAGAGCCCCAGGGTGTTAGTGTGAGAACCCGGGTGTCCACCTTTGGCTCTCCCTTCTCAGCATCTGGCTTAGGGAGCTGCCAGCTTGTGTCTCCCTACTCCAAGTGCTGGGGTCAGGCCAGGCCAGCAGCTGGGCATGGCTTCCCTGGTTCCTGGGCAAGTTGCCAGCTGGCAAAGTGAGGGGGAAGGCAGGAGGAGCCCTGGCGAGGACTGAAAGGACCTGCCACAATCTGAGCCGGTGGCCTAGAGTCTGGTCCCTTGTTAGTAGGAGGAGGGGAGAAAAGGGAGTGGTCTGGCTGCTCTTCCTTTCTGACCCTTGACCTCTCATTCAGAACCAGAGGATCCCAGAGTACTAGAAACACTCGGTTTGCACCCGTGGAAGGGCAGTGAGATTTAGAGGAATTAATGCATGGGTTCCTAGAGAGTGTGGCTGAGTCGGGAAGAACCCCAGGTGTTGGGGTGCTCTAAGTTCAGGTTCTCTGGTGTTCTTCTCTCTAAAGATAAGGATGATATCCGGCTGCTGCCTTCAGCATTGGGTGTGAAGAAAAGAAAGCGAGGACCCAAAAAGCAGAAGGAAAACAAGCCAGGCAAGCCCCGGAAACGCAAGAAGCTCGTGAGTACCAAGGGCCCCTAATGCTGTATAGCAAGGCTCAGGGGTCCACTTCCCAGAGACTGCATGGTCTCCTGCCCTGGTGACTTGCATAGGTGCTCCTAAAGAGAGGGTGCACTTCCTCCCTCCTGTGTCTCATCTGCATCTCTTGGGCCTGGAACCCTAACCTCACTTTCTCCGAGCTGGTGAAGAGTCTAGATGTCGCTGTAACTTGCCCTATAATCTGAGAGAATCAGTTGAGAGTGTACTTGCTTGCTGAGGGTGTAGCTCAGTAGAGAACTTGCCTCGTATGTTTGAGCCCAGGTTTAGTTCCCAATACAGAAGGACAACAAAACAAAACAACAACAACAAAACGCCACAGTTTTGGAAGAAGATTGCATGAATTCAGAGCCTAGAAGTCCTCTATCTTCCTGGGCAGTTTAGTTATAGCTCCCTGTGCCTCAATTTCTTCAGTAAAAAAAGTGAATAAATATAGATCAATTACTGCTTCATAGGATAGTTGTAAAGATAGAAAGAGGTAAAATATGTTTCATGCTAAGAACAGTTCTTGGCACATGGTAAGAATGAATAAATGTTATTTTTATTTCTCTTCCTTAGGACAGTGAAGAGGAATTTGGCTCAGAGCGAGATGAGTACCGGGAGAAGTCAGAGAGTGGAGGCAGCGAATATGGAACCGGACCAGGTCGGAAACGGAGAAGGAAGCACCGAGAAAAAAAAGAGAAAAAGACAAAGAGGAGGAAAAGGGGAGAAGGAGATGGGGGTCAGAAGGTGAGTAGAATTAGGAAGTAAGAGTGAGGAGTCGTCATCAGAGATGGGGATGGAGGGCCGCTGCCAGAGCTGGGGTTTGTGAAGCTTGGGGACTGGAGGCAAAGGGGAGCAGGAAATGGGTGGGGACTAAGTGAGGCATTGAAGGGTGCCTGGGAGGGGGCCCTGGGAGCCCCCACCTTACCCTGCTGCCCCCACTCAGCAGGTGGAACAGAAGTCATCAGCTGCCCTGCTTCTGACCTGGGGCTTGGAGGATGTGGAACATGTGTTCTCCGAGGAGGACTACCACACGCTTACCAACTATAAAGCTTTCAGTCAGTTCATGAGGTATGGTGGAGCTGGGAACCCTTTCAGAGAAGTAGCTAATGTTCCCGTGTGGGCTGGGCCTCTCTGGAATCTGTTTAAAATCTAAGAAAATGCTTCTCTAAGAAATTCATGGCATGTGCACGTAAATTTTTGTGCATAATTTCAACCTACTCTTGGTTTGGGATCAGTTAATCCCAGCTAAGAGTCCATCTTTCCCTAAGGTTTCAGGGCAGAGGTCATGAGTCTAGTACTACATTAGAGAACTTTCCAGAACTAGAAGATAGTGAGGAAAGGGAGGGTTGAGTCTTCGTTTGCTCCAGCAGTCCCATTTTCCTCTCTGAAACTTCTCTAGCATTTTCATTTCAAGTTTTCGCAACCCTTTTTTAAATCCTGGTAGCAGCATGCCATGCATTGGCAGCAGCGAGACCTGAGCTGTGGAGGCCCATGCTGAGGTCTACACAGCGGTTTCGTGGCCTAACTTCGTCTTGTGCAAGCTCCTTCATTTCCTTGGTGCTCAGTTTCCTTGTCTGTAAATTAGAAATAACGCATACTTTGTAGGAGCCTGTGTGGATTCGGTGGGAAATTGAATGCTTAGCCCAGTACTATTGGTACCTAGATTCAAGGGATGCTAACTGGTCGCTGTCCTCAGTGGTGTCTCACTTATAACCCTGCTAAACACAGTATGTTTGTCCACACTGAGGGTCACAGGTGTCCTCGTAGGAGCTTTGCACACACACCCTGGAGGAAAATGCAATGTCTGTCTCTTTTAGATTGTCCCAAGGGAAACTCTTTCAGGTTCAATAGAATTCAATAAAATGCAGAGATACCAAAGCAAGAGTGCCATTGTGATCAACAGGACATATTTCCCTTTTATCTTCTTTTTGCTTAATTTATTACTTAAATTAATATTGTCCCTAATAAGACATATTTCCCCTACCCAGGATAGCATAGACTTAATTGATACAGGGAGATGGCAGCATTCCCAGACCATCTGTGAAAGGTCTGGGTTTTCTGCTTCTGTATTTTCAGGCCCTTAATTGCTAAGAAGAATCCTAAGATTCCGATGTCGAAGATGATGACCATCCTGGGGGCCAAGTGGAGAGAGTTCAGCGCCAATAACCCCTTCAAAGGGTCAGCAGCTGCTGTGGCGGCGGCGGCGGCAGCGGCGGCAGCAGCTGTAGCTGAGCAGGTGTCAGCTGCTGTCTCCCCAGCCACCCCCATAGTGCCATCTGGACCCCCCCCTGCCCTTCCACCACCCCCTGCTCCTGAAATCCAGCCCCCACCCATCAGAAGAGCCAAAACCAAAGAGGGCAAAGGTAGGAACCCTCTTCTTCCAACCTCTGTTTCCCTGCTTTCCAAACTGCATGGCTTCATGACTCTAACTTATGCCTTCCCAGCCTTGATTGCTGGGGAGAAATGCTTCCCTTGGAGGGGGAGTAAGTAAAGCTGTAGCCCATGGTGCAGGCCAGAGTTCCCTGTGACTCTTGCTCTTCCAGAATGTGTCGTGGCCATGGACTTTCTCCCCTCCTCCCTATTCTCATTCAGGTCCAGGCCACAAGAGGCGGAATAAGAGCCCCCGAGTGCCTGATGGACGCAAGAAGCTTCGAGGAAAGAAGATGGCTCCACTCAAAATCAAGCTGGGGCTGCTGGGTAGTAAGAGGAAGAAGGCAGGCTCGGTGAGTGGCTCATCCCATCCCTGTCTGCTAAACATCTGGGTGTCAAGGGCTGAAACCCATGGATAGTCCACGAGGGAAGCTCGGGTGGGGAACCTACAGTCTTGGGATGGAGGAGGGCGGAGGGTAGAATCACGGTGCCTCACTGATGGCAGCAGGGCTATGGGCAGTATGTTTTTCAGGGTGACGAGGGCCCTGATCCAGAAGCTGAGGAGTCAGACCTGGACAGTGGTAGCATCCATAGTGCCTCAGGCCGGCCTGATGGCCCTGTCCGTGCCAAGAAACTGAAGCGAGGCCGGCCAGGAAGGAAAAAGAAGAAGGGTAAGATTGTCATGTGTGAGCCTCTGTCTGCCCTCTTCTTCCTTTTCTGTCTTTCTTACTTCAGATTTTGACTTCTCTGTCTGATCCTTCCCTCTGTCTTTCCTGAATCCCTTTCTTTTTCTGTTCCCTTTGCCTTGGCTGGGGTATATGACAGTCCTGGGCTGTCCTGCAGTGGCCGGGGAGGAGGAGGTTGATGGCTACGAGACGGATCACCAGGATTACTGTGAGGTGTGCCAGCAGGGTGGGGAAATTATTCTGTGCGACACCTGCCCTCGTGCCTACCACCTCGTCTGCCTTGACCCTGAGCTTGACCGGGCTCCTGAAGGCAAATGGAGCTGCCCCCACTGTGTGAGTACCTGGTGCCTTCAGGGTTCCACCCATCTCTTTTCTTCTTGCTTTCTATTATGGTCTTCTGGGCTTCTCGGCAGAAGCTACACAAGATTCCTGAATCCTAAGTGGGTCCTTTCATTGAGCCCTTTGTCCCCAGAGGCAGTGTCTTTGGGAAATGGGGATATCCTGTAGGTCCCATGAAACTTCTATGCACTTCTGGGGCTCAATCCTCTTGGTTTTGCTTTAATTTTCCAGTCTCCTTATCTTCTTCTCTTCCTGTCTTTCTGCTCTTGGCCCCCAGGAGAAGGAAGGGGTACAGTGGGAGGCCAAGGAGGAGGAGGAAGAGTATGAGGAGGAGGGGGAGGAAGGCGAGAAGGAGGAAGAGGATGATCACATGGAGTATTGCCGAGTGTGCAAGGATGGTGGCGAGCTCCTGTGCTGCGATGCCTGCATCTCCTCCTACCACATCCACTGTCTGAATCCACCGCTGCCCGACATCCCCAACGGGGAATGGCTGTGCCCACGATGCACAGTAAGTGGACCACACCCTCACAGCACTCATCACCCAGCCCCAGCTTTCACCATTCTGGGGTTCAAAGGCCCGGCTCTTCCTTGCTTAGCCCCCACCCTTTGTCCTACCTAATAAGGGGATCTCTTTGCCTCTTTCCTTCCCCTTTCCCTTATGTATCCATCCTGAAGTGTCCTGTGCTAAAGGGCCGTGTTCAGAAGATCTTGCACTGGCGCTGGGGGGAGCCACCTGTGGCAATGCCAGCGCCCCAACAGGCAGACGGAAATCCAGATGTTCCACCCCCTCGTCCTCTTCAAGGCAGATCAGAGCGAGAGTTCTTTGTCAAGTGGGTGGGACTGTCCTACTGGCACTGCTCCTGGGCCAAGGAGCTTCAGGTACAAAGGCTGCTGCTTCCTACCCCCTAGGATCCTGTTCTCAGTTACATGCTCTCTCCTGCCTCTGTTCTCCAGGCTTCTATCTCCTTTCCCCCTCGTTCTAGGCCTCAGGCCTCACATTCCTCCTACTTCAGTTTCTACCCATGGTCCTCTCTTCATCTCTGTTAGTTTTCACCCCTTTCCTTACCGCCATCTCCTTCCTTAACTTTTTATTCTGTATCTCCTCTGTCTTTTTTTTTTTTTTTTTTTTTTTTTTTTTTTTTTGAGACAGGGTTTCTTTGGTAGTTTTGGAGCCTGTCCTAGCACTCACTCTAGACCAGGATGGTCTCGAACTCACAGAGATCCACCTGCCTCTCCCTCCCAAGTGCTGGGACTAAAGGCGTGCGCCACCACTGCCCAGCCTGTTCACTTACTTTCGAAGATCCCTTCTCTACAACTCACAGGACTAGCCTCTTCTCTGATGCCCTTTGTCTGTTTGGATTTGGATGCTATCTCTTTTCTCTCCCTCTCTGCTCTATCAGCTGGAAATCTTCCACTTAGTAATGTATCGCAACTACCAACGGAAAAATGACATGGATGAGCCCCCACCCCTGGACTATGGCTCTGGTGAGGATGACGGGAAGAGTGACAAGCGCAAGGTGAAGGACCCTCACTATGCTGAGATGGAGGAGAAGTACTACCGCTTTGGCATCAAGCCAGAGTGGATGACTGTACACCGTATCATCAACCACAGGTGAGTCCTTGGTCCGTGGGAAGGGCCCCTGGACTATGACACTGCTCTTCCTGTGGCGATGGCCCTGCATAAACCAAATGATCAACTGAGGTTGTTCTAGTTCCTCTGGCTTTGCTCTTCTAGGGGACTTGAGAAACCCAGAGAAAAGCACAGCCTAGCCCAGTAGTCTTCATTTATCTCTGTTGGCACAGAGATAGGGATGGGCATGAAAACAAACTGAGAAGCAGAGCATCCAGATGAATGTTCGAAGTGTAGCTTTTGTACTGCCTCGCAGTAGCTCACTACACCAAAGTATGAGTGATCAGATGGGTTATTTGTCTGCTCACTTGCCGCTCATCCTGGTGCCTCTGTCCATGGCAGAGTGTCGTATCCTGTCTGGGTAAGGAGTGATAGTGTGGATTCTCAGGAGTGTTGTGTGATGGTTGACTTTTCCATACCATCTCGAGAAGGCTAAGATAGCAGATGCTGTGTTTGTTGACACTTATTTATCAGGACTTCATGCGATATGTGATCCATACTATTTTTTCCCTCTTGCTTCTCTTCTTGGCCTCTTGCCCAACAGTATGGATAAAAAGGGGAATTACCACTATCTTGTGAAATGGAAGGACTTGCCTTATGACCAGTCTACATGGGAGGAGGATGAAATGAGCATCCCTGAATACGAAGACCATAAGCAAAGCTACTGGCGACATCGGTAAGTGAGCCAGCGCATAGCACATGAAAACTAAGCTGAGGATGCAGTTCCACGCAGGCCCAGGATAGGACAGTGGCAGCCTGGGCTCTGCTTTGGTGGCTTTGGTAGGAGTAGTTTAAGGAGGAGCTGGAAAGATGGCCCAGCAGCTAAGAGCTCTTACAGAGGATCTGAGTTCAGCACCTACATCTGGAGGCTTACATCCTTCTGTAACTCCAGATCCAGGGGGTCAGACACCTTCTGGTCTTTGAGGGCACCTGTACACACGTGTGCGCACACACATCACACATACATAAATAAAAATAATCTAAACAAATAAGAAGAGGAAATGAGATCTGGCCTGAGCAATGCATAAATGGTCACCTTAAAGAGAAGGATCGACTCTCAAGGTCTAACCTCAGGAGTGAGGACAGAAGGCTCGGAGGGGGTAGCAAGATGGTTTAGTGGGTAAAGGCACTTGTCACTAAATCTGAGTATCATCCCCTAGGAACCACATGATGGAATGAGGAAAGCAATGTGCACAAGTTGTCCTCTAACTTCTGAATGTAGGCCATGGCATATGCATGCACACATACACACACAAAATATACATGTAATTAGATTTTTATTTAAAATGTTTGGAGAGGGAACATGAGAGAGTTTGAGGAAATGTTTAGGCAGAAGGAGGCAGGTCTGGAACAGACTTAGAGCACTGGGAGGGCTCCTGGGGACCAGGCCTTGCTCAGGTGCCCACTCTTTCCTCAGCGAGCTAATTATGGGAGAGGACCCTGCCCAGCCTCGAAAGTATAAGAAGAAGAAGAAGGAGTTACAGGGAGATGGGCCTCCCAGTTCCCCTACCAATGACGTAAGTTCTCTTTTCTTCACTACAGCCTTGGGACTGAGTTCCCTGAAGCTGTCAGCGCCCTGAGCAGTTCAGTCCTGCCCTCTTCAGAGGGCTAGCGATTTGTCGTAGGAGTTGGAGTGCTTCCAGGAGTAGTAGCCTGGTTCCTTTCCAACCTAGCCCTTCCTAATGTGCTGCTGGGTTTGATTTGGGGGCCAAGGGGAGAAGACAGAAGACTAGAACTCAACTCAGGCCATAGCTGAGGAAATTATAATCCAACTTGATCCCAGTGCTAGGACAGGGCAGACGAACTCTCAGCTGTTCCCCTGAACCTTGTGATGTCTTTACTCTGCAGCCTACAGTGAAATATGAGACTCAGCCACGGTTTATCACAGCCACAGGAGGCACATTGCACATGTATCAGCTGGAAGGGCTGAACTGGCTGCGCTTCTCATGGGCCCAAGGCACTGACACAATTCTGGCTGATGAGATGGGCCTGGGCAAGACCATCCAAACCATCGTCTTTCTCTACTCACTTTATAAGGAGGTGTGTGATGAATTCTAGGACCCTGGGGGTGTGAGTCTTAGCCCAGACTCAGGGTGGAGGATAGAAGGCCACAGCAGGCAGCAGGCACACGGGTGTGTGGTCCTTGAGCCAGGACTGAGGGCATTCCACTTTTGACTCCCAGGGCCACACGAAAGGTCCCTTCCTGGTGAGTGCTCCCCTCTCTACCATCATCAACTGGGAGCGAGAGTTCCAAATGTGGGCACCCAAGTTCTATGTGGTCACATACACGGGTGACAAGGACAGCCGGGCCATTATTCGAGAAAATGAGTTCTCCTTTGAGGATAATGCCATAAAAGGCGGGAAGAAAGCTTTTAAGATGAAGGTGAGTCCCGGTCTCCTGCGTCAAGATCCTTGGATCTGTCATTTCTTTGTCCCAGCCAGGGATTCCTCTCCTTCACTTTGTGCCTCTTACTCGATCGTAGATTCTCCTGGAAGCATGCATGACTCTGTCAGTCTTGGGCATGGGGGTGGTTTCCTGAGGGAAACATAGGGCATGGTTCTTGATAAAGGGCAGGGGCTGGGGCTATAGACAGGCATGTATTAAGTGGCAGCTGAATGGGCAATGGTTACGTTGGCAGAGAGAGGCTCAGGTGAAGTTCCATGTTCTCCTGACATCGTATGAGCTGATCACCATCGATCAGGCAGCGCTTGGCTCCATCCGCTGGGCCTGTCTTGTGGTGGATGAAGCTCATCGCCTCAAGAACAACCAGTCCAAGGTGAGTGAGGCCCCAGCTGAGGTTGTGGACTCCATTATCTTGATCCTTAACACACATCCTTTGGGGGAGTCATAGCCTGGAAAGAAGGTTCCTATCCACAGCGAGGACTGTGCTGGGAGAGGGAATGAAGCTGAGGATTCAGGGCCTCTGGTCCTGAGGGAAGTGGGGATTCAAGAGCTGGCAGTAGGAAAGCATCTATCTGTGAGGTGAAACAGCCACTTGCCACTGATAACCGTTTCTCCTGCCTGTCCTTGTCTCACGGTCTAGTTTTTCAGGGTCCTCAATGGCTACAAGATAGATCATAAGTTGTTGCTGACGGGGACCCCACTGCAGAATAACCTGGAGGAGCTCTTCCACCTTCTGAACTTCCTCACTCCAGAGAGGTTTAAGTAAGTAGCTCACAAGGGTGGTTGCAGGGAGGAAAGGCAGCACCAAGAGTCTTGGGAGAAGACTCCTCTGATATAGGAAACAGAGCCTGAGATCAGAGGCAGGGAAACTGTCACCTTGTCTGTTTCCTCCCCTCTTGTGTCTGTTAGCAACTTGGAGGGCTTCCTGGAAGAGTTTGCTGACATATCCAAAGAGGACCAGATTAAGAAACTGCATGATTTGCTGGGGCCACACATGCTGCGGAGACTCAAGGCAGATGTCTTTAAGAACATGCCAGCCAAGACAGAGCTCATTGTCCGAGTGGAGCTAAGCCCCATGCAGAAGTGAGACTTGGGACAGGATGTTTTGGGAATGAGGTTTGGGTGATAGTAGCTCTCCAAGAGTTGGGACCAAGTGTCATATTAGAAGTGGTTGCTGCTGAGACTGGTGTCCCTCACCTATTCCCAGCATTTGGGAGGCAGAGGCAGATGGATCTCTGAGTTTGATTTACTGAGCCTGGTTTACAGAGTGAGTTCACAGAGAAATCCTGTTTAAAACAAAGAAAGAAAGAAAGAAAGAAATTAAAAAATAAGTGTTCTTTTTTTTTTTTTAATTATTATCCTTGTACATCCCTACTGTGGTCTTTAGGAAATACTACAAATACATCCTAACTCGAAATTTTGAGGCCTTGAATTCACGAGGCGGTGGGAACCAAGTGTCGCTGCTCAACATCATGATGGATCTTAAGAAGTGCTGTAACCACCCATACCTCTTCCCTGTGGCTGCTATGGTAGGCACCAGAGCAGGGTGCTGATCACCTGGCTGGTTCTCTGGGAGAGTCTGTGTTGAGCAGAGGGGTTGAGCTGGGTTGCAGGGCCCAGGTTTTGACCTTGGAAGGGTAGGAATTGAAAAATGTGGGAGCTGTATTATACTTTTGGCTTCTCTAGGCACAGTAGCAGTAAGGAGTATACTCTCCCCCCCCCCCCCACTTTTCAGGAGTCTCCAAAACTCCCCAGTGGGGCTTATGAGGGTGGGGCACTGATTAAGTCATCAGGGAAGCTCATGCTGCTGCAGAAGATGCTTCGAAAGCTGAAGGAGCAAGGACACAGGGTGCTCATCTTCTCACAGGTACCCATCCCCTCTGCCCCCCCATATCTGTACATCCAGACTTTAGTTCATGTCCCATTCCTGCGGCTGCTCTAGTGTGAAGACTGAGATTCTGCTCATAAGCATGTCTTGACTCAGGCAGGCAAGGCGGCACATGCCGATAATCCCTGAAGTTGGGATGCTGAGGTTGAAGACAGTCTTAAATATAGAGAGACCCTGTATTCAAATAACAGAAAGAGGGCAAAGGGGCTAGAGGTGCTTCAGTGCTACAGCCCTTGCCTAGCTTTCATGAGGCTATGATTAGATCCCTATCACTGGAAAAACAAATAAAATAAAAGTGAAGGTCTAGGCTGGGTGTGGTGGTACACGCCTTTAATCCAGCCTGGTCCACATAACGGGTTCCAAGCCAGCCAGTCCTACATAGCGAGTCCCTGTCTTAAAAAAACAAAGCAAGGCCTGGCATGCCTGCCTCATCCCTAGGTCCAGTCCCTGTTCCTAAGCCTAGTGTGGTTGACAGCCTTGTGAATGAATGCAGGTAGGGAGTTCCAGCCCTTTAGGATCCTGATGAAAGGTACCCTCCACTTTGGAGAACGACACTACCAGTTTTATGAGATTTCCAAAGTATGTGTGGGTTTCTCAGAGACCACTTGAAGGGTCTCAGAGCACCTGTGCCATGTAAGACGTGGTCTTAAAGAAAAGTCTGAAAGAGCAGTGAGGGGGAGATGGATATGAGACGGTGGGTGTGTTTCAGTGAAAGGCTTGGGGGTTTGTTGTAGTAAAGTGTCAGTTTAGGGAACTAGGCCCAAGCTGCTGTCATGCCTTCTAGATTCCTGTTGTCTCTTGTTTTAGATGACCAAAATGTTAGACCTTCTGGAGGACTTCCTAGACTATGAAGGCTACAAGTATGAACGCATTGATGGCGGTATCACTGGCGCCCTTAGGCAGGAGGCCATTGATCGATTTAATGGTGAGAATGAAATACCTTGGTCCCTATGCCATGTCCTTGGGATGGGGATGGTGGGAGGTTGTTGGAAACTTAGACTTCTGAGTTAGGATATAGTGATTTACAGTCAGAACATGTAGCAGCCACTGATAAACTTGGCCTCCTCATTCTTACTGCCTAGCTCCTGGTGCCCAACAATTCTGCTTCCTCCTGTCCACCCGAGCTGGGGGCCTCGGCATCAACTTGGCCACTGCTGACACTGTCATCATCTTTGATTCTGATTGGAACCCCCATAATGACATCCAGGTGGGAACCTGCACCCTGAATCCCCGGTAACATTCGGCAAGTTGACATGGGTTCATGGAGGAGGTTGTCCTGCTCAGGTGTGCATCTTAAGAGAGAGGAGAAGACCTTTCCCTACCAGCCTCCTTTCCTCACCATGTGTCAGCTTCTCTATGTCACTGCCCTGGCTGACCTCCATTCTCTCTGCCCCTGAAGGCCTTCAGCAGAGCCCATCGGATTGGCCAGGCCAACAAAGTGATGATTTACCGGTTTGTGACCCGAGCATCTGTGGAAGAGCGAATCACACAGGTGGCTAAGAGAAAGATGATGCTGACACATCTGGTGGTGCGGCCTGGTCTGGGCTCCAAGGCTGGCTCCATGTCTAAGCAGGAGCTGGATGACATCCTCAAGTTTGGCACCGAGGAGCTATTCAAGGATGAAAATGAGGGTGAGAACTTTCTACAGCTCCCTAAAGGTAGTCCCTGTTCTGTCCTGAAAAATACAAAACAAAACAAAACAAAACAAAAACAAAAAAAACAAAAAAAAACAAAAAACAACTTCTTCTCTCAGCCTGTGAAGGAAAACCACCTTCTTTCTAGTAGTCCTAAGAAGGGTTGGCCATCTAAGGAAACAAAGTAAAGAAACCGACATGGACTCTGGGTAAACAGTCATTCTCTCTAGGGCCCAGTGAGGAGGAAGTGGAGCATCTCACCCGTCCTGCCTAAACTGCCTGAGCTTCTGGCTAGAGCTTCAAGTCCTTTCTGTTCCTTGTCTCCACCAGGGGAGAATAAGGAGGAAGACAGCAGTGTGATCCACTATGACAACGAAGCCATTGCTCGACTGCTGGACCGAAACCAGGATGACACCGAGGATACTGATGTGCAGAACATGAATGAATATCTCAGCTCCTTCAAGGTGGCACAGTATGTTGTGCGGGAAGAAGACAAGGTGAGAGGCTTTGGGGCCACACCCTGTCTCTCCAAAGCTATCTCTGAAGGGTAGTGCCCTTCACTAAATTTTGAAATTCTACACTCTTATTTTTGATTTATTTTCTTATCGTGGCCCCCCAGCAAAAAAGCAACAGTGGACTGCAAGCAGTTTCTCATTCTGATAGATGAGACTGGACTTTGGAGAGAGACATAGGCACAGAAAGTTCTAGTAGTCACAGAACTACTAGAGGCTGTGGGAGGAAGTAAGGGGAAGTGGAGGAGAGATTTAGAGAAGGAGCCAGTACATTGCAGGAGGAGGTGATAGGGAAAATGTGCCGTGTCCAGAAACTGCATGCCGACCTGGAGACAGGTCAGGAAGTACCCAGCAGGGTTTGCCTACATGGGGGAGAGGAATTTTAATTACAGCCAAAGGACAGCCTTCCCTCTGGTGCCTTTCAGATTGAGGAGATCGAGCGAGAGATCATCAAGCAGGAGGAGAATGTGGACCCCGACTACTGGGAGAAGCTGCTGAGGCATCACTATGAGCAGCAGCAAGAAGACCTGGCTCGAAACCTAGGCAAGGGCAAGCGGGTTCGAAAGCAGGTTAACTACAACGATGCCGCTCAGGAGGATCAAGGTGAGGACTGCCCCTAACAAGAGATGGGAAAGGAAGGAAGATGTGATGGAGAGAGCTTTGGAGGCCAAGGCTATAGAGCAGGCAAGAAGGGGAAGGGCCAAGAGGAACTTTTCTAAGGCCTCAAACAGATGGGTTTGTGGGGATTTAACTATCTAGGGACTACAGAGGGAGCCTACAGTGGAACCCACTGTTTAGAATAGCTTCGACAGCAGAGGGGTAAAGTAGGAGGTACCCAGAGACTACAGATGGTTGTGGATATATGCTAAAGGATATATGACCCAGCATCTCTAGAAGGACCAAGGCCCAGGTGGAGGTGGAGAAATGTCCAAGAGGAAAAATTCACATGGGAAGGGTCCCATTACTGCTGACCATTGGACTCCCTTTGTCCTCACAGATAACCAGTCTGAGTACTCGGTGGGGTCGGAGGAGGAGGACGAGGACTTCGACGAGCGTCCTGAAGGTGGCACTTGTCTGGACTTCCTGTCTCAGCCCTTTCATTTTCACTTTCTAGCTTTCTCTAAGCCCACTATTGTTCATTTTGTCTTTTTTTGGTCACATTTGGAACATATAGCCATGTGGTATCAGATGCTCTCGGGTCAAGAAAGGTAGTTAGGCGTGGTGATGTACACTTGCAGGCCCAGCTACTTGTCCAGGAGTTGCTTAAGTCCATGAACTGGAGGCTTGAGCAACATCTAAAAGTACAAATACATGTAAGCCAAAACTAAACAGGAAGATTATGTTAGTTTACTTTCCATGAATAACATTGTCTATCAGATATTTGTTATTAATTTTTACTTTACTTTATTTTAGTTTTAGTTTTTCAAGACAGGGTTTCTCTGTGTAACAGCTCTGGCTGTCCTGGAACTTACTTTGTAGGCCATACTGACCTGGAATTCACAGAGATCTGCCTGCCTCTGCTTCCCGAGTACGGGGATTAAAGGCATGTGCCATGGCCCTGTTATTAATTAATTTTTAAATGTGACTTCTTTTAGCTTCATTAGGTAGTGTTTCTGGCAACATGCTTGGAAGAAAATTAGAGGCCATTATGACACAGGCTAGCCGGGTTTTATATTATGGGGATGGGTACAGAGGAAGACTACGGGCTTAAAGGAGGTGATCACTCCAGTAACCAGTGTTGTCCTTACCCTTAGGGCGCCGACAGTCAAAGAGGCAGCTCCGAAATGAAAAGGACAAGCCGCTGCCTCCGTTGCTGGCTCGAGTTGGGGGGAACATTGAGGTGAGACTTTGGCCCAGGCCTCTTGCATGATCTCAAAGGAGAAAATGGAGGTGGTGGGCCTAGGGGGCACCAGCAGTAGAAAGGACTGCAGACTCCTAATCATTTCATGGCCCTGCCTCTTTCCCCACCTTCAGGTACTGGGCTTTAATACCCGACAGCGGAAGGCCTTCCTTAACGCTGTGATGCGCTGGGGGATGCCTCCGCAGGATGCTTTCACTACACAGTGGCTAGTGCGCGACCTGAGGGGCAAGACTGAGAAAGAGTTCAAGTGAGTGAGGGTGATTCTGGGACGAATTGAATAGGAGCTCAGAGCTTTGCGGACTACTTTCTTCCTCTTGGCTACCATATGATGTGACCTTACTCAGCTGATCACCACCTCCCTACCTTACCACACGTCCAGGCTCGGTTTCCTGGGATGTGGGCTCAGCCTACCCCACTTCCCCTCAGCAGAGCCTAGAATAAAGGGGCCATGTCTCCTCCCTCATGGGAGGGGTGTTTGAGGAAGGAGCCTCTCCCAGGCTAGCTTGGCCTTACATCACTTGGCCATGATAACTTGGCAGGAGGAGCTGGTGAACAGGATGAAAAACTGACTGATGGGGCCAGGGACAAAGTGTCAAGTCCCAGGAGATATAGGGGGGAACTGATGGGGAGTCAGTGGGTGAGTTAGGATGTGGAGGGCTGACGGGGAAGGTCAGTGGGTGAGTTAGGATGTGGAGGGCTGACGGGGAAGGTCAGTGGGTGAGTTAGGATGTGGTGGGCTGACGGGGAAGGTCAGTGGGTGAGTTAGGATGTGGAGGGCTGACGGGGAAGGTCAGTGGGTGAGTTAGGATGTGGAGGGCTGACGGGGAGTCAGTGAGTGAGTTAGGATGTGGAGGGCTGATGGGGAGTCAGTGAGTGAGTTAGGATGTGGAGGGCTGACGGGGAAGGTCAGTGGGTGAGTTAGGATGTGGAGGGCTGATGCAAGTGAGTCTTGGAAGTACCTAGGGAGTTGAAGTTCAGGAAGTCAGTGATCTCTGCATCTCCCTTGTTGCTTGAACCCCTCCCCACCAAGACCTTGCAATCCTCCTTCTACCCATGCTCTTCAGGGCCTATGTGTCTTTGTTCATGCGCCATCTGTGTGAACCTGGGGCAGACGGCTCTGAAACCTTTGCCGATGGGGTCCCTCGGGAGGGGCTGAGTCGCCAGCAGGTGTTAACCCGCATTGGAGTCATGTCTCTCGTCAAGAAGAAGGTATTAGTCTCCCCTCACTCAAGCATTTGGCCAGCTGCTTGGGGTCTGTCCTTCCTCTGTCTTTGATCTCTTAGTTCTAGTTCTGGCTGATGTGAGAGGAGACTAGGGCTTCCTATGCCCCCAGTGCCGGGAACTGACCCTTGTCCCTCAAACCTCCTTCCCCAGGTGCAAGAATTTGAGCATATCAATGGACGCTGGTCAATGCCTGAGCTGATGCCTGACCCCAGCGCTGACTCCAAACGCTCTTCCAGGGCTTCCTCTCCAGCCAAAACATCCCCCACCACTCCTGAGGCTTCTGCAGCCAACAGTCCTTGCACCTCTAAACCTGGTAACTGGAGTCAGGACGGTGGGAGAACATGGGCAGTCAGATGTTGGGGTAGAAAACTTCTGCTCTCCCACCCCACCCCCTGGCAAATTAGGCTGTTTGTGTGATTATAATGAGAGACATGAAGTTGGTCAACTTTATATAGGAAATAGGTTTATTTGGGCTCATGGTTTTGGAGGTTCGAGGTCAACAGCTACATCTGGTGATGACCTTCTTGCTTGCAGAACCCTGAGGTCACCCAGGATGTCACAAGGTGAAGTGCAGAGCATGCGTGCATATTCTTCTCCCTCCCTCTTAAGAGCCACCAGGATTCAGTTGGAGGGGACTTCACCCCTGACCTTATCTAATTCTATTTCCTCCAAACCCCACTGTAAATACTGTACTTACTTTCTACCATTTTCTTACCTCACACTGGGCACTAAATGTCAGCACAGGAACCTTTGGAGAACACGTAAGCCTTATCCAAACCATGGCACTCTGCCTTCACCCACAGCTACTCCCGCTCCAAGTGAGAAAGGAGAGGGCATAAGGACACCTCTCGAGAAGGATGACACTGAGAACCCGGAAGAAAAGCCAGAGAAGAACAGCAAAATGGGGGAAAAGATGGAGACAGAGGTGTGTGGGCCCCCGGATCTCTCTGAGGAGATGGAGTGGAAGGTCTGGAGGGTCTTGGTGACTCAGTACCTCGGAACTCTTTAGCTCATCTTGCCTCTACTGTCCTTCACCAGGTTGACTCTCCCAGCCCAGCCCCATCACTTGGAGAACGACTGGAACCACGGAAGATTCTGTTAGAGGATGAGGCACCAGGGGCGCCTGGAGAGGTGGAGCCTGAACCTGGGTACCGAGGAGACAGAGAGAAGTCCGGTGGGTGATTATCCTAGAGCTGATGAGGTTTGGATTCTGGAGTTGGAATGAGTAACATCCTCCCTTCCTGTGTCCTCACTCTATCCACAGCCTCAGAGCCAACACCAGGAGAAAGGGGGGAGGAGAAACCGCTGGATGTACAGGAACACAGGGACAGACCAGAGGGGGAAACAGGGGATTTGGGCAAGAGAGGTAATGGGTGGAAGGACTGGACACCTGAATCCCTGAGGGAACCCAGGGCGGTGGAATCTGGGGGAGCCAAGTGCCCGGGTCTTGGGTGGGCATGCATTAAGTAGTCCTGGGACTTAGGAGGTTGCCCTGAGGTGTGAGCTTTGCCCTGTCTGGCCTAGCAGAGGGTGTAAAAGCAGAGCGGGAGCTTCGACTTGGGCCTCCTCGAGATGAACCACGGTCCAATGGGCGCCGTGAGGAGAAGGTGGAGAAGCCGAGGTTCATGTTCAATATTGCCGATGGTGGTTTCACAGGTGCGAGCTGTCGTCTGTTACCTGCTTCTCACTGACCATTCTGGGCTTTCTCATTGTGCCCAAGGCCACCTGCTGCATTTCATTCCAGTGAGATGGTGCATGCTGACAATGAGCCTTCACACTCTAATACATTTTTTTGGTCTTAATCCTAATGTGAGCCTATTCACGATTAACTTTTTCCCCTTACCTCCTAACATAACGATTTCTGATTTTTTTCATGGAGTTTTTTTTAAGATTTATTTTTCATTTTATGTATACAAGTGCTCTATTGATTTTATGCCAGATGAGGGCATCAAATCTCATTATAGATAGTTGAGCCACCATGTTGTTGCTGGGAATTGTACTTAGGCACCTCTCGGATAGCAGCCAGTGCTCTTAACTGCTGAACCATCTCTCCAGCCCCACATGTTTCCGTTAATTTAATTTTTTTATATTTATTTTATGTCTGAGTGTTTGCCTGCATGTATATATGTGTACCACATGTATGTAGTACCCTCAGAGGTCAGAAGAGGGAGCTGGATCCCCTGTAACTGGAGTTAAAGATACTTGTGAGTTACCATGTGGGTGCTGGGACCTGAATTCTGGTCCTCTATGTGAGCAACAAGTACTCTTAATCACTGAGCTACTTATCTCGCCCTACTCACAGTTCTTAAGGGGCCTTTAGTCCTCTGCCATCACTCAGTTTTCCATCTGTACATGACTGTTGGGATGCATTCGGTCACAAACCTCTGATGCTTCTGCTCATCTCTTCACAGAGCTGCACACGCTGTGGCAGAATGAAGAAAGGGCAGCTATTTCCTCGGGGAAACTCAATGAGATCTGGCACCGAAGACATGACTATTGGCTTCTCGCTGGGATCGTCCTGTATCCTTTGTATATATGGAACATTAAGGAACCTTTCGGCTAGGAAAGAAGGTGTCCCAGTCATGTTTCTGTTGCTGTGATAAACACCATAACCAAAAGCAACTCGAGGAGGAAAGTTTATTTCATCTTACAGCTTGTAATGCATCTTCCAGGGAAGTCAGGGAAGGAACCTGGAGGCAGGAACTGATACAGAGACCATGGAGGAGTGATGACTAGCTTGATCTTTGTGGCTTGGGTTTGCTTAGCCTAATTTCTTATAGCAACTAGAAGCACCAGCCCAGAGGTGGCACCACCCACAAAAGGCAGAGTCCTCCCACATCCATCATTAGTTAAGAAAATGCTCTGTAGGCTTGCTAACAGCACAGCCTTATTTAGGCATTTCCTCAATTGAGGTTCCACTTCCTAGATAACCCTAACATGTATCAGGTTGGGAAAAACTAGCCAGGACAGAGGGGAACCACAAGTCAAAGAAGGATCCACACTTAGGGCAGGGAGGCTTGTGCCATGTTCTGGGGAGATCTGGCCAATAAGAAGAAATTTTCAGTCAAGTCCATTCAGTTAAATTCCTTGATAGTTCCCTTTCCTCCACTGGCAGTCATGGCTATGCCCGGTGGCAAGACATCCAGAACGATGCTCAGTTTGCCATTATCAATGAACCATTTAAAACTGAAGCCAATAAGGGGAACTTCCTGGAGATGAAAAATAAATTCCTGGCCCGGAGGTTCAAGGTGGGGATGAGAAAGGAAAGAAGTGGGGTGAAGCAGGCCTTGGGTCAGAAGTTGTCTAGAGGGAGTGCCAACTTCTTGAGAGCTGTGGCTAAGACCTCCGGTCTGCTTCGGAGTTGATGTAGGGGTCACATACTGAGGAGCTGGAGGTTCCTGGGCCATGAGTGGGACAGAGTAGCTCCTTAGTGCTATGTCCTGTCGCTCTGCTCACCTGTGTGTTCACCTCTGTCCTGTGCCCTTAGCTCCTGGAGCAGGCGCTGGTGATCGAAGAGCAGCTGCGGCGGGCGGCCTACCTGAACCTGTCACAGGAGCCGGCGCACCCCGCCATGGCCCTCCACGCCCGCTTTGCCGAGGCTGAGTGCCTAGCCGAGAGCCACCAGCACCTCTCCAAGGAGTCGCTGGCAGGGAACAAGCCAGCCAACGCCGTCCTGCACAAGGGTAAGGGCCGCGGTGGCCCCGCGCGGGGGAGGGCCCACAACGCTGCGTAAGTCTTCACCCCGCACCCTTCAAAATATTCCCACACCCCTCGCCCCCTTACCCCTCTACCCTCTGAACCACTCCCCTCTGACCTCTAACCCTACCTCTGACCCAGCTGGCACC
The DNA here is from genome assembly GCF_943737965.1 of Phodopus roborovskii. Taxonomy (NCBI): domain Eukaryota; kingdom Metazoa; phylum Chordata; class Mammalia; order Rodentia; family Cricetidae; genus Phodopus; species Phodopus roborovskii. The sequence goes on from NW_026126407.1 coordinate 12,120,582, forward strand.
CCAAGCCCATTCTCCTCCCTACTCGACAGGGTTCACATCAGTGACCAGTAGGGTACCAGCCACCTCATTCTGTGGGCCCTCATCCCTGGGAGTGTAACCACATGGTTGTATCTGTCACGATCCTGATAGTTTTAGTTTGTGTGTGTGCATCACGAATGTCCTTAGCTTTGATCCCACAGATCACTTTCTTAGTACCTCATTCACCCTACGAAGTGAAAATTCCTGCCCACCCACCCTTGACCGTACCCAATAAAACTTTCTTTTGACCCTCAACCCCTTCTTCCACATCCTTCTACCTTGATAATTATAGGTTAAGTTCCAGAGTCATCTAACAGAACCTGGTGTAATGACTGACTCCTGCCTGCCTTAGGTCTTTTTATGTAATGCTGACCCTTTAACCCCCACCCCATTATGTATTAAAACTGATTCCTTAAGTCACACTACCCCAATGCCACCTATTTCTTCCCCACCATCCCCAACCCCTAAGCCTCCCTTTTCCAGTATGGGATGTTCTGACAACCCCAACCCCATGTCTTCCAATGTCTTCCCCTACCTTTTTCCCATATTCTTTTTCTTCTTTATTTCCATCTGTCCTATGTGGTATCTGGCCTGATACTTCCTTCCTCTGAACCATTCTTTTCCTGTCTACTGTCTATCATTTTTGTCACTTGGTCCATGGTTCTTTGATGTCTGTGTCCTCTCTTTTCTGTCCTTGTCCATCTGACTGTCACTTTTTCTGGCTCTATCTCTCTCTCCATCTTTCTCTCGCCCTCCTTTCTCTGTGGCCCGGGCCCCAGTTCTGAACCAGCTGGAGGAGTTGCTGAGCGACATGAAGGCAGATGTGACCCGCCTGCCAGCCACGCTGTCCCGAATACCCCCCATCGCAGCCCGCCTTCAGATGTCCGAGCGCAGCATCCTCAGCCGGCTGGCCAGCAAGGGCACAGAGCCTCACCCCACACCGGTAACCCTCTTCCCCCTATTTGCTTTCCTATCAGTGCCCCCTCCACACACACACACACACACACACACTCTCTCTCTCTCTCCATCAGAACCCTATAAATAATGGAGAAATAGCCTGCTACAACAGTCTTCACCTTGAGTCCCCTGCCTGACCACAACTCTAGTAAATCTGGAGCATGATTCCTCTCTGGCTGTGGACTAACTAACCTCAGCTTGCTCTCTATTCCAGGCCTTTCCCCCGGGTCCGTACGCCACACCACCGGGGTACGGGGCAGCCTTCAGCGCCGCACCCGTAGGGGCCCTGGCCGCCGCAGGCGCCAATTACAGCCAGATGCCTGCAGGGTCCTTCATCACAGGTCAGATGGTGGTTCTGACTCCTGTTTCTCCCTCACTTTTGCCAAACTTCATCCCTGCTTGACTCTCTTGCCCAGTTCTCTTCCTTGTAAGTGTCCACTGTTTGAAGGGAGAGTTGCTCTGGACTTGTTGTACCCATTCTTTTGTGTCCCTTCTATCGCTGTTACAAAACCGGCAGTCAGGGGGCTGAGGCAGGATTCCTGAGTCTTCAGGCCAGCCTGGGCTGTGGGAGATGCTATCACATATACAGGTGTGCAGGCACACACATTTAATCCCAGCACTTGGGGGGCACTGAGTTCGAGTTCCAGGACAGTGAGAGGACTATGTAGAGAGACCGTTTCTCAAGAAAACAAGAAAGCCAAAGCTGCACTCATCATGTGACTTCATATTTCACACTTGAGCTTCCTCTCCCGATTTCCTCAAGAAGTGAATGTGAATTCACAAAGGCTAGAGAGTCAGACCCTGTCATATCGTGGCACAAGGGGAGTCTGAGGAGGAGTTCAGAGTGACAGGGAATGACATGGCAGCTGGGACAGGCTGTCATCAGTGAGTGATATTTGGGGTTTAGGGACTGACCTTTCCTTACTTGTCTCCCCAAACAGCCACCACCAACGGCCCTCCAGTGCTGGTGAAGAAAGAGAAGGAAATGATGGGGGCGTTGGTGTCAGACGGGCTGGATCGGAAGGAGCCCCGAGCAGGGGAGGTGATTTGTATAGACGACTGACTGGATCTCAGGCCTGCCCTTCACCTAGGCCCCGACCCCGGAGCCGACCCACATCTCAGGCCTTGGGGCCTGCTGCCAACCCTCCACCTTCCCCACCCCTTGGGCCACCACTGGGCTAGGAGCCCTTTTGCCCCTCTATAACGTCTCCCTTCAAGAAGGACCCCATCTCTCTGCCTCCACACACCTTTCCCACCAAACCTTGAAGACTGTGCCGGTGTGAAGAGGTGTGGGGGGGAGATGGTTAGCAGGGTCTTCTGAGAGCCCTTACTCCCCACCACCAAATACACAGCTTCCCACTAAATGATTGTCGGGGGAGGTGAAGCCTCCCAGTCCTTTCCTGCAGCATCACCTCCACCTCCTGCAAAAGTGGGTTACCCTGGCCTGGCCTTTAGGAGCTTTCATAAGGGGAAGAGCAACAAAGAGCAGGGGGCTGCGTCACCGGGGATGAAAGAAGGGGAGGGGAGGGGTGGCGGGGTGTCACCTTCCCTGCCTCTTTCAGATGGAGGGTACAGCAGCTATGAGAGAGGGAGTTGAATGCTGTTCCGCCTCAGAATAAAGGCGCTGTTCAGTGGCTCAGTTACCTCCTGTGTACCAGCATTTTGCATTAGGAACCTTTCTCCTCGCTAGGGACCAAGGACCACCCCTACAAAGAGTAACAGTTGGGTGATACTCCCTCAAGCCAAAGAGGAGCTCCCCAACCTGTTCTAGGAAAACTAGAAAGGGAGGGAGAGAATACAGAGGGCCAGACATGGGGGCCGATCTCCACTCTGGGGCTCAGGTTTCTGGGGGACTTAAATCCTCCCTCCTCAAGGCCTGGATACAGACTAAATTTGAGTAGGTCAGGCCAGGGGCCTAGTAAGGAGACTACCTTGCCTGTGGGACCAGAGCAACACAGTGGATAACAGGCTAGGGAGATATGGGCACACCCCTCTACAGAGGGGCTAGGGGTGGCAGTTTGCATGGGGAACCCCACTGCCTCCTTGCTGCCCTTTCCCAGTCTCTGCTCCCACTCCTGGTCTGTCCCAACCCCCTCTTCTGTATCAGGTTATCGGCTGTACATATAAATTATACTTTCCTTTCTGTCTGCTGTCATTTGTTCCCGGGGAGAGGGAATTCTTGTGTGGAGGTAAAGTAAGGAAAATTATTGCTTTGTACTAGTTTATCTTAGTAAACTTCCCCCACCCCCCCCCCCCCACACACACTTTTTTTTTTTTCTTTTTAGTTTTTGAGACAGGGTTTCTCTATGTAGCCCTGGCTGTCCTGGAACTTCCTTTGTAGCCAAGGCTGGTCTTGATCTCTTGAACCATTAAAAAATCAAAGGAAGCCCCTTACCATCCCCTGCAGATTCCCTCTAGAATGTAGCTCTGGCTGTCATGGAATTCATTTTGTTGACCAGGCTGGCCTGGAATTTAGAGAGATCCACCTTCCTCTGCCTTCCAAGTGCTGGAATTAAGGGTGTGCACCATCAACACCTCCATTCACGAATCAAAGTAAGACCTTTTCCCAATACCAATCACATCATGAGCTCAATGTAGAGTTGGTGAGCAGCAGGATCCCTGAGGCCATGACGGTAAGTGGCAAGCAGAGGGAGCAGGCTCCCTGACCTGAGGGAGAAGTGTAACACTGAAAACTGCTTTCCCCAAGAGTCAGTAGAGGTCACTACAGCTCCACAGGTTCACTTCCTCTATGGAGCAGAAGGTGTTTTTATTTAAATCTTGTTTGCTTTTGTTTTAAAGAAGTAGGGTTAGTCTGGTGGCACTTGTGTCATTTAAAGTGCTGGACAATACTCTGTATTCAATAACAGCCTTTCACAGGTTGAGTGAGCCAGATACTTTATTCTTACGGCTTTTACATTAAAAATAGATACATTCAGCAAACATTTCTGGAGTACATATTATACATTAATACTGCTATTGGCTCTGGAGATGGTTATTTGGAGTTCACTCTATGGAAACACTCAAAACATTAGAAAATAAATGTAGCATTCACTTTGACAGCACATATACAGAAATATGACAATAAGGCACATTACATGCTAGCCTCCAAAAGGGAACATTTAAGCTGAAATTAAGGACAGGAAAATGGCAAAACATTTTTTAAAAGGAGGCTTACACTCTATAACTAGACACATTGTTATTTGTCAATAAGTTCTTAAAGACCTCTGAAAACTGAGGTCTATTGTAAATTCACATTTTTAACTCAGAAAAAAAAAAGTTTTCTTCCACAATAGAATGTCACTTTAGAACTTTGAAGTAGGGTGTCATTAGTGTTTTAATTGTTCCACCCACAGATGATGATGATGACATCCCAGAGTGACTAAGAGCTGAACCATTGCTTTTTAACTTACACATGGATCGCCTGGGATTCTGAACACGTAGTCAGGGAATGTGGACTGGGGTCCTGAAATTCTGCACTTATAGCAAGCTGTGAGACCAACTCTGTTGGTCTTGTTAAGTCTATAGTAAGATATTTACAGGACTTTAAAACAGAACTAGTCACATATAATAAGCAATGTCCCATTATGGGACACAAACTTAAAATTATGTGAACATCTTTTTTTTTTCTTTCAGTATTGTTACACTCTGTAAAGATAACAGATAAAGGTTAAATTTTTATTCCTTTATCAAATGGCTCACCCATCCCTGATGAGCCTTACTTAAGGCCTCATAGAAACGCCCCTTGGACATTTTCATACCTGCCTTATCATGCTGAAGGAAACTATACATAATCAGGGAGGCAACTCAGTAATTTCTGGAACAAGGAGCCAAGGAGTGGGACGATGGCACGCCAGCATACGCACATAACCAGATAAGTGAGACTGACATAATTAGCTTATCCCTGCCTTTTTTTTTTTTTTTAAGTAAACATTTCCAACCACTGGCCACTGCTAAAATGGGATCTGTTGCTTAAACCGTAGCCTCCCTGAATAAATGCCAAAGCTATAGCTTTGTATGTTTTATTCCCACACTATGGTATGATTTGTTGGCCACTTCCACCCAAAACACAATTTAAGCTGGCATAGTCCAGGAGCCTCCGCTGCTCAAAGTTCACACCACCTAGGGTACTTTCTGTTCAACTCCATCACGAACGTACCAATTCCAGCATCAGTGGGGGTAGTCTTGACATCAACCCCTTTTCAGAGCACGCCCGAAGATGTGGCTCCCACCTGCCTGCTGCCACAGCTCCCAGGTTCTTCGGTTACAGCGTGCAATGGGTCATGTGCGCAATGTCCTTGACCTCTGGACAGTAGAGCACTGGAGGAAATAAGAAGGGTTAGTGGCAACAGGAAGATGCAACCTGACCCAGCATTTTTCGGCGCTCTGTGCCCAGCATTCTCCCTAGGCGGCCCCTCACCATTGCTAGGCAACGGACGCCGCAAGCGGCGCACCGGCGCCAGGACCCTGTCCACGATTCTGCGAAGCGCGCGCCAACCCGCACTTGTAGGTCCCGCCCCCTTCTCGCTCCCGTCTTCCCCGTCGTCGTCCTCTCCGTTGTCTGCGCTTTCCTTGGCCGGGCTCCCCATCGGGTCTCGTTCACGCTCAGCCCGCGCTTTTTCCTCCAACCGTGACCACAAGTCGGGGTCTAGCGCGATCTCCGAGACGCCGCCGCGCGGGAGCGGGGAAGGCGCGCGGCAGAACGGGCACGTGACAGCGCGGCGCAGGCGCACCACGCGCGCGGCCGTGCGGCTGCCGTCTCCCCGCGCCGCCAGCTCGCGCAGGCAAGCGGTGCACAGTGTGTGGCCGCAGCGGGCGCGCGCCGTGCCGGGCAGGCGGCGGGGCGCGCGGGCCGCAAGGTTGAAGGGTCGGTAGCAGATGTTGCAGTCCAGCTCACCCCGCTCGGGAAGAGAAGGCACCCTCATCAGGAGCTGCATCGTGACCGCTGTGACCCGAGGACGTCGACCCCGCGGCGTCTAGGAGACACAAGTGGCCCTCCTTGGGCCGAGGCTGGGGCCTGGGGCCGGCGCCGCCGCCTCTGTTCCCTTTTAATAGTGAGGCCCCACCCTCGAGGCGTCACACACCAGATCGGCCGCTCCCTTCCAAGGCACGCGTTGGGGCGGTAGAGGCGCGAGGCTGGGAATGCGAATGGGGGCACAGCGGGGTGAATGCCCACACGATGGCTGAACTGCCCGAGGGACACGCACCACCCACTGCCCCCTTGACGAACTTCTCATCCCCAGCAAAACACCAGTGCTGTCATTTAAACTTGGAACAGATCCCCAGGTCCCCTCTTGCACGCACACTGGCCCAAGTCTTAAGAGCCCTCTTAGTCTATTTGTCACATGCTCATACTCTTTCTCAACTCCCCCCCCCCGCGCCCCCAAAACAGGCTTCATGCACCAGGTTTACTGTTGGTTCTGCCCAATTTTATTGGGTTCCTGGATGTTTGGGTTCTGCCCAGCCATAATTGATTCTGCTGTCATCTCTCTTTGTTTATACATGATCGCTTGGGTTCTCGGAAGGCTCCCTAAATTTCATCCTTCCCCAAATAATTCAATTCCAGCTGACATCTCAGCCTAAGGAGCATGGGCTTAGGAATGCTGGGAATCTTTTCCTTCCAGAGTATCCAGGCTTGGACACCTACACAGTATGATGGTTGAAACGAAGCAGCTCTGCATGACTTCTGACTCAGGGGTCTGACTTCTGGCACAGGTAAACAGGACGTGGTACTCACAACCCACATTCCCTCATGGTATAGTGCCCACACCCAAGCTGCCTCCTTCCTCATCTTGTCCTGTACTAGTAGTCCAGGTTCTGTTGCGGGGGATAATAACACAGTCTTGACACAGGTGGCTCCAGTACAAACCCTAGTTGTGACACCACAGGCAAGTTACTTAATTTCTCTGGGCCTTGATTTCCTCATCTTCAAAATGTGGGTAATAATAGTAAGGATTGAAAGAGCTTGTGTTTGTTAGGTATATTAAATGACGCCCAGGACACAGTAAACACCAGATAAGCAATACTTATTATTATCCTTATCATCCTTGGCTTCAAGCCTGCATTAGTTTCTTGGGGACCCAGCATTTGACATAAACCATCCCTTGGTTAATCCAAGATGGGTCTCACTATGTAGCCCTGGCTGGTCTGGAACTCTGTGTGTAGTTCCAGATGGCTTCAAATTTACAGAGATCTGCTTGCCTATGCCCTCAGAGTGCTAGGATTAAAAATGTGCACCACCATGCCCAGCCTAACTCATTACCTTGTTTAAGACAGGCTTTCAAAGGTTTGTATGCCAGGAGTGCTGGCCCACAAGCTTCTGGGATTCTGAGGATTCTCCTGTATCCACTTCCCATTCATTGTAGGAGAAATGTGATTATATACACTCACCTCATATGCCCAGCTTATGGGAAGTCTGTGGATTCAAACTTAGGTTCTGATGCTTGTGTTCAAGCACCTTAGCCAGTGAGTAATACCCCCAAACCAAATCTTAATCATTGAAAGTAGAATAAAATGAGTCCAAAGTGTTTCACCCTCTAAGCCACTGATTTAAATTATCCTGCCACCTGCTCCACAGCCTTTATCACCAAGAACCCAAACTGATGATCTCCCTTTTCCAAACCAGACTTTCTTCCAGTTTTTCCTTCCCTCCCTCTTCTACCTTAACCCTTCATCTCCAAGCCCAGGCCGTTTTGTTCCTTTAGTAGCCACTCCACCTACTCAAGTCCACCTCTCGTTCACCCTCCTGGTCCAAGCTGTCACCATCTCTCATCTCCCTATGCAGTTAATTCACAAATCCACTGGTCTACAGACCCTTCCCTCTCCATGTTATTTCCAAAGAACTCTCCCAATCTCAAACCAATCCCATTCTAGCACTGTTTCTACTCCGGTTTAAAATCTTTTTTTTTTTATTTGTTTGTTTGTGTTTTCTGAGACAGGGTTTGTCTAGCTTTGGAGTCTGTCCTGGAGCTCCCTCCGTAGCCCAGGCTGACCTTGAACTCACAGAGATCCTCCTGCCTCTGCTGGGATTAAAGGTGTGATCCACCACCACCCAGCTCTGTTTAAAATGTAGTGAGTGTTGAATGGCTCCCATATCCTTTGCCACTGCAGCATCAGTCAGGGCCTAGACGAGGCTGACACAGAATGATTGTGAGTGTGAGGACAATCTGGACTACATAGTGAGTCTGTTTCCAAATAAAAGATCTACTTCCCTATCTCTGCAATGGAGGATGGCCTTGTGACCAGCTGTGTGTGTGTGTGTGTGTGTGTGTGTGTGTGTGTGTTCTGGAGCCTAATCTTCCACAGCATTGCACCTTCTGTCTGCTGGAAGGTTGCTCTCGAACCACCATAGAGGGAAGGAGGGTTAGACCTAAGCACTGGAGTTGAGGACTTATGGGGGAAGTGCCCACACCCCAGGCTAGTGCTGATTGCCTAACATGCTAGTGAAGCCATTTGGGATATTCCTGCTCATTAACCCGCTTAGTGAATACACACACATGGAGGAGGCCAAGGGAAACAGCAGTGGGACCCCACAGAATCATGGAAAATGTGTAGGTTATGCATTTGTTTTCATTTTTAATTCATTCTCTCTCTCGTGTGTGTGTGTGTGTGTGTGTGTGTGTGTGTGTGTGTGTGTGTACATGTTAGTGCAGGTGCTTCCTGAGACAAGAGAGTGTCAGATGCTACCCGGGGCCGGACTTAGGGGGTGTGAAGACCGTGGGTCCTCTGCAAGGGCAGTGTGCATCTTCACCGTTCAGTCATCTCTTCAGCCGTCCTCCCTCCCTCCTCAATTTCCTTTTTTAAGACTTGTTTCAGGTCACTAGATTTTGGGATGATTTCTGTATTTATCAACAGGTAACTAAAATAGATGCTACCCTGTTGTTATCTGGATGATTAAGATAATACTCTGAGATGCCCAGAGGGCCTTGTGTGTCATGACCTCAGTGTCCCTCGCATCTTACTTCTGTTTGCTCCTGGGACACTCCATCTTTGGAGGCCTATGGATTCTACTGTGGTTTGGATCTTAAATGTCCTCCAAAGTCATGTGGTGAAGGCCTGGTACCCAGGTGATGGTACTTTGGAGAGGGGATGGAACTGTTAGAATTTGGGTTATGGGGGTGTCATTGAAAGGGCTGTTGAGAACTCGGCCCCTTCCTCTCTGCTTCCCAGCTGCTGTTAAGTGAGCAGTTTACTCCACTATGATAGCCTGCCACAGGCTCAAAAGCAAATGGGCCAAGCAACCATATGCTGAAACTTAAGCTGGAGTAGGCCTTCCCTTTTTATTGGTTTACCTCAGGTATTTTGTCTCAGCAACAGAAAGCTGATAGACACAGTGTTCATGGTCCCTTCAGCTCCTAGGCCTTTGCAGCCACCACTGCCCTCACACTCTTGCTTTTACATTCACACCCACTGCATCTGCTCTCAGGGCAGCCTCACGCGTCAAACACCCAGTCTAGATGTTGTTAAGACCATGTGCTCCCCTCTGGACACTGGGCAACAGAAGTTTGCACTACAACAGTGACCATGTGATTGTCTCTTCAGCAGCAAACAACATGGAGGTAGTTCCAGATCCTTATGCCATGCCACAGGACTCAATGTGCAAAATAGTCATTGAACTTTTGAATAAGGTGGGTGAGAAGTGATGGCAAATGTTTATATACAAAGGGCATGAGACAATAAAGGGACTTCTAAACCGCCTTGAGGCAATTCTAAGAGGAGGTCTTAAAATATGTTGAACAGAAAAAAGGAAAATAAGAAAGTGTTGAGCATTGGGGGAGGCAGCGTTTGGAGAGGAGAACTATTTAAGGACAATACTATTTTGAATTGATAAATCCTTGTATGTTTGTCACAGAACAACTAACCACAGCTTAGTCATACATTTCCCTTCTTTGATCCCTCCACAGTCTTGCAGAATGAGTGGGAGACTAAAGGGGCGAATGTAAGTACTCATTAGTTGATCCTGATGGTTGCTAATCCAGTCAGTAAGTGGCAGGCAGCTCAGTCTCTTTTGGAAATTAGTTTTACTCTGTACTCCCAGCTTTAGGACTGAGGCAGGATGAGCAGGGAAGAAAGGAGTCACTGAGGTTATATTTAAGGGCTGCAGAAGTCATCTCCTTTGCTTTGTGGTCACTGCAGGTTGTGACTTTCCACCTACTTCCTTTCCTCCAAGAAATCAGAACGCATAGAGGAAGAAAATGGCGGTGGCACCTGCAGAGCCCACTGGATTCTGTTTTTCTGCTGCCTTCCTGTCGTACCTTTCACTGCTTTTCCTTGCAAGTTATGGCTCGTCCCTCTCGATCACTTTATCACATCACAAAACCACAACCCTCTGTGACCTTTCTTTCCCAGCCGGCCACAACAAAATGCTTTCATTTCTGGGCACCTGAAGGTACAAGCGGGCAAAGGGCCCTGCAAGACAAGAAGTGTGGCAGATAGAACTCTAAAAACGTGTGTGTGCGTGAGTGTGTGTGGTTAAGAGCACCAGCTGCTTTTACAAAGGACACAGATTTGGTTCCCAGCAACTCCATGGTGCTTCAGTCATCTATAACTCAAGTTCTGTGTCCTTTCAGGCACAGGCACAGGCACACATGTGGTGTACAGATACATAAGAAAGTAAAATGCTCATATACATAAAACCTTTTTAAAAACGGGTGGGTGGTAGAGAGGTGGCTGCTCTTGCAGAGGACCTGTGTTCAATTCCCAGAACTCACAGAGCAGCTTGCAACTTTTGTAACCCCAGTCTCTGGGGGAATCCAACACTCTCTTCAGGCCTCCTCTGTGGCCATTAGGATGTAAGTGGTGCATAACTATACACACAGGCGAAACACCCATATACATAAATAAAAATCAGTGTGGGCAGGCTAACAAAATGGCTATACAGGTAAAGGTGATTGCTGCCAACAATGACAACTGGAGTTTGATCCCAAGAACCCACATAGTAGAAGGAGAGAACCAAAAGCTTCCTCTGATCTCCTCAAGAGTACCAGGGCATGTGTATCCACACACATAAACAAACTGAATAAAACCTAAAAATGCAAGCTGGGTAGTGGTGATACACACCTTTAATTCCAGCACTCGGGAGGGGAGGCAGAAGTAGGTGGATCTCTGTGAGTTCGAGGCCAGCCTGGTCTACAAGCAAGTTCTAGGACAGCCAAGGCTACACAGAAACCCTGTCTCAAAAAAATAAAGGTGAAGCATGTTCTCCAGTTGCATCTTTCATTAGGAAGAGAGAAGGGGCAATGAAATCAACAAGGTGCATCACTGGGTTCTAGAAAAGGGATGAGGACCTGTGCCAGGGGTACCCGGTGCTTAGCTTCTCCAAGAGAACCATCACCAGGGGTCTGATGCTTGAGCCACTTGCATGAGTGGAAAGGAAACCAGCTTGGAGAGCATTTTAACCAAGGAGTAAGAGTAAAGTTACTGAGATGGTGAGGATCAAGCTGAGATTTTATTTACAGTTCCCTGGGAAGTCTTACAGCAGAGGGGCCATCTTTATTGCTTTAGGTTTATTGCCAGGAAGAAGACTGCAGTCCTCTTATGCTACATAGTAAATCCAGTTCCAGCCCAGGTTTGTCCCAAACCTTTTACAACCCCGTGTGTTTGCCGGTGGCCCAAAGGCTGTCACTAAATCCTCCAAATCACTTTGTTTTCTAAGGGCCACCCTGCCATTCCTGCGACACAGCCATCAAAGGCGTCCCCTCCTTTACCCCCTCTCTGTAAGCACAAAGTGTGACCCTAGATCTAGATTTAAGTCCTCCACCTCCAGGCAGGAGGTAGGGTTCTGGTTTCCCAAAGATTATCATTTACTTTCTGCCAGGACCAGCCCGGCTTCTATTGAACAAATACTACAAAGCCCCGTACCCTGTGTTCCAGAAAACATGATAACTCACTCTGTTCTTGCCAACCTTGACATTTCAAGGCTCAATTTTGAGGTACTCTCAGTGATTATCTGCTGGATGTTTTCTGGGTTTCGGCAAAAGGGAAAAGAAACGAGCAAGAACAAATGGCTGAGAAGTCGGCTCATGCCCGGGATTAGCGAGAAGGCCTAGCCGCAGGACACAGAGCAGGGGCGTAGGGGTTGGGTGGGAGATCTACTTTCTCTCTCAATCCCCAATGCGAAAGGATATGGCTTTGTTCATGCGAATCGCTACTCCAAGCCGGGACTCGTTGGTGGGCGGGGCTACCCTGAGTCTGCCTCTGCGTAGGAGCCGGGGTGGGGGTGAGGGAGCGATCCGGAGCTAGAGGGCTGGTTGCTGGAAAGTGGTTTTCCCGGCAGGTGCAATCACTCCTCGTTGGGTCCCCGCGCCCCCAAAGGACTATTTCTTGGAATTCGATTTGTTCCCCAAGAGCGCATCTATTTCCATCACTGTTTGTGGCGTCAGCTGACTCAGCACCTTGAGAATGGGCAGTGGAGAGGACAGTTTTTGCTGGGACACCAAAGAAGGGCATGATGAAGGCCACAGAGGTACCCAATGAGAAAGAAAGATTCTCAGCTGTTTGGCCCTGTCTCCCTGGACTTTCCTTTGCAGCGACAACTTTGTAGTCACTTCAGTCCGTTCAGGGTTACAGTATGGCTTTGACTCTAATCTCCAACTCACCTCTAGGGACCCCAGATGTTCCATCAGCTGCTCCACACTGGACACCCCCAGCAAGACTGAGCTGACACCCTCACTTCGGAGACACCAGGCTGGGATCAGAGGAGGAAAAAGAATTTTGACTCCACAAGTGTCTGCAGGGGGCCCTCTCCAGGAACATACTAGTCTAGGGATAGGTTTATGAAGTCTTACAGGGAGGCAGACCCCCGCAAGGGCTCACCTATAGCAAGTTGGGCGACAGTGCAGTCTAGCTGGTGAGCAATGGGGAGAAGGTCCATGACTCTGGCTTGTTGCTTCTTGTCATCCTCACTCTGCACTTTTTCCTTGAGCCACTGGTACCCCTGGAAGCAAAGGAGAATCGTGGAAGGCCCTACCCCCTCCTTAACCACTCAGCAGCCTAGATAGCCCAGATAGCCACCAAATCTCACCTTGACAGTGGCCTTGCATGTATCTGGAACTGGCCCATCGTACTTGCTAGTAATGAGGCCACACGCCAGGGGAGACCAAGTAACGGACCCAACACCTAAGAGCGAGAGGATTTGGTGTGGGACAGGGACTATGAGATGGGTGAAATAGGCAGGGTGGGGATGAGGGTCTGCACACCAATCTTGTGGTAGAGCTCAGGCAGCTGCATCTCCACCTTCTCTCTCTGAAAGAAGTGGTTCTCCGCTTGCTCACACACAGGAGGGATCAGATTGAACTGTCTGGCCATGGAGTACGCCTCCTGGTTGGTGTGGAAAGAAGACAGGGGTCAGAGCAATCCTTCCATTTTCTTCCTTCTCATGAGAAAAGGGGGCCAGACATGGGATGGGGAGTGTCAGAGGAACATACCATGATCTCTGCAGCACTCCATCTGGATGTCCCCCAGTACAGGGCCAGGCCCTGGTTGATGACGTAGGTCATGGCTCTCACAATTTCTAGGTGCACAGGAGAAGAGAAGCCTTGATGTCTGGTCCATGGAATCTTGGACTCCAGGTCCACCCCACCTAGACTGTCCACCCCAACAAGACTCAGGCATGTTTGTAGTCACATCTCTTCTTCCCCCGTCCTTGTTTGAGTGCTAGGGTCTGAGCCTCTGCTATGGAGGCCGGGGGACTTTTCAGTGGGGGGAGGCTGGCTTCCTGATGCCAATTGCACAGTTTTGAAGCGCCATCAGGTTTAGGGATACTGGTTTTACCCTCCATAGGACTGTTAGGGTCTGAACGATTGGCGAAGACTATGTCAACGTATTCCAGTTGAAGGCGGTCCAGGGATCCCTGTAGGCCTGGAAGTGGGAGAGAGGAGAGGAAGGTAAACATCTTACCTTCAATTTGCTGAGAATTCAGATCACACCCCCTTGTCATGGTCAACTTAATCTTCTACTTTCAGAACTTCAGAAGTAGTTCCAGTTCCTTCCAAGCCCACCCACCTCAGGTTGCCAGCCACCAGTTCTCACCTTCAATGATGTGTTTGCGACTCAAGCCTCGCTCAGTTTCTGCCCTGTAGGAAAAGGCTACATCAAGGATGGGAGTTATCTGGAGCTATGATGGCATGAGTCCTCACGGGCAGGAGGGGGGCAGGTGTGGGAAGCACCCCCCCACTCCTGCGCCATGTACCACATACTCCTTGTAAGTCTCCTCCCAGTCACTTACTGTCCTCCCCAAAAAATCTTAGTGGTGATGACATAGCTGGATCTCCTGAAACAAACAGACAAATAAATAAAATGACAGATCCAACAGGAAAATGATATTGGTCGATCATGTCTCCAGTAACCCACAAAACTGGTCTCACCTCCAACCTTTGCTCTTGAGGATGTTGCCTAGGGTTCTTTCAGCCCTGAAATAAAGACAAGGTGAGAACTCTGATCTCTCCAAGATAGACCAGTTCCTTTCCTGCCTCCCAGCTTGTCCCCTCCAGCAGAGAGAAAGGGGAGAGGGGGGAACGGGAGTCTCAGAGCAAAGGAGAGGGCTCCTGGAGCTAGTAGTGTAGTCGTATCATTTTTATTCATTTGCCCGTGTTGTGTATCAGTTGTGTACCAAGCCTTATTGTGGGTGCTTAAGGGGTATAATATAGTGAGGTGAGAGAAACAGAAGAGCCAGGGAGGACACTGCCTTTTCCGGTTTCAGTCTTCAGTCATCTGGATTCTCCCCTTCCCCTGCCTATGTAAATCAGCACGCATCCTCCTCTGGCCAGCTCTGATTCTGCCTGGGAATCCTTCTCACCAGCTTCCATAGAGTTGCTCACACTATTCCCCTCTCCTCCCTCCTCCCCCCTTTTGAGAAGAGGATCTGTTTTAGCCCAGGTTGGCCTCAAATTCTCAGCCTTCTTGTGCTAGAACTACAGGTGTGTGCCATCATGCCCAGCCTAAACAGCTCTGTTAGCACACAATTATGGTCCAACTGCGACAAGTCTTGAATTGTTGAAACACTTTACAGTGTTGGGACTCTTGTATATCCCTTGTTTGCATAATCACGTGGGCTGTATACGTCTTAAGGTTATGTTGATCTCTTCCTGAAACTGTTCATGCTTCTCTGGAGAGTCGTGGGAAGACAAATTGCGATGAGGTGGGAAGCCTCTGGGCTGAGCAGCAAATGGAGTTGTATAAAGCAGTCATTTGTTTTATGTCAGAAATTAGTACAGAGTGTCATGGATGCTCACAGAAGGTTATGACCAACTCTGGGCAGTTGGGTAAAATCTTCTTGGAGGATTTGACGTTTGAGCTAAATCTTGACGAAGAATGCTTATCAAATAATGAGGCAGAGGAAGCCACCCTAGACTCTGGCTGCTCCCAATGTAAAGTCTTAGGCATGTGATGTATTTGGTGTGTTTGAAAATACCGCTTTGTAATCTTTAGGATAAATTTGTTGGTTTTACTTTAATGTGACTGTACAATATGTCTACTGACCTCTAATCCAGAGAGGGAAGTGTTGTGAGAACTACAACTCCCATGATCCACAGGGGGAGGTAGCTATGAGCCTGAAAAGTTGGACTGTAGTGTTCCCAGAATTCCCAGGTTTTTTTTTTTTTTTTAAAGAGGGAAACAAGAATCCCTGATGTTCTCTCAGTCTGCCTTTCGCCCCAGTTCTTACTTTCCTGCCGCGTATACTTCAGCAGTGTCAAACAGGTTTACACCATGCTCATAGGCTACTGTCAGCACATCTTCTGCTATCTAGAGAAGTGAGAAAAAGTTGAAGATGAATGGCTGCCCCTTCGTTATTTCCCTCCCTGCATCCTAACCCACAGCACTTTAGTCCTGCTTGCCCATTTTCTCTCCTTTGCCTGTCCTCCAGCCTTAGATCCCTTACTGCCCCCCAAGCTTGTCCAAACCCTAACCGGATCCACTTCTTTCTCTCCCCATTCCAACACCACAACCACATCTACCCTGTTACCCATCACTTATACCTCATCTGAGATCTGAGAGCCAAATGTGACCCAGGTACCTGCAAGACAGAAGTCCGACACATGAGGACTGTGGGAACCACAATGTCAAATAAGCCCCTTTCTCTAATTTCTATTCTAACTCACCAAGGCCAAGACAGGACACCCGGAGACCAGACTTTCCAAGGTTCCTGCAGGGCACACAAGCATCAGGGAAGGGTGAAGCCTCCAGTGGGGACTTGGATTATCAGTCCCCAGATCCTGTCCTTCCAAACTGAGAAGCCCTCAAGGGTCTCAGTCCAAAGAAACCAGACCCAGTGGGTTGATGGGATTGGCAGTGCCATCCCCATAGCAGAGACCCTAGGAATATTGTTGAAAGAACTCAAGTGAACAGATAGTGACTGACTGCTCCTCTGAGAGCCACTGTCTAGCACTTCCATTCCTACCATCTGTGCTTCTGGTTTGCCTTTGCTTCTAGGTGAAGTCCTGCCTGTGTCTCCATCTCTGGGATGTGTGGAGTAATGGCTTTGAAAAATGTGGATTGTGGTGAGTTTGAGAATAGGTCCTCAGTCAAAGAATGACCCACTAGAGGGTGACAATAAAAAGATGTAAGCCAACTCCAGTCCAGGTACTTGACTAGGCACATAGACAGGGCTCCAACAAAGGCAGGTGTGGGGATGAGGAGGATTTGACAGGAAATTCTGTTTCCCTCTCTTCCTCTCTTCATTGACTTCTGAGGATTGAACTACAAATCCTTCTCTTTCCAAGTTACAGATCAAACAGCTCTACTTCCTAATCAGAGCTGCAACAGAGATGATTGGATATTTCAGGGGACTAAGACAGGCCACATCAATGACCTCAGCACATTCCCAAGAAGTGCCCCCCCACCCCCGCACCCCTTGAGTTCTGAGAGTCTCTGGCCTGCAGTCCCCTGAGTTAAAGTAAAATTTCCAGAGCCCTTCCCACCCAACTCTTGTCTTACAGCATGGGGATGAAAGACGTAGTCTGTCCCCTTCCCCTCTCCTGCCCTACCTCACCCTGGAAAGATTGAGGGAGAGCAGCCTCGGGGCTGTGGGGGCAATATCTGGGTCAGGCGCCCCAACCGGCCAGAATGAGATTGCTTCCCTTCCTCCTCTCCCCAGGACGCCAACCCAAGGACACTACGTTGGAGGGGTGGAGGGGGGAAGCAGCCTGGAGATAGATACAGGCGTTCCCCGCTTTTTTCTTTTTCTTTTCTTTCTTTCTTTTCTTTTCTTTTTTTTTTTTTTTCTTTTTTTTTACGGTTAAGGAGGGCAGCTCAGGGGCACGACCGGACTCTGTCAACCTTGGTAAACTTGGTCTCATAGTTAGGGGAACTAACAGAGACCAAGAGAGGGATTGCCAGTGACGGAAAGAAGAGGGGAATGACCCTTTAAGCTAAGTTTGAAGGGGTAATGGAGACTAATGCAGAAAGCCTCAGGGGTCCCGAAAGGGAAGTGAATGGATAGGCTGCCTGGCCACCTCATACCTGTATTTCATGCCAGTGCCTCGGCCGGTGCTCTCTCGAAGGGCCCCAGCGGGTGCTGGGGGTCGGGGTACCAGTGCAGCTCGTGACTTGGGTCCACCCCCCGGAGGATTCCCATGCCCTCCGCCCACTGGCCCCCCATTACCGCCCCCTGGACCCGGCCGGGGTCCACACAGACGGTCCTCACTGCTCCGGCTGCGAAGGTTCTGCTCGGTACACGCGATAGACACCTGCATGCCGGCTGGCCGGGGCGGGGGAGGGGGCTCGGAGGGAGAGAGAGAGGAGGGAGCGGGAAGTCCGAGGGCAGACACCGGTGTGGTGGTAGCGCGATCCCTGGGAGAGCGGGAAGGCTGAGGAGGCTGCAGCTACAGCCGCCAAACGGGATCGGGCCCGCGGGGGCGGGCTGCTGGAGGTCGCGGGGTTTGCGGCGGGAAAGGAAAACCGTGGCGGGGGGGCTGGTGCCAGGAGTGGTGGGTATTCAGATGCCGGGAGCTGTGATTCAGGGTGTAGGAGGATAAATGGGTAAGGATAAAGATAAAGTCGAGGACGGTCTTCAAGGATAGAGACCAGGGACAAGGGGTGGCGAAACACGGGTGCCACTTCAGCTGGAACCGCTGCGGGACCGCGGTGCTCCCAGCCGCGTCGGCAGCGAGCCTAGCTCATCAACATGCAGGCCCTGCCCCTTCATCTGCATGGATCCGCCTGCCTCCAAGCCGAACACGCGGCTTTCTCTGCATAAGCTCCGCCTGCGGAAGGCTCCCGCACTTAAACATCAGTGTGCCTTGGTAATTACAACCCGTTTTAGGAACGAGGTTCTCACTTTCTGTACTTGAAGCACGTCAGCTTTCCTCCAGGTCAGTGGCGCGCAGTCGGGAGGGGCTTTTTTTTTGTCCCCCAGAAAACAAGGTTTGGAGACACTGATTGTCACAACTACAGGTGAGGCAGGATGTGTGTACTACATCTAGCAAGTGGTAGCAAAGGATGCTGCTAAAATTCTAAAATGCAACAAAGAATTATCCAGCTGATCCATGGCGAGCAGTAAAAGAGTGGAGAAATCTTCTGGGAAAACCTCTTTATAGGCTTCAGGGATGCGTGGTTACCCTAGTTCTCATCTTTGGGGGAGTCACACGGGGAGGGGGCCACAGAAACTCAACACTCAGGCAGCAGGAGGTGACAAAAAGTTTATTCTTTGTTTCTCACAGAGTCAAGCAGGGTATAAAACTGTCAAGGACCCTTTGAGTTTCATTCTTATGACCTGAGGCAGTGGGTGGTGGGGCCTTCAGGGTGAAACTCTAGGGGGAGTTAGGGAGGTGGAAGGGTTCACAGTGCCACAAGTCAGAAGGGTCCAGACAGTCACAGAGTCTTCTGAGGGGCGAGGTAGATGTTTCAGCCAGCTCGGGCAGAGAAGAAGGGCAAAGATCTGACATAAGAGTCTAGCCGGGAGCGGAAGAGCTCACTTTGCACAGTCTGTCCCAGCGGGCACAGAGGATTCTTCACGACCAACTCCACATACAGCTGTGAAGAGGAGGGTGTGTCAGCCAGATTTGGGACACTTCTCATTTTCAATCTCCAACCTGGTATAACCTCAGGGACGTAAGAATACACAAGGGGGGGGGGTGCTGAAGAGATGGCTCATCGGTTAAGAAATCGTATAGCTTTTGCAGAGGATAGTCAGTGCCCAGCACCCATGTTGACTGGCTCACAACTGCTTGTATGTATGACCCTCTTCTGCCCTCCACAGACACCTGTACTCACATGCACACACACCCTCTACACATACATATAATTAAAATTAAATCATTAAAGTCCACTCAACCTATCCCTTAGGAAAAGCTATTCCTGTTCAAGGAGCTGAAGGCTCTGGAGAAAACTGAGTTCAACAGGGATATAATACAGAAGGGTTAGGGCAGAAAACTTGAGGGGCTCCTAGGGCTCTGGGAGGAGGGCTCCTGGCTGACACTGACCGCACTGTAGATGTGGTGTAGTACATCTCGAATAGGACCCACGCCCAAGTCAGTATTCATGACAACCTTGATTCCAGTGGGCGTTTCATAGTAATGGAGTTTGTACCGGCTAGTTTGGAAAGACAGAAAGCCATCCTTCCTGCAGAAATGGGTATTGAACAGGAGTGAAATAACCCCCAAAGAAATATTTGTGATCCCCTCAAGGTCAACTCCTTCCTATTCTTATAAACAGATGGTTTGTAGCAGCCTCATTGAATAAAAACACCTACCATCATCCCCACCCCTCGACTTAGCTATTGCTGCCTTCACCCGCCTACTCTCAGATTCTCCCTGCAGCCCTTTCTGCCAGCTTCGGGCTCTTGTTCCAGATTCAGCCCTCTCTCTCTTACGTCCCCCTCCCCTCTCTGGGGCCACATGCCAATTACATTCCAAAACTAATATCTCCCACTCCCAAAGCTAGTTAGCCCTCCCTTCAGCACACCCTCTAACACTACCGTACATGTCTAGCGGGGACATCTTGCTGACAAACGAACGAATGGAGAAGAGCATCCCATACATCAGCTTGTACTCCTAGAGGGAGAGGAGGTAGAGTTAGGTCTCGGTTATGGAATGAGACAGGATGGGAGTGGAAAGAAACCGGGATTTGGAGAGGAGAGACTAGGCTGGGACGATGTGCGTTTGGGAGTGTGCCGGGACCCTCCGATCACCTCTTCCTTAGGGATCCCCGCTTGCTTCTTGCGGTGCCATTCGCTGTAGTGTAGACACACTCCATTCCGGTCAAATAGGTACAGATTGTGGACAGTCATCTGCAAGATAAAGAGCCTCGCTCGATGGCATGCACCCGACTCTATAGGACCCGGTTCTTCAGCTAGGTGGGATCCACACCTCCGGACTCACCGGAATTGCCAGTGAGGGTGACAAGCTACTTCCGGTTTCCAAAGCCCAGCTGTGTTTCAAGCCGCACTAGCAGAGCCAGACTCCGCCTCTCTGCCGCAGCCAATGCATGCTCACCGATGCCTCACGCATGCGCACCCAGGCCTCTGAAGCCTAGTGAGGTGTGGAGAGCGTGGTCTCGCGGGCGTGTGACGTAATTCATGGGAGGCGGGGCTGCAGGCGGTGGGCGGGAGGTTGCCAACGGTTTTGAGAGCAGAGTGTCGCGCTGGGAAGGGGTGTGCTTTGGTCTTTCTCTGTCGAGGTTGTAGGGTAGGGGGACAGTCCTCTTCATCTTGGCAAACTAGGGGCCGGCATGCTCAGAGCAGTCAGAATCGGGTGGTCGCGGTAGAGGATCCCAGGCGGGCCGTGCTAGGTGGTGGGGAGGCGCGTGCATTCTAGGGCCGTTTGTAGAGATTTCTTAGGGTGGAGTAGGGAAGATTTTTTTTTTTTTTTTTTTTTTTTTTTTCCCACATGGGAGTCGACTCTGGGTGGAACAGGTGAATTAGGGGCAATGAAGTCTTGCTTCTTTCTGCATAAAACCAATTGAGGGACAGACATTGGCTCCACTTTGGTTTGGGGTCTGTGTTTGCACATTTTGAGTGTGAAAAAGTTAGCCGGTGCTGAAGCTGATCTGCCGCTTCCAGAGTTCCCGTTAGGAAGGAACTTTAGCGTTGTCGTTGCCCTGCAGGTCTTCTGTCCTTTACCTGGAAAGCCTTGCTTTCGTGGTTTCCAGAAGAAGGAATGTCTTTGTCCTCTCCATGGCCTCTGGAGCCAGTGGACACTCCTCCTACCAGGAGGACCTGATACTCCTATTTACTGAGGATCCACCAAAGGGCCTTCCTCCCTTCTTACAAATCTTCCTTCTCGGTGAACTTATCCACAAGTTTGGAAACTTTCCAAACAGCCAGGTGTTGCCAGTTTTCTGCTGTGTCCAGCTGTCCCTTCACTGTACATGGCTACAGCAGCTACCAGCCCCGGTTCTCCTCTCCAGCCAGAGGACCTCCTGAGCGATTCATCAGAGCCTCCTGGGTTGAATCAGGTGTCCTCAGAGGTCACCTCCCAGCTCTATACTTCTTTGCATCTCAGCCGTCAAGCGGAGGCAACAGCCCGCGCACAGCTGTATTTATCTTCCACCTCCTCACCACCTAATGAGGGCTTGGACAGCTTGGCTCAAGAACTGAGTCGCAGCTTGTCCGTTGGACTGGAGAACAACTTGAAGAAAAAGGTGAGAGAGGTGTGCAGTGGAGATCTTCCAAGCATTAGAAAGCATTAGGCTCTCAGATTTTCAGGTTAGCTTGTTGTGCCTTGAATCTATTACTAGATTTAAATTATCTCCTAAGTACACAGGTTTTCATGCTTTTGTCTCATAGAAGACGTGAATGAAGGAATGCCATGAAACCACATTACTTGGGAAATGATGGTTTCTAGTGTTTTGGATTTTTCTTTTTCTTCTTCTTCTTTTTTTTTTTTTTTTTTTTTTTTTTTTTTTGCATGGTTCAGACATCTGCACTGTAGAGTAGGTTGGTGTACTGGAAGTGGGGATTAGGTTTCTTGGACTCAGGTGAAAACAGAAGCAACTTAAAGACAGCAGCAAAACATGCAAAGGTCTTTTCAGCTGCAAGTTTTGATTGCATTGTTCAAAATGTGACATACAAGTCATTAAAATGCATGTTTCAGAGAAGGTAGTCAGTGTCACCAATGGAAAAGGTACCACTAGTCCACAGACAGGTTAGGTCTGCCAAGGTGTGGGATCCAATAGAAAAGCTGCACCAGTCTCCTCCAGACAGGGCATTTGCTCCGCAGTTGACAGCAGTCCCTTCTAGCCCTGTTTTATACCTGCTGCTTTATTCACACATTCTCCTTTCTGGCTTCTGTGAACATTCGGGTTTTGGGTTCAAGGTTAAGATCTTTTTTGTTGGGTTTAACAACTTTCCTCGATTTGCTAAGTCCTGTTTGAACCGTCTACCCTGGTGGATGGTATGTGGAATATAGATGATACAGGTTAAGTATGACTTCTGTGGGCTTTCCCCTTAGGATGGGTCTAAGCATATCTTTGAGATGGAAAGTGTTCGGGGTCAGCTCCAGACCATGCTCCATACCTCACGTGATGCGACCTTTCGTAAGTTGGCCCCTTCCTTAGAGCTCTAGAGGAAAGCTGAGGTGTAGGAGCAGAAGGGAAGCGGGAACTTAGACCTCTGAGGTGAGATTTGAGAAGAGAAAGCACTCATTCTCTGGGGAGAGGTTTGGGGGGGTGGGGGTACACTTTTTCAAATGGCCTCTCTTCCTGTTCCTACTTGTTCCTTACTCTGGGTCTCTTGGGCTGCAAGCAGAGGATCCCCTCATTCCAGGAACTGGCTCCGAGAGACGGGAAGAGGACTCCTTTGACAGCGACAGCACAGCTGCCTTGCTCAAGTGAGTCTCGTAGGAGGTCCCCTGGCCTTGGAGTTCTCGCTGCAGCTCACTCGCTGTTGTTCTCCTCTCTCGTTCCCTTGTCATCACTTTTCACTTCTGGGGAACCTCAGAAACCTGTCATGAGTTTTCATCTTTTGCTGTCTAGTCCTTAGCTCTCTCTGTCCTTACTTAGCCCATCTTCCTCTTGAAGAATACGCTCATTTCTGCTGTTATTAGACCTCATTTTAGGGGCATTTTAGGGGAAGAGCATCAGGAGTAGATCACAGGCCTCTGTGCTATTGATTGCTCTCCTTAGCTTAAGTTTATGACTTTGGGCAAGTCTCTTGCATGTGCTAGGTCTTGGTTTTCTGATGTATAAACAGGCACTGTAGGATCAGTGGATTTCAAAGGTTTTCCCAGTTTTGACAGTTTCTATCTGGTTTGCTCAGCACTCGGCCTCTGCAAGATCTATCACCATCCAGCTCAGCCCAGGCATTGGAAGAGTTGTTTCCCCGTTATACCAGCCTTCGGCCAGGGCCTCCTGCCAACCCCCCAGATTTTCAGGGGCTGAGAGATGCACTGGACTCAGAGCTTACTCGCCGCAAGGTGAGAGGCAAAGGCTTTCTTCTGGAAGTGGCAAGGTTAGAAATTAGGAGTCTTGGGTGGAAAAGTGGGGCTGGGAGTTTATGAGCCTGCAGGCAGGGTCTGTGCTCTAGGGTGTCTTCAGAAAGGCCCTCAGTAAGTGTCCTGTGTAAAGTGTACCACCTTCCCTGCAGAGAATCATCAGATCCCTGATTCCCTTCAGCAGCTCATCATTCACACACATCTTATTTGTTCTCCCCTCTAAAGTCTAAGCTCTTCAAGAGTCAGTACCATGTCCTATTCAGTACTGGCTCTCTAAGGTCTAGACTACTCCTAATAGGAAAGAAAAAAAAAAAAAAACCAGAAGCATTCCATGTTTGTTGAATGGATAAGAACTTCCCTGGCTTGCAGAAAGCTTTAAAGCTATGGGTGATATAGTGATCTTTTCCTCCATGACTGCCAGCCTTATGTCTGGAGGGGCAGGCAGATGAACAAGAATGAAGAAAAGGCAGAATCACTGGTTGTCAATTTTGGAACTCTCCCCATTATTTTAAATGCTGGGCCATAAATGAAAGGCTCTCTGCTTTGTGATCAGTAAGCTCCTCAGAGTTGCAGTGTAGGCTGCTGCCGTACCTCTGCCAATTGGCTTATGGAAAATCTAGGAAAGGGAAGAGCATGGGAGCTAACAGCCATTTCCTGAGCTAGTAGAAGAAAGTGTTTGGAGGTCTTGTGCTCCAGGATCCCTGATTCTTCCTTTTCAAACAAGTCTGTTTTGGGGATCTGAGCTTCCTGACTCTAACCAATCTCTCCTAAGGATGCTGAAATGTCTGGTGCTGTGTTCACAATAAGAATGAACAGCACTCACAAGCCTCATGTTTCTTTCCAGCATTGTGAGCGCCACATTCAGAGCCTGCAGACTCGGGTGTTAGAGTTGCAACAACAGCTAGCTGTGGCTGTGGCTGCTGACCGCAAGAAAGATATCATGATTGAACAACTAGATAAGGTGACAGGGTGTCGAACATCGGTGGGTCTTTCCCTGGAGGGAACTGTAGAAGTGTAAATGGGGGATGGTAGGGTCTCATTATATAGTCTTCCTTTGAGCTTTTAGTGGCCATCCTGTGGCCATCCTGCCTCAGCCTCCCAAGTGCTGGGATTATAGGTGTGAACCGCTATACACTGCTTAACCACTGTGTGTGCATTCTAACGGGAGGCAGAGATGGATGAACAGGTTTTCTGACTTGGGAGAAGGATGTAGCTATAACTTCTAGAAAAGAGGGCAAAAAATGATTTTGAAATTCCATTTTACTCTCCTTTCTTGAGACCCTGGCTCGAGTGGTCGAGGGCTGGAATCGGCATGAAGCTGAGCGGACAGAGGTGCTTCGGGGACTTCAAGAGGAGCGCCAGGCAGCAGAACTCACCAGAAGCAAGCAGCAGGAGGTCAGAGACCTGGCTTATGTGGCATTAGAGCCTAGGCCATAGATGTCTAGATGGAAGGAAATGGCTTTGGTATTAGGGTTCCCGAAAGACTGGCCTCTACTCATAGTGCCGTTCTTCTCTCCCCTTTCCTCTACTATTACTGCATCTACTGTCAGATTTATATTAGTGGTGGCTTCCCAGTCTTTCCTACTTCACACCATCTTCTCTTTGGTGCCATAGGTTGGTTAGTCAACACAGGGGCTTCAAGTTTACACTGCTTACTATTTCTGAAGTACAGGCATTTTCATGGTTCTATGTTTTTCTCTCCCGAAAGACAGTAACTCGCCTGGAACAGAGCCTTTCTGAAGCCATGGGAGCCCTCACTCGTGAGCAGGAGAGTAGCAGACTGCAGCAGAGGGAAAGGGAGGCACTGGTGAGAAGGCGGCTGGGTGACCACAGCGGGGCTCCTTAGTCGCGTCTAGAGGCCTGAGGGCTCTACATCATCTGAGGGATGATGTAGAGGAGTGTGCAGTTTGAGTGGCGCTGGGGCAGTGCGGCTCAGGTACATCCTCAGAGTATTAGTTCTGTTAGATAGTCTACCGAGGGCAGCCCCCTCTTCCAAGGCCTGCTGCCAGGCCAATTTGAGGCTGAAAATTATATCCTTATTAAAAATGATCCTTTAGCCCATCTGAGGAGCTGGGTATGGTGTCTCAGACCTTTAGTCCCAGCACTCTGGAGGTAGACAGAGGCGGGTAGATCTCTGTGAGTCTGAGGCTAGGCTGGTCTATATAGAGAATTCTAGGCCAACCAGGACAACATAGTGAGACCCTATCTCCAAATACACACACACACACACACACACACACACACACACACACACACACACACACACACGGTTTTCCTAGAACCCTTCCCCTAGTGAGACCCTATCTCCAAATACACACACACACACACACACACACACACACACACACACACACACACACACACGGTTTTCCTAGAACCCTTCCCCTACTTTTAAAAGCCAGAGGACCCTGGAATCTTTGAGCCTTATACATGCTAGACAAGAGTTCTGCCACTGAGTGGCACCCTCAGTCTCTTGCCCCTAGAGGCTTTGACTCAACAGATACATTATAGGTTTCAGAAATTTCCTAGGTGATTTGTTCACTCAGGTGTGGGAACTGGGCTGGGTTATATAGCCTAAAACAGTATAGTATGAAACTCATTGGAAGTCTTAGAGCACATGAATACCTATGTGAGTTAGTAGCCAGGCTTGGAACTTGTGGCTTTCATGACACATGCTTGCTACATGTAGATTGATGCTTGTGGTTAAACAACTATACCTGACGGTGCTAATGGTGTAGCCACTTGACCTGCTCCTGAGGAGGCTGGATTTTCTTCCTTTTTTATGATGATGGTGATAGCTATTTGTTAAGTACTTGCTAGGTGCCAGACATTGCTAAATGCTTTTTATACACTACTTTTTACTTTAATCCTCACAAGATGAACAATGTTGATTTTTTTTCCTTTTACAGATAATGATGTGTGCCTAAGAACACACAGTATACTGGGCATGGTGGCATACACCTGTAATCACAGCATCTGGGAGGCTAAGGCAAGAGGATCATGAGTTCAAACTCAGCCCAGGCTAGATAGCCAGATTCTAACTCAAAACCACATAATATACAAATATGAAAAGTAGGATTCAGGCTGAGATTTAAACCCAGATCTATCTAACTCTGGGACAGAGTTTTATATATTTATTATTTTTATTTAAAAAATTATCAGCAAGGTGCAGTGGCATACATCTTTAATCCCAACATTTGAGAGGCAGAGGCAGAGGCAGGCAGATCTTTGTGGGTTCAAGGACAGCCAGAGCTACATAACAAGGCTCTGTCTCAAAAAACCAAAAAATTTAAATTGTTTTGAAAGTTCCATAAGAAGTAGTGTGCTTATATCACACATTCACAGCCCATGATATGTTAAATCTTCATTTGACCTTACATTTCCTTTAATAAGGTTTTCCAGCTCCCCTTCACACATAGCCTGTCTTAGTGTAAGTTTCTCTCAAATGTGAAGGTTACAAGCCAGGAGCAACGTGCCAGGTGGGTTGTTTCTGACCTGCAGGCAGGTAACTTCTTGTGGCACCCTCACTTGGCAAGAAGGCAAGGTGGGTCTGCTTTTAAAATAGACTATATTTTATTTATTTATTTATTTTTACCGAACTTGTACATATAAACAATGTGTCTTGATAAATGCACCCCAAATCCTTCCATACCCCCCACCCCCAGAGGGCCTTCAGTATGTCTCCTTCAAGTTCTTTCCTTCTGGGTAACCCGCTTAGTGCAGCTGCTGCTACCTTTCCTGCTGTTGGCTGGTTACACACAGATCTTATGCAGGTGACCATGGCTGCCGTGACCATGAATGCAAGTGCCATGCTGTGTTCAATGGACAGCATTCGACAGCACTCCACTCTGTCCCTCTTCATGCCATTTCCTGAGCCTTGGGAGGTGGGGGGGCAGGTGGATAGCGATATGGATGCCCCCACTTAGGGCTGAGCACTTACTACCAAGTCACTCACAATGTTGTCTCCAGTTCTGAGTGTCCAAATTAAGTGCTGCCCCTGCACAATGAACCTTCTCTGGCTAAATAAATGTGTTTAAACATGAATTTAAAATTTTTATGTGTATGGTTGATTTGCCTACATGTATGTCTGTGCACTTTGTGCATGCCTGGTACTCACAGAGGCCAGGAGAAGGCTTCAGGCCCCTGATAACTGAACCTGGGTCCTCTGGAAGAGCAACCAATGCTCTTAACCACTGACCCATCTCTCTAACCCTTAAACATGAATATTTAGAAGACATTTTGACATCAGTCCACTTAGCAAGATAGCGGTAGTAGGTTCCCCACCCCCAGGACCTGTAACTGTCAAGCCCTGGGCTTCTGTTAGGGTTACAGTACCTGGTGAGCATTCCTTCTGGGGGATCTGTGGGATGGAGTTCTTGCCCACTGTATTATAATCCTGTTAGCTAGTCAACTGTCGGGTTCTAGTGACCACAGTCCTTGGCACTCACATTGTATGGGGTGGTTGCCAGGCCTCTCAGGACACACTAAAGAAGTTGGCCTTCTCCCGCGGCTTTAGGAAGAAGAAAGGCAAGCTTTGACTCTGAGGTTGGAGGTGGAGCAGCAGCAGTGCCGGGCCCTCCAGGAAGAGCGGGATGAGGCTAGGGCTGGGCAGCTCAATGAGCACCGCAAGCTGGAAGCCCTTCAAGTTGCTATAGAAGAGGAAAGGCAAGCCTGGACCCAGCAGGAACACCAGCTGAAGGGGCACCTTCAGGCCCTGCAAGAGGAAGGCCAGGCTCAGCTGGAAAGAGAGAAGGTAGAAGTGGCAGTTGGAGGAGTTGGGAAATGGAAACACACGCTGGGAAAATTACTGACTAGGATGAGATGCCGGAAGATGGAGGTCAATAGGGAACAAGGATGGAGAATGAAGAGTTACACGTGAAAGTTGGGAGTTGAGGACCAGTGTGAAGGTCTTGGAGCAACAGATACATGGCAGGCCAAAGAGTGACATTCAGCAGAGATGGGGAAACAGGACAAATGGGAGGAGGGAAAGATGGGGTGTGACTTGGAACCAGCAACCAGGAGTTAGGAGGTGAGGCACATGCACTGAGACCAGATTTTCCTTAGGGGAACAGCCAGAGGGAGGCGCAGGCAGCCCGGGAGGCCCAGCACCAGTTGGTACTGCTGCAATCTGAGGTGCGGCGGCTGGAGGGGGAGCTGGACACAGTCCGGAGAGAGAGAGACGCTCTGCAGCTGGAGATGAGCTTGGTCCAGGTGAGCAGCACAGGGCTCAGAGGGGTTTTCTGTAGCTGAGAAAGCAGCTCTGAGCACATACAAAGACTTTGTAGGAATTGTGGAAGATTTGCCCATCTCAGGTATTTGGGACTTATCACTGGTTAATTCAGTAGTATTCTGTCTTAAATGGCACTATATCCTCATGGAAGGACAGTGTCCCACAATGTGATCTGACTTACTGTTACTTTTAGACTACAAAAGTTTAAATGTGAAATACCTTATACTATTCTCATACAATACATCCCAACTGCATCTTCCCCTTACTCTGCTCTTAAAGAGATGATAGATACCCACTTATTGCATACACTGACTGAGCAGTTGAAAGTTTTTGTTAGACCTGACTCCAATTGGTAATGGTCTGCTTTATATTTATCATTACTTTATTTATCCTTTTAAAAATGTATAATTTATTTTATTTTATGTTCATTAATATTTTGCCTGTACACATGTCTGTGTGAGGGTGTCGGAAGCCCTGGAACTGGAGTTACAGATAGGTATGAACTGCTATGTTGGTGCTGGGAATTGAACCCTGGTCCCCTGGAAAATTAGCCAGTATTCTCAACTGCTAAACCTTCTCTTCAGTCCCTACTTTATTTATCTTTTAAAATTTTTATTTATCAGCTGGGTGGTAGTGGTTCACGCCTTTAATACCAGCACTCAGGAGGCAAAGGCAGGTGGATCCCCGTGAGTTTGAGACCAGCCTAATCTACAAGAGCTAGTTCCAGAAAAGGCTCCAAAGCTGCACAGTCTCCAAAAGCAAAACAGAGCAAAAATTTTTTATTTATCATTGTATATTTGGTATCTCTGTGTGTGTGGGTGGGGTGGGGTGAATATGTACCATGACACTTGTAGAGGTCAGAAAATAATATTTTCCGTCCACATGAGTTTTGAGATTGAACCCCGGTTCAGTTCCCAGTACTGGTTAAAACAATAGCCAAAAACCTTTCTGGAGCGGGAGAGATTGCTTGGCGGTTAAGAGTACTGGCTGATTTTTCAAGGGACACATCTGTAATTCCAGTTCTAAGGGATCCAATACCCGTTTCTGGTCTCTGTGTGGACCAGGCACCAACATGAAACATGAAACCTGACATTGAAGAGCCTTGACTTGGGAACACTCTTAGTTCTGACCATTGTGGGCCTCTGTTTTAATGTGTAAAATGTGTGCTAAGAGCCAGTTGGAGAGTTTCTGAGAACAAGTCAGGAAATCCAGCAACATCACAAAGGACATATATGGAGAAACAGCCACTGTGGGATTAGAACTGAGCTCTCCCAAAGTGAAGTGGCCGTCAGATAGACACCAGTGAGCTGGAGGCCTGAGGGGAGGGAATGGAGGTGGCTTTTGTAGACGACTGACTGAATGCCTCCTGAGTTCAGACACATACTGCAGATTGTTCTAACATTCCCTTGGGTTAATATATCTGTATTTTCTGTTCAAAGCCACTTTACTTTTGTGTGCATAAATGATGTGTCTCACGGTTCAGGAAAGAAAGGGAACCTGTGTCACTCTGAGGCAGATTTCTTGTTCTTCACCCTCGAGGCGGATAAGGGCTTGTTGGTACTGGCTTTGTTTACATTTCCACTGCATAGAAGACTAAACTCAAACAGAGTTGAGCCGACAGCCAGTCCACTCTAATTCACTCCCAGGCCCGGTACGAGAGCCAGCGGATCCAGATGGAGTCAGAGCTGGCTGTACAGCTGGAGCAGCGGGTGACAGAGCGTTTGGCAGAGGCTCAAGAGAACAGCGTGCGGCAGGCTGCCTCCCTCAGGGACCATCACAGGTACTTGGGACTTACTAGATGGAGCCTCTCTGGCAGCAGCAAGTGTCATTAGCTTCCTGCCCATGTGCTGAGAGCTGCTTACCCTTTTCCAGTGTGACTCCCAGCATGCTTTGCATCCCATCCAAGATCTAAGATGCTCCCTCTTGGGAGAGTTCCATGAAGTGCTTATGGAGAGGCATATGAAATTTCTCTCCCAGAAGGCACAGCCCTGTCCAGAAGTGGCAGGACAGTGATGTTCCCAGCTCCTTTTTTGGGATAGTGTTGAAGTGTTCACAGCTGTTGTGTATGATGAGAACCTCTCTCCTACCTCAGCCTTCTGTCACTCCATCCCTCATCCATGTCTTCTGGAAGGGCTTCCTTTTTGTTTGTTTGTTTGGTTTTGTTTTTATTTTTTTTTGTATATAGATTAGACTGGCCTTGAATTCACAGAAATCTGCCCATCTTTCCCTCCTGAGTGCTGGGATTAAAGGCGTGTAACACCAAGCTTGGTGGAAATGCTTTCTATTATGTCATTTTCAAGTGGATGTGGATTACAATCCTGTAATCTCAGTTTGGGTGGCTGAGGCTGGAGGATTGCAAATTTAAGATGAGCCTGGGCTTTGTAGTGAGATTCTGTCTCAAACAAACCAAACCAAACTGATGGGCTAATCTATTGATTCCCATGAATCCCTGCTGCAGTCTCTGGGGAAGCCACTCTGTGGTATCTGCTTTGCTCTTACCTGTCCCTGTGCTGCGGCTAGGCCAGGTGATTGCAGCTGTCTGTGTCCCTGACCTGAACCCACTGGAATAAGGGTCCCTAATGGTGAGGTGTCAAGTAGGAACACCAGGGATGAAAAATGAAGATGACAAATGCACTTGCTGGGACCAGCAGGTCTTGCATAAGCTGATGACGTATGTCAAACAGGTTTATTAAGAAGTATAGCATCACTGGGTGGTGGTGGTCCAGCACTTGGGAGGCAGATAGATCTCTGAGTTTGAGGCCAGCCTGGTCTACAGAGCAAATTCCAGGACAGCCAGGGCTACACAGAGAAACCCTGTCTCAAAAAAAAAAAAAAAAAAAAAAAAAGAAAGAAAGAAAAGGTAGGTCAGCAGTAAGCTAAGTCAGACATATTGGCAAAGAGAACACAGGATCCCTCAGACACAGCTGCCTAGGGACTGATAGCCACAGCCCAGGGGGAAGAGTCAAGTCCCCAGAAACTACAACCTTGACTCTCTGAGGAGACCCTAGCTCCAGCCCTAAATTGGCCTTGCCAAGTCCACTCTGAGACAAGGACACAGAACTAATGCTCTTTCTGTCCTTTCATGGGGCCTCTGAGAATGTCTTGTGTTGGTCAGGCTCCCCACATCTCTCCTTACCTATACACATTCTGTCTTTTTCTCAACGATCACACCTTTCTGTTTAAAAATGTCCGTGTTTAGGTATGTTCAGTCAAGTACAGATGCCTGTGGAGGCCAGATAGGGGGTTGGACCCACGGAGCTGGAGTTGGCAGCAGTTGTTAGCTGCCCGGTGTTGGTGCTAGGAGCTGAACTTAGGTCCTCTGCAAGAGCAGTACATGGCACACTCTTAGACACCGAGCCACCTCTCCAGCACCCTGGTGCTACCTCCTGTCTCTAGCCTGTTTGTTTTTTTTTTCTTTCTCACTTGGGCCTTCCCAGGAAGCAGCTACAGGAACTCAGTGGGCAGCACCAACAGGAACTGGCCGCTCAGCTGGCTCAGTTCAAGGTAGAAATGGCTGAGCGGGAGGAGCGGCAACAGCAGGTGACTCAGGATTACGAGCTCAGGTACTGGGGATGGTGAAGAGCGGCCTCTCAGATGATTGGCCTTCCCTCATGCATGCGTCTAATCTTTAGTAACTTTGGAGGTCGGATACCACATCCCGGCTTGTGTCTTCTTGGCCTCTGTTCCCTTAAAGTCCCTAAGTCACCTTTTTAATGTGTGTGTTTGGATGTGTTCCTTTGGATGATGTGAAGGTCACAGGTCAATGTCAGATGTCTCCTTCACCTTGTTTTTTGAGACACTGAACTTGGAACTCACCAATCTGGCTAGACTGTCTAGCCATTGAACGCTTGGGATCTCTAGGCTCTCACCCAGCACTGGGGATCCCTATGTGCATTGCCGCACCCTGCCCTCCCATGGGGACCCTTGGGCTTTTACAATAGACAGGTACCAACTGAGCCTTGTCCCCAGCTGCTCTCTTTTCTTCAGACTGGCAAGGGAGCAAGCTCGAGTGCGTGACCTGAAGAGTGGCACCCAGCAGCTGGAGGAGCAGCGGGTAGAGCTGGTAGAGAGGCTCCAAGTTATGCTGCAGGCCCACTGGGATGAGGCCAACCAGCTGCTCAGCACCACGCTCCTGCCTTCCAACCCTCAGGTGGGCATTGTCCCAGAGAAGAGCTGTCCTGCCCAGCTAAACCGTTTTTCCATGGCCATAACTTACCATACTGGCCCCAGTCCATTGGGAATAGCTCTGTGATCCCAGTAGAATAATGGCCAAATTAATTATGGCAGTAAGTTGTTGATAAGGCTTTGGAGTTAGCTGTCAGTAAGGTTTTTGTTTTCCAAGATTGTGGATCTGACTTCATTCCCTAAAACCCATGTTAAAAACAAAAATGAATAGCTAGTCACAGTTGCTTGTGGAGAGGTGGCGGCAGAAGGTCAGAAGCTCGAAGTTGTCCTCAGCTTTATAGTGAATTCAAGATAAGCCTGGGCTACATGAGGTTCTGTCTCAAAGGAAAAGCAAAACAAAACAACCAACCAAACAAAAATCCCCAGCAACAACAACAAAAACAAAAGTGACTACTTGAGAACTACACTCAAGGTTGATCTCTGGTCTCCACACACGCATCCACCACACACACGCATGCACAATCACACGCACCAAGTCGTGGATACCCTAGTCTTCTGTTGCATCTCTATTATTTTTGATGTGATTATTAACTGCAATGTTTTAGAATTAGTAACATGTAGTAGTAAAAACAAACAAAAATCCAAACTGTTAAAATTTTAAAAGGTGCACAGTAAAAAAGTAACCTCTATCCTCTCCCAGGACCCAGCCCTCTGTACCCAGGCCCCTCCCCCAGTGGCAGCCATGAGTTGCTCTCTTCAGCATCTCCCTGCCTCTCCCCCTCACACCAGATGCCACCCTCTGCCTACAATTGTATAACTTTGTGTGTGACCAAGTGCGTATTCCTGGATACAGAAATGGTTTTCTGTATTTTATACCTACAGTGTCACAATAAATATTAAAATACATATAATATATAATTTATAAAATTCTGGAAATAGAATTGCAATATGAAAAATAATCAGTTTAAAATTTGATGGAAATTTGACGATACCCAGTCAGTCTCCTTGAAGAGATTTTGCATAGCTTGTAATCATATTCAATTACTTGTACTGAGTGAGACTTGTGTCCCACCAGGCTGTGAGCTTGCTTTCTCTTTCTCTCTCCTGGCCAGGCTCCTCCAGCTGAGCCCTCCAGCCCTGGGCCTCTGGAGCCAGAGAAGGGGGAGAGGAGGATCTGGGCCATGCCTCCAATGGCTGTGGCCCTGAAACCTGTGTTGCAACAAAGCCGAGAAGTGAGGGATGATCTGCCTGGAGCATCTTCTGTTCTCTGTAGCGCCTCCCCAGATCTTAGCCTCCTGCTGGGACCCTCTTTCCAGAACCAGAACTCCTTCCAGCCCCTGGAGCCCAAGCCTGATGTGGGTCCACCCACAGGTAACCAAGGCCTGAAGACACTGGTGTTCTCCTTAACACCCTGCTGGTGTCTTACCAGTCATGAGTTGCAGGGAACAGAAACTCATTCTGTGAAGGGAAGAGGACATCACAGAAGTCCATGAGCTTAATGAGACCTGCAGTCAGAAGTGGGTGCCATCACCAACAGTGATGGTGTCACCTCTCTGGGAATACGTTTCTCCTGACTGCCTCGCAAAAGACTACCGCCCCCCCCCTCTCTCTCACTAGTGGTTCTCGTTCCTTATAACTTTGGCTTATTTATAGACTTGACCAGTCATGACTCTGACTCTAGCCTAGGCTCTTGACACTTAATAGTTTCTTAGGTCCAATTTGAATTACCCAAGTGCCAGTACTCATCTGTCCATGAGCTGACTTTGATTGGTGGCCACCCTGGTTAGTGAGCTGTGACTTGGATGAATAGGGTTTGCTTGCAGGTGGAACATGCCAATGTAGTGTGAATTTAGAATGAACAGTGTGCTGAGGTTTGTAGCTTAGTTGTCAAGCTTGCCTTGCTTGTGTGAAGCTCTGGCTTCAAACCTCAGGATTGCAGAAGCGACCCAATGGCCACAGCAGCACTCAGTGGGTGGAGATCAAAGTCAGGAGTTCAAGGTCACCCTCAGGTGCTTTAAAATTATGTTTATTATTTTAGGTGTATAGATGTTTTGCCTACATGTGTATATGTGCACCATGTGCATGCCTAGTGCCTGTGGAGGTCAGAAGAGGGCGTAGGATCCCCTGAATGAACCTGGAGTTAGGTGGCTAGTTAGACTAGCCATCATGCTAATACCGGGAACTGAACCCAGGTCCTATTTAAGAGCAGCAAATGCTCTTAACCACTAACCTATCTCTTCAGCCCCTGCAAAGTGAATTTGAAGCCATCCTGGGATACATGAAACCCTATCAAAAAAAGAAGGAAAGGTGGAGGCAGGAGGGTAAGGGGCTCAAGGCCCATGGCTGGAGCTGTAACTGGTGGAATGCCTGCCTCTTGTACGAGGTGCTAGGTTCTCATCCCTGCTGCCCCAGACGAGGACAGTGCTGGCAAGTACCGTGCAAGCACTGGGGCCTGAGTTCAGACCTCAGCACCCGTGTGAAGGCCAGGGTGGTGCAGGCCATCACTGATTGCCGCAGCCTTTGAGTGGCTGCCTACTGGACTATACCTGGGATGGACTACAATCCCAGAATGGAGGGCACACCTGTGAGAGAGTTTCTGTTTGGTGTGAAGTGGGTGAATCCACTTCTAGTCCAGGCCTTTGAGGTAGGAAGAGAGTGAGACACTGCCTGGCTTGAGCATCTGAGACCTCAAAGGCCAGCCCAGTGACACACATCCTCCAGCAAACCCACACCTCCCAATAGTGCTACTCCCTACGGGCCTATGGGTGCCATTTCCATTCGGCCGCTAGAGGGTTGGGGCCCCTGGGGCTTGTAGCTCCAGGTTCAGTGAGAGACTCTGTCTCAAGGGAGTAGTAAAGCAGATCTACGTTCTTCTCTGACCTCTCTGTCATGTGGGTGCTAAGAATTGAACTCAGGTCCTCTGGAAGAGCAATAACCACTGAGCAATCTCTCCAGCCCCTACTATTCCATTTGATAGTGCTTTTCCTTTGGGCACGTTTGGTAGGTTCATTTCTGGAGAGACTTCTTCCATGTACAGCACACATGCATGCCAAGGCACCTGTCTCGTTTTACAGCTGGACCCTTCTCTGCATTGGAAGCCTTCACTGCTGACCACAGGGCAGAGCGGCCATTTCCTGAGGAAGACCCTGGATCTGATGGTGATGGCTCCCTAAAACCAGGGCTGCCACCTGCTTCTCAGTTCGAAGGCCTTAAGAACTTTTTGCAGCAGGTAAGAACTACCCAGAACTCCATTTTCTTACCTACTGACTCATTTGCTCTAGATTAGGGTCCAGTCCAAACACTGTTCCTGCTGCCTCAGTCTCCCAAGTGCAGGGACCACAGGTTTGTCACTATGCCTGACTGGCTTCTTGCGTATATATGTATGTATGTATGTATGTATGTATGGTATGCCTACACTTGCACTCATGAAGTGTGTGGGCCAGAAGACAGTGTCAGCAGTTTTATTCTAGGGGTTCTAAATCTTTTTATTTTATCTACTTATTTATTTTTGAGACAGTGTCCCTAACTGAAGCTAGAGTTTACTGATTGGCTGCAGTGACTGGCCAGCAAGCCCCCAGGACTAGCCTATCTCCCTCTTCCTTCCTCCCAAGTGCTGAGGTTGCAAAGTTGTTCCACCCTTCGTCATACCTTGCTATTGTTGGTGTTGTTATTTAAGGTAGGGCCTCAGCCCTGCATGGTGGCGCATGCCTTTAATCCCAGGATTTGGGAGGCAGAGGCAAGTGGATCTTTGTGAGTTCAAGGCTAACCTGGTCTACAAAGTAAGTTCTGGGATTGCCAGGGCTATACAGAAACTCTGTCTCAGAAAAACTAGAAAGAAAGAAAGAAAGAAAGAAAGAAAGAAAGAAAGAAAGAAAGAAAGAAAGGAAGAGCCTTACTATGTGACCCTGGCTGGCCTGTGACTTAACTATGTAGACCAGGCCAGCCTCAAACCCACAGAGATCTGCCTGCCTCCCAGTGCTGAGACTAAAGGCGTATGCTAGTTGTGCCTAGCTTTTATGTGGATGTTGGGAATTGAACTCAGGTCCCCATGCTTGCTCAACATGCACTTTAACCACTGAGCCATCTCCCTAGCCCCTT
Source organism: Phodopus roborovskii (assembly GCF_943737965.1). Taxonomy (NCBI): domain Eukaryota; kingdom Metazoa; phylum Chordata; class Mammalia; order Rodentia; family Cricetidae; genus Phodopus; species Phodopus roborovskii. Next base: position 12,157,374 of record NW_026126407.1, read on the forward strand.
CCTTCCCTTTTTAGGTCCAGTTATTCATCCCAGCTATTAGTTAATCTCATTCTTAGTCCATAATTCCCTCTGGAACTTAGGCCACTGACCCTAGCCGTAGACACCTCTGTTCCCTCAGACCCTAGGTTTCACATCCTGTCTTATTTCCCCAGCTGCTGGAGACAGCACCTCAGAGCAATGAAAACCACTCTGTTGACCTGTTGCCCCCTAAATCAGGTGAGTCCCAACTCTGAAGAAGGTCGGGGGTGGGCCTAGAAGTAGTGGGAATTGGTAATCTAGGATGAAATAGGAGCTTGGAGGTAGGACTTGACTCTGCTCCAGTAACTACCAAAGAGTTTTACCTATATATAAAACAAATCTGAATTAGAAACAAGGTCTCAATAGTTCTCTGTATGATTTTTTGTGACATGATCTCATTCTGTAGTCCAGATTGGCCTCACATTTGCTGTGTAAATCAGGATGAACTCACAGCATTAGCTTCACCTAGTCCCCCCAAATACAGGGTTAACAGGAGTGAGTCTCAGTGCCTGGCTTGTTGGATTCTATTTCTAAATTAATTTATATTTTCCCTGGTAGTGTTAGAAACAGTTCTGGTACTTTGCAGTTTATTAGTAACAGCTAAATTAATACAGTTAAATTTAAAAGTATTTAAGTGTCCAGATAATTATGCTGTAGTACATTGTGACCATTGGAGTCCATACTACCCATGACATAGTAAAATTTTATTGGGGGAAAGGATTGTCACTTTCTTTCAGAGACAGGATCTCACTAGTCAGAGGTGTCTGTAGACTCTGATGCCTGCCTTTACTTCTCAGGCACAGAGAGTGCATGCCCAGTTTTATTGTCTGGGACTGAGCTCAGCGCCTCTGAGCCACTCTGTGAGCTGAGCTACGCCCAGCCTTGTTGGGGTTTTTGCTTATCCCATGTTTGCTCTTATCTCTCTTTCCTGCTGGTAGGTCCTCGGACTGTCTCATCTTGGGAGGAAGCTCCTCAAGTGCCACGCCTTCCCCCTCCTGTCCATAAAACTAAAGTTCCCCTAGCCATGGCATCTAGTCTCTTCAGGGCCCATGAGTTTCCCTCATCCCATTTGCAAGTCAGTGGTCTCAGCACTGGCTCCCCAGAGAGAGGTAAGCAGGCCAGGGTTTGCCAGGAAAAGAAAAGGGAATGCTTCCGCCCATTTCCTGCGGTCTGGTCCTTTCCATTTCTAGGGAAATGGGATGAAGGCTGGGAGAGGAGCCCTTGGGTAATGAGTCCACTTGTCTGAAAGGTGCGGATGGGCTCAGCTCCCCAAGGCAGCTGATGGAGGTATCTGAGCTGTTACGACTGTACCAGGCTCGGGGTTGGGGCGCTCTGCCTGCTGAGGACCTGCTACTCTACCTGAAGAGGCTGGAACATGGCGGGTATGAGCCTGGGAGGGAGGAAGAGCTCCAAGGGAGGCATTTGGATTAGGAGGTGACCAGGCCCAGTGTATCCACTGAGTGCATGCTTTTGTCCTTTTCTAGGGATGGGGAGGGATGAGGATGACAGGTACATTCACACTTTTCCCTCTCTTTGCTTCCATTTCTGCTGATTTCTGTATCTGTACCCAGTTTTCTTTCCTGTCCACCCAGAAGCTCAAATTCAGAATGCCAGGAACTCTGTCTACTTAGTGCAGGGCTTCTAAAACTTTTCACTTGCAGCCCTTTTTACCTGATGACTTAAGAAAAACAAAAACAAATCAAACATTTGCTCATAGCAAATCGTAAAGAAATTTGCTTTTTTATTATTATATATTTTTGAGACAGGGCCTCACTCTGCAGCCCTAGCTACTCTGGAACTCACTTTATAGGTAGGTGAGGCTGGCATCAAACTCAGATAGCTACCTGCCTCTGCCTTCTAAGTGTTGGGATTAAAGGGACGTGTGTGAGCATGCCTGCCTTGACTTTTTAAAAAGTGAAACTTGAAGTGATCGACTGAGACAACAATTTTTCAAATCAAACATGTGCATACAACCCAGAGATATGCTAATTTGATACCTGATGAGGGATGACAGGATTGGAGAGAGAGCTCAAAATACCAGGAAGAGCTCAGTGTGACCCCAGAACTCAGAAAAGCTGGATGTGGCAGCATACACTTGTAACACCCTGGGGCTCACTGGCCTGTGGCCAGCTTAGCCAAAACGTTCAGCCCAGGCCAGTAAAAGATGCTGTCTCAAAAACTAAGGTAGCCAAGTATGGTGGCGCATGCCTTTAATCCCAGCACGTGGATTGCTGAGGCAGGTGGATCTCTGTGAGTTCGAGGCCAGGCACACAGTGAAACCCTTTTTCAAAAAGACAAAAAAGATTAAGGTGGGCAGCTCCTGAGGAGCAACTCTGGAGACCGTCCAGTCTCTAGGCTCCGTGTGCATCTGGACACACGTACAGAAACAGTCCTTGTTTTCTGCAACTAAACCGTTGTTCCCATGAGAGCAGAAAACTTCGTATGTCCACTAGGAACACTGTCATTGACAGTGTGCAGCAGGACGGAGCCGGAGCCCAGATGTCCCAGGCAGGCGCAGAGTAAAGAGGCCTGCTGTGTGTTCAGAACCAGGGCTGCAGTGAAGTCTCACAATGCAATGCCATCCAGAAACGCCTGGAACTCATGTTGGGCTTGATTTTTAATTAATGTTTGGTTGTGCCTTATTCCGAAACTTTTTCTGTTTTCCAATTTTTTGCCTCCATATTTCATCACACCAGTTTTAGAAGCTTGGGTCTGGAGTAGCTCGTTAGGTCCCAGTAAGTCTCCTCCAGCAGTCTGCCCTTCCATCCCATTCTCAGGGCTCTCTCTGGGAGATGGAGATTGAGCTGAGGCCTTGAGTTTGCAGGATAAGTGCTCTCCCCACTGAGCGGTCCAGTTTCTGTGCAGAGCTGTGTGGATTGGGGGCTCCCTGCCCGTCTTCACTCACACCCCTGATCTGTATGGCAGGACTGATGGTCAAGGGGAGCTTGTCCCCAGAAGAAACACAGACTCCCGCTTGGGTGAGATCCCCCGGAAAGAGGTGAGGAAAGTGAGCAGGGACCAGGGGAGCAGGGCTTTGACTGACTGACTGGTCCCCTCAGTGCTCGCCCTTCCTGGCTTCTCCACCACTCACACCACACGCACATGCGCTTCCTTCCCCTGAGCTCACTGGTTTGGGCCTTTCACACCATGCCCTTCCTGTGTGTGTGGCGGGAGATTGGCGGTGGGGTGAGGGGGTGAGGGTATATAATGATGACTTTGCTTCTTTCCCCTCACTTCTCAGATCCCATCCCAGGCTGTCCCTCGGCGCCTTGCTTCAGCCCCTAAGACTGAGAAGCCTGCACGGAGGAAAAGTGGGCACCCTGCCCCTGGCAGCGTGAGGAGTAGGGGAGGTGTCTGGAGATGAGACCCCACTCTCTCCTCTGCCTTGTTCTGCTCCCCCTTTCGCCGTTCATTTTAGTAAATGCCCTGTAGTCTCCGTCTGTATCAGAGGAACTAGGAAAATGGAGAATTTGTAGGAAGCTACTTTGTAAAGAAACTGAGTATTTTTAAGGAATGTATTTATTATTTCCTGTTAGGAACTATATGGAATCTACTGGTGTGTGACTACAGTATGAGTGCTGAGGCTCTGTGTGCCTGCAGAGGTCAGTAGTGGAATTATGAGTGACTTCTTTTTTTAAACATTTTGTTTTTTCTAAAATAAATATGTATGTATTACTTTAGTGATCAAAACTTCCAAACTTTTAATAAAAGTAAATTATTGTATAAAATGTCTGAGAAAAACTTTTGATGCTGGGGAGAAAGTTTTGTCTTTTAAAGCATTTTAGATTGCTTTTATGTGAAATTTTATTATTTTTTTTTTCCATTTTAGAGACCAAGTACGCTTGTATCTACAAATTATAGCCCCCTGCTGCATACATGTTAGGTTACAAGAGTGTACCAACATACCTGGCACTTCCGCTTTCTAAGATCAGAGGATTCTTTTTGACAGTGGGGGTTCAGACTGACAGGCCCTGCCCAGTCAATAGACATGCTGGGCTATAAACCGTGCATCTCTAAAACATATAAATAAGCTGGACAGTGGTGGCACACACCTTTAATCCCAGAACTCTGAAGGCAGGGGCCAGGAGTATCTCTGAGTTCAAGACCAGCGTGGTCTGCATAGTGAGTTTCAGGACAGCCAGGGTTATACAAAGAAATCCTGCCTTGAAAGAGCTTCAAAAAATAAATAAAGCATGTAGATAAGTTCTGGCAAGAAAGTAACAGCCGTTTCCAAAACCTTCCATTCTCATGCTCACCAAATGTAAAATGATACCTGGTCAAGGTGTCTTGTGCCTGTAATTGTAACATTTCAGGAGGTTTTCACAGGAGGATTGCCACAAGTTTGAATCCAACCTAGGCTACCTAGTTCCAGGCCAGCCTAGACTACTGAATAAGACTCATTTCAAAAACTAAGAGAATGAAACTTATCAGTTGAGGCCCAGCTTTCAGGAGGAGGCCCAGAATTTCAGTTAAACAGAGTGGAGAGCATTTTATAGTTTGAGTCAGACTGAGAAGGTGCCCTGAGGCCCACAGGCAGCACCCTGCTCTGGAGCCAGCCGCTCAGAGGGTCCTTCCTCACTCGAGGAGCAGTGCTGGCTTCCAAGGAGGCTCCTCTGACCCTGAGTATTTGCTGACTAGCCTCTAGGATGCCAGGTCTTCAGCTTGGCTCAGGGTTTCTGGTGTGAGGCAAATGGCTACAGGGTGGCACTAGGCTTGGAGGCTTCTCTTAATCCCCACCTTTGGGAATGTTTGCATTTTTATTTCAAGTGCCATCAGTTAGTTTGACCAAACTGATCTGTGGTACATTGTCATCATCGGTAAGAGTTAGTTATTGGCAAAATGAACATTGAGTTCGTATTTCACTCTCTCCAGACTCCAGCCTGCCTCCATCAGCCTACATGCCCCACATTTTCCCTGAAGCTCAGGCTGGGGCTATGTCCCTAAAAGAGCTCTCAGTGAGGAAAGGGCACAGTGCTAACTTAACCATTTTGGGCAGCCATCATAACAGGACAGCTTTGACTTACATCTACTTAGTCACTGGGGAATCAAGGCCAACTCCTACCCAACACCTTCATGGTTATCTTGGGAAAATTCTGAGAAGAAGAACAGACCCAAAAAAAAAAAAAAAAAAAAACCTGAAAGAAAGAGTTCGGTGTGGATGGGGTGTTGAGCTTGCTTGCTAAAGGATTTTCATCTGAGAACTTTCAGAGGCATGTGGGGGAAGGGGTTGGGCACTCAGGTGGGCTCCACCAGGGTAGGGTGGTAGCTAGATTTCGGTGACAAACCAGGGCCTTTCAGACCCTTTCTTCTTCGTGATGGCCCAAAGCTGGGGTCTCACTGCATGTGCAGCTTTTGCTGTGTGTAACAATGATGAGGAAAAGTGGGTCTGGATAGATAGATAGCCTAGCAGTCTGCCTTACAGAAGACTTTGAAACTGAAAACTAACCCATGGGAGGCAGAGGCAGGAGGAGCTCTGAATTAGAACTGGCCAGCTTGCTCCACAGAGTAAGTTCCAGGTCAGCCAGGGCTACACGGTGAGATTTGTCACAATAAATAAATAAAATAAAAGGAAGTTGGAAACTATTCACCAGGAAGATGACCCATGCCAATAATTAGTAGAGGTCGATTGTGAGATGATGAGGAAAGCACTTTAGGCACACAGATCAGACTGATCCAAGTGCAGAACTGAACTAGTCTTTCAAAAATTAATGTCTGATGAGGAGGTTCTGTGTCCTGGCTGGTCCTGCTGCCCTTCAGCCCCAAACGAATACACAGAGACATATTAATTATAAACTGTTGGCAGGTAGCTTGGGCTCCTATTTGGCTAGCTCTGTCTTAATTATTAACCATTTCTATTAATTTATGTGTTTCCACATGGTCTTGGCTAACCAGAGAACGCCTGGCCCACCCTCTCTTCCCAGGCTCTATATGATGACTCCGCCTGCCTACATTTCCCAGAATTCTCATTTCCTAGTGCTGCTATATATTTCCTGCCTGGCCAATCAGCCAGTCAGTGTTTTACTCATCAACCAATAAGAGAAACATGTATACAGAAGGGCATCTCCCATCAAATATTGGAAAGAACGTCTCTGAGAAGAGAAAGATAGTATTTAAAAGAAGCAGGCATATAAACAAGAGCGAAGGGATGAACTCAGGGCTGGAGAAGCAGCTCAGTGCTTAACAGCACTTGCTGCTCTTGCAGAAGACCCAGGCTTGGTTCTGAGAAGCTCACAACCAACTATAACTCCAGAGATGCCCAGTTCTGGAATCCCCCAATGCATGTGATGCTTATACATACACTCAGGCACCCGCATGCACGCACGCACACACACACACACACACACACACACACACACACACACACACACAAATATACATACAGTTGATTACAGTTACCCATCTCTTTAATTCTAGCACATTGGAGGCACAGGCAAGCAGATCTTTGTGAGTTCAGGGTCAGCCTGTTCTACATGGTGAGTGCTAGGACAGCTAGCCAGGTCTAACAGTGAAACCCTGACTCAGAGAGAGAGGAGAGAGGGCAGTGGGGGGGGGGGGGCTGAAGAGACAGCTCAATGGTTAAGCTGCTCTTGTGAGGACCTGGGTTCAATTCCCAGCACCTACATGGTGGCTCACAGCTGTCACATCCCAAGGGATCTGATGCTGTCTTGGCTTCTTGGGGAATCAGGACAGAACATGGTATGTATACTCATGTAGCAAGCACACAGACACATTAATCTTTTAAAAAGCAGTGCAGCATCCTCTAAGAGCAAGGCTACCCTCCCTTACTAGCCTCCGTTAACTCTGGAGTCAATCCTAGTGGTACAGGATCAGGAAAGAGAAAGCCAGTGTTTACAGATTAAGCAGTCATATTCCTGATATACTAGCTTAAATGAGTATCAAAGATATACTTAAAATATATGATATATTTTCACTTAATGACACCAAATTGACACATGTATTTCAAATGTTGATACTATCTTAAATAACATGTTAAGATGTATAGTAAATTGTTCAATTTTTAAATTTCGATACAAAGGGCTTAGTGTAACTGTAACAAAAGATATTTAAAGTAGGGGCTGGTGAGATGGCTCAGCAGTCAAGAGCTCTTACAGAGGACCAGGGTTCAATTCCCAGAACTAACATGGTGGCTCGCAAGTGTCAGTAACTCCAGTTCCAGGGAACCCGGTTCCCTCTTCTGGCCTCCATAGGCACCAGGCAAACACATAGTACACAGACATACATGCAGACAAAAAAAAAAAAAAAAAAAAAAAAAAAAAAAAAACCACTGAAACAAAAATACATAAAAATATTTTAAAGGAGAAATATCAGCAGGCATTTTTTTTTTTTTTAAAGAGCAAACCAAACGGGCCCGTTTCCACTGGGAGGGTGCTCAGCCCCAGGGGAAGGTGGGCACTATAAATAAAATCAGTTTTAGCTATTCTTTTGTCCCATAAGACAGACAACATTTTAAAGGTCTGAATGCATTGTCACTGAGATATGGGACAGCAGAAGCTGTTCTGAGGGTTTGGATCCAGGAGGGACAAATGGAGCATTTTGTCAGTGCCTGAAGTCATGATGCACACTCTATGACTCAATGAAGCATCCTTTGGGACACGCCCTAAGAAAACTGCTCTGCACCAGGAGACAAGTCCATGGACGCCACAGGGGAAAAGAAAAAGAAAAAGAAAAAGAAAAAAGATGCACGTGATCGAATGCCCTTCCGCTGAGGCGGTTTCACACCCGGAAGTACCACACAGATGGGCGGGCGAGCTGTAGTCACAGGCATCTGTCCTGTAACTACATAAACGTGGTGCTCAGGGAAGATGCAGATTGCAGGAGGAAATGGGCAACACGTACTGCTCACAGAACGTTAAAATCAGTGCAGGGCAGCCCCTCCAGCGTGTGTTATTAGAGGCAGAGCCCAGCAAGAAGGAACCCACCCAGGGGCTCGCCTGGTTCAGGGCGTTGGAGGTGAGGTGTGAGTCAGTCTGTCAAAATGGACTGACAAGGGAGTCAGCACATGGGCAGGGTGAGACAGGGCAGCTACAGGAAGGAGCATGTGGTGAAAACTGCTACCTTTTGCTAGGTGTGTGTGTGGGGGGGGGGTGAGGTTACCAAATAAAGGGAGCCAAGTTTGTGGAAAAGGGAAAATGAGCCAGTTCTGCTACTGCAGTAGGTTGGATGCCTCGTGGATTCAGTATGTATCCATAACATGGAAGCACACGTGAATGCAAGCCGTGTGTAAGTCTGTCTATGTTTTCTAGCAATACCATTACTTTCCCAAGACTTCCATAACCAGTGACCACAAGCGGGGTGGCTTTTGTGTTTTCCTGCTCTGGAGGGTAAAGAGCTGAGCTCAAGGTGGGGAAGGGCCATGCTCTCTGGAGGCTGTGAGCAGGGTCTGCTCTGCCGTTGGCTCCTGTCAGTGGCTGCGCACAGCTCCTGAAGTCCCTGGCTTACAGAAGAGCCATTCCAGTCTATTTCACTGCCTCCCCATTGTCCCTGTGTCCTGTGCCCTCCTTGGTTTTTATTCTATTTACTGGACTTAGGCGCCACCGTCACCCATTACAACTCCATTTTAACAATCTTCAAAACAAATTCTAAATACAATAAACCTGTTTATAAGCAGGTTGGCTTTCAATAGTCTGGGGTATCCACAATCAGTTGCAGTTGGCTTTCTGTAGTTTGGGGTATCCACTTCAGTCTGACAATATGAAATGGAGGATTCAGCAATAAGCAGTGTGAGAAATCTGTCGGTGTTTACAAATGGGCCTTACTGCATATGCCATCAGGCTGGCCTCAAAGTCCTGGACTCAAATGATCCCCCTGCTTCAACTGGGACCACAAGTTCATGCCAGCCTGCCCAGCTTCATGCTTGAATGCGTGTTCTATGATGCAAAGAATTCTCATGCAGTTAGGTGATGCAAGGGATTCTCATGCAGTCAGTCACTCAATGCAAGGAATTCTCACGCAGTCATGCAATGCTGCACCACCCTGCCAGCCTCACAAACCTCACTCTTGTCACCTCACATAGGCATGGTGTCATCTCTCATTACCTCTAGAAACGCAAATACAGTGTGAGGGCAGAGAGAAATGTGGTGGTATATTACCTATGATTTATTAAAGCTTGCCCGAGGATTCAGAAAGCAAAGTCAGCCTCAGGCTATAGAAGTTAGGCAGCCATGGGTCTACATAGCTGAGTGACAGAGCTCTTGCCTTGCATGTGTAAAGCCACGGGTTCAGGCCCCAGTATCAAAAGAAAACAAAAACAGACAAATGCAGTGCTAAGATTAGAGGTGTATGCTGTCACACCTGACTTTGAACAGTGGCATTAATCTCCCTGTGTGTCTGAACACTTTATAATCTTTATTTTATGTAAATTTTATGCATATGAATGTTTTTCCTGCATGCATGTGCCCTGAACGTGCCTGATGATTGCCAGAAGGCATCAAATCCCGTGGAACTGGAGTGACAGACAGCTGTGAGCTACCACCTGGGTGCTGGGAACTGACACTGGGCCCTCTGGAAGAGCAGCCAGCTCTCTTAACCACGGAGCCATCATACGCCCCTGTTTTTATTTTTAAAAATGCATTTGTTTTTATTTGTGTAAGTATTCTTTCTGCCTGTATGTCTGTCTGTGTACCACATTCAAGCAGTTTCTGCAGGGACCACAAGAGGGCAGTAGGTCCCTGGAACTGAGTTACAGATCATTGTGAACTGTGGTGAGTGCTGGGAATGGAACCCGAGCCCTCTGGAAGAGCAGCCAGTATTCTTGATCACTCATCTTTTATTTATTTATTTTTTAAAAGTAGCTGAGATCAGAAAAGTTCACATGCCAATAAACAAAGTGATTATGAAGAATTGGGGCAAAGGAACGACACCTCCCCCTGCAATAATGGACTTCGGCTGGAGAGCAGCTTGATGCCTCGTGTTTGGACACTTAAGCTCCTCGTTTTCTTTCTTCTTCTAAAAGAAGGTGGAAGTCACATCATATGTACATATATGTGGTGTGCATGTTGAGATCAGAGTGCTGGTATAACCACAATCCCTGGAGCTGAGCAACATAGTGGCCTTGTCAACATCCATAAGAGAACAGGGACCTCTTTCCATGTTTTCTCTTAGAAGAAGCCTCTTGGGAATGCTCCCATGTCATTAAATGTCTCATTACAATTCATTCCAAACTAGACTCAGAGAAGGCAAGAGGGCCACCGTCACCACACCAGGATCAGGGATCTGACAGCCAACCACAGCCTTCAGTCAAATGGCTTCTGGACCAATCTCCATGGGGAAAAAGCGTGAGAATGGAGGTCACAACCAGGGCTGCCCTGTGTCTACACAGTTGACAGTTATAAGTCAATGTGACAAACTGTTTTTATTGAAGTTCTGCCTTCCCAGGCTGGTGCGTGGCGACCTGTACTCCCAGACCTGGAGAGGTGGAGACAGGAGGCTCAAGGGTTCAAGGTCACCCTCAGTTTCATAGTGAGTTTAAGGCTACCCAGGGCTCCATGAGACCCATCCCATTAACCAAAAATTACAATAAAGCAAAAAATGAATAAACTCACAAATTCCTAGCTGCAAAATATCAGAGAAAACAGAATTAGTTATCCCTCTTTCCTATGTCCTCTGTGGTTAGGCTAACGAGAGTGAGTAGGTTATATAATTAATACATATAATTCATAAATGATCGTGTTTTCACTCCTGGAAACTTCTGCCTTTATATCAACAGAGTCACAAATTGTATTGTTCCAAACAATGGCATTGTTACTTGCTGTGTAAAAGTTGGGAGTTCAGCGAGTAGTGGATCTCCAGCACTGCAAAGAGGGAAGAATTAATTTTGTTTTGTTTTGAGGCAGCGACTCTGGTTGCCCAGATTGACCTTAAACTTGCTGTGTAGCTGAGGGGTGGCCTTGAACTCCTGACCTGCTTGCTTTCACACCACATGTACTAGAATTACAAGCATGCACACAAGCATGTCTACACAAGACTGCCTAAACTCACTTTTTATTTTTATGTTTTTTGTTATTTAAAACAGTTTTTAAATTTAAATATATTTTTATCATATTCTTCCCCTCCCCCAAGTTCTTTCAGATCCTCTCCCCCTCCCTACCCACCCAACCTTAAGTTCTTTCCCAAAAAAGAAACAAAAATCAAATAAAAAAAAAAAAAAACAGGAAAACAAAAATAAAACCACACACAAAAATAAAATAAAAAAAATATCGTCAAACTATAATCATGAGAGCCCATGCAAAACTCTGTGGAGTCCATTATATGTTGGTCATCTACTCCTGAACATAAGGCTGTCCTGGAATGGCTGATATACTCAGTGCTGGAGAGGTGGAGGGAAGTAGTTTTCCCTGTACTGGCAGGTATAAATGACAGTTACGTTGCTAACCTTTACCCTAGAGGCTAGGTTTTCATTCATTCATTCATTCATTCATTCATTCATTCATTCAAATATTAAAAATAAAATATAAGATAAAACAAAAGTTATCACATTGAGTTGGACAAGACAAACAGAAGGAAAAGAACCCAAGAGAAGGCACAAGAATCAGAGACCCACTCATCCAAACACTCAGGAATCCCATAAAACCACTAAATTGGAAGCCGTAATACTAAAGAGAGGACAGTGCCGACCTGCATAGGCCCTGTGCATGCTGCTTCCTGCCTCTCTGAGTTCGTGTGAGTTTGCTCAGTTGATTTAGAGGCTTGTTGCCTTGGTGTCCTCCAGCCTCTCAGTCTCTTGCGTTCTTTCTACCTCCTCTTCTTCAGGGTTCCCTGAGCTCTGAGGTGTGGGATTTGATGGAGACAAGAGGAAGCTTCTCTGATGATGGCTGGTGATGGCTGAGCAAAGCACTGATCATATTTGTTGTTCCGGGGCTGGGACACCTCACTCAGGATGATTTGTTTCTAGTTCTACCCATTTGCTTGCAAATTCCATGTCATCTTTTAAGCAGCTGAGTAATACTCCCATTGTGTAAATGTACCACATTTTTTAAAAACACCGTTCTTCTGTTGAATGGCATCTAGGTTGTGTCCAGTTTCTGGCTATAATAATAGAGCAGCACAGAACATGTTTGATCAAGTGTCTCTGTGGTAGGATGGAGCACGCTTTGGGCACATACTCCAGAGTGGTAGCTGGATCTTGAGGCTGATCAATTCTCACCCTCTTGAGGAACCCCCACACTGATTTCCACAGTGGCTGTATGAGTTTACACTCCCACCAGCAGAGGAGGAGCGTTCCTCTTACTCCACACCCTTGCCAGCACCAGCTGTCACTTGTTTTGTTGATCTTAGCCATTCAAACAGGTGTAAGATGAAATCTCATAGTTTTGATTTACATTCCCTGATTGCTAAGGATGCTGAACATCTCTTTAAGTGTTTCTCTGCCATTTGAGTTTCCTCTATCGAGAATTCTCTATTTAGATCTCTATCCCATTTTAAAAATTGGTTTATTTGTTTTCTTGATATCTAGTTTCTTGAGTTTGTTATACATTTTGGATATTAGCCCTCAATCATATATGCAATCACTGAAAACCTTTTCCTATTCTGTAGGCTGCCACTTTGTCCAAATGACAGTGTCATTTGCCATGCAGAAACTTCTCAGTTTATTTGTTGGTCTTGGTGCCCTCACTAATTGTTTCTGTTCAGAAAGTCTCCTGTTCTAATGAGTTCAAGGACAACCCCCACTTTCTCTTCTGTTGGGCTCAGTGTATGTGGTTTTACCTTGAGGTCTTTGATCCACTGGGACGAGTTTTGTGTGGCATGGTAAATGCGGATCCATCTGTTTTCTTTCCTCCACATGCAGCCGTCCAGTTTGACCAGCACCGTTTGTTGAAGATGCTGCCTGTTTTCCAGTATGGATTTCTGACCTCTTTATAAAAATCAGCTGTCATAGGTTATGTTTAGGTCTTCAACTTAATTCCTTTGATCAATGTATCTGTTTTTGTGTCAATACCATGTTATTTTTTGTTTTTTTAATTACTATAGCTCCATAATAGATGGTGAGACCCCCCCCAGCAGTTCTTTTATTATTCAGGATTGTTTTAGTTATTCTGGGTGTATGTGTGAAGCTGAAAATTGTCCTTTCAAGATCTATAAAGAATTGTGTTGAATTTTGATAGAATTACATTGAATCTGTAGATGCTTTTGGTAGGATGACCATTTATACTATATTAATCCTACCGATCCATAAGCATGGGAGATATTTTAATCTTGTGATATCTTCTTCAATTTTTTTCTTCAGTGACTTGAAGTTTTTATCGCACAAGTCTTTCACTTGCTTGGTTAGTGATACCTCAAGGTATTTTATGTGATTTGAGACTATTGTGAAAGATGTTGTTACCCTGACTTCTTTCTCAGATCATTTGTCATTTGTATACAGGAGGGCTACTGATTTGACTTCTTCCTTCCCGGTATGTAACCTTTTGGTCTCCTTCCGTTGTCTTACTGCTTAGTTAAGACTTCTAGTACTATTTCAAATAGGTATGAAGAGAGTGGACATCCTTTTCTTGTTCCTAATTTTAGTGGAGCTTCTTTTGAGTTTCTCTCCATTTATGCTGGTGTTGGCTATGGGATAGCTGTAAACTGCCTTTATTATGTCCCTTGTAGCCCTAATCTCTATAGGATTTTTGTCATGAAGAGGTGTTGGGTTTTGTCAAAGGCCTTTTCTGCATTTAATGAGACAATCATGTGTTTTTTTTTTTTTTTTTTTTTTTTTACTTTCAGATTGTTTATACGGTGAGTCACATTTATTGATTTACATATTTGGACCACCCCTGCATCTCTGGGGTGGAGTACACCTGATCATGGTGGAAGATACTTTTGATGTGTTCTTGGGTTTGGTTTGCAAGTATTTTATTATGTATTTTTGCATCTGTGTTCATAAGGGAAATTGTTTTGTAATTATCTTTCTTTGTTGGGCCTTTATGAGATTTGGGTATCAGGGTGACTGTGGCCTCATAAAATGAATTGGGCAATGCCCTTTCTGTTTCTCTTTTGTGGAATAATTTTAGGAGAACTAGCATTAACTTTTCTTTGAAGATCTGATAGAATTCTGTGCTAAAATGGTCTTCTTTTGGTTGGAGATTTTTAATGACTGCTTCTATTTCATTAAGGGTTATAAGTCTGTTTAGATTGCTTATCTGATCTTGATTTAACTTCAGTAAGTGGTATGTATCAAGGAAAATGTCCCCGTATTTTAGATTTCCTAATTTGGTGGAGTGTATGTTTTTAACGTATGTCCTTATGGTTCTCTGGATTCCTTGGTGTCTGTTATTATATCCCCCTTTTTATTTATGATTTTGGGCATTTTTCTTTTGGATATCCTCTCTCTTTCTTTTAGTTAATTTGTGTAAGGGTTTGTCAATCCTATTGGTTTTCTCAAAGGACCAACTCTTTGCTTCATTGATTTTGTCTTATTTTATTGATTTCAGCCCTGAGTTTGATAACTTCTTGCTGTCTACTCTCTTTTGGGTATGATTTCTTCTTTTGTTCTAGAGCTTTCAGGTATGCTGCTAAGTGGCTAGTATGAGATCTCTCCATTTGTTTAATGTAGGCACTTAATGCTATGAACTCGCCTCTTAGAACTGAACTGCTTTTATTGTTTCCCATGAGTTTGGGGATGCTGTGTGTTTATTTTCATTCATTTCTAGGAAGTCTTTGGTTTCTTTCTTAATTTCTGTCAACCTAATTTTCATTTAGTAGAGAGTTGTTCAGTTTCCATGAGTTTGTGAGCTTTCTGTTGTTTCTATTGCTATTCAACTTTATTCTGTGGAAATCAGGATGCAGGATGTTATTTCTATTTTCTTGTATCTGTTGAGAATTTCTTTGTGTCCAAGTATGTGGTTAGTTTTGGAGAATGCTTTACGAGGTGCTGAGAAGAAGATATATTCTTTTGTGTTTGGGTGAATTTTTCTGTAAATATGTTAGGTCCATTTGGTTTATAACATGTTAGCTGCAATATTTCTCTGTTTAGTTTCTGTCTGGATGACCTGTCAATTAAATCCTGTGATTTAAGCTGTGGTAGTGTTTCTTGTTACCAGTTGCTTTTCCAACAGCCTGGTCCCGTTGCCGTGTCAGCCCCAAGTAACACACAGAGACGCAGTATTAGTTATAAAACTGTTGGCCTGTTACTAGTGTTTCTTATCGGCTAGCTGTCTTAAATATTAAACTATTTCTATTAATCTAAGTGTTTCCACGTGGTCTTGTCTTACCGGAGAGAGGGTCTGGAGTTCTTCTCTCTCAGTCCTACATTTTGAATCCCCTAACCTTTTCCTGAATTTTCCTTGTCTCTTAGTACCGCCTATCTTGCTTTCCTATTGGCCAACAGTGCTCTTTATTCATTAACCAGTAAGATAAACCTATTTACAGAATGACATCTCCCATCAGTTTCTTTCACAAACTTGGATGTTCTTGTGTTGGGACATAGATGTTAAGAACTGCAGCGTCTCCTTGGTGATGTTTCCATTGATGGGTATGTGGTGTCCTTCCCTATCTCTTCTGATTAGTTTTGGTTTTGAAGTCTATTTTGTCAGATATTAAAAGGTTACACCACCTTGCTTCTTAGGTCCATTTGCTTGGGATATCTTTTTCCAACCCTTCACCCTGAGGTAATGTCTATTCTTGGTGTTGAGGTGTGTTTCCTAGATGCAGCAGAAGGGTGGACACTGTTTCCCCATCCATTGTTGTAGTTTGTGTCTTTTTATTGGGGGAGCTGAAACTGTTGAGAGCTATCAATGACCAATGATTGTTGATTCTTGTTATTTTGTTGGTGGTGGTGGTGGTGATTGTGATGCTGTGTGTGTAGGCGCACACATGCATATTTCCCTTCTCTTGACTTTGCTGGTCTCAAATTATTTATAATCTGTGTTTTCTTGGATGTAGTTAACTTCTTTAGATTGGAGTTTACCTTCTAGCACCTTCTGTAGGGGTATAGATAGATATTGCTTAAATTTGGTTTTGTCATCTATTTGTTTTCTCCATCTATGGTGAGTGAAAGTTTTGCTGGTTATAGTAATCTGGGCTGACATCTATGGTCACTTAGAGTCTGTAGCAATCTGTCCAGGCCTTCTGGCTTTTAGGTTCTCCGTTTCTTCATTGAGAAGTCAGGTGTAATTTTAATATGTCTGCCTTTACGTTATTTGATCTTTTCCCCTTACAGCCGTGTGTGTGTGTGTGTGTTGTTATTTATTTATTTATTTGCTCTGTGCCATTTAGTGTTTTGGTTATTATGTGCCAAGGGGATTTTCTTTTCTGGTCCAGTTTATTTAGTATTCTGTATGCTTCTTGTACTTTGATAGGCATCTCTTTCTTTAAGGGAATTTTCTTTTGTTTTTTGTTTTTGCTTTTTTTTTATTATTATTCAGGGTTTCTCTGGCACTCAATGTGTAGACCAGGCTGGCCACAAACTCACTGACACACACCTGCCTCTGCCTCCTGAGTGCTGGGATTAAAGGTGTACATCACCACTGCCTAAGGGGAAATTTTCTTTTATGATTTTGTTAAAAATATTTATGCCTCTGACCTGTATTTCTTCTTCTTTCTCTAGTCCTAGTATTCTTATATTTTGTTTTTTCATAGTGTCTCAGATTTCCTGGATGCTTTGTGTAGGAGATTTTATTTAACATTTTCTTTGACTGAGTTGACTGAGATATCTACAGATATCTACTTCTATCGTGTCTTCAATGCCTAAGATTCTTCCTTCCTTCCTTCCTTTCTTTTTTTTTTTTTTTTTTTTTTTTTTTTTTTTTTTTTTTAAGGCTGTCCTGGAGAACATTTGAGAAGCAGCCGTTACAGAGAGGCTCACTGCAGTGAAACAGCTTTTTATATGATTTTTTTTTTTTTTTTTTTTTTTTTTTTTGTCTCCCATGTGTGACAACTTAGACTTTTATTGGCCACTGGGGGATTCTAAAGACAGACTGACTACCGAGGAAGGGCCGGCCACTTGGATAGTGTGGTAAGGTTGTGGAAGTATTTTGACAGAGAATAAATCGCATGGCGGCTTCCTGCCTTTCCTTCAAGGTCTCTGGGAGGTTGGTTATTCAAGAATGGGTTGCAGGAGATACGGTCAAGTTTGTGTGTATTCAAGGACATCACTCAGCCCATGGCTATTTGTTTTCCGTTTTCTTGATTCTGAGGGTCCTATGAACTCCCAGTCCAGCCCCCTCTCGGTTCCTATTCCTATCCAGTTTAATTTATTAATTACTTCCGTCCTGTTATGAAGTAAATGCTTGAGGGAAATAACTGAAGGGGACAATGACATCTTTGAGCTCTTGGTGTCAGAACTTTAGTACATTGTTGTGGCATGAATTCTAATTGGTATTGATAATAAAAACCCAGAGACAGACATGGGGGTTAATGCTGAAGACTCCATTAGTCCTCCAACTGCACTGCTCTCCACCAAACCTCGACTCCTTTCAGACGGGGTGCACCCCTGTCTCCTCCTGCCTCATAGTCCTCTCTCCACCCAGCCATATCACTCCCATCTCCACCTCCCTCCTGCTGGGATTAAAGGCGTGGCCACCACTGCCTGTCCTCTATGGCTGTGGCTAGCTTTGCACTCTGATCTTCAGGCCAGCTTTATTTATTAGATCATAAAGAAAACCTCACTATACATTGTGGTGGGGAGGACACATTGGGGGAGTGGGGAGAGGGAGCAGCCCCCATGGATGCTCAGGAGCTTCTCCAACAGGTGAGAGGGTACAAGCTTCCAAGGCTGGCTCCACCTCCGAAGATCTCCACAGCTTTCCAGATAGGGCTGCAAGCTGGAACACATCCTTCTAGACATAAGCCTGTGGGAATCCATAGCAGTCATCAGAGTCAGTCAGTTGTCCCTTTGTTGCCTCTTGGGGCTTCTACGCTGCCTGGACCTTCTGTCCCAGCTCTCTCCAAGCATCTATTTGATAGGACTTTCTAAACCTAATCTACAGGTTTGTGTCCCTACTCAGCTTCCCAGAGTCCTCTCCCATCACGTCACCTTCCAGTCACCTGAGTTTTTTCCACATGGTCTTAGGGCCTGAGATACTCCTGGGAACCACCACATCCTCTGAGATTGCAGACTGTCACAGGTGATGACGTGGGTTTCCTAGATCTGCACTCTTGCAGGCTGATTACCAGCACCTCTTCTCCCACAAGAGTCTGATTGTTACTGACAGAGATTCCTTTGTTCTTGCCGTAGAACCTCCTGTTAAATTAGGTGTATAAAGATTTATCTATTTATTTGTATTTTATGCATACCTGTTTTTCCTGAGTGTACACCATCTGCTTGCAGCACCCAAGGAGATCAGAAGAGGGTCAGATAGATGCCCTGGATTTGGCGTTTAAGGCAGTTGTGAGCTGCCTTGTGGGAACAAAACTCAGGTCCTCTGTGAGAGTAGCCAGTGCTCTTACAGTCTGAGCCTTCTCTCCAGCCCCTTAAACCAGGTCTGTAAGTCCACATCTGCAGTGAGTGAGCTGAGTCACTTTCCCTGTGAGTTTCCACACACGGAAGAGTGGACCTATCAGTTCTGTGTAGTGCATCAGCCCCTGGGAAAGCGTGTAAGAGTCTTGAAGGAAATGATTTCCTTGCAGATTTGATGTTTAAGAGCCTTGTTCCTATGGGGAGATTCTGGTTCTAACCCACAGAGATCAGGCAATTTCTTTAAACATCCTAATGAGCTTGCTGGCTTGAGCCCAAGAAAGCGCCCAAGGAACCCCGGGTTTCAGAGACTACCAGGTCAGCCCCAGGCAGCTCTCACTTCCCAGCTAATGCCTGGGAAGAACAGGAATGCAAAACCTATGTATGAATGGCTTGGGTTTCCAGTGCCAACAACACAACATCAGGGCAGGACTCCCTGGCCTTGCTACTGAAGGCTTTTATGTTATTACTGTTTATTCAATATGTATAAGTGTTTTGTCTGCACATATGTCTGTGCACCATATTCATACATGTATGTCTGTGCACCATATTCATACAGTGACTGGCGTTACAGACAGCTATGAGCCACCATCATCTTGTGGGTGCTGGGAACCAAACCTGGGTCCTCTGTAAGAGCAGCCAGGGCTCTTGACCACTGAGCCAGCTCTCCAGCTCCCAAAGCCTTTATTTTAATTGTGTGTATATGTTTCTGTCTGTGTGAATGTGAAAACACGAGTTCAGGTGCCCAAGGGGACTAGATTAGAGTGTTGAGTTTCCTGGAGCTAGCCTTACGAGCACTCTGAGCTGCCCAGTGTGGGCACTGGGAACCAAGAGCGCCCTTCGAAGGAACAGTACACACTAAACTGATGAGCCGGCCACCTCTCCAGTCCTCATTGTGCTACTCTTGCCAGTGGTTTTATTTATTTATTTTTATTTAATTTTTTTCATGAGATGTGTTTTGGCTTTGTTTTTTTCTCTCTACTGACTCCTCCCAGGTCCTCCACATCTCCTTACCCAAAGCCTTCCCCAACATACAACAAATCATGGAGTTTGCTTTGTGTTCTGAGCATGAGCTTGCCATAGACTGTAGCTGACATGCCCAGTGACACTCCCTTTGAGAAAATGGATTTCCCCTTTGCCTGCAGGTGTCAGTCGCAAAAAGCTCCTTGGTTAGGGGTGGGACCCTTGTCTGCTCCCTGCCCCAGTGCTGGGACCATCTGACTTTAGTCCTTATTTTTAGTTTCTTGTTTTTGCTTTTTAAAAGCTGCTGATTGAACCTAGGGCCTTGCACGTGCTAGTCAAGTACTGTACCAGTGACAAGCGCTGCTCCAGTGACAGAGCTGTACACCAAGCACAAGTGCACAAACCCTGGTCTCTCTCTGTGTGTGTGTGTGTGTGTGTGTGTGTGTGCGTGCACACGCACGCATTGGTGTTTTGCCTGTTTGTATTATGTGTTAGAATGTCCAATCGGCACGAGGGTGCTGGGAATTGAACCGGTGCTCTTAAAGGAGGAGCCACCTCTCTCTTGAGCCCACCTCCCCACAAATCCTAATCTTGATAAAGGTTTATATATGTGAATGCCCAAGTAGCTGCTGTCCAAACTTCCATCTCCAGCACTTAGAAAACTCACTAGGGACACCCTATTGGTTAAGGCTCATACACTCCAGAAAATCACTGCTGCCATCACCCATAAATGTTTTTTAATTAAATCAAGTGTTTGTGTGTGTGTGTGTGTGTGTGTGTGTGTGTGTGTGCTTGCGTGCGTGCACGCGTGCATGCGCATTAATGTTAGAAAGCTCCCTGGGTATGCTTTGCATGTGGCGGTCAGGGGACAACTTACAGGCATCAGTTTTCTCCTTGCACTGCGGGCATCGAACTCACACAAGCACCTCCCCACCAGCAAATGTGTTGCCTTTTATTATACTGCATGTAAACTGAATCTTCTGTATGAAGCCTCATGTCTGGTTTCTTTGTCACAGCACAGTATCTGTGAGATTCATTCATACTGTTCTACACACTAATAATCCATCCTTCCTTTTTACAGTATACTGGGTTATTGCTTGTTTTGTTTGAGACAGTGTTTCTCTGTGTAGCTTCAGAGCCTGTCTTGAAACTTGCTCTGTAGACCAGGCTGGCCTGGAACTCATAGAGATCCACCTGCCTCTGCCTCCCAAGTGCTGGGACTAAAGGTGTGCACCACCACTTCCTGGCTACAGTCTGCTGTTAATGCACCAAAATGACCTGATCTCCTTTACCAGGAATTAGAGTTATGTCTAGTCTGGGAATATTCTTTAAAAAAAAAAAAAGCTGCAATAAGAAATGTTAAATTCTTATGAAAGTTTTTCTGTGGTTGTGCTCACTTATTTTCTATTTCTGTAGGGTTTATAGATGGAAATGAAGCTGCTGGTGAATCTAGGTTAGCTGCAGTAACTGTCAAACTTTCCAAAGTGGGTGCCTAACTCCTCCGTCTTCCAGTCAAGTGTGAGGTACTGGTTGTTCCCATCCTAACTCACAGCTGGCACCACTGTGACTCTTCATTTCAGCTACTCTGGTAGACAATAATGTTATTAATTTTAAATTTTGTTTTGTTTCAAGACAGGGTTTCTCTGTGTAGCCTTGGATGTCCTGGAACTTGCTTTGCAGACCAGGCTGGCCTCAAACTCACAGAGATCTGCCTGCCTCTGCCTCTTGAGAGCTGGAATTAAAGGAATGCACCACCACCACTTGGTGATTTTAAAAATTTTTATTGTTAACATAAGGACCAGCCTTCAGCAGCTCCGGGATGGAGGGAGAGCCACGGAGTCAGCAAAGCAATCACTCAACTTGACTTTTCTATCTGAGGGAGTAAAACTTAATTCTCTGGGGCTGGTTAAAAAAAAAGGGGGGGGGGGGAACACACATGTGTGTGTGCAAACACACACACTTCCAACATCTCAGGATCTGATGCTGATGAATGGCAAGCCTTCAGCAGGTCAGAGAAACTGAAGAGGAGATGCAGAACAGGCCAAATATTGGACAGACAGACACATAAGGACTTTTCTGAGGGCCAAAGCTTAGTTCTTCAATTATTCTTTCTGTTGCATGTTCTACTTTATTCTTTTTCTGTTCTGTCTTCTACCCTGATGTTTTCCTTCTGTCTATTCTTAACTTTTCCTTCTAACTAACTTAATTTCCCCCTTACAGTTTATAATCTCCAGCAAAATCTTTCAAGCAGTATAAAAATTACAACGTAGTTACAAATTCTACTTTCAAGTGAATGATTACAATGAATGCAAGTAAAAAGCAGCATGTTTTCCATGTCCCTTACATGATTAAACATTTTACATATTACAGGTGGAAAACAAGTTGTTCCAAGAACCCAGCTACATTCATGCCCAAGCAACTTGTTATAGATTAACAGAGTGTGAGCAAGCAAGGCATTTTTCTCAGCCAGTTCTCTTTTACTGGCAGGCTGCATTTTGTGGTTACAAAGAAAGGATCAATCACTTTGTTATTTATCTTGAAAGGTAATCTTATAAGAAATCTTAAAAGAATCACAAATCTAAACTTTTATATATATGAAAAGCAGTCAGCCCTACTTTAAATCCTCAGGATGCATACCCACTCCATCAACAGCTTTTTACTAAATCCTATCAGGAAGCTGAGGGCAGAAATGGGTGCAAGGACTTAATCATCACCTTTGATCACAATCCATCCTGGCAAGAAAGGTCCCTAAGCCAGCAATAGCCAGACTGCCATTGTTCCTGTTTCCTAACCTCAACAAGTCCTTTGCTCAACTATTACAAGTGTGTCTTTCTAAACTTTGAATTGTTCCCCAAGATTTCCTATCTCAAAGCTATTTACAAAAACACCTTAACCTAACCTTACTAACAATCTACATGTCTAAATTCTTTCTAAGGGTAGTGGTTGAATCATTAATCTGCTCCAATGCTTGGAAAAAGTTAATCACTATTATTGTAAGTACCAGTAACACTGCCCAGCGAGGGGCTAGAAACACCTGAGAATTGTCCATCATCAGCCCATAATTATGGGGGACATGGTGCCCACAAAGGCAGCAATCAGAGCTGTGCTCAATAACAGCATAAGGACCTCGGGACATGCAGACCTCTTTGCCTCTGTCTCACTTAGGTATGACTGCCAACTGCTCAGCCATGTTCCACGAATTCCAATGCTGTCTGCTGGTCCCCTTGCAAGGCCCCCAACACTCATCACTCTTACAGAGGACCTGAATTGGATTCAGCATCCACACGATAGTTCACAGCCATGCATAACTCCAGTTCCAGGGGATACAATGTCCTCTTCTGGTCTCTGTGGGAACCAGTGGGTATTCACATATGAATGAATAAATAAATAAATAAATAAATAAATAAATAAATCTAAAATAAAATTCTTACTTTACTACTTCCCAACTTTATTGGTTGGGACCCGTAGCCACTAAAGCTGAGCCCTCTCTCCAGCCCCCAAGTTAATGTATGGACAACTTTAAAGTGGTACTGAATTATACCCCCACCATGCAAGAAAAAAATGTGTTTTTTGTTTTGTTTTGTTTTTAACTGAGACTATTTTGAGACTTGTCAACTTTGGTATTTCATTGACTTTTTTTTTTTTTTTTTTAACATACTCCCCACAGAGAGGCTACTTAAAATTCTTTTTTCTTTTGTTTTCTTTTTTGGCAGTTCTCCAACTTTACTTGATATTCAGCACGTTAGTTTTCACCCACATTGACTTTCTGTAGATTTTTGAATGTGGTAACAGGCACGTTGGTTACCAATGTATACAGCTTGTTTGGTGAGTCCTCATCCTCGTTACATTTTCTGGACAAATGTACACGGATACGGTGGTACGGAACATTCCTTATTCCTTTGGCCCATGCGGCTCTATCGAGCCTGGTATCGATGCGAATGTCTGGGGTTCCCAAACCCTTCATGGCAAATTTCCAGATTTCTTTGAGTGCTTGAGGAGCACGCTTCTTGAAGCCCATGCCATGGATGCGCTTGTGGATGTTGATGGTGTACTCCCGGGTCACCACCTCGCTGATGGCAGAAGGGTCCTTCTCGCCACCCTTTTTCGCTGGAGCCATTCTGCCGGGCCCAAAGGGGAAAGGAAGGGCGTAAGTGGTTGTGGGAAGGAAAGCAAGGTCTCAAGTACCTCCTTTTTCTATTATATTACCTTTTTTATGAGTTGGTTTGTTTCCTTTTATGAATATTTTCTTTTCTTTTTTGGAGAAAGTGTCTCCTATTGTCCAGGCTGGCTTTGAATTTGTAGCCAAGGATGATCCTGACCCTTCAGTCTCTACCTCCTGAGTGCTAGGATTGCAGGTATGGCCACCATGCTTGGTTCATGTGACGCTGAAGGTTGGACTCAGGGCAAACAGTCTATCAACTGAGCCACATCCCCAGCACACATCATTAAGTGTATTTTGATCGTCAATCACATGTAACAAGAGTAATATTTAAAAATAAGTACAGCTGGCTGTGGTAGTACAACTCTATAATCCTACCTAGCACTTGGGAGGCAGAGGCAGGAGGATTACTTTAAATTCAGGGCCAGCCTGGTGTATATGGTAAGCTCAGGTTAACCAGTACTATGTATGGTTAGCCTTGTCTCAAAAAAGCCAAAACAGGCGAAGGCGTGTGTGGCCATCTCATAAATGGATAGATATGCAAAAAGAGGTTTATATAAAATTTTAGCAATCATAATAGGATGTAACTCCTTTCTCCTTTTTTATTAGTTCTTTCAGAATTGCATATGGTGTGTCTTGGTCATATTCACCCCTTTGCCATGTGTCCCCATTTACCCCATTTCCAGACCCACCCAACTTTGTGACTTTCTCTTTTTTCTTTCAAGTACAGTTGGTACTGCCCATATACTCTTGTGTGTGGCTTCCATTGGAATGTGGTCGACCTACCAGGGTCCTCACCCTTAAACAAAACTGACTGTTTCTCTCCCAGGAGCTCCTTAGAGAGGGGTGGGACTTCATGCCCACCTCCCTCCCACTCCATACTGGATTTTGTCCGACTTGAGTTCAAATGTACAGCTTCCCCGTTGTGGGGGAAAACACCGTTTCTCTATATCCATCCACCACCTCTGACTCTTACACTCTGCTCCTTCTTCCATAATAATCCCCATGCCTTGGGAAGAGGGGTGTATGACAGAAATGTACCCTTCAGGGCTGAGCATCCTGTAACCTCTTCTCTGCATCCTGACCAATTTGGGTCTCTGTGTTAATTTCTATCGACTGCATGAAGCTTCTCCGATGAGGAATGAGCGATGCACTAACCTACCAGCACAATGACAAGCTATTAGGAGTTAGTTTAACACTATATTCATGTATCAAGTAATTGTAGCAGGTTCTCCTTTAGGGCCCAGAGCCTGTGTAGCCCTGGTGTCAATGCCAGATGTGAGGATCATAAATCAAGTCAGGAAGGGTTGGTTACTCCCATTGCATTTGTGACACTATTGCTCCGGTTGGCATGTCTTTTCAGGCCAGCCACTGTTGTAGTTGGAAGAGTTCACAGCTGGATAAGCCTGGTGATTCCCTCTCCTGGTAGTTGTGTGTCGAATTTTCCAGCACTACGAAAGCTAACTGGACAGGATAAAGTTTCCAGGTGAGTATCAGCTTGATTTGTTTGTGTTCTATGACTCAGGTATGTGGAGTCTTCAGCAATGGGGTATTACTGCCAAGTAACCAAAAGCACTGGCAGCAGCTAGTAGTTCTTGGGACCTTCCTGGCCAACAACTCCAAAAGAAGTAACCCACTGCTGGCATTAGGCTTTCAACCTTCGGTGTTTGGTAGGATCATTGTCACCTCCCCTTAAACTCTGTGTATGTATCTGTTGTTTCTACAGTGGTAGGTTTCCCGGTGGCTTTAGTGGTGGTAGGTACCCCATGTTCCAGCCTCCCAACCCATTTAACCCTTTCTGTTCGATTATTCCTCTTTAACCCTTTATACCACTGCACCCTATTTCACCTCCCTTTAATATAACTTTAAATGAAAAACACTTATTGCTATTTCTACTTTTTTCACTCCTAAAAGCTCAATGTTAGCATAACCAATAATACTCCTGGAAAATATTGTAGAAATACATACGGTTATTTCTATAAATACCCAAAGGGGATTCTTCATTGAAACGCTCCCTAGAAGCAATAAAGGTTGTCTCTTTAACATGACAAAAAGACTATTTAAACCCAAAAGTCAAAATTACACTTAATGGGGAAACATGAATTATTCCTCTTTAAAACAGGGGCAAGACAAGGACAATCACCCCTATTTAACTTGGGTCTAAAAATTCTAACAAAGCTTCTGGGATGGGGAGGGAGAAAGGATACAATCAAAGAGGAGGAAGAAGGCAAGCTATCTTGCTTTGCAAATGAAGTGGAAATCACCTCACAATTACTAGAGACAGTTGGTGCCTGGGAGATGCAGGGAGCAGCGCAGATGAACCCAGGTTCAGCTTTACGACAGCACCTCCCTCCCATTCAGCTTTTAGGGAGCCACCGTGATTTTATTGCTAAGACCTATACATCTTTGTTTAATGTGTGGGTGTTTATCTGCACACACCAAGATGTACCACATGTGTACCTGGTGCCTGTGGAGGACCGAAGAGGGTGTCAGATACCCTGGACCTGGAGTTGCAGAAGGTTGTGAGCCTCCGAGTCGGTGCCGGGAATTGAACACAGGTCCTCTGCAGGAACAACAGGTGATCTTAACTGCTAAGACAATCTCTCTATACATTGTTTTTCTTTTTTCTTTTTGAAGATTTCTCACAATGTATTTGTTCAATAGTGTCTTACTGTCATGGTTTGGAGGGCAAATGAGAATATTGGCAATGGTTTGTAATTCATGGGGGTCTACAGAATGCCACTGGCCAATAACTCAAGAAGAGGTAAGCATTCCCGGTAATGGGGGCTTGGTTGGCTAGCATGTGGTGTCTGCTTGGGGTATTGCCCCCATTTCTGCTATCCACATATTTCTTATTAACATGTAACATAGCATTATGATTATTAGAATTGTTTTTGTATTCAATCACTTATAAACACCAGTTCTTTAGCGTCACTAACTACAGAGATGATAGAGGTGTAAAGTCCTGTTTAAGACGGGTAAGGCTAGTCCCATTTGCTGCTGTTCTTTTAACTCTTCTTTTTGTCTCCTCCTCCCTCCTCTTTGTCTCCCCCATTTTTTTCTTTGACTCTCAGGAAACTCAGGCTGACATCACATTTGTGATGCCTGTGTGAATGTCTTCCGCATTAGAGTTCCAGGCATGTGCCGCCACATCCAGCTTCTTTGTTTCGTTTTATGATGTCCTAAGCCAGGTAACTGCCTGGGAGGAGTATTAATCGGTTTCAAATGTAGGTGATGGAAGGAAGGCCCTGTCCCTGGCATAGTCATTAGACCAGTTTCTGTTTGGGCACAGGATCTTTAGCTCACCATACCTTCTGATTTCTGGTGACCGGATTGCTGTAGTTAGACACTGCTTTATTATAAACTACCCAAAATGCAATAGCTTAAACAAATGATATCATTGATGCTCATGATTCTGTGTGGCCTATTTATAAGTGTCTCTCATGGGGATTTTACAGGCAATGAGTCTAAACCCTGTGCTGCCCTTGAATGGGGGTCTGTTTTGGGAACTAAGCCCTTCTTAGCCTGTGGAATCTGATGTTATCTACGACTGAGTTAGAAAACACCAAACTGGTCCTTTGGAGAATTGATTTATCAGATAAAGGAAACCTCCTCACACACCTCCTAGTGTTCAAGGGGTCTGAAGTATTGTGCTTTCCATCTGAGGCTGTCACCATCTTTGGAGATAATTGCTTTCATTCAAGTTGTCCTGCCAGCGACTCTTAGCTGGGGCTATAAATCCCTTTGCCGATAGTGTTACAGTTCTGGGCTCTAAGTGTCGGTGGCCCAACACCAGCACGCAGCAGCCAGTGCTGTAGCTCTAGCTTGTTAGAATACTTGGCTCTGGGCAGCTTCATGGCAGCTGTGAGGAAATGTTTCCAGGACAGGGCTTAGAGCTGGCCTTTAGCAGTCTCTCAACTTCAGTCATGATCCTTACAGCCTTTTATCTTCTGAAGTCTCTACTCACCAACATCTCTCTCCTTTGCTGTGCCCCCAGATTTCCTTCGTAGCTTCAGTCCCCCCCCCCCCCCAGAGACTCTGCTTCCAGCTGCTCACTGGTCTCTTGTCCCCTTGTGATGGCCTTGTGTCTGGGACCAGCAGAACCTGGAATTGCCTGTTCTTCAAGCGACTAGTTTGGCCTACTTGACCTGTGATAAAAGACAAACGATGTCTCGAAAAAACTCTCCCTGTGATGAAAATTGGCGGTTTATAGTAGGGAGTGCTTCCAGAATGCTAGAGGAACCCTTCACCCAGCCACTCTTTGCGTTAGCTGTCACCGGGACTTTTCCCTCACTCAGTTAGGGATGTCATCATGAAGTCTGGAGTACCTGTAGGCAGGGATGTCTGAGGATGCAGGAGACCTCCTCCTCTGAGGGTCATATGAAGTTGGCATGGCCTAGGCAGAGGCTCCCAAACACTTCCAATATTAGGATGGTGGCCAAGACAGCTGTGTTAGCCCCCCTCAACAGGAGGGAAGTTCCTTTGGGCTGTCAGCAACTGGCTGAAGTCTCCTCCCTGTGTCAATGGCCAGATTAGAATCTCCTTCAGGTAGCTACAAGGTTTAGAAATTGTCAGTGATTGCCCTGATAAGGGCTACATAAATAACTGAGAAGACCTGAGGTGACTTGATTGACAGCTCCACAGCCCCTGTGGAAATGGCTGTAGGTCCTTCAGCAGCAGTGGTAATATTGCTCACAGGGGACTTGGGAACTGTGTAACCACAACTGTGGATCCTCATCCAGCCTTCCTCTCTGCAGGTCTGGGGATAGGTGCTTGGTTTGTCCTTGGTAACTGTTGCTTCAGCTGGGCATAGGGGAAAAGTCTCACAGCTTTCAATCAAGTCTCCCACTTACCCCACCAGAGAGATCCCATTTTGATAGGAAAAAAATGTATGTATAAGGGGTGTTTGTGACAAAGGTTTCACACACAATTAAGGACTTTTTTTTTCCAGTAACATTTTTTTTTCTGGTAATTTTTAACCTTTAGCTAAATAACCTTCGGAAGGGGACAGGGACGACAGGGACTCTTGGTCTTTGTTGCCACTCACCCCTGATGCTAAAAACTCTCAAGCTCCTTTTTTTCTAGCTTTTTGGAATATGTAGTGCGTTGTTTTTGTCTAAACACCCTACCACGTAAAAGCACGCCAGTGTCTCATTGCTGTAACTGTAACTTAGCACCTGAGGACCAGGCTGCCCCTCCTCCTATCAGGAACACTGAAGAAGAAAAGCTTACGGTGTGCCGGGCGGTTCTGCGCTCATTTCCAAACTTGTTTTTGAACAAGGCTGGCCTTTTGTTCTGTTCTGGTTCATTTCTTTTCTTAGAATTGCACTTGAACAAGAACGCAAAGCAAAGTTAAAACCAGGCGTTTCCTCTCCTCTGCTCACTAAGGCCTGCCTCCCCCAAAGTCTACAGGATCATTTAAAATAAAAGGGTTTTGACAATTGAAACAAACACTGTGAAAGCCTGGAGCCCCAGGCGAACAAGGACAGTATGAATGGCACCCAGAGTCCATCTTTGACTCAATTAGGAAGAATCAATCTTGTCACTGAGTTTCCACGGAAATTCAATCACAGGTCAAGTGTAGGAAGCTGGCTAACTGTGGCTTAAGTAGCGGGCATGACAGGCGGTCGATAGCTGCCTGGGGACGAGCTTGACTTCAGAGCCCCTGAATCTGCCGCGAGAAAAGGCAGCCGTGGTCACTGGTCACAGAAGAGGCTTCTACAGGCTAGAGTCCAAGCCAAGGCTACAATGGGACCTGCGAAGGACCCTGACCCAGTAGCTTAGTTACCAGTTATGATGGGTGACTCACGGGGGCTCATGGGAAACACCATCAGGGCCCAGGAGGGACCCCAGCCCCAGTGTGTGCAGTCTGTACGGGCAGAAACCATACTAGACGCAGACAGTGTCTTAACGCCTCTAAAAGAAAGGGCGCGGTTGGGAGATGTTTTTCTCTGTTAAATTCGGAGTCGTTTCCCCCTCTAGTGGTCACACAGATGTTTGCAAAGGAATGTTTGGAAGTTAAAAAAAAAAATCAGAAACAATAAATAAAATTACTAAATCCATTACATTAAAAACGATTTTTGGCAGGGTGTGGTGGTGCATGACTTTAATCACAGAATTCAGGAGGCAGAGGCAGGTGGATCTCTGTGAGTTCGAGGCCAGCCTGGGCTACACAGAGAGACCCTGTCAATAGTAATAGTAGTAGTAGTAGTAATAATAATAATAGTAATAATCATGGCCAGCGAGGTGGACCAGTGTGTAAGGACATGCCTGATGACCTGAGTTGGATCCTTAGGATCCTCACTATGGAAGAAGAGTGATAACACTTGAAAGTCCCCCTCTAACCTCCCCCCCCCCACACACACACACACGGGGGTGGGGGAGTGCTCAGGGGGGTAAATAAATAAATAAGTAGATATTTAAAAGCTCATTTAACACAACACATTCTGAAGGCGAGCTTTAGAGAAGTCAATACCCTTGCATTTCCCCCTTGACAGCACAAGGACGAACTGTAAGGTTGGGCAGTGTATGCAGAAGTGACAGAAAGCCTCAGTGTAGAAGTAACTCAAATGTCCGAGGCTGTGACTGCTTACGTGCAAGTCACGTGAGGGGCTAACTAAAACGCAGTGCGGGGAGGGAGGGGGACGAGTTCAGGTTCTGGCTCCAGTTCCCCATCTGCCACCACTAACTGAAGCAGGTCCAGATGCTGCCTCTTTGAAAGAAATGAGGGGCAGAACAAACAATTGGGAGAAATGTCACCTTTACTGGAAGGAAGTGGGGAGAGAAATGTCACCTTTACCGGAAGTGGGGAGAGCAGGCGGAAAGGGAGGAATTGTTTTCCCACAACATCTTTTTATACCACTGTGATTCTTAAAGATACACGTCTGTTTTCTATTTTTGAAATTTCCTGAGGCAGAGAGATGCCTGGAAAATAAAGTGGAGTTGGACTTGTCCTTTGGGATGTGGGAAAACACTAAGGAAGAACCAAGGCAGACGGCATTTCGGGAGCCCCTTCTCATAGCGGGGAGGCAGAAGTTGTCAGTATCAGGGAAGTTTTGTGAGTTTTGTGAATGCTGGGGTTGGACATGGGCCATCTCACATGCTAGACAGTTCTCAGCCACTGACACACACCAGCCCAAAGTTCTGTATTTAAGTTTTTTAAAATCATGTATGTGTTCTTTGTATGTATATCTGTGCACTACACATATGCTTGGTACCCAGAAGATCCCCTGGGACTGCAGTTACAGATGGTTGTGAGCCATGTGGGTGTTAGTAAGAGAACCCTGGTCCTCTGGAAGACCAGCCAGTGCTCTTAACCACTGAGCCTTCTTCAGCCCAGTCCTGTGGTTATTAGAATTGTTTATTTTTCACACAGCCCCAGAAAGTCATGATGGGAGAACTCATGACTCCACCTACCTGAGGCTTCTACAGGCTAGAGTCTGTATGGGGTAACAGTCGATCGATCGAGTCACACCTTCTCTAGACAGCTGATCACCCCCACAGCTCCAAGGGATCTGGCTCTGAACCGGATTTAACTCCATCATCTTGGTGTTTCAGTCCCAGTATGGACAAAGGATGGTCATTATGAGATGGTGAGGGAATACAGGATCAATTCTCTCAGGCCCAGTCATCATTATTATTTGGGGGGGGGGGTTTCAGGCATGGCAGTGCACACCTTTAATCCTAGCACTTGGAAGGCATAGGCAGGTGGAAATTCTGTGAGTTCAAGGCCAGCCTGGTCTATATAGTGAGTTTCAGAATGACCAGAGCATATCTTAAAATAATGACAATAATAATGATTTAAAAAATAAAAGTTAATGTTTTTGGGTGATTTGCCCAAATGTATGTCTGTTTACCACATACATTCCTGGTGCCTGCAAAGGCCAAAAAAAGGTGTCAGATCCCCTGGCACTGGAGTTAGAGATGGTTGTGAGTCACCATGTGGGTGCTGGGAACTAAACCTGGGGCCAGGGAGTTAATAGAGGGTCTTATGGATTGCAGCCTAGCTTCCAGTCACCGCAGTCCTGCTCTCCTTCTTCTACCTTTGAGTGCTGTTATTATAGGGGTGCACGCCACACCTGGTTTGTGTGGTGTTCTCAGCTCAAACCCAAGGCTGTGCATCTCCAGCCACTATTGCTTTTGGAGCCTGACGATGCCAAACAGAAGTCCTCAAATTTGAGTGGCACTGCTCTATGAGACATCTGGCCGCGGGCTATGATTGGTCAAGATGGACAAGACATGTTGTTAGTGACCAAGTAGGAGGCTATTGACATGCTGGAGTCTTTTGACAATGATTTTGAAGCCAGGCCACAAAACAGACTTCCTCCACATAGAAAGCTATCTGGGCTACTTTTCAGGATGCTGTCTGGGCTACTTTTCAGGACACAACCTTGGAGTTATGGCCTTAGGATGTGAGTGAGTGGGACCATAATGCTCTGTAGTGAGTGAGCATAACTTGAGAAACAAGAGCAGGGTCTCATGGGCCTAGGGAGGCAATGAGATCTGCCAGCAGTGGAATGATGGACGCACAAGCTTTACCTGGCCCAGCAAACTGGGTACAGGTAATCCCAGCTAGACCCTTGATTATTGGCTGTCAAATCCCATTTCCCTGTGGCCACTCAATTTCTTCATTACTGATTAGTGAACCAACAGGGACATTAAGTGTGGCCCCTGTGTCCTCAACAGTGAACCTTCACAGAAGGTCCTTCCTCCTGAAAAGTCCAGAGCTGCATCATGGCTTCCTTGTGCGTCAGGCAGGGAACTCTTGCTTAAGAACAACTTTCTGGGTCTTACCTCCTCGCATATTTCAACATGGTACTAACATTGTCATTGTGTTTCTGTAGAGGTTGAGACAGGGTTTCTCTGTGTAACCATGGCTGTCCTGGAGCTCACTATGTAGACCAGGCTGGCCTCAAACTCAGAGATCCACCTGCCTCTGCCTCCTGAGTGCTGAGATTAAAGGCGTCGGACATCATCGTCCTGCTAACATTCAGTATCTTAAATAAAAAGATCTTGTACTCATAGCCAAATGTATTAGGAAAAGGTCAGATCCAGGAAAAGAACTAGAATTGTCTCATTTCTATTTCACCAATCTCTGAGACTCTCAAGCCACATGGAGACAGTACACAGGGAAAGACGGAGGTCCTCGCTGCTGAGCAATCAGAAAACACCGGGGTTGGTCATCAGCCACTCATTGAATCACCTTGGATGCCCAGCCAGCATGGCATGGAAGAGGACATCCATCCTCTGCCTCTGCCAGTACTTGGGTTTGAGTACCCTTGCAAGGTCAGCTACCCTCACCTACTGCCCCTAACTTCCAGAATGCTCACATCTCTTTTGTTTCTCACTTCTGATCTTCATGCCTTCAAACTTTTTGTTATTTATTTGCTTCCTGTGTGAGGGTGTTTTGTCTGCATATATGTGTGTGTCCCACATCTATTCCTGGTGCCTGTGGAGACCAGTAGAGGGTATTGGGTCCCCTGGAACTGGAGTTACAGACATTTGTGAGCTGTCATGTGGGTGCCAATGAATCCAAGACAGATTCTCTGGAAGAGCACGGAGTCATCTTTCTGGCCCTTGGTTTATGCCTTAAAAATCCAGAGCTAGTTCCAGTTCTGGCTCCAAAACAATACAGAGAAAGCCTGTCTCAAAAACCAAACAAACAAAAAGATTCTTTTCTTGTAATTTGAGTAGAGGAGGGGGCTGAAGGACAGTTTTATCTGTTTGATCTATTCGTTTAATTTGAAGTTTCTCCTTCCCTCTCTTTCTACCTGCACCTGCCCTCACAGGATCTCATTGTGTAACTCTAGCTGGCCTGGAACTCATATAGACCAGATGGCCTTGAACTCACAGAGATTCTTCTGCTTCTGCTAGGATTAAAGGCGTGAGCCACCCAGTTGTCAAAATAAAATTTAAAGGGAAAAGAAAGGAAAGCCTCAAGGTCAACAAAGCCAATCGTGGGAAAACTAAATAACTCTGGAGTTGTCTACCTGGAACCAGACCTAATTCAGGCCCTCTGCCTCACCCAGGATGTTCTTGTGGCCTCACCATACCCACTGTCCACGCTCTAAGCTGCACACGAAAGATACAAAGCAACAATTCTCTGAAAACAAAACCAAAGAAAGAAGGAGGAAGAGGAGGAGAAAAGAAATAGGAAAAAAAAAAAAAAAAAACTTCAAACATGGTCTACAGCTCCCCCTGGTGGATAACACGGTTATTTCACATCTTTATTCCCCCACCCACGCACCCAGTAGTCTGCCCAGTAGGCTTCTAGGTCAATTTAAAACATCTCTCCTAACTCAAAAAGCATGTAATTGCTGCTACTTATAGTCTTGGTCACAGGACATTCCCACAGTCCTTCGCAGCCCTAAAGTACAATCCCAAAGAAAGCATGTCCCCAAAGTGTGCAATTAATTTAGAAGGGCCTAGAACATCAGCGCTCAATTGTCATAACTACCAAAAAGAGAGAGGAGAGAGGGGGGGGGGGAGAGAGAGATGACACTGGACAGTGCACGGTCGTCAGATTTTACAACTTAGATCACTGAGTTCAGTTTTTGTTCCTCTCATTTTTTTCTCTTTTCTCCCCAACAGTCACGGAAGTGATCAAAGAGACAAAGATTCAGCAGCAACAAAGATGATCACTTCCAGTAACATCAAACCTGGAGGAAATAGGAGGAAGGGCTTTTTTCTTTTGAGAGCTTAGGCTGGTCTCAGGCTCACCGTGGGCCTAAGCGGAGTTTCCTAGCTGTGTTGTGTCCTAGGAGGCAGATCTAGCCCTCTTTTCTCTAAGTCAGAAGGAAGCTTGTTGAGAAACCGAAGAGGCGTGTGCAGCTCTCAGCATATCCCAGCGGCCACATACCAGTCTGCTGTCTGACCCCACTAGGAGTTGAGCCCCTGGGGGGTGGGGAGGGAGAGAGGAAGAGAGAGAAGAGAGAGAGGGGAGGAAGAGGAGAGAGGAAGAGGGGGAGAGGAAGAGAGAGAGAGAGAGAGTTCAGGCACCTGTGGAGTCCAGAAGAGGGTGTCAGATCTGAAGCAGGAGTTACAGGTGGTTGTGAGCTGCCAGGCATGGGTGCTGAGGGTTCTCAGCCAGAGTAGTGTGTGCTCTTAACTCTGGGAAATGACAGGCCTCATGGTGGCAGGAAGTTATCAGGGGAGAAGGAAGGCAGAGGCAAGAGGCACCGGCTGTCTTCCCTGCTGGGCTTAGAACTAGGGGGAAACTCGGGATTTCTGTGCAGTGGGAGTGTCCGGATGTCAGTGTTTGTGGACATAAGCAAAGGGGGGGCTTCAAACCAGGAGAAGCCTGGGGAGCTGCATCCAACAGGGATTGGGACAAGGACAGGGATGGGGGAGGGCCCTGTCGCCTCAGGTCAGGGACCAGAGGAGGTTAGGGGGCTCGTGCAGCCACCGCTCAGAAAAGCAATGGGAATATAAGGGAAGTCCGTGGAGAAGACAAACTTTAAAATGAGGGCACATTTACCGCAAAGACAACATCTCTGAGGAGACAGGGCCTCCAGTAACTCTCAGGTTAAGGTCTTTTCTCCTGCTGGTGATAGGAGGAAGAAAAAAAGGGCGGGGGGGTCTGGTAGAGTCTCCCGGCAGGGACATGTCAGGGTGCAGTGTGCATTTATAGCCCGGCTGCATGAACACGGATCAGGACACAGCAGACAGGAGAATGAGGAACAGCGTCGGGAAAGGAGCCAGTGATCACGTGGTTGAGTCTTAACGGCTGCCATTGTATGAGTGGAAACTTAATGCAAAGAGTAAGAGAAATTACTTAGTTTCTGGATCTCAGGGGCCAGAGGATAAAGATACTTGCTGACAAGCCTGAGGACATTAGTTTGAGGGGGACACACATGGTAGGAGAGAGTTGACTTCCCCAACTTCTCCTCTGACTTCCTTGGCATGCAGCCACACATGTGCACATATACAAATGTAAAAACAAACTTTTAAAAATTCTGGAGCTGTCCGGGCATGGCGATGTATGTATGCCTCTAATCCTCAATGCTTAGGCAGCTGAGGCAGGAGAATTGCAAGTCTGAGACTAGCCTGGGCTATATAATAAATTCTAGTCCAGCCAGGGCTGCAGAGTAAGGCCTAGAATCAAATTTTTAAAACCAAAATAAATATTAGAATAAAACAAAAGCAGGGTGATGGTGGCACACACCTTTAATCCCAGCACTCCATAGACAGAGGCAGGTGGATCTCTGTGAGTTCAAGGCCAGCCTGGTCTACAGAGCAAGTTCTAGGACAGCCAGGGCTACACAGAGAAACCTTGTCTTGAAAAAACAAAAATAAACAAACAACAAAAAACAAAACTAAAGGAATGAAGCAAGATGTTCTGGCTAAAATACTAGAACTGAGACCCTAACTTGGGTATAGCTTATAAATTATAACTTAATACATTTTTGAAAGAAAACGCCTGTAGTGTGTGTGTCTCTCTCTCCATCCCTTCTCTCCATCACTCTCTCAATTCTGCATGAGCTGCCTTCTCTGGGTCCCCTCCCAGCATGGTAGCCTCATCACTGCAAGTTGAGGTTTAAGGTCTAGTCTGGGAAGCCACATAACGCCACTTCTGCCATTACCGCAAGCTCCACCTAGATTCAAAAGTAAGGGCCAAAATCACATTGTGGGACATGAGGAATGCAGTTGTGTCATCTATAGAAAAATCCAGTCTTCCAAAGCCCACCTTCTGGCCACAGCAATTTATATACCTCCCACATGAAAATACAAGTCTCTTCTGGGCGGTCTTGCCACACGCCTTTAATCCCAGCACTCAAGAGGCAGAGGCAGAGGCAGAGGCAGAGACAGGTGGATCTCTGTGAATTCTAGGCCAGCCTGGTCTACAAAGCTACACAGAGAAACCCTGTCTCAAAAAACCAAAACCAAGAAAGAAAGAAAGAAAGAAAGAAAGAAAGAAAGAAAGAAAGGAAAGAAAGAAAGCAATACAAGAATACAAGTCTCATTCTAGACTTGGAGTCTAGGATTTCAGCAACCAAATCGGGCCCAGATGAAGATGAGGTTTCACGTGTGGTTCACCAACTTTTCAAAACTCTAGAATGCCTGCTCTCGATTAAAAATGAGCTCTAGGGCTGGCAAGATGACTGTGGGTAGAAAACCAACAGTGGCCAACTGCCATCCTCAGCAGGAGAAAGCCAAGTTCTGCAAGTTACCCCGCCCCCGTGCCTCTTTCTCTCAGACAAATAAATGAACACAATAAAATAATTTTAAATGAGACCTGCCCAGCCTGTGGGGTGCTCAAGAGCTTGCTCTGAAATTTGGGTAGCGTCTTTACAGCTTGCCAACATACCTGGACTAACTTCTGCACTCCTGGGACCACATGGGTATGGAAAATCTGCACAACTGAGAAAGACACAGCTTTCTCAGAGCAACATAAGCTTTTAGTGTATCCTTGTCCACTGGCCGCCACTGCCTGAGCTGTTTCCAGGACTTGGATGTCATCCCCAAAGGTAGAGAGAGCCTCCTCCTTCAGGCTTCTTAACTTTATAACATTCAACTTTCAAATCCGATAGCTAAATTCCATACTGACTTTAGAGGGCTTTTGTTTGTTTCTTAGTTTTTGAGACAGGGTTCCTCTGTAAACTCTGATTGTCCTGGGTTTCACTCTGTAGACCAGGCTTGCCTCAGGATTCTCCTGCCTCTGCCTCCCGAGTACTGGGATTAAAAGTATGCTCAACCCTGCAGCTTCAGAATTTTCAGCATCAGCTACCCCCTCCAACTACGTAAAGGGCTTTACACACTGGTCCTTTCAACCAACCAACTTGCCATTTTAGAAAGTATACAGTAATGCTTATTTTTGCCATTACTTCAACTATTTATGATTCAGGAAACTGAAGTGTTGAGAACAAACTCTCTTGAAGTGGACACAGTTGAGAAAGGTTAAAAAATATTGCCAGTTGTGATGGTGTACATGCCTTTAATCTCAGAGCCTGGAAGGCAGAGGCAGCAGAACTCTGCTGACTTCGGAGCCAGTTTGTTTATTTAGTGAGTTCTAGACCGGCCAGGGCTGCTTAAAACAAAGAAAAATGGTGCTGAACAGAAGGCTCGGTGGTCAAGAGCCCTGGCTGCTCTTCTAGAGGACCCAGGTTTGATTCCAGCACCCACAAGGCAGCTCCCATCTGCTTGTAACTCCAGCTTCAGGGGACCTGGTGCCCTCTGTTGGTTTCCTGAGGCACCGGCACACATTGTACAATCAGACAAATAAAAAATACAGCAGTGTTCTAGTTTCATTCTGCTGCTGTGATACAAACTCTCCAGCTACGACAACTTAGGGAGACAAGCTTTATTTGGCTTCCATTCCCAGGTCACAACCCACCACTGAGGGAAGCCGGCAGGACGTGGAAGAAGGCTGCTTGCTGTATAAGAAAGCTAGGTAAGCACGATGCAGCCCAGGACCACTTACCCAGGAAACGGCACTGTCCATAGTGGGCTGGTTCTTCCTACGTTATTAAGACAATCAAGATAACCTCTCACAAAAAAATGATAATTACTCATGGGGCAGGGGTGGCACACACTTTTAATCCCAGCACTTGGGAAGTAGAGGCGGGTGAATCTCTGAGTTCCAGAACAGCCTGGGCTACACAGAGAAACCCTGTCTCAAACAAACAGAAAAATAAAAACAAGAGCAAAAAAGATAATTACTCAGTTGAGCCTCCTTTTTCAGGTGACCCAACTGTTTTTGGCTGGATTTGAAGTCTGCTCCACAGAAGGGAATCCATACTTGGTAGAAGGAATGGTCAAACGCCCAAGATTAAAGAGGCCATGGTCCTTAGGAGAGAAATTTTACTAATGCTGTTTTGCTGAATGCTCATGTTGTCAGGCTGCATTCTAAATATTTGCATTTATACCCATAGGTCTGTGCGGCTCTCCATCTTGCCACAGAAGCGTTTGTTTGCATGGACAACAGTTACTCGTAACCGATCAGGGGGCTGCTACTGAGTGCTCATGGAGCTCTCAGGTCTCCCTAAATGGGACAGCTGTATCAACCACCCATCCCCAAGGCTTAGGGAACGTCGCAAATGAAGAGACAGAGGGAATACAAGAGCCAGAGGATGTGGCCATTATACGGTTTCCTAAACAAAATCAAGTCAGTCAGGGTTCCAGCATGGAGTGGGGACTTTCAAGGCCACACCCCTTGCTGAGGAGCTATTGACAATCAGTGGCTGCTGAGGAAGGGAGATTCAGTTTCCTTTGGAAGTGTGGTCCCTAGTAGGTTGCCCATGCTCCACTGGATAGCCTCACTCTCATTCACTAAACGTAATCAGTGAGCTATGAAGAAAAACAAAAACAAACAAACAAACACAGGTGGGCGGGAATGTGTTCCAGGGTTGGGGAAAGAGAGGAAGTGGGAATGGACATGATTAAGATACATGGTATACACGTATGAAGCTATCGATAAATATTTAATTTTTGAAAAAGTAGTTTAATAGTTTCAAAAAGGAAATTTCTGGAAAAGGGATACAATGAGTCAGAGGGAGGAGGTGATTTTATCAGTTAGCTCAAAACATTCTTTATACTAATGAGAACAGTATGTTGCCGGCTTTTTGTTTTCTTTTGGTTTTTCAAGACAGGGTTTTTCTATGTAGATCTGGCTGTCCTGAAACTTTCTCTATAGACCAGTTTGGCCTCGAACTCAGAGAGATCCCCTTGATTAGACAGAATAATCAGTTGAACAGAAGTAAAAATCCAGAAATATAAGCAGATGCTTTCAGGGATTTTTAAAATTATTTTATTTATTTTTCTTATTTTACATATCGATCCCAGTTCCCCCCTTCTTCCTTCCCTCCCTCTCTCCCACCCTCCCATTCCACCTCCCCCCACTCCACATGTAGGGTGCCTTCCAAGAGGGATCATCTAAATCTGTCAAGTCATTTGGAGTAGGGAAGGTTTTTTTTTTTTTTTTTTTTTTTTTGTTTTTTTAAGATTTTATTTATTATGTATGTATACAGTGTTCTGCCTGTGTGCCAGAAGAGGGCGCCAGACCTCATTATAGATGGTTGTGAGCCACCATGTGGGTACTGGGAATTGAACCTGGGTCCTCTGGAAGAGCAGCCAGTGCTCCTAACCTCTGAGCCACCTCTCCAGCCCACATTCAGGGATATTTTTTATGATGAAAATGAGAGGGAAAGTGAATTATTCAATAGGACGGTCAGGTACAAGCTAGAAGAAAGCAAGGAAACTCACTTGATGCCTCCCATAAAGATAACGGTGGCCCACACCTTTAATCTCAGAACCTGAGAGGCAGAGGCAAGCAAATCTCTGAGTCTGAGGACAGTCTGGGCTACAGAGTTCCAGGGTAGACAGAATTACAGAGAAATTCTATCTCAAAAATAAACAAAACCCCCAATAATAATAATTATTATTAAGTAAATAAATATAAATAAATGAAAGACCAAAGGACCATAGTTTAATTGTAAATATGAAGGTACAGGTCTGTGGAAACATGAAAGAATCTGTTACAACATTGGCTTCTCTAATAACGACTTAAAATCCAAAAACCTTCTAAGAAATGTTAACACTGCATCTAGTACATGTATAGGGGTTCAAGCCTGTAATTCCAGCACTTGGGACACAGAGGCAGGCAGATCTCTGTGAGTTCGAGGCCAGTCTGGTCCACATAGTGAGTTTCAGGACAGGCAGAATTACATAGCAAGACCTTGTTTCAAAATGCACCCTTCCCCCGTCCCTGCAAAGAGCCTGCCCCCATCAACATGGTTAGCAAACATGTGCCCACATTTAGAGCAGACAGAAAGCACATTAAACGGATTGCTTTTCCTAAATCCCATTTTTACCTGAGTCTTAGGGTCAAGATGTGGTCTCTGGTGTCCCAACATGCTAGCATCAGCCACCATCCCCAGTGTGCCTGATAAAGAGACAAGTAATAGTGGAAAGCAGAGAGAGAGAGAGAGAGAGAGAGAGAGAGAGAGAGAGAGAGAGAGAGAGAGAGATTTATTCCATCCAGCCTCAGAGTGAGACTCTGCCCTAGAAGGAACAGAGATTGGTCTGGAGATAGGGCTCAGTGGTCACAATGCTCAGTGGAGTACAGTGCTCAGTGGTCACAGTGTTCAGTGGTCTACAGTGCCAGT
Organism: Phodopus roborovskii; assembly: GCF_943737965.1. Classification (NCBI taxonomy): domain Eukaryota; kingdom Metazoa; phylum Chordata; class Mammalia; order Rodentia; family Cricetidae; genus Phodopus; species Phodopus roborovskii. The sequence goes on from NW_026126407.1 coordinate 12,198,010, forward strand.
GGTCACAGTGCTCAGTGGAGTACAATGCTCAGTGGTCACAGTCTTCAGTGGTCATAGTGCTCAGTGGTCACAGTGTTCAGTGGTCACAGTGCTCAGTGGTCACAGTGTTCAGTGGTCTACAGTGCTCAGTGGTCACAGTGCTCAGTGGTCTACAGTGCTCAGTGGTCACAGGGCTCAGTGGCATACAGTGTTTGTAGTGCAGAGCTAGGAGGGACAGCATTTGGATCTCAGCATCATATTACAAGGTAGATATGTAGTAAAATGCCTATAATTCCACCCTGGAATGATCTCACACCCCCTTCTGGCCTCTGTGCATAGAGGTGTGTGTACCTGCACATATGTGCACACAAACTCACAGAGACATGCACATAAATACTTATACACATACATACATACATACATAGAATGTTTAGTTTTTTCTTATATATTTGTGTATATTGAAGGGCCTGCAGAGGATATTTAGGCCACTTTTGACTTAGCTGAGATGACAGGGAATGGGCCAGGGAGGGAAACTTTTCACTGTATATTTATTTGCTTATTTTTCTTTTCATAAAACACACCCCTGCACACAAACACAATCCTGGGCATTGACTGTAAGTTTTATATGCTAGCAAGAGCTGTGTTGATGAACTGTGTTCTAGCCCTGGCTTTAATTTACAGCATCACATACAGAGGCAGAACATAAAAATTATCTGTTTCCTGTATATGAATTTTAATAGCTATTATCAGTGTTGGGGAGATAAGTCAGTCAGTAAAGGTGTGGCTGCTGATCGTGTAAGTCTACATGGGATGTTTATACCACACCCTGTAGTAGCCAGGGTTCCTAGAGAATCAGAACTGATAGAATAAATAAATGCATGTAGCATTTATTAGAGTGGCTTATAGACTGTGGTCCAGCTAGTCCAACAATCCAAAAAACCCAAATTGTCCATTGTTTGGTCTGCAAGGCTGGATGTCTCAGTCGATCTAACCGAGAAAAATCCTTAACAATTGATGCAAAACCCCAATGCTAGAAAAATAAAGAAGATATACTGCACCTGAGGAATATAATCTTAGATTAACCTCCAGCTTCCACACACATCTTTGAACACACACACACAAACACACACACAGGCTGCTAACGGTAGTCATTTGGGAAAGGCTTTTGTTTTTACTTTCAATTTTTGCATGTTTTGATTTGTACCCCATGCCTCCGTTCTTAATGTTATGTGAGTTTTTTTTTTTTTCAGTTAAAGGGACATGATATATATTTTTGTTCCTTCCTCACTATTTTGTAACCACTATAAGCTGTTGTAGAATGGTCTTGGCCTCTATTTTAACATCAGTTTTTCTGATTCAGTCTGAATCATTCATTTAGTTTTTAGAATCAGATTTATTACCTCCGTCTCTGGTCTGCTACTCTGAAATTCAAGACAAATTTCTTTCTTTCAAAAGTTGCTTGGGTGTTATAGCTCAGAACCAGAGTGTTTGCATGCAAAGCCCTGGGCTTAATTTCCAACGCGCACGCGCGCGCACACACACACACACACACACACACACACACACACACACGCAAGCACATGCACGCACACACATTGTTTTGCCTCTCTTAAAGAGGAATTTTTTCCTTATCTGCTGCCACAGCAATTCCACAAATAGAAAGGAATTCCTTCTGTGAACTCCACCGTGGCTCTAAGAGAATCAGAGGGGCTGAGAAGCAAGCAGCCTTTTCCTTTTCCTTCTATAGAAAAAGAAACCCAGACCGTCTTATGCGCCTCCTGGGGCAGCTGAGGCTATTTATAGTCTTTGGATTTAATTATAATTCTGCCCTCTGGTAACTTGGCTGGCTGCTACTTTAAGCTCCACCCTTCCTATAAGAGGACCGGTTTTGTTTCTACACATTACAGATTGAATACACATTAGCAGATAGCAGATAAGGAACATAAACACGGTGGATCAGTGTGGTGGCTACATGGTCACCTTGGAATGAGGACCAGGATAGATTTAAATATTCTACTCCTTGAACATAAGATAGTGTAACAAGTATAAACAAAATTAAAACCCACCATGCCATCTCTTCAAGCAATTAAAAATAGAATCACTGCATTATGAGCTACCATGTGGGTGCTAGGAATTGAACCTAGGTCCTCTGGAAGAACAGCCAGTGCTCTTAACCACTGAACCATCTTTCCAATAACTAAGCTGTGAATGAATAAATGAATGATGGCTTGTCCAAGTTTGCTCATCCACAAACAGAAGTTAGCTTCTCTTAATAAAGGAACTGTTTTCTTTCCTTGCTACCGTGACAAAGTCCATGACAAAGGCAAGCAACTTAAAAAGGAGGCGTTTGCTTTGGCTGACAGTTTAAGGTCACAGGTCCATTCTGCTGCAGAAGGCTTGGCAATAGGAGCATAAGCTGGCTGGTTCCACTACTTCAGCAACTCTGTAGCGGGAGCTGAACTTGGTGTTCAGCCCCTCTTCCTTTTACTCAGAACAAGGACTCCAGCGCAATCAGGGTGGATCTTCCTTCCTAATTAAATCATTCCAGAAACTTCCTCAGAGACCCATCCTAGGTGTGTTTCTGCAGTGATTTTTATCTCATCAAATTAGCTGTCATGGAAAGATACTGGAAAACGGACTTGTTCTGTCTGCCACTGTGAAACTGTAAACAGCAAATATAGGTCCATGTTTCGGTATGGTCTCAAGAGTATTTTTCCAATCTGATGGGTGTGAATGGTGTGAATCGTTTAATTTTTCATCTTGGTTATTAGAGAGGTTGAGCATTTTCTCTTAAGCTTTTCTACTGGTGTGCCTACTCTTATCCTTTGTCCATTTTAAAACTAGGATGTTTGTCTTTTATATGGGTATAGATATTTGGATGAGTATAAATGTAGAAAAGGAGAGATATACAGATACCAACTTTTGTTAGTTGTTTTTTCTTCCTTCCATGCCCCTCCCTCTCTCCCTTCTTTCTTCATTTCTCTCTCTCTCCCTTTCTTTCTTTTCTTCTTTCTGTTTATTTACTTATGACAGCGTCTCATGAACCCCATGCTCTGTCTTACATGGTGCTGGGGACTGAACCCAGGGCTATGTGCATGCTAGGCAAGCTCTCTGTCACCTGAGCTGCACCCCTAGCAATTTGCTTGTATCTGTGAAGATTTACCAGTCAGTGGCTCATGTTTTCTTTGTGGTATGTTTCTGCTTAAAGCCAGGCAATCTAAAAACCTATTAATCATTTATCCCTAGTATACGAATGGACTTTGGGAGCCCATTCCACAAAGAAGGATACTGTCTCAACCTAGACACACGGAATGTGGCAGACTTTGATGATCCCCCATGGAAGGCCTCACCCCTCCCTGGGGAGCAGAAAGGGGATGGGTTGGTGGGGGGCAGGGGAGGATGGGAGGGAGAGGGAACTGGGATTGATATGTAAAACAAGACTGTTTCTAATTTAAATTAAAAAAGAGGGGAAACCCTATTCATCTTTACCTGTATAATTTGGACTTTATCGTGTATAATAAATCCTTAGGCATACTCGTGTTAGCATCTTCTACCAACCTTTTATTCAGAGATAACTGCAAACTTATGAAACATTATAAAAATAGCAAAGAATTTACTCATGCTCTCTATCCTGATTCCCCTGTGTCTTTTGGAGCATGCGTGTGTGGAGTATGTACATATGTGCTTGTGTGCACTTGGTACACCAGTCTGTGCATACCCAGAGATTAACACTGATTTCTCCATCTCTCCCCACCTTATTTTTTTTAAATTATAACACAATTGCATCATTTCCCCCTTCTCTTTCCTCCCTCCAACCTCTCCTATGCACGTGTCCTCCTTGCTCTCTCAAATTCATGGCCTCTTTTTCCTTAATTGTTTATATATGCACCCTAACTATATAAATACAATTCTCAGTTCGTACAATGTTACCTGTATGTATATGACCTCAGATAGCAATTGGAGGGCTCTTTCCTGGGGAAGACCATTTCTCCTGTTCTCAGCACTTTGCCACTGCCCATAGTTCTTTAGTAGGGAAGAGGCCCTTGAGCTTGCCCCCTTCCATGTCATAAAATTATGGAAACCTCATGAGTGTGTGTGTCATCCTTTCAAAGAGGCCAGGCTGATCCTGTCTGTATAGTTCCAATTTTAGTATATGTGCTGCACCACTCTGTCATATTAAATCTTATTTATTGATTGATTGATTGATTGATTGATTGATTGATTGATGGTCTTGGCTGAGCTAGAACTCACTCTGTAGACCAAGCTGACCTAGACCTCAAAGAGATCCATCTGTCTCTGCCTCTCAGGTGCTGTGATTAAAGGTATTCACCAGCACTGCCTGGCTTAATCTTATGTTATTATTTTACGTGTATGGGTGTTTTGCCTGCATATATGCCTGTGTACCTGCCTTCAGAGGCCAGAAAAGGGCATTGGATCTTCTGGAATTGGGGTTACAGAAAGTTGTGAGGTACCATGTAGGTGTTGGGAATCAAACCTGGGTCCTCTGGAAGGCATGGTGTCCTCTAACTCCATTAATACTCATTTTTATTACATTTATTCATTGATTTTGAGATTGTAAGTATACCACAGTGTGTGTGTGTGTGTGTGTGTGTGTATGTGTGTTTGTATGTGGATGAGTATGTGTTTTCGTGTATGCGTGTGCATGTGGATGCCAGAGGTTCTTTTGTTTGGTCCAAGACATACTTCACTATGTAGCCAGACTGGCCTCAAAGTCTCTCACATCTACCTCCTGAGTGCTGAGATTACAGCTCCCACTACACCCGACTGATGCGGATATTCTTGTAGCTTCTTTTTTTTTTTTTTTTTTTTTTTTTTTTCCTTTCTGAGACAAGGTTTCTTTATGTAACACCCCTGGCTGTCCTGGAACTCCCTCTGTAGAGCAGGCTGGCCTTGAACTCAGAGATCTGATTGCCTCTGCATCCCAAATGCTGGGATTTAAGGTGTGCCCACCACTGCCTAGGATGATTCTGATCTGATTCAAAATTTGCAGACACAACTGAAAAATATGAAGTTTTAATTTTCACGTGTAAGCCTAAAACCTGTCAGTGAATTTGCACGCGGTACAGGCCCGATTCTATTACTTTTCCTCCGTATGTGTTTAGCTAAGCAGCTCTGACTCTGAAAGCAGGGCAGATAGATCCCACCCAAGAGAGGAGCAGGAGGGACTGTCACCCTCCATCAGCCCGCCCCTCCCTGCTTGATTAAAAGATTCTAATCGGCTTGGGAAGATTAAGGGTTGCAGCGGGCTGTTCCCACACTCCCCCCCGCCCTGGGCTGGGCTGCCAGGGGAGACCGAAGGGGCATCGACCCTGTGACCCCTTAGCCAGGCCCCAGCCCAGGACTTGCCGGTAAGTAGTACATGAGCCATTCGGTGGGCTCGGGTCCTGCGTGAGGGCGTGGGAATATCCCCACCGGACCTGAGGCTGAACAAGCTGGGACAAGCGGGCCAAGCCAAAGAGGCCTTGGGGCAGCGTGCTGCACCCATCTAGTCTCCAAGTGTGTGGAAGCCTAGATACCCTTGGGGCTGGGAGGGATTTGAAAAACCGGCGTGAGCGGAGAACCCTAAGGAAGAGCTGGGGGTCTCAACTCTCCACTTGTTCGCTGCGTCCACAGAAGAGGGCAATGACCGCGTGGCCCCTGCCTGCGGGTGGGCTTCCCGACGCCGGGCTCTGCGTCCCGGTGCGGCAGCCCTCGTGCAGCCTTTCGAGGGTCCTGCGCTGGCCAGGGCCTCGGCTGCCCGGACTCCTGCTCCTGCTGCTGCTCCCGCCGCTTGCTGCCCTCTCGGCCGTGTTCAAAGTGGGGATCCTGGGCCCCTGGACTTGTGACCCCATCTTCGCCCGGGCACGCCCGGATCTGGCTGCTCGACTGGCCGCCAACCGCCTGAATCGTGACCTTGCCGTAGACGGCGGCCCCCGGTTCGAGGTTGCGCTGCTCACAGAGCCCTGCCTGACCCCGGGCTCTCTAGGGGCTGTGTCCTCTGCGCTGGCTCGAGTCTCTGGCCTGGTGGGTCCGGTAAACCCCGCAGCCTGCCGGCCAGCGGAGCTACTAGCCCAGGAGGCTGGAGTAGCGCTGGTACCCTGGGGCTGCCCAGGCACGCAGGCGGCTGGCACTACAGCCCCGGCGGTGACCCCCGCTGCAGATGCCCTCTACGTCCTCCTGAGAGCATTCCGCTGGGCGCGCGTGGCCCTCATCACCGCGCCCCAGGACCTGTGGGTGGAGGCGGGACGTGCGCTGTCCACAGCACTCAGGGCCCGGGGCTTGCCAATTGCCCTAGTAACCTCCATGGAGCCCTCGGACCTGTCTGGAGCTCGGGAAGCCCTCAGGAAGATCCGGGACGGACCTAGAGTTAGAGGTAGGCTCCCGTGTAGAGTGAGGGGAGAAGGGCGGGTCCTGCGGACAGAGGACAGCACAGCGAGCCAGCCTCTGTGTCCGCAGTAGTGATCATGGTGATGCACTCGGTGCTGCTGGGCGGCGAGGAGCAGCGCCACCTACTGGAAGCTGCAGAAGAGCTGGGCCTCGCTGATGGCTCTCTGGTCTTCCTGCCCTTCGACACGCTTCACTATGCGTTGTCTCCAGGCCCGGAGGCTCTAGCTGCACTTGTCAACAGCTCCCAGCTTCGCAGGGCTCACGATGCGGTGCTCACACTCACGCGCCACTGTCCTCCGGGAGGAAGCGTGCAGGACAGCCTGCGCAAGGCCCAAGAGCACCAAGAGCTGCCCCCTGACCTCAACCTGCAGCAGGTAGATAGAGAAGAGGGAAGAGAGCCAGGGAAGTGAGCAGAGAATAGACAAGGAGGGAAGGATGGAACCAGCAGGAAAGGGGTGGGGGGATGGGGAAGGGGGGCGTGGAGAAAGTGGGAAAGAGGAAAATGAGCCCAGTAGGAAAGGGGAGATGTAATCAATGGGAAAGAGGATGATGAAGCCAGTAGGAAAGGGAAGAGAGAAGCCAATGGGAAGGGGGTGGGTGGAGCCAACGGAGAGTGAGCTAGCCACAGCTGATCTGGAGTTTCCTGGATGTTGTATTATTTCTGGTTTTGCTTAGGGCATCCTCATTACTACGATTTACCCCCTGAGAGCAAGCAATGAGACCTCTCAAATCCAGCTCCAAGGAATAAATCCTAAATTTCCACATCTTTTTTTAGTTTGCTTCAAAGCAGCACCTCGAGAACATACATAACAAGCAGCTGGTGTTCCGGGAAAGAGAGGGGATGCAGATTCACCCTTCACACCTAGTCAGAGACATTTCCTCTGGGGCCTCGGCTTGGCTTTGCTCTCTGGTCACACCGGTGCTCTTAACTATGTGGGGCAGCAGCTCCCATAATCAGACCCAAAGACAGTTTCCAACACCCAGGTAGTAATCAGAATTCCTTAATCTCCATGATCCCAATTCAGACCATCTAATTCCATCTCAGGCACATGGAAGTCTAGAAGCTACTGAGGTGGAAGGGAAGCTAGGTATCAATAGGGAGAAAATTAGCAATCAAGAAGGCCATACTCATGCCAGGACTGGCGACATGGATTTGTAATCTCAGGTACTCAGAAGGCTGAGGAAGGATAGAAAGAGCTAAAGAGCAAATTCAAGGCAAGTCTGGTCAATTTAGGAGCCTGTCTCAAAAAACAAGAGATGGGCTGGGCAGTGGTGGCTCACACCTTTAATCCCAGCACTTGGGAGGCAGAGGCAGGTGGATCTCTGTCAGTTCAAGGCCAGCCTGGTCTACAAAGCTAGTTCCAGGACAGGTTCCAAAGCAATACAGAGAAACCCTGTCTTGAAAAACAAAAGTCTAGGCTATGGAAAGTCACTGAACTGATGAGAAGAACCTAATTCCTGAGAGGAGTACCCTCGATGCCAACAAAGAGGCGGACAGGGAGCCTTCGCCTAGGAGGGCCGATGAAGGAACAGGCATTCCAGAGAATTCTCACCTGTTTATGGTCTCTGAGTCCTCACTCCTCCCTGCTCTCCTCTCCTCCCCTCCCCTCCTCCCCTCTCCTCTTCTCTCCTCTAGGTCTCTCCACTGTTTGGAACCATCTACGATGCTGTCTTCCTGTTGGCTGGGGGAGTGACAAGAGCCAGAGCAGCTGTGGGTGGTGGCTGGGTGTCAGGTGCATCTGTGGCCCGCCAAGTTCAGGAAGCCCAAGTCTCTGGCTTTTGTGGGGTCCTGGGAAGAACCGAGGAACCCTCCTTTGTGCTGCTGGACACAGATGCGTCTGGAGACCGGCTCCTGGCCACACACCTGCTGGATCCCATCCGAGGCTCTATGCGCTCAGCTGGGACCCCTGTGCACTTTCCTCGAGGTGGACCTGCGCCTGGGCCGGATCCTTCCTGCTGGTTCGAGCCAGGCGTGATCTGCAACGGAGGTGAGGGGAGCACCCTCAGGCTCACACGGAAACAGTCAGCCTGGGCAATCCACAAATGTATGAGAGAGAGGGAACCCCGTTATTTTCCCAGGTCCTCCTTCAGCCTATGGCTTGCTCAGGGCTTCTCTCAAGGATTTCCAAAGCCCTTGAGAACCCTGTAGCATCTCCAGACTCCCCCTTTGAGGAATCTGAGAGCTTTCACACAGCTCACGAGCCCTTAAGGGGTCCTTCTCCTTCCAAGACCAAGTGTCCCCCTCTTTGTCCCTTCAGGGGTGGAGCCAGGCCTGGTCTTTGTTGGCTTCCTACTGGTGATAGGAGTGGCACTGATTGGAGCCTTCCTGGCTCATTACTTGAGGTGAGTAAGGGGAGTAAAATTGTACCACAAAGACAGGAGGTGAGGTCCGCAGGAGGGGGAAACTCTTTTGGGGGGAGGGACAAAGGGGTCCAGGGAGTTGGCAGAATTTTTAGGGAATAGCTATATTCCAGAACACTTCCTGGAGCTAATGCCACCCCTCTGCTCTATCCCCTGCTGGCCTCTTATGGAATTTGTGGGGATGACCACCTTCCCTCACCAGGCACAAGCTGTTACACATGCAAATGGTGTCCGGCCCCAACAAGATCATCCTGACTCTGGAAGACGTTACCTTCCTCCACCCACAGGGGGGCAGCTCTCGGAAGGTCAGGAAAGCAGGGAGCCAGGGACCACCTGTCCCTTCCCTGAGCCAGCTGTCCCCACAGCTCCCATGTGAGAAACTTAGCTTCTGGCCCAGCTTTGTCCTTGGGAATCAGAAGCCTCATCTATGCAATAGGGGTGACAGTCCTGTCTTGGGCTGGTGTGAAGATCCAACTAAAAAAATGAGTATTTGTTTTGTAAACTGTAAAGGGTGGTGTACTGGGTACCATTTCCACCAGGCCTGCAGATTCCTTTCCCTCCTCTCTTTCACCCACAGAACTCAGCCTCAGCTGAGGACTTTAGCCCCAGAATATATTCTGATATGTATTAACCTCTGTCCTCAGGTGGCCCAGGGCAGCAGATCGAGTCTGGCTACCCGAAGCACATCAGACATCCGCAGTGTCCCCAGCCAGCCCCCAGAGAGCACCAACATTGGCCTCTACGAGGTGAGCTAATCCCCAGTTAGGCTGACTGGTACTCCAGGAGGGGAAGGAAAGGAAGAATGTGGAAAGGAAGAATGAGGAAAAAACACTCCCAAGGGAGAGAGAGAAGAGGTCAAGTCGAATCCTGCAAGCTCCAGGCAGGGAGGTGAAGCTGGGCAGAATCTAGGGGGAAATCCTTTCGCCACAAGATCCAGGTGAGGGCTCCCCAAAATCCAAACTCTTGAGGCTGGGGGTGCTGTGGAGCATGGTGGGATCAGCATGCATGCTGGTGTAGACAGTGAGGTCGGTGCCTCCTCCACTCGGAGTCCTTGACCCCGCTCCTTCAATGTTTTCAACCAGTTCTGGTCAGACTCACAAACACAAGCCCTCCATCAGAAAAGGAATACCAGAGAACACTAACAGCTGGGCCGGGACGTGTGAATGTGGCCGAGTGGGTGAAGATGCCAGGAAAGGTCTGGAGAATTCAGTTTGTCCAGAGGAGTGGTCTTGGAAAGAGCCTAAAAGTTCTTACTGGGTCACCTGAGACCACGGTGACCAGTTCTCAGAGATTCATTGTTGTTATTTTTTTAATAGTTTATTTATTTTTATTTTATGTGCATTGGTGTCTTGCCTGCATGTATGTATGTCTGTGTGAGGGTATCAGATCTTGGAGTTTCAGACAATTGTGAGCTGCCATGTGGGTGCTAGAAACTGAATCTGGAAGAACAATGGTGCTTTTAATCATTGAGCCGTCTCCCCAGTCCCATATATTGCTATTTTAAGCAAGTTGTTAGTTGCTTGGGACCATGCTCTGCCTATGCTAAGCCTTTCCTCTCTCCAGCCCTGCCAATTAAATGCAACACCCAATTTTTAATGGCCATTGAAATGTATCTCTATATTTACTTCCAAATGCTTATTAGGCATCAACACCAAATCCTCATGAATTTCTTCTACTTCATATCTCTTAGCAACAAGCAGGACCACTAATCTGATTTGCAAGGCCCAGGGCAAATTAAGAACAAAGGGCTCCTCGTTCATTCAGATGACAGCAGCAGACCACTGAACCCAGTGGCTGCACCACCGCATACCATGGACTGACCCCACAAGCCTCTGGAGGCAATGAGGCCAGGACCCAGAGGGATGACACCTCCCTCCACAGCTAGCTCACAATAAACCCTGCTGACTCTCATGACGAGGGCTGTGTATGCAACAGTTTGCTTGTGTGAATGTTGATGGGTATATCTGGGAGGTGAGGAGCACCATACATGACTTCATATCTTCCTCACCTGGGCTCTGACCCAGCCACCTGTGAAAACATACATTGAGCTGCTTGCATCTGATGGGCTCTGTCTTATGACAAATGTGCTTTGGGGCACTGGGCCAATGGCAATGCGAGAGCCCTAGAGCAGCTTGCATCTTGGGGCTTCAAGGACTCAATTCTTTAACCTTCTGCTACAGGGAGACTGGGTTTGGCTGAAGAAATTTCCAGGGGATCATCACATGGCTATCAGGCCAGCAACCAAGACAGCCTTCTCCAAGGTAAGCCATGATGGGAATTGGGTGGTTGTCAGTCTGCCCATTCCTGGCTTCTTTTTGTAGCAGGTTACAGGGGCAATTCCCAGGGTTTCCTTCCCCTCCGGAGGGGACTTCCTACCATATCTCATGATATTAGCTTTTTTTGTTTGAGGCTCTTATCACAACTTATATGTGACAAGTGACATGTTAATTTATCACAAAAGTTGTACATTCAGCTGTGATTTGGCTTATCTGCCTCCACCATGGATGGAAGCTGAATGAGGCTGGTACCATATTCCCAGCACCCAGCACAGGGTCTGGAATATCGGAGGCCAGTGGATTTGTGTTGAGTGAAATGATTTTTAAAAAAAAGTAAAAATGAGGACCCATTGAGATGGCTCAGTGGGCCAAGGTGCTTACTGACAAGTCTGACCACCTGGATCTGTTCCCCCAGAACACACACTAATGGAAAGAAAGAGCTGACTTCTGCAAAGTTTCCCTCTGATCTCCACACAGGCACTCACAATTACATATATGCAGATATGCACACACACATAAATAATAAATAAATAGACATTTTTCAAAGAAAGCATGTACATGGGTTTCCACTTCTGCGAGGACGCCTGTGTGATGTGGCCCCAGATGGACTGACATAGTGAGTAACATGGGCATTTGACAGGGAGGCAGGAGAACACTTATCCTGGCCCTCTGCCAAGCATCCTTGGTTTGCAGGAGGCAGCCTCTGGAGCTTGTGGTCACAGCTGTGAGGGACTTAAGTGGGTTGCCTCCATGGCTATGGACAAAGTCACCATTTGACACCAGGTGTTTAAAATGAAAACCAGCCCCTTAACTGGGCATGTGCCCCAGGGGTGATGAAAGGCAGCAGCATTTGGTCTGTCCGGTCCTTCACCAAAGACTGCCACATTATTCAGAGCGTCTCCCTGCACTGCTTTCCCTTAGAGCTTCACTTAGCCCTGTAGTGGACTTAGTCCCTCAGCTTTATAGTTAGCAAATCGGGACCTGACTGGGTCCCAATCCCCAGTCTTTTCATCCATAATTTTAATCTTAGCTATTCATAATCTGAACAGAACTATATAGAGAAGAAAGGTCTCCTACCCACAACTCTGTTTTACTTACCATTTCAGTCCTATATTCCCAGTTTGGATGCCCCAAACAGACACTGAATGGGGGGGGGGCGGCAGGAATGATTGGTGCTCTGTGCATGAACGGCCTGGGTTTCTGCCTTTCAGTTGCGGGAGCTTCGGCATGAGAATGTGGTCCTCTACCTGGGGATCTTCCTGGCCGGGACAACAGACAACCCTGCCGCCCCTGGAGAGGGCATCTTGGCTGTGGTCTCAGAACACTGTGCTCGGGGTTCCCTCCATGACCTCCTGGCCCAGAGAGACATAAAGCTGGACTGGATGTTCAAGTCTTCGCTCCTGCTGGACCTCATCAAGGTGTGTGTGTGTGTGTCTGTGTGTGTCTGTGTGTACCTGGGTGTGTGTTTGGGGGAGGTAGAGATACTCTGGCGGGGGCAGGGTTCAGGGGAACTGAGGTTGCCTCTTCCTCCACTCCTTCCAAGGGAATGAGATATCTGCACCATCGCGGTGTGGCCCACGGGAGGCTTAAGTCTCGGAACTGCGTGGTGGACGGGAGGTTCGTGCTCAAGGTGACAGACCATGGCCACGGGAGACTGCTGGAAGCGCAAAGGGTGTTACCTGAGCCTCCCCTTGCAGAGGGTATGAGTCCCCAGCTACCCCCCCCACCTCCTGCACTGGAGCATCCCCTAGGATCCACATAGTTGCCAAGTGCTTTTCCTTCCATCCCTTCCTCGCACTCTTCACATTCCAGATCCACTAACACACATCGGCTACAGAGAAGGTCTGTGGTTGGGGACTTATGGGCTTACTAGGGAGCACCTGAGCTCTGGGTCTGAGGATACGGTGTGATTTGCTGAAGGCTGGCTCTCAGAGGCGGAGTCTCCCTAGGCACTCCCTTCATGAGGGCAGGCTTTTCTCTGAAAGGCTTAGAGTCTCAAATAGTCTCTGCTCTGAGATATTTGAGGAGTTGCTGCTTTTATTACTATCAGTGAGGACGAGGGTCTGGTCCTTAAGGCCACCGCAGCCTCTCTCATGCCCACGCCCCTCTTCCTTGTCCATAGATCAGCTGTGGACAGCCCCAGAGCTGCTTCGGGACCCAGCCCTGGAGCGACGAGGAACACTAGCTGGCGATGTCTTCAGCCTGGGTATCATCATGCAGGAGGTCGTGTGCCGCAGCACCCCCTATGCCATGCTGGAGCTAACACCCGAGGGTAAGGTGACTTGGGGCCAGGAAGGCATCCTGCAGCTAAAACAGCCAGGCTACACCCAACCTGACTCTTTGATAATAAAGTGAAGCCCCGTGGTGAGACTTAGTTTTGTGGTGGCTTTCTTAGCACTGGGCTCTGAAGACAGAGGTGGGAAAGCCTAGTATGAGGCAGGTGTTTCAGGGCACAGATCTTAACAGCTCCTGTCCTGACCCTGGTTTCACCCTGCTCTCCCATCACATAGCCAAGTTCCTCTCTGATTCTGAGATCCTAGGAAAGCACAGGGGGACAAACAGAGGGATCAGAGGACAGTCCCATTGCATCCATATCCAAATGGCTCATTACCTGTAGGATTCTCACCCCGACCCTTACTTCTCTTATGTTTGCCTCTGTCACCTCTTATTGACATCCAGATTTCAGGGCCCTCTGGTTATGAATAGAGATGCCCATCCACATCACAACCCCTCAGCAACTGAAGCATTTATTTATTCATTTGTGTGTAGTGTATGTGTGTGTCCATGTGTGCAGACAGTTGTGTGGTTATATGTATGTGTATACAAATGGTGGCCAGGGACCATTGGTTAGCCAGCAAGCTCTAGGGAGCTTCCTGTGTCTGCCTTCCTAGTGCTAGGGTTACAGGTATATGTCACTATGTCTGACTTTTTAAAAGTTATTTTGTTGTGGCTCCTGGAGACCCAAGTTCAGGTCTTCTGGCTTGTATGCCAGGCACTTACTGACTGAGCCATCTCCTAAGGCCTCGAGGTGTTAATTTAAAAATTCCTAGCCAGGCGGGTGGTGGTGGTACACACCTTTAATCCCAGCACTCAGGAGGCTGTGAGGCAAGCAGATCTCTGTGAGTTCGAGGCCAGCCTGATCTACAGAGCGAGTTCCAGGATAGCCAAGGGTACACAGAGGAACTCTGTCTCGAAAAAAAACAAACAATCCTCTTTGGCTGGTTGGTAGAGTACTTACTTGCCTAGTGTACATAAAGCCCTGAGTTCAGTTCCTGGCACCTCAATATCTGGGCATAGTGTTACAAGCCTGTGGTCCCAGCACTTTCTTGGAAAGTAGAAGTAGAAGGGTTAGAAGTTCCGGGTCATCCTCAGCTACACAGCAAGCTGGAGACCAGCTTGGATCATGAGACCCTCTTTCAGGGCCCCCGTCTTAGGCTAGCATCAAAGGTGGGCTTTATTTGGGGTCGCCCACTTCTCACAGCTTCTTTTTCCTCTAGAAGTGATCCAGAGGGTACAGAACCCTCCTCCACTGTGTCGGCCCTTGGTGTCAATGGACCAGGCCCCCATGGAGTGCATCCAGCTGATGACACAGTGCTGGGCAGAGCAGCCAGAACTTCGTCCCTCTATGGACCATACCTTTGACCTGGTTAGGAGCTGGAATTGGGCAAGGACTGGGCTGGCCCCTGGGGTCCCAGATTCTTGCCAGTGTCTTGTTCCTGGGCAAGCAGGCTGGCAGGAACTTTGACATTTTGGGCCCTTTCCTAAGGATTAGCCTAAGGACTGCAAATTTGGTAGGGGAAGTTTAAAATGCAGATGAGGACTTGTGGAGGCCTTTGAAATGGGAAAGAGAATCCTGGGTGGGAGAAATAATTAAAAAAAAAAAACATTGCATAAGAACCAGATATATGCTTGTTTACTGAGGCAGCAGGAAATTCCTTAGCCTGAGTTAAATGCCTTGTCAATTCCAACTCAGAGCAGCTATCTGTGGGAACCCTCATTTTCCACACACCTCCTAATGATACCTGCAAATGTAGTGGCCAGGAGTCTGAGGATGCTTTATCAGTAGGAAGTAAACGAGAGGGTCAAGGGCCATGGCAACCAAAGTCTTGGGTTTTTTGTTTGTTTGTTTGTTTTTTGTTTTTTTGTTTTTGTTTTTTTTAATTAGCTTTCTCCTCTCCTAGTTCAAGAGCATCAACAAGGGCCGGAAGACGAACATCATCGACTCCATGCTTCGGATGCTGGAACAGTACTCCAGCAACCTGGAAGACCTCATCCGAGAGCGCACAGAGGAGTTAGAGCAGGAGAAGCAGAAGACAGACAGGCTGCTCACACAGATGCTGCCTCCGTGGGTGCCTGTGTGGAGAGGAGTGTGGGGAGAGAGTGGCCAGCCTGCCGTAGCCTCCAGGTGACCCTGCTGCTTGCCATTCCTAGGTCTGTGGCTGAGGCCCTGAAGATGGGGTCGTCTGTGGAGCCCGAGTACTTTGAAGAGGTGACACTGTACTTCAGTGACATCGTGGGCTTCACCACCATTTCCGCCATGAGTGAGCCCATTGAGGTGGTAGACCTGCTTAATGACCTCTATACACTCTTTGACGCCATCATTGGTGCCCACGATGTCTATAAGGTGGAGTGTGCGGGAGATAAAACCTCCTGCCCTTTGGTTTGGTCTTGTTTTTTATGTATAGCTGGGTGTCTTAGAACGAGCTGTGTAGACCAGGCTGGCCTCAGACTTGTAGCAATCCTCCTGCCTCTGCCTCCCGATTTCTGGGTTTAAAGCAAGTGCTGGCGTTGCCTGACTCGGGCTTTCAGTTTAAATGAAGTAGTTTCTCACCTGCCTCAGGACACCTTCCTGTCACTGATCTCTTCTTTCAGGCCCCAGTGCAACTCCCAGCTTCAACGTTGGCTTCCCCGGGATATCTGTTTTCAAACCTCGGGACAAGTGATACTGATGTGACTACTGAACAGATACTACTCTTTCCTCCAGGTAGAAACAATTGGAGATGCCTATATGGTGGCCTCAGGGCTGCCACAAAGGAATGGGCAGCGGCATGCTGCAGAGATTGCCAACATGTCACTGGACATCCTCAGTGCCGTAGGGTCTTTCCGCATGCGCCATATGCCTGAGGTCCCAGTGCGCATCCGCATTGGCCTGCACTCAGGTGACTGCTCATCCCTCCGCGCTGGTGGGCGCCAGGTTTCACCTATGGAAGGCAAACCCTCGGTAGGGGTGGGGTGGGGTGGGGATTGCCTTGAATGTTTTTATTGGGGGAGTTGGTAGACAGCATGGGTGCTTGCTAAGGTCTCTCAGGGCCCTTTGTGCAGCCTAGCTGCTGGGCAATGTCAGCTTCAACCTAGCCTCTGCCTGCCTGCCCTCTGACCTGCCATACTTCCCCAGGCCCGTGTGTGGCTGGTGTGGTTGGCCTCACCATGCCTCGGTACTGCCTGTTTGGGGACACAGTCAATACAGCATCACGAATGGAGTCCACCGGACTGCGTGAGTGCAACAAAGGAGAGCTCGGGCAGGTGGAGAGAGCTGGAGGTGGGGCGGGTGGCCCAGGATGGGGACATGAGGTGAACCCTGAGATCATGGTGTTCCCTCCCTGCCTCAGCTTACCGCATCCATGTGAACATGAGCACGGTTCGGATTCTTAGTGCTTTGGACCAGGGCTTCCAGATGGAGCGGCGAGGCCGCACAGAGCTGAAGGTGAGTCTGGACTACACTCTGCTGCTTTGTGGGTGTCCTTACAGATGTAGACTCTCCAGGTTTCACCTAGACCTAAAGATTCTCCATCCCTCACCCTGGTCTGCCTATGTCTCCCCTCTTGTGTTTCCCCAGGGCAAAGGTGCTGAGGACACGTACTGGCTTGTGGGCAGAGTTGGTTTCAACAAGCCCATTCCCAAACCACCAGATCTGCAACCAGGGTGAGTGGCTGGCTTAAACCTATGGTGACAGCTTCTCTATGGGCCCTTTGTGTCTTCCCCCTTTCCACCTTCCACACCAAGTCTCAGCCATACAAGCAGCAATAATCCACGACCTGACCTCCCTCACCCCGAATTCTCTTCTCTGAGGCTGCAGTCTCCTTCCTGCAGGGCCAGCAACCATGGCATCAGCCTGCAGGAGATTCCCCCAGAGAGGCGCAGGAAGCTGGAGAAAGCCAGGCCAGGCCAGTTCACTGGGAAGTGAAGCTCCCTGGGGACAGGTACTGTGTCGTCCCTCATCCTCAGGGACCACTCAGTTCGGGGGTAGGGGAGTACTTCCTAGGAGTCAGGCAAAACTAGGTAGGAGTTGACTGCAGGATATCCCACCCAAGCCAAGTGGCCCTATTCCTTTCTGATTTAGGGGGCAGGGTCTGATTCCTTAGCCCAGAAGAGAGATTTCTCTTAGAGGAAGCAACAACATTGGGCATACTGGTTTGGTATTTCCCCCCAGAGCTTTCCCTGAACATAAACCAGGCCTCTCCGAGAGGCTGCTTAAACTATATACTGCACAAGAACAGGATTCTGGGGATAGCATTTGTGAGGTTGTGTTAGCAGATTTGTCAGAGCCAAAGGTCTCTCCATGGGCTCATGCAGTGATCTCTAGGCCATGATCCTAGATACACATGTTTCTCCCTTTCTGAGACAGCTGTTATTCCTTCAGGACTATTCTGCAAGATCCTTCCTGAAGTTGCTGCCATATGTCCAACTGATGCTGGCTGACGTCAGCTTATATGGTCCCCAGCTCCAAGGACCCTGAGCTCATTGGGGGTTGCAGAAGTGGAGGTGCTCCACTCTCGCCCGGAAGTGAAGATCTGGGATCAGAAACGCCAAGGGACATGGAGGCCTCATGCTCTACTAGGAAAGAGCTCATCATGTGGCCTGAAAAGACCAGGGCTTCTGTTTAGCATCCATCCTGTTCCCTCTCCATCACTCACTGGTCAGAAACTGTTTCCTTCTCTCTCTAATGGGCAGATCCAAATCACTTGCCCAAGTGCAGAGAAAAGCCTGCTTTGATGCTCTGGGGGAGGAAAACTAGCTGCACCCAAACTTGGCTAACAAGAATGGCAGATGAATAGTTTACTATCTGCTTAGCTAGGTGTTGGTGAATTGATAGGCAGGGGAAAAAATCTTTTCTCCTGAGATCTTTGGGACAAATGTCCACATCTAGTCCTGGCAAGTCACACGCTGCAGTTTCCTCTGTGGAACTCTGAGGTGCTGCCCCTGGGTTTTGGCATGTTTCACTCCTGCTATCTCTATCATTGGCACAGTTTCTGGAGGATGTTGTCAGCAGACACCCACTAGGTAGTGAGTGTCCAGGAGATGGTGTTGGCAGAATCTGAAAGAGATGAAATTAAGTACTCACTAAGAGAGGCACAGCATCATCGGCATCATCTGGGAGACTGTTAAAGCCTCGGTCCCACACCCAAAGATGGAGTCTGCCTGTGAAGGAGGCCCCTCAAAGCAGTACAGACCCACAACATCTTCATCTGAGAATGCCCAGGACAGAAACAAGCCATTACATTTGTTTGATTTGGCTGGCTCATGGGATGTTTTTGTTTTGAGCTAACATTTGAAAATCAATTTAAAAGTGGCACACACACACACATAAATATTGCTGGGGGTGAGGGCAGGTGAGGTAGTACATGCACACCTTCAATGCTAGCACTAAACAGGCAGAGGCAGGTGGATCTCTGAGAGTTTGAAGCCAGCCTGGTCTACAGAGTGAGCTCCAGGCCAGCCAGGGATACTAGTAAGAACCTGGCTATACAAAACAACTATGTGTAGTTGTATATGTAATATATAAATTATGGCTAGAGAGGTATCTCAGTGGATAAGAGCACTTGTTGATCTTCCAGAGGATCCAGGTTTGATTCCCAAGACCCACATAGAGGCTAACAGTGGTCTATAACTCCAGTTCTAGGGGATCTGACACCCTCTTATGGCCTCTGCAGGCACCAGGAATATATGTGGTACACAGACATACATGCATGCAAAACTCCCACACACATAATTTTTAAAATAAATATAAAAAAATTTAACTTTCTTTAAAAAATAAAAAAACATATGTAGTTTCCCTTGAGTAATTATAAGGCACCAATTCAAGGACTCTAGTGGACACCAAATCCTTGGATCTTAAGTCCCTTATATAAGACATAACTTTTTTTTTTTCTCAAGTCAGGGTTTCTCTGTGTAACTTTGTAGACCAGGCTGGCCTCAAACTCACAGAGATCTTCCTACCTCTGCCTCGCGAGTGCTGATAAAGGCATGAGCCACCACCACCTGGCTAAGACATAACTTTTTATATAGCACCCATACACTTTATCCTGTATACTTTAAGTAAGTTTAGATTATCTGTAATATATATGGTAGAGAATAATGACAAGAAAAAATAGTACATGCTCAGTGCAGACACACCTTCCAAGGCCTAACTGCACATCACACATCCATGGTTGGCTGTGTTGACATAAAAACCCCAGCTGTCATCATTAGGGGAGTAAGAGGTAGTTTA